>NC_092046.1:115008239-115608239 GCF_003086295.3 Arachis hypogaea | reverse complement strand
AATACCTAAACACTAGCTATTGGACCTTAAATAGAATTTTCAGAGGTTTAAAAAATAGAATAATGATTCATAGTTCAAAAATTGTGAATTTTCATCAAAATAGTAGTTTCGGAAGTTTACAGGCTTGCTAAGAAGGTCAAACAGTAAAAATAGAGTTTTAATGTAAGGCAGGGCATCGTACGTACGCATCATGCGTGCGTGCGCACACATCACCCAAATTTCTTAATGTGTGTGTACCTATCATAATGTGCGTACACATGCACCAGACAATCTTCCCATGCCTGTGCGTACGCATCATAGTCTGCATAAGGACAACTTGCAAATCCTCATGCACACCCCCTCGTGCGTACACACGAGCTCAACCATACGCTCTGGTCTGTGCGTACACACGATAGCGTGCGTACGCACACACACTAATAATATTGGTTTTCTGCAACTTAGCCAAATTCAGTTTTCTGTATCTAACTTCCGACGTTCATAACTTCTTCTACAAAACTCTGATTTCCATAATCTTTAAACCGTTTCAAAACTCTTAAAATTATTTTTAATTTGAAATAAAATCTATTCAAATCCAAAATCCGAGACTCAAGTTATAGTCCGCCGAACTTGGTTAAAAATTTGTTTTTACCAAAACTTCAAAACTCAAGTTTTCCAAACCAAAATTCAACTCAGTCCTAAACAAAATCATCTCAAACATTGTCATAACTCATTAAACACCAACTCATTACTCATCAATCATTTAATTACCCAAAATACTAGCACTTCATTATAACTCAATATCTTATTTACCATATTCATGCATATACATAATAATTTCATCAACTCAAACTATATCACATTAATTCAAGATATAATTCTTCAATACCACTTACTCATTTCAACTAAAATTCATATCTATTCAATATCCATTAACTTTATCAACTAAGCATGCACCAATCACAATATTCAACTTATCCTAAGGTCAACTAGCCTAAGTTTTCACGTGACATTACATATTAACTACGAGAAACCAAAACCATACCTTGGATGATTCCTCCTTAAGCATAAAATGCCAAAATCAAAGCTTCCAATATTCCAAATTAACTCAAACAAAATTACAGTCAACAAAGCTTTGTCCCAAGAGCTCCAATTTGCCAATTCAACTCCAATTAATCATAAACTCAAGCTAGTTCAGACAATTCACTCAAATTAGTACTAGCGCACACCAAATTAGATAAACCACAAGGATTTAGAGTTTTTTTACCTTATCTATTGATGATTAGAGTAAAATTCAATAATTATCTAATGTTAGATTGAACCTAAACCACCAAAATCATCATCACTCAAAATCCAAACTAAATTCATGAAAAAGAGAGGAACAGAGAAATGGGCACAAAATTTAGAGAGAATTATCACTTTATTTGAGTAAAATTGAAGAGGGCTCTGAGACAAATGCATGACTCCAAACGGTGCGACGATCGGAGTTCCGGATTGAAAGTTATAAGTCAAACAAGTGAGGAGTAAATAGTGTTACATGAGGGTTCTCTTCCTCTTCATTCTCACCGCAAAACTGAAAAATGGAAGGGGTTGAAGTGTTGAATCTTGGCTAATTAGTGGTTATATGGGTTAGGTTTGGGCCTAAGTTGGACCCAGTTCTACCGGTTTAGTTCATTGGTCCAATTTTGGGCCAAAACCTTTAGAATTAGTGTTTTAATTCGTATTTTCATTAATTTTACTTCTTTAAATTATAAAGTTTAATTTTTTAATTTCTTTAACTCTTAATTAATTTATTAATTAATTATTTATTAATTTACCGGATTTTACATACAGTTGTCGGAGGAGTTCCTAGAACAAAGCTTCTCAAGTTGTCGACATTAGGTGGTAGATCAACACCTTCAATATCTCATGTAAATCCTCTTCACAAGCGAGTGTCGTCTGTGCGATAACGTGTTCTCCAAAGGCGGAGCAGCCAACTTGCATTTGGTGAGGTTTGCCAATGTCGTCGTGAGTTACAGTGTCTCACCGGAGCAGTTGTTCCAAATTCTTTAAGTGTTCGACATAATGTGTGAACTAATTCCTGAATTTGTATTGCTCTTCTCTAATTAACAATGTGAGAGAGAAGCAATTGAAGTCCGGAAGCAATTCAGGAAAGTAATCTTTGTCTGACTCTTTCTTTCCTCAGTTTTTTCATCTCTCTTTTTTTTAGAAAAGAAGAAAACTGAACAGTAGTATTGAGATTATAATTTAGTATTTTTTGAATAGCAGTAGCAACTACAATAACAATGATAAAAGTAAATAAATTTATGGAAGGAACGTGAAAAAGTAAGAAGAGAGATTTGTAGAGAATTATATTAGTAGAGTTAATATTTTATTAGTTTTGTCAGATGGAATATCTTTAATTGTTACTAAATTTATTTAAATCTTTTGTGGTCAATTTTGTTAGTGAAAAAATTTTTCATAGTTAAAAATAATTATTTACTCTTTTTATTTTGGCATTAAAAATATAAATATCACCCTTAATTTAAAAAATATTTCTTTCAATACAAAGTGCATCTACTACAATATTTTATTAAATTCAAGTGATAATAATATATATTTCCTTTTCTTCTTTAATACTTATGTGATTTAGAAATAACAATAACTATCAATTAATATTAACGACTTAACAAGTATCTGAAGGTAAGAATATAATGAAATTACCTACTTAACAAGTATCTGAAGGTAAGAATATAATGAAATTACCTACGCATACAATGGCCAATAAGACTTTTATTTGAACATAAAAATAAAAATAATTTTTTTGTGAAAATATTATTAAAGACGAATTTAACAATTTTATTTTTTAGAAAGACTAATTTATAAAATAGATTCTTTATTAAAAATCAATTTAAAAGTTTATGCAAACAATACTTTGGTGAGTTGATTATGAGATTCACTATTTTTTTTTTTTTTTGCGTTGAATATTGGGGCTTAAAGTCTTAAAAAAATATTATACTTTGGAATCAAACAAGAAAAATTACCCCTTTAAATCCATCAAAAATGGTATTCTTGAGCTTTTATGGTAGAGTATCTAAGATGTGTGAAAGCTAACTCTTCTATTTGTACTTTTTTCTGCTAACTAGTCTGCTACTCTGTTGCTTTTTCTATAGGTATGCTTTATAATAACTTGCCACTTTTTTGTTATTCGAAAATCTATTTTTCTAATTAACATATTTGGATGATCTTCTCCTTTTCTTTTGTTAGGGATGCTCTCTACAGCCATAGAGATTGTTTTCATTTCTACTCTTCTAAAGTCTAAATTCCATGCTATCTTTAACACATAATAGATGTCCCACAACTCAGTTTGCAAGGCAGTATAAGGCTTTTTTATTTAAATAAATTAATAGAAGAACCAAATTACTCGATTCTCCTAAATGGATTTTAAAAACATGATTCCCCTAAATCATATAATATATAAATCGTCCTAGACTTTTGTGTTTTAAATAATATATGAATCATGTTACCCTGGGACGATTTATGCATAAAATGCAATGCTCAAAAACACATAAATCGTCTCAGGCCTTTGTGTTTTACAAAATGTATATAAATCGTCCTAGGCCACCATGAGTTACATTTTTTTATCCTAAAACTCATTGCCCTAGCACGATTTATGTATTACTATGGTAAGGCACATTAGACTGGGATGATTTACATTCAAAAACACAAATCTCATGACTATGGAATAATTTATGTGCTAAAAGAGGTTATAAATAAAGGAGAACCATGAATATCAATCCATAGTGAAGTTGAGAGTTTTAGGAAGATGGCTGAGAATGTGTTTTTGTAGTTCATTACCAGAAAAAAAAATTGATAAAAAAAAGTAAGGGTGTAAGGTTTAATAGTAAAAAGTAGGTCAGAGTGTTCGTAAATCCTTCAACGAATGTAGAGGATTTACGAAATAGTATATTATTAGAAGTAAATAAAATTACAATAAAAAGTAAACAAAATTCATATGAATAAAATTAAATAAAAAAAAAATTTATACACAACATAAATATAATATAAATATAGTACAATAAAATATACACAAAAAAATAAAAATATCATTAAAATTAATAAAAATAAGAATTTATATAAAAATATTTGTCATATAAATAAAAAAATACAATAAAAATAAATAAAAAATTATATGAACAAAATCAAATAAAATAAAAAAAATTCATAAAAAATATACATATAAAAAATAGTATAATAAATAATTAAAAAAAATAGTATGTACTCTAAAAATATAATATCAGAATACTAAAAAAATAATATAAAAAATATAAGATCATATTGTACTTTTATGTACATAATAAATATTTTTTATATTATTTTTTAGTGTGCTGATCTTATATTTTAGAGTACGTGCTACTTCTTAGTTTATATGATTTTTTTTATCATTTACTAAACTATTTTTTATATGTATATTTTTTATGAATTTTATTTTTATTTGATTTTATTCATATGATTTTTATTTATTTTTATTGTATTTTTTATTCATATGACAAATATTGTTGTATAAATTCTTATTTTTATGATATTTTTATTTTTTTTGTTTATATAAATTCTTTTTTTATCTTTTATTGTACTATATTTATATATAAAATCTTTTATTTTTTTATTTAGTTTTATTCATATGAATTTTATTTATTTTTTATCGTAATTTTATTTACTTCTGTAATATACTATTTATGAACATTCTAACCTACTTTTTACACCAATGAGTAATAGCTCAAATGGCATAGTCTCTCCATACTCAATTAAGAGGTTGCGGGTTCGAGTCTCTTATCTTTGGTATAAAAAAAAAACCTACTTTTTACTATTGAACGTTACACCTTTACTTTTTCATTAATTTTTCTCTGGTAATGAACTACAAAAACACATTCTCAGCTATCTTCCTAAAACTCTCGACTTTAACTATGGATCGATATTTCATGGTTCTCCTTTATTTATAACCTCTTTTAGCACATAAATTATTCCATAGTTATGAGCTTTGTGTTTTTGAATGTAAATCGTCCAAGCCTAATGTGCCTTACCATAGTAATACATAAATCGTGCTAGGGTCTTGAGGGGTGACTAGTTACACATAAATCGTGCTAGAGCAATGAGTTTTAGGATAAAAAAATATAACTCATGGTGGCCTAGGACGATTTATGTATTTTTGAACATTGCATTTCATGCATAAATCGTCCCGGAGTAACATGATTCATATATTATTTAAAACACAAAAGTCTAGCACGATTTATATATTATATGATTTAGGAGAATCACGTTTTTAAAATCCATTTAGGGGAATCGAGTAATTTAGTTCTTCTCTTAATTTATTTAAATAAAAAAGCCGCAGTATAATCTTCTATGTTGTGCATGAATCTTGCAATTCATTGTCTGGAACTACCCCAGAAGATTTCGCCACATCCTACTTTGTTGGGAAGTTCGGATGAGATTTACCATGACTCTATGAGCTTGATGAAAATGTTTAGGCTTTTATGTCTCTTAAGTTGCTATTGGACTTAAACATTTAGCAAATATATGAGGCTGAGGCTGCATAATGAAGTGGGTCACATTAAAAGGAAAAATAATATATGAATGGAGTTTAATGTTTAATTTTTTTATAATTATGGACGATTTTAATGTGAAATATGAGAATGTTTGACTATTTTGATATTTTATACAGTTATGATAGTAGCACAAAACATCGTCGATAGTGTATGGTGCACGAAATTGTGATTCACACTTTTCACAACTCCGATGCAACTAACCAGCAATTGCACTGGGTCGTCCAAGTAATACCTTACGTGAGTAAGGGTCGATCCCACGGAGATTATCGGCTTGAAGCAAGCTATGGTCATCCTTGTAAATCTCAGTCAGGCGAATTCAAATGATTATGAGTTTTTATAATTAAAAGATAAAGGAAACATAAAATAAAGATAGAGGTACTTATGTAATTCATTGGTAGGAGTTTCAGATAAGCGTATGAAGATGCTTTGTTCCTTCTGAATATCTGCTTTCCTATTGTCTTCATCCAATCATTCATACTCCTTTTTATGGCAAGCTGTATTTTGGGGGATCACCGTTGTTAATGGCTACTATTCGTCCTCTCAGTGAAAATGGTCCAGCTACGGGTTACGTAGGGCTAATCATCTGTCGGTTCTCACTCATGTTGGAATAGGATCCATTGATCCTTTTGCGTCTGTCACTACGCCCAACACTCGCGAGTTTGAAGCTCGTCACAGTCATCCCATCCCAGATCCTACTCGGAATACCACAGACAAGGTTTAGACTTTTCGGATCTCAAGAATGCTGCCAATTGATTCTAGCTTATACCACGAAGACTCTGATCTCACGAAATGGAGGGCTCTATTGTCAGGAGAGGCAACCATGCGTCGTGAACCAGGAGGCTAAGAGATACACGCCCAAGCTAATGCAGATAGAACAGAAGTGGTTGTCAGGCACGCGTTCATAGGTGAGAATGATGATGAGTGTCACGGATCATCACATTCATCAGGTTGAAGTACGAGTGAATATCTTAGAATAAGAATAAGCTTGAATTGAATAGAAAAATAATAGTACTTTGCATTAATCCATGAGGAACAGCAGAGCTCCACACCTAAATCTATGGGGCGTAGAAACTCCACCGTTGAAAATACATAAGAACACGGTTCAGGCATGGCCGAATGGCCAGCCTCCTAAACGTGATCAAGAGATCAAAAGTGATACAAAGATAGTCTCAAAAATGATCTAGAGATAAAAATTACAATAGCAAGAGGTCCTATTTATAATGAACTAGTAACCAAGGGTTTACAAAAATAAGTAAATGATGCAGAAATCCACTTCCGGGCCCACTTGGTGTGTGCTTGGGCTGATCATTGAAGCTTTCAAATGTAGAGACTTTTCTTGGAGTTAAACGCCAGCTCTGGTGCCAGTTTGGGCGTTTAACTCCAGCTTTTATGCCAGTTCTGGCGTTTAACGCCAGAATAGGGTAGAAGGTTGGCGTTTAAACGCCAGTTTGCGTTATCAAAACTCGGGCAAAGTATGGACTATTATATATTGTTGGAAAGCCCAGGATATCTACGTTCCAACACAATTGAGAGCGCGCCAATTGGTCTTCTGTAGCTCCAGAAAATCCACTTCGAGTGCAGGGAGGTCAGAATCCAACAGTATCTGCAGTCCTTTTTCAGCCTCTGAATCAGATTTTTGCTCAGGTCCCTCAATTTTAGCCAGAAAATACCTGAACTCACAGAAAAACACACAAACTCATAGTAAAGTCCAGAAATGTGATTTTTATTTAAAAACTAATAATTATATACTAAAAAGTAGCTAAATCATACTAAAAACTACCTAAAAACAGTGCCAAAGAGCGTATAAATTATCCGCTCATCACAACACCAAACTTAAATTGTTGCTTGTCCCCAAGCAACTAAAAACAAAGTAGGATAAAAAGAAGAGAATATACAATGAATTCCGAAAACATCTATGAAGATCAGTCTTAATTAGATGAGCGGCGCTCTTAGCTTTTTGCTTCTGAACAGTTTTGGCATCTCACTTTATTCTTTGAAGTTCAGAATGATTGACATCTATAGGAACTCAGAATTCAGACAGTGTTATTGATTCTCCTAGTTCAGTATGTTGATTCTTGAACACAGTTACTTTATGAGTCTTGGCCGTGACCCTAAGCATTTTGTCTTCCAGTATTTCCACCGGATACATAAATGCCACAGACACATAACTGGGTGAACCTTTTCAGATTTTCACTCAGCTTTGTTAGAGTCCCCAATTAGAGGTGTCCAGGGCTCTTAAGCACACTCTTTTTGCTTTGGACCACGACTTTAACCGCTCAGTCTCAAGCTTTTCACTTGACACCTTCACGCCACAAGCACATGGTTAGGGACAACTTAGTTTAGCCGCTTAGGCCAGGATTTTATTCCTTTAGGCCCTCCTATCCATTAATGCTCAAAGCCTTGGATCCTTTTTACCCTTGCCTTTTGGTTTAAAGGGTTACTGACTTTTTCTGCTTGCTTTTTTTTTCTTTTTTTTTTCTTTTATTTTTCGCCATTTTTTTTCGCAAGCTTTGTATTCACTGCTTTTTCTTGCTTCAAGAATCAATTTTATGATTTTTCAGATTATCAATAACATTTCTCCTTTTTCATTATTCTTTCAAGAGCCAACAAATTTAACATTCATAAACTTCACTATCAAAAATATGCTCTGTTCAAGCATTCATTCAGAAAACAAAAAGTATTGCCACCACATCAAAATAATTAAACTATTTTAAAATTCAAAATTCATGTACCTTATGTTCTTTTTCAGAAAACAAAATTTTTATTTAAGAAAGGTGATGGATTCATAGGACATTCATAGCTTTAAGGCATAGACACTTAGACACTAGTGATCATGTAATAAGACACAAGCATAAATAAAACATAAAGCATAATTTCGAAAAACAGAAAAATAAGAACAAAGAAATTAAAGAACGGGTCCACCTTAGTGATGGCGGCTTGTTCTTCCTCTTGAAGATCTTATGGAGTGCTTGAGCTCCTCAATGTCTCTTCCTTGCCTTTGTTGCTCCTCCCTCATGGATCTTTGGTCTTCTCTAATTTCATGGAGGAGGATGGAATGCTCTGGCTCCACCCTTAGTTGTCCCATGTTGGAACTTAATTCTCCTAGGGAGGTGTTAATTTGCTCCCAATAGTTTTGTGGAGGAAAGTGCATGAGGCATCTCAGGGATTTCATGATGAGGAATTTTCTCATGCTCTTGTTGAGGTCCATGAGTGGGCTCTCTTGTTTGCTCCATCCTTTTCTTAGTGATGGGCTTATGAGATGAATCTCTCCATCTCCCATGACTCGGATGTGGAAGCAATTGTCTTCCCTTTCCTCTTTCTAGAGGTTTCTCCGGCCTTTGGTGCCATTAGTGGTTATGAAAAAACAAAAAAAGTAATGCTTTTACCACACCAAACTTAGAAGGTTTTCTCGTCCTTGAGCAAAAGAAGAAAGAAGGGAGTAGAGGAAGAAGAAAATGAAGGGGATGGAGGTGAAGAGAAGGTTCGGCCAAACGGGGGGAATAAGTGTTTATGATGTGTGAAAATGAAGGAGGGATGAGGGGTTTATGTAGGAGTGGAGAGGGGTAGGGTTCGTGTATTAGGGGTTGGGTTTGGGAGGGAAATGATTTGAATTTGAATTGTGAGGTGCGTGTGATGGGGAAGAGAAATGGAGGTGATTGGTGAGGAGTATTTGGGGAAGGGTGTTATGGGTAGGTGTGAAAAAGAGAGATAGAGAGTTGAGGTAGGTGGGGATCCTGTGGGTCCACAGATCCTGAGATGTTAAGGATTTCTCATCCCTGCACCATGTTGGCGTGTAAACGCCCCTTTGAGTGCCAATCCTGGCGTTAAACGCCAGGTTTCTGCCCATTTCTGGCGTTTAACGCCAGCTTTACTTCCCTTTCTGGTGTTAAACGCCAACTTTGTGCCATTTTCTGGCGTTAAACGCCCAGAATGGTGCCAGACTGGGCATTTAATACCCATTCTGCTACCCTTACTGGCGTTTAAACGCCAGTAAGATCATCCTCCAGGGTGTGCTATTTTTCATGCTGTTTTTCATTATGTTTTTGAATTTTCAGTTGTTTTTGTGACTTCACATGATCATCAACCTAAAGAAAATATAAAATAATAATAATAGAAAATAGAAATTTAACATAGATAAGTAAATATTGGGTTGCCTCCCAACAAGTACTTTTTTAATGTCAATAGCTTGACAGTGGGCTCTCATGGAGCCTCACAGATATTTAGAGCATGATGATGTCCTCCCAACACCAAATTTAGAGTATGAATGTGGGGGCTCTGTTTGACTCTACATTGAGAGAAGCTTTTCATGCTTCCTCTCCATGGTTATAGAGGGAGATCCTTGAGCCTTAAACACAAGGTAGTCCTCATTCACTTGAAGGACCAACTCTCCTCTGTCAACATCAATCACATCTTTTGCTGTGGCTAGGAAGGGTCTGCCAAGGATGATGGATTTATCTATATTCTTCCCAGTTTCTAGGATTATGAAGTCAGCAGGGATGTAAATGCCTTCAACCTTCACCAAGACATCCTTTACAAGTCTATAAGCCTGTTTCCTTGAATTGTTTGCCATCTCTAGTGAAATTCTTGCAGCTTGCACCTCAAGGATCCCTAGTTTCTCCATTACAGAGAGGGGCATAAGGTTTATACTTGATCCTAGGTCACACAGAGCCTTCTCAAAGGTCATGGTGCCTATGGTACAAGGTATTGAGAACTTTCCAGGATCATTCAGTTCATTGATGAGCAATGGAGGTTCATCCTCCCAAGTCTCATTACCAAATAACTTGGCATTTAGCTTCATGATTGCTCCAAGGTACTTAGTAACTTGCTCTTCAGCAATATCTTCATCCTCTTCAGAAGAAGAATACTCATCAGAGCTCATGAATGGCAGAAGGAAGTTTAATGGAACCTCTATGGTCTCTGTATGAGCCTCAGATTCCTTTGGTTCCTCAAAGGGGAACTCCCTTTTGTCCAGAGGACGTCCCATGAGATTTTTCTCACTGGGACTCACGTCCTTCTTACTCTCTCCAGGTTTGGCCATGTTGGTCATGGTTATGGCCTTGCACTCTCTCTTGGGATTTTCATCTGTATTACTTGGGAGAGTGATAAGAGGAGTTTCAGTAATTCTCTTACTCAGCTGACTCACTTGTACCTCCAAATTTCTAATGGAGGATCTTGTTTCATTCATGAAACTTAGTGTGGTCTTAGATAGATCAGAGACTATGGTTGCTAGGCCAGAACGACTTTGCTCAGAGTTCTCTATTTGTTGCTAAGAAGATGATGGAAAAGGTTTGCTATTGCTAAACCTATTTCTTTTCCACCATTATTGTTGTTGAAGCCTTGTTGAGGCTTTTGTTGGTCCTTCCATGAGAGATTTGGATGATTTCTCCATGAAGGATTAAAGGTGTTTCCATAGGGTTCTCCCATGTAATTCACTTCTTCCATTGCAGGGTTCTCAGGATCATAAGCTTTTTCTTCAGAAGATGCTTCTTTAGTACTGCCTGTTGCAGCTTGAATTCCAGACAGACTCTGAGAAATCATATTGACTTGCTGAGTCAATATTTTGTTCTGAGCTAATATGACATTCAGAGTATCAATCTCAAGGACTCCTTTCTTCTGAGTTGTCCCATTGTTCACAGGATTCCTTTCAGAAGTGTACATGAATTGGTTATTTGAAACCATTTCAATGAGTTCCTGGGCTTCTTCAGGCATCTTCTTCAGATGAAGAGATCCACCAGCAGAGTTGTCCAATGACATCTTGGACAATTCAGATAGACCATCATAGAATATGCATATGATGCTCCATTCTGAAAGCATGCCAGAAGGACACCTTCTGATCAATTGTTTGTATCTTTCTCAAGCTTCATAGAGGGATTCGCCTTCCTTCTGTCTGAAGGTCTAGACTTCCACTCTAAGCTTACTCAGCTTTTGAGGTGGAAAGAACTTTGCCAAGAAGGCATTGACCAGCTTTTCCCAAGAGTTCAGGTTTTCTTTAGGTTGTGAGTCTAACCATGTCCTAGCTCTGTCTCTTACAGCAAAAGGGAAAAGCATAAGTTTGTAAACCTCAGGGTTAACTCCATGGGTCTTAACAGTGTCACAGATTTGCAAGAATTCAGCTAAAAAATGATGAGGATCTTCCAATGGAAGTCCATGATACTTGCAATTTGTTGCATCAGAGAAACTAATTGAGGCTTGATGAGCGGATAATTTATACGCTTTTTGACATTGTTTTTAGTATGTTTTTAGTAGGATCTAGTTATTTTTAGGGATGTTTTCATTAGTTTTTATGTTAAATTCACATTTCTAGAATTTACTATGAGTTTGTGTGTTTTTATGTGATTTCAGATATTTTCTGGCTGAAATTGAGGGACTTGAGCAAAAATCAGATTCAGAGGTTGAAAAAGGACTGCTGATGCTGTTGGATTCTGACCTCCCTGCACTCAAAGTGGATTTTCTGGAGCTACAGAACTCGAAATGGCACGCTTCCAATTGCGTTGGAAAGTAGACATCCAGGGAGTTCCAGCAATATATAATAGTCCATACTTTGACCAAGAATTGACGACGTAAACTGGCGTTCAACGCCAGCCTTCTGCCCAAATCTGGCGTCCAGCGCCAGAAAAGGATCCAAAACCAGAGTTGAACGCCCAAACTGGCACAGAAACTGGCGTTCAACTCCACAAATGGCCTCTGCACGTGTAACACTCAAGCCCAAGCCCAAGCACACACCAAGTGGGCCCCGGAAGTGGATTTATGCATCAATTACTTACTCATGTAAACCCTAGTAGCTAGTTTATTATAAATAGGACCTTTTACTATTGTATTAGGCATCTTTTGATCATCTTAGGATCTTAGGATCATCTTTGAACGCTGGTTCTTAGATCATAGGGGGCTGGCCATCTCGGCCATGCCTGGACCTTTACTTATGTATTTTTAACGGTAGAGTTTCTACACTCCATAGATTAAGGTGTGGAGCTCTGCTGTTCCTCAAAGATTAATGCAAAGTACTACGGTTTTCTATTCAATTCTTCTTATTTCTCTTCTAAGATGTTCATTCGTGCTTAACTGTGATGAAGGTGATGATCTGTGACATTCATCACCTTCCTCAACCCACGAACGTGTGCCTGACAACCACCTCCGTTCTATATCCGATTGAATGAGTGTCTCTTAGATTCTTTAATCAAAATCTCCGTGGCGTAAGCTAGAATGATGGCGGCATTCAAGAGAATCCGGAAGGTCTAAACCTTGTCTGTGGTATTCCGAGTAGGATTGAATGATTGAATGACTGTGACGAGCTCCTAACTCGCGATTGCAGGGCGTTAGTGACAGACGCAAAAGGATAGTAAATCCTATTCCAGCAGGATCGAGAACCGACAGATGAATAGCCGTGCCGTGACAGGGTGCGTGAGCAGATTATTCACTGAGAGGATAAGATGAAGCCATTGACAAGGGTGATGCCTCCAGACGATTAGCCGTGCCGTGACAGGGCATTGGATCATTTTCCCGTGAGATGACCGAAAGTAGCCATTGACAGTGGTGATGTATCACATAAAGCCAGCCATGGAAAGGAATGAGACTGATTGGATGAAGATAGCAGGAAAGCAGAGGTTCAGAGGAACGAAAAGTATCTCCATCCGCTTATCTGAAATTCCTACCAATGATTTACATAAGTATCTCTATCCCTATTTTATTTTATTAATTTCGAAAACTCTATAACCACTTGATATCCGCCTGACTGAGATTTGCAAGGTGACCATAGCTTGCTTCATACCAACAATCTCCGTGGGATTCGACCCTTACTCACGTAAGGTATTACTTGGACGACCCAGTGCACTTGCTGGTTAGTTGAACGGAGTTGTGTCCACACATAGTAAAGAGCCATAATAATGATTCCATACAATAACAAAGAGTACTACATTAATGTGATCACAATTTCGTGCACCAAGTTTTTGGCGCCGTTGCCGGGGATTGTTTGAGTTTGGACAACTGACGGTTCATCTTGTTGCTCAGATTAGGTAATTTTCTTTTTGTTTTGTTTTCAAAAATTTTCAAAAACCTTTCAAAAATTCCTCACTTGTTTTCGAAAAAAAAAAATTTACTAAAAATAATGTTTTCAAAAATAAATTATTCTATGGCTTTAAAATTTTTAAGAATGAATTCTAGTGTTTCATGAAGCATGTTGAAGCCTGGCTGGCTGTAAAGCCATGTCTCAATCCTTAGACCCAAGAGAAGAGCTTCTTTATCTTTCTTAGCCAATTGGCTATTGAATGTAAGGAATGTCAGGCGTGTCATGTCTGAGTTACATACTAAAGCTTGGCTAGCTATTAAGCCATGCCTGACCCTTTGATTGGAGCTTTAGAGCATAAGATTCCTGGAATTCATATTAAAAATTTTGGAATCCTTTTTTTTCTTTTTCAAAAGAATTTTTCGAAAAATATAAAATAAAAATCCAAAAAAATTAGAAAATCATAAAAATAAAAAATATTTCATGTTTCTTGTTTGAGTCTTGAGTCATATCATAAGTTTGGTGTCAATTGCATATGCATCTTGCATTTTTTCGAAAATATCATGCATTCATAGTGTTCTTCATGACCTTCAAGTTGTTCTTGGTAAGTCTTCTTGTTTGATCTTGATGATTTTTTGTTTTGTGTCTTTTATTGTTTTTCATATGTATTTTTCGTTTCTTAGAGTCTAAACATGAAAGAATTCTAAGTTTGGTGTCTTGCATGTTTTCTTTGCATTAAAATTTTTCAAAAATATGTTCTTGATGTTCATCATGACATTCATAGTGTTCTTGGTGTTCATCTTGACATTCATAGCATTCTTGCATGCATCACATGTTTTGATCTAAAAATTTCATGCATTGCATAATTTTCATGTTTTTCATAAAAATTTCAAAAATCAAAAAAATATCTTTCCCTTTCTCTCTCATCAAATTCGAAAATTTGGATTGACTTTTTCAAAAAAAATTTTAAAAATCAAGTTGTTGCCAATGAGTCAAATAAAATTTTCAAATTTGAAAATCTTATCTTTTTCAAAATCTTTTTCAAAAATCAAATCTTTTTCAAAATTCTTAGTTATTTTCGAAAATTCCAAAAATATTTTTCAAAAATCTTTTTCTTATTTTATATCATAATTTTCGAAAATAACAATAACAATTAATGTTTTGATTCAAAAATTTCAAGTTTGTTACTTACTTGTTAAGAAAGATTCAAACTTTAAGTTCTAGAATCATATCTTGTGATTTCTTGTGAATCAAGTCATTAATTGTGATTTTAAAAAATCAAATCTTTTTCAAAACTAATTTCTATCATATCTTTTCAAAAATATCTTCTTATCTTATCTTTTTCAAAAATATCTTTTCAAAATATCTTTTCTAACTTCCTAACTTCTTATCTTTTCAAAATTTGTTTCAACTAACTAACTAACTCTTTGTTTGTTTTCTTAACTTTTTCAAAACCACCTAACTAACTCTCTCTCTCTAATTTTCGAAAATATCTTCCCCTTTTTCAAAAATTTCTTTTTAATTAACTAATTATTTTTATTTTTTATTTTTAATTTCAAAAATTTCGAAAAAAAAAATACTAACAACTTTCAAAAACCAATTTTCAAAAATCACTAACTCCTTTTCAAAAATAATTTTCGAAAATTCCCCCCTCTCTCTCATCCTATTCTATTTATTCATTCATTAACTAACATTACTTCCTCACATCATCACCAAATTCGAACCCCCTACTCTATCTGTGTTCGAATTTCTTCTTCTTTTCTTCTACTAACAATAAGGATCCTCTTTACTATGACATAGAGGATTCCTCTTCTTTTCTTTTGTTCTCCTCTTTCTTATGAGCAGGGACAGAGAAAAAGGCATCCTTGTTGAAGCTGATCCAGAACCTGAAAGGACTCTGAAGAGAAAATTAAGAGAAGCTAAATTACAACAATCCAGAGACAACTTGATTGAAAATTTCGAACAAGTAAAGGAGATGGCAGCCGAACCCAACAACAATGCAAGGAGAATGCTTGGTGACTTTACTGCACCTAATTCCAATTTACATGGAAGAAGCATCTCCATTCCTGCCATTGGAGCAAACAATTTTGAGCTTAAACCTCAATTAGTTTCTCTAATGCAGCAGAACTGCAAGTTTCATGGACTTCCATCTGAAGATCCTTTTCAGTTCTTAACTGAATTCTTGCAGATATGTGATACTGTTAAGACTAATGGAGTAGATCCTGAAGTCTACAGGCTCATGCTTTTCCCTTTTGCTGTAAGAGACAGAGCTAGATTATGGTTGGATTCTCAACCCAAAGACAGCCTGAACTCTTGGGATAAGCTGGTCACGGCTTTCTTAGCCAAGTACTTTCCTCCTCAAAAGCTGAGCAAGCTTAGAGCTGATGTTCAAACCTTCAGACAGAAAGAAGGTGAATCTCTCTATGAAGCTTGGGAAAGATACAAACAGTTGACCAAAAAGTGTCCTTCTGACATGCTTTCAGAATGGACCGTCCTAGATATATTCTATGATGGTCTGTCTGAGTTATCTAAGATGTCATTGGACACTTCTGCAGGTGGATCCATTCACCTAAAGAAAACGCCTGCAGAAGCTCAAGAACTCATTGACATGGTTGCTAATAACCAGTTCATGTACACTTCTGAAAGGAATCCTGTGAGTAATGGGACGCCTATGAAGAAGGGAGTTCTTGAAGTTGATACTCTGAATGCCATATTGGCTCAGAACAAAATATTGACTCAGCAAGTCAATATGATTTCTCAGAGTCTGCATGGAATGCAAGCTGCATCCAACAGTACTCAAGAGGCATCTTCTGAAGAAGAAGCCTATGATCTTGAGAACCCTGCAATAGCAGAGGTAAATTACTTAGGTGAACCTTATGGAAACACCTATAACTCAACATGGAGAAATCATCCAAATTTCTCATGGAAGGATCAAAAGCCTCAACAAGGCTTTAACAATGGTGGAAGAAACAGGTTTAGCAATAGCAAACCTTTTCCATCATCAACTCAGCAACAGACAGAGAACTCTGAACAAAACGCTTCTAATTTAGCAAATCTAGTCTCTGATCTATCTAAGGCCACTGTAAGTTTCATGAATGAAACAAGGTCTTCCATTAGAAATCTGGAAGCACAAGTGGGCCAGTTGAGTAAAAGGATCACTGAAATCCCTCCTAGTACTCTCCCAAGCAATACAGAAGAGAACCCAAAAGGAGAGTGCAAGGCCATTGACATAAGTGCCATGGCCGAACCTGTGAGGAAAGGAGAGGACGTGAATCCCAAGGAGGAAGACCTCCTGGGACGTCCAGTGATCAATAAGGAGCTTCCCTCTGGGGAATCAAAGGACTCTGAGGCTCATCTAGAGACTATAGAGATCCCATTGAACCTCCTTATGCCCTTCATGAGCTCTAATAAGTATTCCTCTTCTGAAGAGAATGAGGATGTCACTGAAGAGCAAACTGCCAAGTTTCTTGGTGCAATCATGAAGCTGAATGCCAAATTGTTTGGCATTGATACTTGGGAAGTTGAACCTCCCTTGTTCATCAATGAACTAATTGATCTGGATCAACTGACATTGCCTCAGAAGAGACAGGATCCTGGAAAGTTCATAATACCCTGTACCATAGGCACCATGATCTTTAAGGCTCTATGTGACCTTGGTTCAGGAATAAACCTCATGCCCCTCTCGGTGATAGAGAAACTGGGAATCTATGGGGTGCAAGCTGCTAAAATCTCACTAGAGATGGCAGACAGCTCAAGAAAACAGGCTTATGGACAAGTAGAAGATGTATTAGTAAAGGTTGAGGGCCTTTACATACCTACTGATTTCATAGTCCTGGATACTGGAAAGGAAGAGGATGAACCCATCATCCTAGGAAGACCTTTCCTGGCCACAGCAAGAGCTGTGATTGATGTTGACAGAGGTGAAATAGTCCTTCAATGGAATGAGAACTCCCTTGTATTCAAAACTCAAGGATCTCCCTCTGCAACCATAGAGAGGAAGCAGGAAAAGCTTCTCTCCAAGCAGAGTCAACCAGAGCCCCCACAGTCAAACTCTAAGTTTGGTGTTGGGAGGCCACAACCAAACTCTAAGTTTGGTGTTGAACTCCCATATCCAAACTCTAAGTTTGGTGTTGGAGAGTCTCAACAAAGCTCTGCACATCTGTGAGGCTCCATGAGAGCCCACTGTCAAGCTATTGACATTAAAGAAGCGCTTGTTGGGAGGCAACCCAATGTTTATCTAATTCTTATTTTTATTATTTTTCATGTTTTCTTAGGTTCATGATCATGTGGAGTCACAAAATAAATATAAAAATTGAAAACGGAATCAAAAACAGCAGAAGAAAAATCACACCCTGGAGGAGCATCTATCTGGCATTCAAACGCCAGAACAGAGCATAGTTCTGGCGCTGAACGCCCAGAATGGGAGCATCCTGGCGCTGAACGCCCAGAACAAGCATGGTTCTGGCGTTCAACGCCAGAAATGGCAGCAAATGGGCGTTGAACGCCCAAAATGGGCACCAACCTGGCGCTGAACGCCCAGAGTTGTGTGCAAGGGCATTTTACATGCCTAAATTGGTGCAGGGATGTAAATGCCTTGACACCTCAGGATCTGTGGACACCACAGGATCATCTCAGGATCTGTGGACCCCACAGGATCCCCACTTTACCTCCTCATAATCCTAGTTTTTATTTCCACATCTTCTTCTTCATCTATTCCTTCTTCTTTTGCTCGAGGGCGAGCAACATTCTAAGTTTGGTGTGGTAAAACAATTATGTAAAGGATCTATAGCTCTGTGGTAGAACATTTGATTTCAAATCAAGAGATCCCTGAGATACCTCAGGGGATACATTTTCTTCCACACAATTATTGGAAGCAACTAAGGGTGGAATATCAAGAGCACTCCATCATCCTTCATGAAATCAGAGAAGATCTAAAAGCAATGAAGGAGGAGCAGCAAAGACAAGGAAGAGACATAGAAGAGCTCAAGGACATCACTAAGGTGGACTCATTCCTTGTTCTTACTTTCTCTGTTTTTCGTTTTCTATGTTATGTGCTTATCTATGTTTGTGTCTTCATTACATGATCATTAGTAGTTAGTAACTTTGTCTTAAAGTTATGAATGTCCTATGAATCCATCACCTCTCTTAAATAGAAAATGTTTTAATTCAAAAGAACAAGAAGTACATGAGTTTCGAATTTATCCTTGAACTTAGTTTAATTATATTGATGTGGTGACAATGCTTCTTGTTTTCTGAATGTATGCTTGAACAGTGCATATGTCTTTTGAAGTTGTTGTTTAAGAATGTTAAATATGTTGGCTCTTGAAAGAATGATGACTAGGAGACATGTTATTTGATAATCTGAAAAATCATAAAAATGATTCTTGAAGCAAGAAAAAGCAGCAAAGAACAAAGCTTGCAGAAAAAAAAAAAGAGAAAAAAAAAAGAAAAAAATAGGCGAAAAAAAAATAGAAAGAAAAAGAAAAAGCAAGCAGAAAAAGCCAATAACCCTTAAAACCAAAAGGCAAGGGCAAATAAAAAGGATCCCAAGGCTTTGAGCATCAGTGGATAGGAGGGCCTAAAGGAATAAAATCCTGGTCTAAGCGGCTAAACCAAGCTGTCCCTAACTATGTGCTTGTGGCGTGTAGGTGTCAAGTGAAAACTTGAGACTGAGCGGTTAAAGTCAAGGTCCAAAGCAAAAACAAAGAGTGTGCTTAAGAACCCTGGACACCTCTAATTGGGGACTCTAGCAAAGCTGAGTCACAATCTGAAAAGGTTCACCCAATTATGTGTCTGTGGCATTTATGTATCCGGTGGTAATACTGGAAAACAAAGTGCTTAGGGCCACGGCCAAGACTCATAAAGAAGCTGTGTTCAAGAATCATCATACTGAACTAGGAGAATCAATAACACTATCTGAACTCTGAGTTCCTATAGATGCCAATCATTCTGAACCTCAATGGATAAAGTGAGATGCCAAAACTATTCAAGAGGCAAAAAGCTATAAGTCCCGCTCATATGATTGGAGCTATGTTTCATTGATAGTTTGGAATTTATAGTATATTCTATTCTTTTTATCCTATTTTGATTTTCAGTTGCTTGGGGACAAGCAACAATTTAAGTTTGGTGTTGTGATGAGCGGATAATTTATACGCTTTTTGACATTGTTTTTAGTATGTTTTTAGTAGGATCTAGTTATTTTTAGGGATGTTTTCATTAGTTTTTATGTTAAATTCACATTTCTAGAATTTACTATGAGTTTGTGTGTTTTTCTGTGATTTCAGGTATTTTCTGGCTGAAATTGAGGGACTTGAGCAAAAATCAGATTCAGAGGTTGAAAAAGGACTGCTGATGCTGTTGGATTCTGACCTCCCTGCACTCAAAGTGGATTTTCTGGAGCTACAGAACTCGAAATGGCGCGCTTCCAATTGCGTTGGAAAGTAGACATCCAGGGCTTTCCAGCAATATATAATAGTCCATACTTTGGCCAAGAATTGACGACGTAAACTGGCGTTCAACGCCAGCCTTCTGCCCAAATCTGGCGTCCAGCGCCAGAAAAGGATCCAAAACCAGAGTTGAACGCCCAAACTGGCACAGAAACTGGTGTTCAACTCCACAAATGGCCTCTGCACGTGTAACACTCAAGCCCAAGCCCAAGCACACACCAAGTGGGCCCCGGAAGTGGATTTATGCATCAATTACTTACTCATGTAAACCCTAGTAGCTAGTTTATTATAAATAGGACCTTTTACTATTGTATTAGGCATCTTTTGATCATCTTAGGATCTTAGGATCATCTTTGAACGCTGGTTCTTAGATCATAGGGGGCTGGCCATCTCGGCCATGCCTGGACCTTTACTTATGTATTTTTAACGGTAGAGTTTCTACACTCCATAGATTAAGGTGTGGAGCTCTGCTGTTCCTCAAAGATTAATGCAAAGTACTACGGTTTTCTATTCAATTCTTCTTATTTCTCTTCTAAGATGTTCATTCGCGCTTAACTGTGATGAAGGTGATGATCTGTGACATTCATCACCTTCCTCAACCCACGAACGTGTGCCTGACAACCACCTCCGTTCTATATCCGATTGAATGAGTGTCTCTTAGATTCTTTAATCAGAATCTCCGTGGCGTAAGCTAGAATGATGGCGGCATTCAAGAGAATCCGGAAGGTCTAAACCTTGTCTGTGGTATTCCGAGTAGGATTGAATGATTGAATGACTGTGACGAGCTCCTAACTCGCGATTGCAGGGCGTTAGTGACAGACGCAAAAGGATAGTAAATCCTATTCCAGCAGGATCGAGAACCGACAGATGAATAGCCGTGCCGTGACAGGGTGCGTGAGCAGATTATTCACTGAGAGGATAAGATGAAGCCATTGACAAGGGTGATGCCTCCAGACGATTAGCCGTGCCATGACAGGGCATTGGATCATTTTCCCGTGAGATGACCGAAAGTAGCCATTGACAGTGGTGATGTATCACATAAAGCCAACCATGGAAAGGAATGAGACTGATTGGATGAAGATAGCAGGAAAGCAGAGGTTCAGAGGAACGAAAAGTATCTCCATCCGCTTATCTGAAATTCCTACCAATGATTTACATAAGTATCTCTATCCCTATTTTATTTTATTAATTTCGAAAACTCTATAACCACTTGATATCCGCCTGACTGAGATTTGCAAGGTGACCATAGCTTGCTTCATACCAACAATCTCCGTGGGATTCGACCCTTACTCACGTAAGGTATTACTTGGACGACCCAGTGCACTTGCTGGTTAGTTGAACGGAGTTGTGTCCACACATAGTAAAGAGCCATAATAATGATTCCATACAATAACAAAGAGTACTACATTAATGTGATCACAATTTCGTGCACCAAGGCTTAAGCTCAAAGTTGTTTGCTTCAATTGTAGGAATTGAGATGCTTCTTCCACAGAAGTCAGAAGAAGGTGCAATAAAGTCACCAAGCATCTTCCTCGCATTGTTGGCATTGTTGTTATTTTCAGTTGCCATGTCTTTTTCTTTTTCGAAATTTTCTGTTAGGTCCTCTCCAGAGAGTTGTGCTTTAGCTTCTCTTAGCTTCCTCTTCAAGGTCCTTTCAGGTTCAGGATCAGCTTCAACAAGAATACCTTTGTGTTTGTTCCTGCTCATATGAAAGAGAAGAGAACAAGAAAGTATGGAATCCTCTATGTCACAGTATAGAGATTCCTTGAGGTGTCAGAGGAAAACAGGAATAGAAGGATGGGGTAGATAGAGAAGAATTCGAACATATAAAGAAGGAGAGAGTCCGAATTGCTACTAGAGGAGAAGTGTTAGTCCTTAAATAGAAGGAAGTGAGAAGGGGGGGGGGATTTTCAAAAACAAAATAAAATAAAAAATTTTAAAATAATTAAAAAGAATTTTGAAAAAGTGGATGATGGTTTTCGAAAATTAAAAGTGAGAAAGTGGTTAAGTGATTTTGAAAATTAGAGAGAGAAAAGTAGTTAGGTGGGTTTGAAAAAGATATGATTGAAATAGAAAACTTTTAAAATCAAACAAAAAGTCAAGTAGTTAATTTGAAAAGATTTGAAAATCAAATTTGAAAAGATAAGAAGTTAGAAAATATTTTGAAAAAGATATAATTGAAATTTATTTTGAAAAAGATTTGAGAAGGAAATAAAAGAGATTTGAATTTGAAAATTAAAGTTGATTACTTGACTAACAAGAAACTAAAAGATATGATTTTAAAATTTAAAGATTGAACCTTTCTTAATAGGCAAGTAACAACTTGAAAATTTTGAATCAATCACATTAAATATTAGCATTAATTTTGAAAAATTATGAAGATTTGAAAAAGATTTGAATTAAAAACTAACTTACCTCCCTTGTGTTGTCCTGGCGTTTAACGCCCAAAATACTACCCTTTTGGGCGTTTAACGCCCAGCCAGGTACCCTGGCTGGCGTTTAAATGCCAGTTTTCCTTCCTCACTGGGCGTTTTGAACGCCCAGCTTTTTCTCTGTGATTCCTCTGCTGTATGTTCTGAATCTTCAATTCTCTGTATTATTGACTTGAAAAGACATGATTTTGAAAATTTTTAAAATTTTTAATGATGAGAGAGAACAACAACAAAATAAAACTAATCATGAAAAACAATATCAAATAAACAATGCATGCAAGACACCAAACTTAGAAATTTTCAGATTAGAGATACTAACAAACTGAGAATGCACATGAGAAATAACAAAAGACACAAAACAAGAGAATTTAAAGATCAGACACAAGAAAATCATCAAGAATTAACTTGAAGACCAATGAAGAACATAATGCATATATTCGAAAAATGCAAGAAAATTAAAAATATGCAAGACACCAAACTTAAAAATAGATACTAGACTCAAACAAGAAACACACATTATTTTTTATTTTTATGATATTATTAATTTTTTTTTTGTAATTTTTCGAAAACTAAATTGGAAAAGGAAAATAAAGAAATTCAAAATTTTTAATAAGAATTATAGGAATCATGCAATGTCAGTCTAAAACTCCGGTCCAGGAATTAGACATGGCTCACTAGCCAGCCAAGCTTTCAGCGAAAGCTTCGGTCCAAAACACTAGACATGGCCAATGGCCAGCCAAGCTTTAGCAGAACATTACATACAACAGCTAAATTGATGAGAAACACAAAGAAGCTCTTCTAAGGATAAGTGAAACCTCAGTCCAAAAGATTAGACATGGCTTAACAGCCAGCCAGGATTCAACATATCTCATGAAACTCTAGAATTCGTTCTTAAAAACTCTGAAGAACAAATTTTTTTTTTTGAAAATTTTTCGAAAATAAGAAGTCTTAAAAATAAAATAAAATTACCTAATCTGAGCAACAAGATGAACTGTCAGTTGTCCAAACTCGAACAATCCCCAGCAATGGCTCCAAAAACTTGGTGCACGGAATTGTGATTCAGACTTTTCACAACTCAGATGCAACTAACCAGCAAGTGCATTGGGTCGTCCAAGTAATACCTTACGTGAGTAAGGGTTGATCCCACGGAGATTGTCGGCTTGAAGCAAGCTATGGTCATCCTTGTAAATATCAGTCAGGCGAATTCAAATGATTATGAGTTTTTATAATTAAAAGATAAAGGAAACATAAAATAAAGATAGAGGTACTTATGTAATTCATTGGTAGGAGTTTCAGATAAGCGTATGAAGATGCTTTGTTCCTTCTGAATATCTGCTTTCCTATTGCCTTCATCCAATCATTCATACTCCTTTCTATGGTAAGCTGTATGTTGGGGGATCACCGTTGTCAATGGGTACCGTCCGTCCTCTCAGTGAAAATGGTCCAGCTATGGGTTACGTAGGGCTAATCATCTGTCGGTTCTCACTTATGTTGGAATAGGATCCATTGATCCTTTTGTGTTTGTCACTATGTCCAACACTCGCGAGTTTGAAGCTCGTCACAGTCATCCCATCCCAGATCCTACTCGGAATACCACAGACAAGGTTTAGACTTTTTGGATCTCAAGAATGCTGCCAGTTGATTCTAGCTTATACCACGAAGACTCTGATCTCACGGAATGGAGGGCTCTATTGTCAGGAGAGGCAACCATGAGTCATGAACCAGGAGGCTAAGAGATACACGCTCAAGCTAATGCAGATAGAACAGAAGTGGTTGTCAGGTACGCGTTCATAGGTGAGAATGATGATGAGTGTCACGGATCATCATATTCATCAGGTTGAAGTGCGAGTGAATATCTTAGAATAAGAATAAGCTTGAATTCAATAGAAAAACAATAGTACTTTGCATTAATCCATGAGAAACAGCAGAGCTCCACACCTTAATCTATGGGGTGTAGAAACTCCACCGTTGAAAATACATAAGAACAAGGTTCAAGCATGGCCGAATGGCCAGCCCCCTAAACGTGATCAAGAGATCAAAAGTGATACAAAGATAGTCTCAAAAATGAACTAGAGATCAAAAATACAATAGCAAGAGGTCCTATTTATAATGAACTAGTAACCTAGGGTTTACAGAAATAAGTAAATGATGCAGAAATCTACTTCCGGGCCCACTTGGTTTGTGTTTGGGCTGATCATTGAAGCTTTCACATGTAGAGATTTTTCTTGGAGTTGAATGCCAGCTCTGGTGCCAGTTTGGGCGTTTAACTCCAGCTTTTATGCCAGTTCTGGCGTTTAACGCCAGAATAGGATAGAAGGTTGGCGTTTAAACGCCAGTTTGCATTATCAAAACTCGAACAAAGCATGGACTTATATATTGCTGGAAAGCCCAGGATGTCTACGTTCTAACGCAATTGAGAGCGCCCCAATTAGGCTTCTGTAGCTCCAGAAAAGCTACTTCGAGTGCAGGTAGGTCAGAATCCAACAGCATGTGCAGTCCTTTTTCAGCCTCTGAATAAGATTTTTGCTCAGGTCCCTCAATTTCAGCTAGAAAATACCTGAAATCACAGAAAAATACACAATCTCATAGTAAAGTCTAGAAATGTAATTTTTATTTAAAAACTAATAATTATATACTAAAAAGTAGCTAAATCATACTAAAAACTACCTAAAAACAGTGCCAAAGAGCGTATAAATTATCCGCTCATCAGTGTACTAGGTATTTTATATTTTAATATGTATAATTACTAAAAAAATTTTGCCCTGCTGCTAGCGTTATTTTCTTGTTTTGCTAGGGTTTGTAGAGAAATCCTAATTTTACAAGTTTTGCTCGTAGAGTGCCTAAAGGTAACCATGGCAGCTTCGGCTTCTAATCAAGATCACAATAAGTTTGTGCATGATAATGAGGAGGATCAGTTTTTTCACTTTGAGGATGAAGATATTATAAAAGGAACGAAAAAATGCATAAAGAGCCTAGTGGACAGACTCTTGGCATACAGACAATTCAGTGCTGAAACCCTTGATGCGGCGTTATATGCTATATGGAGACAACCAGAGGACTTTAAGGTGATGGACCATAAGGAAAATCTATTCCAATTTTTCTTTAAAAAGGAAATTGACCTAGTTCGAGTAAAGAAGGGAGCACCGTGACTGTTTAAAAATTACATTCTAAACCTATCGAGGTAGTTCGTAGAGTTTGAGGTCAATGAGAAGGAATTTACTTTAGTTCCCATATGGGTGCAGATGTGGGGACTACCTAAGCAATACAAGACAGCAGGTTTAGGGAGAAAGGTGGAAGAGGTGATAGGAAATGTCATAGATACTGATGTATTCATTATGAGGGGGAAAGAAGAATCAATTCTCAAAATTCAAATACTGCTGGACATAACTAAACCTTTGAGAAGGATTTTTAAAATTTCAAGTAAAAACAACAAAGTCATAAAGGTATGAGACAATTGGAAACTTTTTCCACTATTGTGGTTGTTTGAGGCTTGAAATCAGAGCTTGCGGTCAATATTTGGAGGACTTGGTGAATGGAAGTCAATGGGAGGAAAATGGGGATCTGATACACAAAAACTTGTCTCTCAACAAATTTTCACCGGCAAGTGCACCAGATTGTCGTTAAGTAAAAACTCACAATAGAGTGAGGTCGAATCCCACAGGAATTGATTGGTTGAGCAATTTTAATTGAAGGAGTGTTCTAGTTGAACTAAATCAGAATTGAATGGAGGATTGCAGAATGTAAATTGGTGAAAAACTTAAAGAGCAAGAAATATAAATGCGTAGAATGTAAATAACAGAAACTAAATGACAGAAAGTAAATTGCAAGTGATTGAAGTACAGAATCTTAAATTGCAAGAAATTAAATAGGAATGGGGATTGAGCATCAAATTAAACAGTAGAATGTAAAAGAATGGGTAAGATCAGAATGGGGGATTCATTGGGCTTAGGAGATATTGCATTCTCTGGATCAAATTATTTTCACCTCTTCCTCAATCAATGCATTCATTGACATTGCTTGGCAATCTTAGGTGATTGGATCCCAATGTCTTGGCTCATCACTCTCTCTAAGCTTGAACAATTGCCCAATGTCTTGATTTAATTGCTCATGGAAAGAGATGAAGTTTGGTCACTGATTATACCACACAAATTCATAGATCATATTATTGCTAGGATTACATGTCACGATATCCATCCAACCCCCAATCTAATCCAATGTGAGAAAGCATTTCTAGCATGATTTCCTCATTCCTCTCTTAAGTATCAGAGGAAATCCAATTATGAATAGCTTCTCTGTCGAGACAACTATTCAATTGAATTAAGATCGAAAGCTTTCTAGAAAAATCAAGAGAAAAGATAGAAGAAAAAGAATGAAAACTGTTATTGATCCATTGAATTACAACAGAGCTCCGTAGTCCAATGAAGAGGGGTTTAGTTGTTCATAGCTCTGGGAATGGAAATTGAAATTGAGAAGTACATTACAGAATGAAACTAAGAATTGCAGAGAAAGTGAATTGTGCAGAGAGTTCCCCAAATTGGGTTCCTGACTGCCTAAAAAACTCTTTACTAACTTAAACTCTAAGCTATTTATACACTTTCTTCAATTGGTCTTCAAGTCTCTGGATTGGGCTTTTGGCCTTTGTTGAAGTGGATTGAATTAGCTCCCAATGCTGTTGAGGAGAGAGGTGCTCAATTGCAGAGTTCTGGTATCAACGTTGGAGTCAATGTTTGTGAGCAAACGATGAGTCAAACGTTCTCTTAAGGAAAATTGGGTTCTGGGTGTTTTGAGCAACGTTTGACTCAATGTTGGGGCATCAACGTTTGCCTGGTCACGCGTACGCATGGGCCACGTGTGCGCGTGGATGGCCATTTTTGCCATTCCACGTGTGCGCGTCACCTATGCATACGCGTGGTTGGGAAGGAATGCACGTCCACGCGTACGCGTCATCGACGCGTACGCGTCCATGCAAATTTCCAAATTCCAATTTTTGAAAGCTTTTCGCGCATGTTGGCCTCAGCATTGGACTGGCAACATTCCCTCCAACGTTGGCCTACCCAAGCGTGCGCGTCGTTACTATTTTCTCAAACTCTAGAACTGAAGCTTCTGTCGCGAACGTTGGACTTAGCTTTGGCTTGGCAATGTTCCCTCCAACGTTGGCCTACCCATGCGCGCGCGTCACCCACGTGTGCGTGTGACAGCTAATATTTCAAATTTCCAGAAAGCAAACTGTATTGAAAAACGTTGGAGGTAACGTTGGCTCACCAATGTTCCCTCCAACGTTGGCACTAGAATTTGTAGAGTGTAGCATTGCCCTTCCTTTAACGTTTGAGGCAACGTTGGTGGGCCAACTTTGGCCACCAACGTTGCTTCCTCTTCTCCCTTCCATGGCCATTCTTCAACTTCTTTCCATGCCTTTCTTCACCTATCATCAATCAATACATGCATCAAAGCTTTGCTAAATTCACAAGAAATTGCATCATTCTTAACACCCAAGTAATTATGGCATAAATCTTATGAAAATATATCAAATTAATCATGTTTGAATGAATCAAGGCATGTATGAACTTTTAATCCAAACACTTACTTAATGCTCAAGAAAGTGCATAAAACCTAATAAAAACAAAAGAAAAAGGCTAGTGAAACTAGCCTAAGATACCTTGGCATCAGGACCTTGGCCACAAGCTAAACAATTTGAAAGGAGGATTAGAAACCAAAAATAAAATCAACACCGAAATAGAGGAACAAGTCTGGAGAAGGGAGAGAGAGAAAAAGATAAAACAAACTAACACCCGTGTGTCTAATCAAAGGTTTTGCCAACCTATCTATCAAGAATAATAATTCACAGGTGCGGGGGTGATGAATAAGCATCTTATAGTTATTTTTCTAGCTAAATAGCTTAATAAAGTGAATAATTGCTGTTAAATCTATTGTATTTTGAGCCAAATCACTCCAAAGATCTTGTGTGCATGTTTATAGAAAATTATTGAGAAACAAGGAGAAATGAGCCACTTAAAGGGTGAAGAATAGGGAAGTAGTGGAGCAAGGCTCTTCATGGATGTGCAATCTCCTTCACGCCAGAGCCATGCTGGGCCTAGTTCCAGAGGGTGGTGAATAAGGATTCATTAAGGGTGTCGCACATTGCCCACGTTGGCCTCATGCCCATCATGCATGGTTTGCTCCCAAGGACGTGCACCAACGTCCTTAACACGCCAATTCATTCCAAAGGATGCATGCATTGAAGGCGTGCCAACCTCCCTCACGCTAGTTCATCTAAAGGCAAGTGAAGATCACAGGCATGCACTCCAAGACACACCTGTTCAAGCCAGGATCGCTGGTGTGCCAGCCCCTCTCACATCCCTCATGCCTGTGCATTCTCCCAGGGACGCCAGTTCATCCTCCTTCTTGCATGCATTGCAGGCATGTCACCACACACACGCCAACCTCATGTCCACACATCTCCAGCATTTACTTCATTGAAGGTGTGTCATCTCAACGACCACCTCATGCCAGCTCAAGCCTCCAAGTCTCCTTGTCGCAGGCATGTTCTCCCTCTCACGCCAGCATCACATCCTTGACACTCCCTTCTTGCATGAATCGCAGGCGTGTCTCAAATCCACACTTCCCTCACACCACACCCACGCCCTTAGAGCCCTCTTCATGCAAAGATCGAAGGAGTCTCTCCACAGTAATGCTAGCTTCACACCCGTGGAGTTCCATGCATGTAAGCATCACACGCCCCATGTTTAGCACGCCCTAGCCACGCCTAAGCTTTCCTCCTTCTTCCTAAGGACGTGCTTCACGCCACTCTCATGCTAAGGCCACATTTGGCTAAACTCCAGGGGCTACAAATTTTGGAAGCATTAAAGGCGTGCAAACATTGCTCATATTACATACATGCCCAACACTCTCTCATTACACATGTGCAACGTGGCTTACTTAAATCTCATGTCAATATTCCTTCAAGGTGTATCTCAAAGCCCAAAAGCTAATCAAGCCCATGAGGCATCAAACGCTAAGGATCCAACTGAGGAGAAGAATCACGGGGAGTGCATGACTTAGGAAGAAGAGTGAATTTTATGTCATTTGAATTTAATTTGAATTTGAATTTTAGTTTAATTAGGTTAGAGTATAAAAGCCCAAGGAGAACACGTTGTTAGGGGTTTTTTTTTGTTTTTTTTTGGCTTTTTAGATCTTTTACATTTTGATCATTCTCTTTGAATTGGAGTTTTTATCTCAATTATGAGTCACTAAATTCTCCTTTGTTAAGGGAGGAGCTCTGTTAAATTCTAATGGATTGATGTAATTATTTTTCTACCTCTGATTCATGCATTGATTGTTCTTTAGAAAGAGTTTTCGTTCTTCATTTCAAGGAATTGAATCTATTGGAAAATAGTTCAATTCTGATTTGCATTTTATGCTCATCTAGAAAGAATGGGTTTTAGAATTATGTTGAACCTCTTTCTCATACTTCTTATGGTTTTAGATCTAAATTTGATAAGTGATATTTACTCAACCAGATTTGATCTTAAGAGGTGTGTGGTTTTGAATTAGGGAATGTGTTTCACCTCTTTTCATGGGCAATTGATCAAAAAATAAGCAATTGATTAAGTTAAGAGAAGTTGAATTACCAAGAAATTGAGATTTAATTACTTATGATTTTCTAGAGATTTATATTTTCATGATTGAGGTGAAAGTTAGAATCATTGATCCTGAGGATTTAGCATCTTTACACCTTTAACGTTTTTAATCAACTTACTTTCTATTCCTTTAATTGCTTCCGTTTAATTGTTTTCCTTTAATTGCTTCCATTAAATCACTTTCCTTTAATTGCTTTCATTTCTATTAGTTCATTGCTTCTATTCAATTCACTGTTGTTGCTTTTAATTCCTTGTTTAATTGTGATTGCTTTCAATTCAGTCATTATTATTTCATTAGATCTCTGTTTGTTTTTAATTCACTAATCTTCCATTTAGATCTTAAATTTTAAAATTGAACAATTTTTAACCACATTTTGAATTGTCCGACTAGATTAATCAATTAATCATTGCTTGTTTAATCTGTTAATCCTCATGAAAACGATAACCCACTGATGAGCGGATAATTTATACGCTTTTTGGCATTGTTTTTAGTATGTTTTTAGTAGAATCTAGTTACTTTTAGGGATGTTTTCATTAGTTTTTATGTTAAATTCACATTTCTGGACTTTACTATGAGTTTGTGTGTTTTTCTGTGATTTGAGGTATTTTCTGGCTGAAATTGAGGGACTTGAGCAAAAATCAGATTCAGAGGTTGAAGAAGGACTGCTGATGCTGTTGGATTCTGACCTCCCGGCACTCAAAGTGGATTTTCTGGAGCTACAGAACTCGAAATGGCGCGCTTCCAATTGCATTGGAAAGTAGACATCCAGGGCTTTCCAGAAATTTATAATAGTCCATACTTTGGCCAAGTTTAGATGACGTAAAAGGGTGTTGAACGCCAGTTCTATGCTGCTATCTGGAGTTAAACGCCAGAAACAAGTTACAAGCCAGAGTTAAACGCCAGAAATACGTTACAAACTAGCGTTCAACTCCAAGAATGACCTCTGCACGTGTAACATTCAAGCTCAGCCCAAGCACACACCAAGTGGGCCTCGGAAGTGGATTTATACATCAATTACTTACTTCTGTAAACCCTAGTAACTAGTTTAGTATAAATAGGACTTTTTACTATTGTATTAGACATCTTTGGATCATCTTTGGACGCCTGGTGCTTAGATCATGGGGGCTGGCCATTCGGCCATGCCTGAACCTCTATTCACTTATGTATTTTCATACGGTAGAGTTTCTGCACTCCATAGATTAAGGTGTGGAGCTCTGCTGTTCCTCAAAGATTAATGCAAAGTACTACTATTTTTCTATTCAATTCAACTTATTCCGCTTCTAAGATATTCATTCGCACTTCAACCTGAATGTGATGAACGTGACAATTATCATCATTCCCTATGAACGCGTGCCTGACAACTACTTCCGTTCTACCTTAGATTGAATGAGTATCTCTTGGATCTCTTAATCAGAATCTTCGTTGTATAAGTTAGATTGATGGCGGCATTCATGAGAATCCGGAAAGTCTAAACCTTGTCTGTGGTATTCCGAGTAGGATTCTGAGATTGAATGACTGTGACGAACTTCAAACTCGCGAGTGCTGGGCGTAGTGACAGACGCAAAAGGAGGGTGAATCCTATTCCAGTATCATCGAGAACCTCAGATGATTAGCCGTGCTGTGACAGAGCATTTGGACCATTTTCACAAGAGGATGGGATGCAGCCATTGACAAGGGTGATGCCTCCAGACGATTAGCCATGCAGTGACAGCGCATCGGACCATTTTCCAGAGAGGATAAAAAGTAGCCATTGACAACGGTGATATCCTTACAAAAAGCCAGCCATGGAAAGGAGTGAGATTGATTGGATGAAGACAGTAGGAAAGCAGAAGTTCAGAGGGACGAAAGCATCTCTATACCTTTATCTGAAATTATCACCAATGATATACATAAGTATTTCTACCTCTATTTTCTGTCTATTTATTATTATTATTCGAAAACTCCATAATCAATTATTATTCGCCTGACTAAGATTTACAAGGTGACCATAGCTTGCTTCATACCAACAATCTCCGTGGGATCGACCCTTACTCACGTAAGGTTTTATTACTTGGACGACCCAGTGCACTTGCTGGTTAGTTGTATCGAAGTTGTGAATGAAAAACGATTTATTAAGACGTGCGTACAGAGTATCTGGCGCCGTTTCCTGAGATCACAGTTTTGTGCACCAAGTTTTTGGCGCCGTTGCCGGGGATTGTTCGAGTTTGGACAACTGACGGTTCATCTTGTTTCTCAGATTAGGTAATTTTCTTTTTGTTTTATTTTCAAAAAGTTTTCAAAAACCTTTCAAAAATTTCTCATATGTTTTCGAAAAAAAATTAATATAAATGTTTTCAAAAATATATTTTTCTTCAGAATTTTTAAGAATGAATTCTAGTGTTTCTTGATGATTTGTTGAATCCTGGCTGGCTGTAAAGCCATGTCTAAATTCATTTGGACTGGGGTTTCAACTTATCATCACAAGAGCTTGTTGATTCTCACACATTAGTTGCTCTATACATGGAAAGTATCAATATCTTCTAAAGCTTGGCTGGCTAGTAAGCCATGCCTAACCCTCAGATTGGAGCTTTAGAATAAGAGTGCAAGATTCCTGGAATTCATATTAAAAATTTTGGAATCCTTATTTTTTTCTTTTTCAAATTAATTTTCGAAAAATACCAAAAAAAAAAAAATTTTGAAAATCATAAAAATAAAAAATATTTTGTGTTTCTTGTTTGAGTCTTGAGTAAATTTTTAAGTTTGGTGTCAATTGCATGTTCATCTTGCATTTTTCGAAAAAATTCATGCATTCATAGTGTTCTTCATGATCTTCAAGTTGTTCTTGGTAAGTCTTCTTGTTTGATCTTGATGTTTTCTTGTTTTGTGTCTTTTCTTGTTTTTCATGTGCATTTTTGCATCCATAGAGTCTAAATATGAAAGATTTCTAAGTTTGTGTCTTGCATGTTTTCTTTGCATTGAAAATTTTCAAAAATATGTTCTTGATGTTCATCCTGATCTTCAAAGTGTTCTTGATGTTCATCTTGACATTCATAGTGTTCTTGCATGCATTCCTTTTTTTGATCCAAAAAGAAAAGAGAAAAACATGAAAATGATGTTTTAATTTTTCTCTCTCATCATAAAAATTCAAAAAAATCAAAAAAATATCTTCCCCTTTTTCTCTCTTAAAATTTCGAAAATTAGATTTGACTTTTTCAAAAATTTTTAAAATCTAGTTGTTTTTATGAGTCAAATCAAATTTTCAATTTAAAAATCTTATCTTTTTCAAAATCTTTTTCAAAAATCAAATCTTTTTCATTTTCCTTATTTATTTTTGAAAATTTTAAAAATATTTTACAAAAATCTTTTTCTTATCTTTATCTCCTAATTTTCAAAAATAACATCATCAATTAATATTTTGATTCAAAAATTTCAAGTTTGTTACTTGCTTGTTAAGAAAGATTCAAACTTTAAGTTATAGAATCATATTTTGTGATTTCTTGTGAATCAAGTCATTAATTGTGATTTTTAAAAAAATCAAATCTTTTTCAAAACTAATTTCAATCATATCTTTTCAAAATATCTTTCTATCATATCTTTTTCAAAATTTGATTTTAAAATATCTTTTCTAGCTTCTTATCTTCTTATCTTTTCAAAATTGATTTTCAAATTTGTTTCAACTAACTAACTAACTTTTTGTTTGTTTCTTATCTTTTTCAAAGCTACCTAACTAACTCTCTCTCTCTCTCTAATTTTCGAAAATATCTCCCTCTTTTTCAAAAATACTTTTTAATTAACTAATTATTTTAATTTTTTATTTTAATTTTTGAAAATTACTAACCTTTTTCAAAAACAATTTTCGAAAATCACTAACTCTTTTTCAAAAATAATTTTCGAAAATTCTCCTTCTCTCTCATCTCCTTCTACTTATTTACTCACACAGGGGAACCTCTATACTTGTGGTAAAAAGGACCCCTATTATTATTATTTTTCTGTCCCTCTTTTTCATATGAGCAGGAGCAAGGACAAGAACATTCTTGTTGAAGCAGATCCAGAACCTGAAAGGACTCTGAAGAGGAAACTAAGAGAAGCTAAATTACAACAATCCAGTAAGCACCTTTCAGAAATTTTCGAACAAGAAGAGGAGATGGCAGCCAAAAATAATAATAATGCAAGGAGGATGCTTGGTGACTTTACTGTACCTAATTCCAATTTACATGGAAGAAGCATCTCCATTCCTGCCATTGGAGCAAACAATTTTGAGCTGAAACCTCAATTAGTTTCTCTAATGCAGCAGAACTGCAAGTTTCATGGACTTCCATCTGAAGATCCTTTTCAGTTCTTAACTGAATTCTTGCAGATATGTGATACTGTTAAGACTAATGGAGTAGATCCTGAAGTCTACAGGCTCATGCTTTTCCCTTTTGCTGTGAGAGACAGAGCTAGAATATGGTTGGACTCTCAACCTAAGGATAGCCTGAACTCTTGGGATAAGCTGGTCAAGGCTTTCTTAACCAAGTTCTTTCCTCCTCAAAAGCTGAGTAAGCTTAGAGTGGATGTTCAGACCTTCAGACAGAAAGAAGGTGAATCCCTCTATGAAGCTTGGGAGAGATACAAAGAACTGACCAAAAAGTGTCCTTCTGACATGCTTTCAGAATGGACCATCCTGGACATATTCTATGATGGTCTGTCTGAATTAGCTAAAATGTCATTGGATACCTCTGCAGGTGGATCCATTCACTTAAAGAAAACGCCTGCAGAAGCTCAAGAACTCATTGACATGGTTGCTAATAAACAGTTCATGTACACTTCTGAGAGGAATCCTGTGAGTAATGGGACGCCTCAGAAGAAGGGAGTTCTTGAAATTGATACTCTGAATGCCATATTGGCTCAGAATAAAATATTGACTCAGCAAGTCAATATGATTTCTCAGAGTCTGAATGGAATGCAAGTTGCATCCAATAGTACTCAAGAGGCATCTTTTGAAGAAGAAGCTTATGATCCTGAGAACCCTGCAATAGCAGAGGTAAATTACTTAGGTGAATCTTATGGAAACACCTATAATCCATCATGGAGAAATCATCCAAATCTCTCATGGAAGGATCAACTAAAACCTCAACAAGGCTTTAATAATGGTGGAAGAAATAGGTTTAACAATAGCAAGCCTTTTCCATCATCCACTCAGCAACAGACAGAGAACTCTGAACAAAATACCTCTAATTTAGCAAACTTAGTCTCTGATCTATCTAAGGCCACTGTAAGTTTCATGAATGAAACAAGGTCCTCCATTAGAAATTTGGAGGCACAAGTGGGCCAGCTGAGTAAAAGGATCACTGAAATCCCTCCTAGTACTCTCCCAAGCAATACAGAAGAAAATCCAAAAGGAGAGTGCAAGGCCATTGAATTGATCACCATGGCCGAACCTGTAAAGGAAGGAGAGGACGTGAATCCCAAGAAGGAAGACCTCCTGGGACGTCCAGTGATCAATAAGGAGCTTCCCTCTGAGGAACCAAAGGAATCTGAGGCTCACCTAGAGACCATAGAGATTCCATTAAACATCCTTATGCCATTCATGAGCTCTGATGAGTATTCCTCTTCTGAAGAGAATGAGGATGTTATTGAAGAGCAAGTTACCAAGTACCTTGGTACAATCATGAAGCTGAATGCCAAATTATTTGGTATTGAGACTTGGAAAGATGAACCTCCCTTGTTCACCAATGAACTAAGTGATCTGGATCAACTGACATTGCCTCAGAAGAAACAGGATCCTGAAAAGTTCATAATACCGTGTACCATAGGCAACATGATCTTTGAAAAGGCTCTGTGTGACCTTGGTTCAGGGATAAACCTCATGCTCCTCTCTGTAATAGAGAAACTGGGAATCTTTGGGGTACAAGCTACTAAAATCTCATTAGAGATGGCAGACAATTCAAGAAAACAGGCTTATGGACAAGTAGAGGACGTGTTAGTAAAGGTTGAAGGCCTTTACATCCCTGCTGATTTCATAATCCTTGATACTGGGAAGGATGAGGATGAATCCATCATCCTTGGAAGACCTTTCCTAGCCACAGCAAGAGCTGTGATTGATGTTGACAGAGGTGAATTAGTCCTTCAATTGAATGAGGACTCCCTTGTGTTTACAACTCAAGGTTTCCCTTCTGTAAACATGGAAAAGAGGCACAGTAAGCTTCTCTCAAAACAGAGTCAACCAGAGCCCCCACAGTCAAACTTTAAGTTTGGTGTTGGGGAGTCTCAACAATGCTCTGAACATCTGTGAGGCTCCATGAGAGCCCACTATCAAGCTATTGACATTAAAGAAGCGCTTGTTGGGAGGCAACCCAATTTTTATTTATCTAATTTTTATTTTCATTGTTTTTCATGTTTTATTAGGTTCATGATCATGTGGAGTCACAAAATAAATATAAAAATTGAAAACGAAATCAAAAATAGTAGAAGAAAAATCACACCCTGGAGGAAGACCTTACTGGCGTTTAAACGCCAGTAAGAAGCATCTGGCTGGCGTTCAACGCCAGAACAGAGCATGGTTCTGGCGCTGAACGCCCAAAATGGGCAGCATCTGGGCGTTTGAACGCCAGAATTGCACCCTGGAGAAGAGCTGGCGCTGAACGCCCAGAACAAGCATGGTTTTGGCGTTCAACGCTAGAAATGGGCAACAAATGGGCGTTCAATGCCCAAAACAAGCACCAATCTAGCGCTGAGCGCCCAGAGTTGTGTGCAAGAGCATTTTGCATGCCTAATTTGGTGCAAGGTTGTAAATCCTTGAACACTTCAGGATTTGTGGACCTCACAGGATCACCTCAGGATTTGTGGACCCCACAGGATCCCCACCTACCTCCACTCACTTCTTCTCACTCCTCTTTCACACAATCCCATAAACACTCTTCCCCAAAACTCTTCACCAATCACCTCAATCTCTCTTCCTTATAACCACTTCACCACTCACATCCATCCACTCTTCCCCATAAACCTACCTCATAAACTCCACCTACCTTCAAAATTCAAAACCAATTTCCCACCCAAAACCCACCTTATGGCCGAACCTTACCCCCCCTCCCTTCCCTATATATAGCCCTCCATTCTTCCTCATTTTCACACAACACAACCCTCTATTCCTTTCTTGGCCGAATACACCACTCCCTCTTCTCCTCCATATTTTCTTCTTCTTCTTCATCTATTCTTTCTTCTCTTGCTCGAGGACGAGCAATATTCTAAGTTTGGTGTGGTAAAAGCATAAGCTTTTTATTTTTTCATTACCATTGATGGCACCTAAGACCGGAGAATCCTCTAGAAAAGGGAAAGGGAAGACAAAAGCTTCCACCTCAGAGTCATGGGAGATGGAAAGATTCATCTCCAAAGCTCATCAAGACCACTTCTATGATGTTGTGGTCAAGAAGAAGGTGATCCCCGAGGTTCCTTTCAAGCTCAAGAAGAATGAGTATCCGGAGATCCGACATGAAATCCAAAGAAGAGGTTGGGAAGTTCTAACAAACCCCATCCAACAAGTCGGCATCCTAATGGTTCAAGAGTTCTATGCCAATGCATGGATCACTAGGAACCATGATCAAAGTAAGAACCCGAATCCAAAGAATTATCTCACCATGGTTCGGGGAAAATACTTAGATTTTAGTCCAGAAATTGTGAGGTTGGCGTTTAACTTGCCTATGATGCAAGGAGATGCACGCCCCTACACTAGAAGGGTCAACTTTAATCAAAGTTTGGACTAAGTCCTTATGGACATATGTGTGGAAGGAGCTCAATGGAAGATTGACTCCAAAGGCAAGCCGGTTCAATTAAGAAGACTGGACCTCAAGCCTATGGCTAGAGGATGGTTAGAGTTCATACAATGCTCCATCATCCCTACTAGCAACCGATCTGAAGTTACTGTGGATCGGGCCATCATGATTCATAGCATCATGACTGAAGAGGAAGTAGAAGTTCATGAAGTCATCTCCCTTGAACTCTACAAAATAGCCGAAAAGCCCTCTCCTGGGGCAAGGCTAGCTTTTCCTCATCTTATTTGCCATCTATGTTACTCAGCTGGAGCTTTCATAGAAGGAGACATTCCCATTGAGGAAGAGAAGCCCATCACTAAGAAAAGGATGGAGCAAGCAAGAGAGCCCATTCATGGATCTCAAGAGACGCATGAAGCTCATCACCATGAGATCCTGGAGATGCCTCAAATGCATTTTCCTCCACAAAACTATTGGGAGCAAATCAACACCTCCCTAGGAGAATTAAGTTCCAACATGGACAATTAAGGGTGGAACATCAAGAGCACTCCATCATCCTTCATGAAATAAGAGAAGATCAAAAAGCAATGAGGGAGGAGCAACAAAGACAAGGAAGAGACATAGAAGAGCTCAAGGACATCATTGGTTCCTCAAGAAGGAAATGCCACCATCACTAAGGTGGACTCATTCCTTGTTCTTATTTTCTGTTTTCGTTTTCTCTATGTTAAGTGCTTATCCATGTTTGTGTCTTCATTACATGATCATTAGTATTTAGTAACTTTGTCTTAAAGTTATAAATGTCCTATGAATCCATCACCTCTCTTAAATGAAAAATATTTTAATTCAAAAGAACAAGAAGTACATGAGTTTCGAATTTATCCTTGAACTTAGTTTAATTATATTGATGTGGTGACAATGCTTCTTGTTTTCTGAATGAATTCTTGAACAGTGCATATGTCTTTTGAAGTTGTTGTTTAAGAATGTTAAATATGTTGGCTCTTGAAAGAATGATGATAAGGAGACATGTTATTTGATAATCTGAAAAATCATAAAAATGATTCTTGAAGCAAGAAAAAGCAGCAAAGAACAAAGCTTGCAGAAAAAAAAAGAGAAAAAAAAACGGCGAAAAAAAATAGAAAGAAAAAGAAAAAGCAAGCAGAAAAAGCCAAAGCTCTTAAAACCAAGAGGCAAGAGCAAAAAGCCAATAACCCTTAAAACCAAAAGGCAAGGGTAAATAAAAAGGATCCCAAGGCTTTGAGCATCAGTGGATAGGAGGGCCTAAAGGAATAAACTCCTGGCCTAAGCGGCTAAATCAAGCTGTCCCTAACCATGTGCTTGTGGCGTGAAGGTGTCAAGTGAAAACTTGAGACTGAGCGGTTAAAGTCAAGGTCCAAAGCAAAAGAAGAGTGTGCTTAAGAACCCTGGACACCTCTAATTGGGGACTTTAGCAAAGCTGAGTCACAATCTGAAAAGGTTTACCCAATTATGTGTCTGTGGCATTTATGTATCCGGTGGTAATACTAGAAAACAAAGTGCTTAGGGCCACGGCCAAGACTCATAAAATAGCTGTGTTCAAGAATCATCATACTGAACTAGGAGAATCAATAACACTATCTGAACTCTGAGTTCCTATAGATTCCAATCATTCTGAACCTCAATGGATAAAGTGAGATGCCAAAACTATTCAAGAGGCAAAAAGCTACAAGTCCCGCTCATATGATTGGAGCTATGTTTCATTGATAGTTTGAAATTTATAGTATATTCTCTTCTTTTTATCCTATTTGATTTTCAGTTGCTTGGGGACAAGCAACAATTTAAGTTTGGTGTTGTGATGAGCGGATAATTTATACGCTTTTTGGCATTATTTTTAGTATATTTTTAGTAGAATCTAGTTACTTTTAGGGATGTTTTCATTAGTTTTTATGTTAAATTCACATTTCTGGACTTTACTATGAGTTTGTGTATTTTTCTGTGATTTTAGGTATTTTCTGGCTGAAATTGAGGGACTTGAGCAAAAATCAGATTCAGAGGTTGAAGAAGGACTACTGATGCTGTTGGATTCTGACCTCCCTGCACTCAAAGTGGATTTTCTGGAGCTATAGAACTCGAAATGGCGCGCTTCCAATTGCATTGGAAAGTAGACATCCAGGGCTTTCCAGAAATATATAATAGTATATACTTTGGCCAAGTTTAAATGACGTAAAAGGGCGTTGAACGCCAGTTCTACGCTGCTGTCTGGAGTTAAACGCCAGAAACAAGTTACAAGCCAAAGTTGAACGCCAGAAATACGTTACAAACTGGCGTTCAACTCCAAGAATGACCTCTGCACGTGTAACATTCAAGCTCAGCCGAAGCACACACCAAGTGGGCCCCAGAAGTGGATTTATGCATCAATTACTTACTTCTGTAAACCCTAGTAACTAGTTTAGTATAAATAGGACTTTTTACTATTGTATTAGACATCTTTGGATCATCTTTGGACGTCTGGTTCTTAGATCATGGGGGCTGGCCATTCGGCCATGCCAGAACCTCTATTCACTTATGTAATTTCATACGGTAGAGTTTCTGCACTCCATAGATTAAGGTGTGGAGCTCTGCTGTTCCTCAAAGATTAATGCAAAGTACTACTGTTTTTCTATTCAATTCAACTTATTCCGCTTCTAAGATATTCATTCGCACTTCAACCTGAATGTGATGAACGTGACAATCATCATCATTCCCTATGAACGCGTGCCTGACAACCACTTCCGTTCTACCTTAGATTGAATGAGTATCTCTTGGATCTCTTAATTAGAATCTTCGTGGTATAAGCTAGATTGATGGTGGCATTCATGAGAATCCGGAAAGTCTAAACTTTGTCTGTGGTATTCCGAGTAGGATTCTGGGATTGAATGACTGTGACGAACTTCAAACTCACGAGTGCTGGGCGTAGTGACAGACGCAAAAGGAGGGTGAATCCTATTCCAGTATGATCGAGAACCTCAGATGATTAGCCGTGCTGTGACAGAGTATTTGGACCATTTTCACAAGAGGATAGGATGCAGCCATTGACAAGGGTGATGCCTCCAGACGATTAGCCATGCAGTGACAGCGCATCGGACCATTTTCTAGAGAGGATAAAAAGTATCCATTGACAACGGTGATATCCTTACAAAAAGCCAGCCATGGAAAGGAGTGAGATTGATTGGATGAAGACAGCAGGAAAGCAGAAGTTCAGAGGGATGAAAGCATCTCTATACCTTTATCTGAAATTCTCACCAATGATATACATAAGTATTTCTACCTCTATTTTCTGTCTATTTATTATTATTATTCGAAAACTCCATAATCAATTATTATCCGCCTGACTGAGATTTACAAGGTGACCATAGCTTGCTTCATACCAACAATCTCCGTGGGATCGACCCTTACTCATGTAAGGTTTTATTACTTGGACGACCCAGTGCACTTGCTGGTTAGTTGTATCGAAGTTGTGAATGAAAAACGATTTATTAAGACATGCGTACAGAGTCTCTGGCACCGTTGCCTGAGATCACAATTTCGTGCACCACCCACTCACCGTGGTATTAATTGATACGATTCGGTGCACTTGCCGATAATTTGTGAATTTTTCGCATCAAGTTTTTGGCGCCATTGCTGAGGATTAATTGTGATTAACAACTACCACATTAATTGATTACCTAGATTAGACACTTTTTCTTTTATTTTTGTTACTTACTTCACTGGAAATTTCCTTCACTTTGACATAAGAAATTTCAATTTCTCTTTCTCTTGGTGTCTTTGTGTTTATGCAGGGAAATCAAGAGGAGGAACCTCTTTAATTTTATCCTGAAATTGAACAAACCCTCTAGAGATTGAGAAAATAAGCTAGAAATAAGAGGGTAGTAGAAGAAATTGAAGAGGAATTAGAGAACAACATGGTAGACAATCACAACAATGATGTCAATGGGAATAATGCTATCCATGGTCATTAAGCTAGAAGGATACTTGGATCCTACACTACTCCAAATCTTAGGAATTGTGAGAGTAGCATTATAACAGCCACTGCGAAAGCTAACAATTCTGAGTTGAAGCCACAACTTATCTCATTAGTGCAACTGAATTGCCAATTTGGAGGAAGCCCTCAAGAGGATCCTAATAAGTAGATCTCCAACTTGCTCCAAATATGCGACACAATTAAAACTAATGGAGTGCCTGTTGAAGCCTATCGGTTGATATTGTTTCCATTTTTTGTGAGAGATCGAGCTAAATAGTGACTTGAAACTCAGCTAAAGGAGAACATAGCAATTTGGAAAGATTTGGTTTGCAAGTTCGTAACTAAATTCTTCTCACCACAAAGGTTGATCAAGCTAAGAACGGATGTCCAAACATTCAGATAACAACAAGAATAATCTCTTTATGAAACTTGAGAGAGATACAAAGAAGTGCTTAGGAGATGTCCCTTGACATGTTTGCATATTGGGTTCAACTTTAAATTTTCTATGATAGAATCAATCCTAATTCAAGGAATTCATTAGACAATTTAGCTGGAGGATCTTTACACATGAAGACTACTGATGAAGCATTAGAGTTGATAGAGATTGTTACTAACAATCAATATTTGTACTCCTCAGAAAGAAGTATGAAGAGAGAGGTAATGGAGCTAGATATATTGGATACTATCTTAGCACAAAACAATGCTATGTCCCAATAAATTAGTACACTCACAAAGCAACTTGGGTATATGCAAGTCTCTACATTAGGAACACAAGGCCTTTCTTATAAAATGGGTAGAGGAGCCTCTTTTAGTGAAGGTTGTGAACCATTCAATCTTAACCAGCCCCCTGTTGAGCAAGTGAACTATATGGGAAACCCTCCTAGACCACCATACAATGACCCTTACTCAAAAACCTACAACCTTGGATAAAGGAATCACCCCAATTTTGGATGGAATAACCAAGGCCAGAGAAACAACAACAACTTCAACAACTTTAGCAACCCTCATCCATAACAACTACCCCAGCCACCTCAAACACAACCCCATCAAAATTCTCAAAAACCTTCTCCATTTGAAATTGCCTTGGAAAAGCTTCCTAACTCACAACCACATTTGTCCAATCAAGCATAAACTTCATGCAAGAGACCAGAGCTAACTTCCAAAACCAAAAGTATCCATTAAGAATTTGAAAGTGCAAGTGGGCTAACTTTCTAAATAATTTGCTGAGAAACCTACAAATGCCTTTTTTCAGTGATACTATCCCAAACCTAAGAGAGGAATACAAAGCCATCATCCTGAGGAGTAGCAAGGTGTTAAGTGAAGAAACCCCAAGCAAAGATACACAATCTGAAGAAGTCATGGAGGAAGCCCCTCATCAAGAAGACCATGTCCCTTTACCTTTGACTTAAATCCCACAAGACAAATCAGGAAGGAAGCTAAAAGTGCAAGAATATAAAGCAAGAATTTTATATCCTCAAAGACTACAAAAAGAGACCAAGGACAAGTAATTATCTAAGTTTTTTAAAGTCTTTAAAAAGTAACAAATCAACATTTTTTTGCTGAGGCTTTGGAGCAAATGCCACTCTATACAAAGTTCATGAAGGAATTATTGGTTAAGAAGAGGAATTGGAGGGAAGATGAGATCATGGTCCTTACTAAAGAGTACAGTGAAACTATTCAGAAGGACCTACCTCAAAAGTTAAAGGATCCTAAAAGTTTCTTAATTCCATGCACAATTAGTGAGATCACCATTGAAAAAGCCCTCTATGACTTGGGGGCTAGCATCAATTTGATGCCACTCTCCTTGATGAAAAAGATGCAAATAGAGGAGTTGAAGCCAACAAGAATTTCTCTCCAACTAGATGATTATTCATTGAAATTCCCTTATGGAGTGGTTGAGAATTTGTTGGTGAAGGTGCGAAAATTCATATTCCTTGCTGACTTTGTCATTTCGGCCATGGAAGAAGACTCCAATGTTTCAATAATATTGGAAAGACCATTTTTAGCCACTGGGAGAGTACTAATTGATGTGAAAAAGGGTGAACTAACCTTAAGAGTCTATGATGAATTAATGATATTTAATGTCTTCAAAGCCATGCAACACCTAAGTGACTCAGAAGATTGCATGAAGAAAGATTTAATTGACCCTTTGGTACATGAAATTCTTGAAGGAGAACCACTCTCCAGTAAGTTGGAAGGCTCTCAATTTCCATGCATAGAAGAGAGAGAAGAAGTGCAAACAAAGATGGGAGCCATGCATACTCCATGCATGCACGTTCTAACAACTAAGGAGGGAGCCATGCAAGCCCTTTCAACCTCATGCATGCAAGCCCCAAGGAAAGAAAACTTGGAAGCACCACCCAAACTTGAATTAAAGTCCCTCCCTCCAACTCTCAAATATGTCTTTCTTGGTTCTAATGACACTTTTTCAGTGATTAACTCTTTATTGAGTGAGTTAGAGGAAGAGAAATTGATCAAAGTGCTCCAAGCTCACAAGACAGCTCTAGGATAGACCATTAAAGACCTAAAAGGAATAAGTCCAACAATGTGCATGCACAAGATTTTACTTGAAGAAGACTCAAAATCAATGTTGCAAGCACAAAGAAGACTCAACCCTCTGATAAAAGAAGTGGTGCAAAAAGAATTGATGAAGTTGTGGGATGTTTGGATCATTTATCCAATCTCTGACAGCCTTTGGGTGAGCCATGAAGATCATAGACCAATTTTATTAAGTGCAAAAAAGGAAGGATGAAGGTTTAAAAGAAGATTCAGATTTCAAGAGAGATAGTGTGAGATAGGAGATGTTACTGCCATTGTGAAGGAGGTTCTAAAAGAAGAATCGGAGGGTTCACCAATGTTTCAGCTTGCAACTAAACTAAAAAGTTGCAGACATAAACTTGTAGATTGACAAAGGTCTTCCTTCTCTAACTCTACGGTTAGAATTCTTAATGTCAAAGAGAATTTGGCTAAAGAGGTAGAAAAGGGAGATCATGCCAATGGTACCGTAGTCTGAAATCTAGAGGCTAAATTGGAGGAAGCTCTGGACCAAGAAGAGAAATATTGGCGAGAAAAATATAGAGTTAATTGGTTGAATTGAGGGGACCGAAATACTAAGTTCTTTCATTCCAAGTTCCAAGCAAGGAATAGAAGAAATAAAATACAGTATTTGGAGGACGAAGAAGGGAATATAGTGGTAGAGATGGAAAGAATAGCAGAAATACCCCAGAAACATGTTGAAACCCTTTTTACCTCAAGCAACCCAAAGGACCTATTTGACGAGGTTCAGAAAATTCCAAAGAAAATAGATGTAGTAACTAACAGGAGGTTAGTAAGACCGGTGACAGAAAAGGAGATCAAAGCGGCAGTTTTTTCTATCATCCTCTTCTCTGCACCTGGGGATGATGGATTCATTGCTAAGATCTCTCAGGTATATTGGGTTATAATCAAGGAGCATGTCATTAGAGCAATTAGAAGTTTTCTTTCTGGAGATAAACTACTTAAGGCTTTTAATCATACAAATATCTACTTAATTCCTAAAGTTCCAAATGCTAGAAATATGAAGCAGATTAGACCTATAAGCCTTAGTAGTAGGGGTGTTCGCGGTGCGTTTTGATTCGATTTTTTAAAGAAAAACAATCCGATCCAATTTTATATTAATAGTGTGGTTCGGTTTGGTTCAGTCTTTTGCTAAGACCATACGAACCAAACCAAACCAATTAAAATCGGTTTGGTTCGATTTGGTTTGATTGGTTTAAGGATTTTAGGGACTTTTGTGCAACAAATGCAACCGATTACGACATTTATGATTATCTGAGATACGAAGAGAGCTAGAGCTACAGTCAAACCAAGAGATAGAGCTGGAGTTGGAGGATAAATGCATTAAAAATCAGAATTGTAAACACAAAATCATTTAAAAAATTAACAGAAGCAGCAGCACAACAAAATAAAATAAGTTTAACAAATATTCAATAACAATTTCAAAAATCAACAACTTATACTCAATAGGGTGAACAATAATCAATAACAACACATCAACAATAAAATAGGTTTAACACCAGGTCCTATAACTGCGTAATTATAACAGATTTTGAAAATAAAATAAAACATCAAAACCTTAAACATAATTTGAATGATAGAATCATCAAAATAGAAATAAAACTTCAGAATCATAAACACAATTTCAAATCTAGAACCATCAGAATTAAAAAAACCCTACAAAAAAAGAAGATGGAGACGCTGGACGGTGAGACACAGTAGGTCAGCAGCTACTAGGGAAGCGATAGTACTGGACTGAGATGGAAAACGACACTCCAGGACTGGACTGAGACATATGGCGGAGCAGTGGAGGACGATTGCAGGAGACAACGCTGGGTTCAGCAACCTTCAACCTATGATGTCGAAGAGGGTTAGTGTGTGAGGTGGAGATGGAAGCATGACGAGGAAGGAAGGGAGAGAAAGGACCGTGCCGAGAAGAGGGAAGCACAATGAGAAAGGGCCATCGCAAAGGTGCTGTCCGGTGACGTCTATAAAACCTGGTTAATTAATAAATAAATAGAGTAAAGTATCATTTTTGTCCCGAACGTTTGGGGTAAGTCTCAAAGTTATTCCTAATGTTTAAATCGTCCTCTTTAAGTCCCCAACATTTTAAAATTGACTCAATATTGTCCTGCCGTTAAGAATTTGTTAACGGAATTGACGGCGGGACAAAATTGAGATGATTTTGAAACGTTAGGGACTTAAATAGGACGAAAACATTGGGGACAAAAATGATACATAGAAATAAATTTTTATTTTATCCTTCACTAATATCAATCTTTTACTGTACATAGTTATTCAATTATTTTTTAATCACATTTAAGTAAATTACACTTAATCACATTGCTTTGATTCTAAATAATTTTTTTTTTAAATTTTCTCTTAAAGATTTTTTACTCATCATGAAATGTTTGTCAAATGACTAGAATCACATTATTTTATTGTATATGTATCATTTTTTTCCTACAAGTTTATGTACTAGTCATTCTACAAACATTTTATGATGAGTAAAAATTTTTAAGAGTAAAATTATAAAAAATAAATTTATTTAGAATAAAATTAAGGTGATTAAGTATAATTTACTTAGATGTGATTAAAAAATAATTGAATAACTATGTACCGTAAAAAATGATAGTATTGAAGGATAAAATTAAAATTTATTTCTATGTATCGTTTTTGTCCCTCAACATGTTCATCCTATTTAAGTCCCTAACGTTTCAAAATCGTCTCAATTTTGTCCTGCTGTCAATTCCATTAACAGATTCCTAACGACAGGACAACATTGAGTCAATTTTGAAACATTAGGGGCTTAAATAGGACGATTCAAACGTTAGGGACAACTTTGAGATTTACCCCAAACGTTGGGGACAAAAACGATACTTTACTCTAAATAAATAACTAATAAATTAATTATGAGCCAAGGAGATTGATGAGCGGATATTTTATATGCTTTTTGATGTTATTTTCGAAGTGTTTTCAGTATATTTTATTAAATTTTATTATGTTTTGTAGATTTTATTGCAAAATTCACTTTTTGGATACTACATTGAGCTTTTGTGTTTTTCCTATGATTTTAGGTGAATTTTGGATGAATTTGGCAAGTTTAGGCAAAGTCTGATTCTGAGGCAAGGAAAGCATAGCAGATGCTGTCAAATTCTGACCTCTGTGCATTCAATCGAGCATTTCTAGAGCTACAGAGGTCCAAATGACATGTTCTCAATGGATTTGGAAAGCTAACCTCCAGGAATTTCTAGCAATATATAATAGTTTATACCTTTTTTGGATTACACTGCCCAAACTACATCCTTTCTAGTGTTCAACGCCCCAAGAGTAGTCAAGCCAGCGTTGAACGCCCAAATCCAGCGTTCAACGCCATAAGGGGAGCAAGGAAGCAGCATGGACACTCCCTAGTAGGTGTCCAATGCCCACTCCTTCAAGTTAGAAGCCAAGCTCAGCCCAAATACTCACCAAGTGGGCCCAGAAGTGGATTTTTGCACCTTTCTGCTTAGTTTATTTCACTTTTGTAATTTCTAATTATTAAATTAGTATATATAGAAGAAAGATCACCCTTGTTTAGGATCTTCATCTTCTCCACCACATTCAAATTACACTTTATTTTCTGTACAGTATGAGTAACTAAACCTCCTAGGTTAAGGTTAGGAGCTCTGCTAATTCCTATGGATTAATGCAAATACTTTTCTACTTCAATATATGTTTGATTCTATTCTATGATGCATTGTCGTTCTTCATCCTTATGAATCTCGATTCTACATGAGTTCCTTACGAGTCCTGACTCGGATAGTATTGAGCTACAGCTTGAGAATGCATCACGGGTTCCAACAAGTTATCTGGGCTAATTGTGGTATGTGACATAAAACCTCGTTAGTCAGGGGTAATTGAGGTTCCTGTGGCTCTAAGGGCTAGAATCATAAGAGCATCATTCTCTAATCCAGAAGATCCGACCTTATCTGTGGCATTTTGAGTATGATCATCAAGAGACTGAATTGTGTGCGCTTTATCCTCTCCCATATTGATCTAGTCCGTTTGGATGTTTGGTTTGGACCTGAGGAGATTAATGACCACGACCAATTGCTTAATCACTTACAGCCTTGCCATTGAAGGAATCGTTCATCATTGGAGTAGTGAGCATGACGTATTAATCCAGAAGAAGAAGCATCTCCGAAGCCTTAACTAATCTATCATTATTGTCTTTACATCAACTCTTTATTGCCTTTGTTATTGCTTGTTTATGCGCCTACAACAAACAACAACTATCTTTTCAGTCGCCTGACTAAGATCTACAGGATAACTACAGCTTGCTCAATCCGGCGATCCTTGTGGGATTTGACTCTCACTCACCTGAGGTATTACTTGGACGATCCGGTGCACTGGCCGGTTCAGTTGTGCGAGTCACAAATTCGCGCACCAAATTTTTGGCGCCGTTGCCGGGGATTGTTTGTGATTGACAAACTAATGGTTGTCTTGCTCCTTAGATCAGGTAATTTTTACTCATTTTTCTTTTGTTCTTGCTTCTTGATTAAAATTTTCAATTTTTCTTATTTTCTTTCGAATATCTTTCAAAAAAAATTTTATCTTTAGTCATCTCTTTCTTTTGTTTGAGTCTTGTGTCAGTTTTTAAATTTGCTTCTCATTTCTTTTATCAATTTTTGAAAATTGTACTTGTTTTCTTCCTTAGTGTTCGAACTGTTCTTGCAATTTTTCTTGTTTGATTTCAAAATTTTCATGTTTAGTGTCCTTTGGTATTTTTCTTTCAAGGTTTTTGAAAATGAGTGTCTTTGATTTTTCAAATCTTCAAGTTTGGTGTCTTTTAGTGTTTTTCCTTTTGAATTTTCAAAACTTGTGTCTTTCAATTTCAAAATTTTTAAGTTTGGTGTCTTGTTAGTTGTCTTTTTGTTTTTGTTTAAATTTCTTGTTTATCTTCTATTTCAAATCTTTATCTTATCTTTTCTTTCTTTGATTTTCAAAATTTTGTTATCTTATCTTTCTTTTAAATTCAATTTTAAAAGTTTAGTATTTTGTTTGTTTTTATTTTTTTTAATTTTGAATTTTAAAATCTTGAAATTTTTAAAAAATCCTTCTTTGACTTTCTTTTAATTTTAAAACTTTTTAAAATCAAATCTTTTGTCTTAAATTTTGAAATCTTATCTTATCTTGTTTCTTTCTTTTAACTTTCTCTTTTTAATCTTTAAATTTTAAAGATTCTTTTCCAACTTCTCACTTTTTTTTAAATTTTAAATATTTTAAAAAATCAAATCTTTTTCAAATTTTTTATTTTATTTTATTTTCAAATCTTTCTTAGTTAGTTACTTGTTTGTTTTATTTTAATTTTTAAAGTTTGATTCTTTCTCATTCTTCTCTCTCTCTTCTATTTTTCGAAAACTTTCTTCTTCTTTCTCTCTCTATTTTCAAAAATTCAATTAAATTAAAAGACATCTTTCTTTTCTTTTCTATTCTTCTTCTAACTCTCTCACAAGGACTTCTATACTCTGACATAGAGACTCCTTTCTCTTCTCTTCTTGGTTTCTTTCTTCTTGTTTATGAACAGGAGTAGGGATAAAAAACTTCTCTTTGATCCAGACACTGAACCTGGAAGGACTCTAAAAAGGCGTTTGCAACAAGTTCGAGCTAGCAGAGTCATAAGGAATCTCACAGGAGCTCTAGAACAAGAAGCTGGAGATACAACAATGGCAGCTCATCCAGAAGCTAGACGCAAAAAGGTCCTAGGATCTTACACTGCACCTATTTCTGACTTCTATGGGCGCATCATCTCCATTCCTGCCATCGGGACAAACAACTTTGAGTTGAAACCTCAATTGGTCACTCTGGTACAACAGAACTGCCAGTTTCATGGACTTTCACAGGAAGATCCAAATAAGTTCATATCTGACTTTCTGCAGATATGTGACACTGTCAAGACTAATAGAGTAAATCCAGAAGTCTACAAACTCATGCTCTTTTCCTTTGCAGTAAGAGACAGAGTAAGGCTATGACTGGACTCTCAGCCTAAAGAAATCCTAGATACATGGGAGAAGGTGGTCAATAGATTCTTGACCAAGTTCTTTCCACCTCAGAAGCAAAGCAAGCTGAGAGTGGAAGTACAAACCTTCAGACAGAAAGAGGGTGAATCCCTCTATGAAGCTTGGGAAAGATACAAGCAACTAATCAGGTGATATCCTCCTGACATGATCTCAGATTGGACCATGTTGGATATTTTCTATGATAGCCTATCTGAGATGTCCAAGATGGCATTGGACCACTCTGCAGGTGGATCCCTCCACTTGAAGAAGACGCCTGAAGAGGCGTAGGAGCTTATAGACATGGTTGCCAACAACTAGTACATGTACACTTCTGAGAGGAACCCTGTGAACAATGAGGCCACTCAGAAGAGAGGCATCCTAGAAGTAGGCACCTTAGACGTCATCTTGGCTCAAAACAAGCTCATGTCCTAGCAGATCAACATGATCACTCAGCACCTAAGTGGGACATAGAGCTCAGAGGCTTACTGTCTAGAGACAGCCTATGAGGTGGACACAGGTGATAATGCCTGGACCACCATGGAGGAGGTGAACTACATGGAAAACGCCTCTAGAACCTCCAACAATAATCCCTATTCGCATACTTTCAATCAGGGATGGAGGAACCATCCTAATTTTGGGTGAAAAGATCAACAAAAGCCTCCATAAGGCTTCAATAATAACCAGGGTGGAATGAACCAGAATCGGTTCAATAACAGACCATTCGAACTCTCTCAGCAACAAATGGAGACACCCAGGTAGAGCCCCTCTAACTTGGCTGCTATAGTGTCTAACCTCTCCAAGACCACCCATAGTTTCATGGCTGAAACTAGGTCCTCCATTTAAAATTTGGAGATACAGGTTGGTCAACTGAGCAAGAGGATCCCAGAGATTCCCTCCAACACTCTTCCAAGCAACACATAAGTGAATCCAAAAGAAGAGTACAAGGACCTCACTATGGAGGTTGTGACCGAACCCAAAGAGGAGCCTGCTATTGAGGAGCTCAAAGAAATTAGAGCTCATGAGGAGACTGATAATGTCACCTTACACGCCCCTTTCCTGATAGGGGAACTTAAGGAATACACTTCTTTAGAAGAGGATGAAGAGTCTAAGGAAGAGCAAATTGCTCGGTACCTAGCTATCCTCAGGAAACTGAAGGCTAACTCTTCTCATGCAGAAGCGTTAGAAGAGAAAGTTGAGCCTATGATACTGGACAAGGAGTACAGTGACATGGTTCAGAAGAAGCTTCCTCAGAAGCTGTCGGATCCTGGAAGCTTCCTGATTCCCTGTACTATAGGGACCATCACGTTTGAGAAGGCACTATGTGACCTTGGCTCAACCATCAATCTGATGCCTTTATCCGTAATGAAGAGGCTAGGAATTCTAGAGGTGCAGCGTGCCATAATCTCATTGGAGATGGCTGACAAGACCCTAAAAAGGGCGTATGGGATGGTGGAGGATGTCCTAGTAAAGGTTGAGGACCTTTACATCCCTGTAGACTTTGTGATTCTAGACACTGGGGAGGACAGAAATGAATCTATCATCCTTGGAAGGCCTTTCCTAGCCACTACTAAGGCCATTATTGATGTTGAAAGAGGAGAGCTAGTCTTGAGACTACATACATGAGGAGTATATCTTGTTCAAGATACCCAACCCTCAATCTCCCTTTGATAAAAGGAGGTACCATGGTGCAACACATTGTGTTTCATCTTTCTCTCTTAGTGCAGAGCTTTACAAAGCCCTCAGACACTAACTCTAAGTTTCGTGTTGGGCAGTTGATGAGCGGATAATTTATACACTTTTTGGCATTGTTTTTAGTATGCTTTCAGTATATTTTAATTAGTTTTTATTATATTTTTATTAGTTTTTATTTAAAATTTACTTTTCTGGACTTTACTATGAGTTTGTGTGGGTTTTTGTAATTTCAGGTATTTTCTGGCTGAAATTGAGGGACCTGAGCAAAAATCTGATTCAGAGGCTGAAAAAGGACAGCAGATGCTGTTGGATTCTGACCTCCCTGCACTCAAAGTGGATTTTCTGGAGCTACAGATGCCCAATTGGCGCGGTCTTAATTGCGTTGGAAAGTAGACATCCTGGGCTTTCCATCAATATATAATAGTCCATACTTTGTTCGAGATTTGATGGCCCAAATAGGCGTTCTAAGTCAGGTCAAGAATTCTGGCGTTTAACTCCAAAACTGGTACAAAAGCTGGCGTTAAACGCCCAAACTGGCACAAAAGCTGGCGTTTAACTCCAAGAAAAGTCTCTACACATGGAAGCTTCAATGCTCAGCCCAAGCACACACCAAGTGGGCCCGGAAGAAGATTCCTGCATTAATTACTGATTTCTGTAACCCTAGGCTACTAGTTTTCTATAAATAGGACCTTTTGCTATTGTATTTTGACACACAGATCATACACAGATCATATACACAGACCTTTTCACATTTGGGGCTGGCCTCACGGCCATGCCTAAACTTTGTTCTTATGTATTTTTAACGGTGGAGTTTCTACACACCATAGATTAAGGTGTGGAGCTCTGCTGTTCTTCATGAATTAATACAAGTACTATTATTTTTCTATTCAACTCAAGTCCATTTCTTCTCCAAGATATTCATTCATTCTTCAACTTGATGAATGTGATGATCCTTGACACTCATCATCATTCTCACCTATGAACATGTGCCTGACAACCACCTCTGTTCTACTAGCAATGGCTTGAATGTGTATCTCTTAGGTTTCTAATCTAAGATTGGAACCTTCGTGGTATAGGCTAGAATTATTGGCGGCCATTCCTGAGATCCGGAAAGTCTAAACCTTGTCTGTGATATTTCGAGTAAGATCTGGGAAGGGATGACTGTGACGAGCTTCAAACTCGTGATTGTGGGGCGTGTGACGGACGCAAAAGGATCAATGGATCCTATTCCGACATGATCGAGAACCGACAGCTGATTAGCCGATGTTGTGACAGAGCATCAGGACCATTTTCACTGAGAGGACGGGATGTAGCCATTGACAACGGTGATGCCCAACATAAAGCTTGCCATGGAAAGGAGTATGAATGATTGGAAGAAGGCAATAGGAAAGCAGAGGTTCAAGGGGAACAAAGCATCTTCATATGCTTATCTGAAATCCACCAATGAATTACATAAGTATCTCTATCTCTATCTTTATTTTATGTTTATTTTCATCACCTTAAACTCCATAACCATTTGAATCCGCCTGACTGAGATTTACAAGATGACCATAGCTTGCTTCAAGCCGACAATCTCCGTGGGATCGACCCTTACTCACGTAAGGTTTATTACTTGGACGACCCAGTGCACTTGCTGGTTAGTTGTGCGGAATTGTGACAAAGTGTGATTCACATTTGAGAGCTCCAAGTCTTTGGCGCCATTGTTGATGATCACAATTTCGTGCACCAAGTTTTTGGCACCATTGCCGGGGATTGTTCGAGTTTGGACAACTGACGGCTCATCTTGTTGCTTAGATTAGGTATTTTTTTTTCAGAATTTTTAAGAATGAATTCTAGAGTTTCAAGGTGATGTTCTTATCATCACAAAAGCTGATTGATTCTCATCAATTTAGCTATTGAATGTAATGTCCTGCTGAAGCTTGGCCAAACATGTCTAATCTTTTTAGACTGAAGCTTTAGACTAACATTGCATGATTCCTGGAATTCTTATTAAAAGTTTTGATTCTCTTTATTTTCTTTTCTATATAATTTTCGAAAAAAATACAAAAAAAAAATTTAAAATCATAAAACCAAAAATATTTTATGTTTCTTGTTTGAGTCTATTGTCTAATTTTAAGTTTGGTGTCAATTGCATGTCTTTATCCTTCTAATTTTCGAAAATTTATACATATTTTTCTTCATTGATCTTCAAGTTGTTCTTGATGATTTCATTGCTTTGATCTTCAAATTCTCTTGTTTTGTATGCTTTGTTATTTCTTACATGCATTTTTACATTGTTATAGTCCTTAGTATACAAACTTTTAAGTTTGGTGTCTTGCATGCATTGTTTATTTGATCTTAGTTGCATTTTTTATTGATTCCCATCATCAAAAATTCAAAAATATTTTTTTAAAACTATGTCTTTTCAAGTCAATAATACAGAGAATTGAAGATTCAGAACATTCAGCAGAGGAATCAAACAGAAAAAGTTGGGCGTTCAAAATGCCCAGTGAAGAAGGAAAACTGGCGTTTAAACGCCAGCCAGGGTACCTGGCTGGGCGTTTAACGCCCAAAAAGGTAGAGATTTGGGCGTTAAACGCCAGAATGGGCACCATTCTTGGCGTTTAACGGTAGGATGACACTAGAGGGAAGATTTTGTTTTTAATTCACATTTTTTTCAAGTTTTCATAATTTTTCAAAATCAAATCTTTTTCAAATCATATCTTTTCAATCATATCTCTTTCAAAATCAATTTCTTTCCATTTTATATTTATTTTTAGTATTTTCAAAAATCATTGCTTCAATTCAAGGTTTACTTCAAAAATTTTCAAGTTGTTACTTGCCTATTAAGAAAGGATCAAATTTTAAATTTTAGAATCATATCTTCTAATTTCTTGTTAGTCAAGTAATCAACTTTAGTTTTAAAACTTTCTCTTTTTAATTTGATTTTCAATCATATCTTCTCAATCATATCTTTTCAATCACACCCTTTTTCAAAATTAATTTTCAATCATATCTTTTTAATTTCTAATTTCAAAATCTTTTTCAAAAAAAAAATCACTTGATTTCTTTCCCAATCTTAGTTTTCGAAAATCTCAATCAAATTTTCAAAGTTCTTTTTAATTATTTCAAAATCCTTTTAATTTATTTTCGAAAATTCTTCCCCTCTTTTCACATCCTTCTATTTAAGGGATTAAGACTCCTCATCAAGGTGCAATTCGAACTCTGTCCCTCTTGATAAGTTCGAATTCCCTCTTCTCCACCTCCTCCTTCTATTCTTCTTTTCTTCTGACACTCCAAGGAATCTCTATACTGTGACATAGAGGATTCCATACTTTCTTGTTCTCTTCTCTTTCATATGAGCAGGAGCAAAGATAAAAGCATTCTTGTTGAAATTGATCCTGAACCTGAAAGGACCTTGAAGAGAAAGCTAAGAGAAACCAAAACACAACTCTCTCTAGAGGGCCTAACAGAGCTCTTCAAAGAAGAAGAAACCATGGCAGCCGAAAACAACAACAATGCCAACAATGGAAGGAAGGTGCTTGGTGACTTTACTGCACCTACTCCCGACTTCTATGGGAGAAGCATCTCAATCCCTACCATTGGAGCAAACAACTTTGAGCTTAAGCCTCAATTAGTTTCTCTAATGCAACAGAATTGCAAGTTTCATGGACTTTCATTGGAAGATCCTCATCAGTTCTTAGCTGAGTTCATGCAAATCTGTGACACTGTCAAGACCAATGGGGTTGACCCTGAAGTCTACAGACTTATGCTCTTTCCTTTTGCTGTAAGAGACAGAGCTAGAACATGGTTAGATTCACAACCTAAGGAAAGCCTGAACTCTTGGGAAAAGCTAGTCAATGCCTTCTTGGCAAAGTTCTTTCCACCTCAAAAATTGAGTAAGCTTAGAGTGGAAGTCCAAACCTTTAGACAGAAGGATGGTGAGTCCCTCTATGAAGCTTGGGAGAGATACAAGCAATTGATCAGAAGGTGCCCTTCTGACATGCTTTCAGAATGGAGCATCATAGGAATCTTCTATGATGGTCTGTCTGAACTATCCAAGATGTCATTGGATAGCTCTGCTGGAGGATCTCTTCATCTGAAAAAGACGCCTGCAGAAGCTCAGGAACTCATTGAAATGGTTGCAAATAACCAATTCATGTACACTTCTGAAAGGAATCCTGTGAATAATGGGACAACTCAGAAGAAGGGAGTTTTTGAGATTGATACTCTGAATGCCATATTGGCTCAGAATAAAATATTGACCCAACAAGTCAATATGATTTCTCAGAGTCTGTCTAGAATGCAAGCAGCAACAGGCAGTATTAAGGAAGCTTCCTCTGAAGAAGAAGCTTATGATCCTGAGAACCCTGCAATGGAAGAGGTGAATTACATGGGAGAACCCTATGGAAACAACCTATAATCCTTCATGGAGAAATCACCCAAGTCTCTCATGGAAGGATCAACAGAGACCTAAACAAGGTTTCAACAACAACAATGGTGGAAGAAACAAGTTTAACAATGGCAAGCCTTTTCCATCACCTTCTCAGCAACAGCCAGGGAATTCTAAGCAAGACCACTCTAACTTAGCAACCATTGTCTCTGATCTAATCAAAACCACTCAAAGTTTCATGACTGAAACAAAGTCCTCCATTAGAAATTTGGAGGCACAATTGGGTCAGCTGAGTAAGAAAATTACTGAACTCCCTCCTAGCACTCTCCCAAGCAATACAGAAGAGAATCCAAAAAGGGAGTGCAAGGCCATAACTACATCTCACATGGCCAAACATGGAGAGGAGGAAGAGGCAGTGATTCCCACTGAGGAAGACCTCAATGGACGCCCACTGACCTTCATGGAGTTCCCTAATGAGGAACCATGAGAATCTGAGGTTCATTCTGAGACCATAGAGATTCCATTGAATTTACTTCTGCCTTTCATAAGCTCTGATGAGTATTCTTCCTCTGAAGAGGATGAAGATGTCACTGAAGAGCAAGTTGCTAAGTACCTTGGAGCAATCATAAAGCTAAATGACAAGTTATTTGGTAATGAGACTTGGGAGAATGAACCTCCATTGCTGATCAAAGAACTGGATGACTTGACTAGGCAGAGATTACCTCAAAAGAGACAGGACCCTGAAAAGTTCTCAATCCCTTGTACCATAGGCACCATGACCTTTGAGAAGGCTCTGTGTGACCTAGGGTCAAGCATAAACCTTATGCCTCTCTCTGTAATGGAGAAGCTAGGGATCATTGAGGTACAAGCTGCAAGAATCTTACTAGAGATGGCAGACAATTCAAAGAAACAAGCTTGTGGACTTGTAGAGGATGTCTTGGTAAAGGTTGAAGATCATTACATCCCTGCTGATTTCATAGTCCTAGAGACTGGGAAATGTATGGATGAATCCATCATCCTTGGCAGACCCTTCCTAGCCACAGCAAAAGCTGTGATTGATGTTGACAGAGGAGAATTGATCATTCAAGTGAATGGAGACTCCTTTGTGTTTAAAGCTCAAGGATATCCCTCTGTCACCATGGAGAGGAAGCACAAAGAGCTTATCTCAATACAGAGTCAAACAGAGCCCCACAGTCAAACTCTAAGTTTGGTATTGGGAGGCCACAACCAAACTTTAAGTTTGGTGTTGAACCCCCACATTCAAACTCTAAGTTTGGTGTTGGGAGGTTCCAACATTGCTCTGAACATCTGTGAGGCTCCATGAGAGCCACTGTCAAGCTATTGACATTAAAGAAGTGCTTGTTGGGAGGCAACCCAATTTTTACTTATCTATGTTAAATTTCTATTTTCTATTGTTATTTTATGTTTTCTGTAGGTTGATGATCATGTGAAGTCACAAAAATAATTGAAAAAGCAAAAAGAAAGTGAAAAACAGAATGAAAAACAGAACACCCTGGAGGAGATAGTTACTGGCGTTTAAACGCCAGTAAAGGTAGAAGAATGGGCATTAAACGCCCAGTCTGGCACCATTCTGGGCGTTTAACGCCAGAAAAGGGCACCAGACTGGCGTTTAACGCCAGGAGTGGGCAAGAAGCTGGCGTTAAACGCCAGAAATAGGCAGCAGCCTGGCGTTTAATGCCAGGATTGGCAGAAAGGGGCGTTTTGCACGCCACTTGGTGCAGGGATGAGATATCCTTGACACCTCAGGATCTGTGGACCCCACAGAATCCCCACCTACCCCACCACTTTCTCTCTTCTTCACCCATTCACCAATCACCTCAATACCTCTTCCCCAAAAACCCCTCCCCTATCAAATCCCACCATTCTCTTCACCACTCACTACCATCCTTTTGCTCGAGGACGAGCAACCTTCTAAGTTTGGTGTGGTAAAAGCTAAAGCTTTTTGTTTTTCCATAACCATTTATGGCACCAAAGGCCAGAGAAACCTCTAGAAAGAGGAAAGGGAAGGCAAAAGCTTCCACCTCCGAGTCATGGGAGATGGAGAGATTCCTCTCAAGGGTGCATCAAGACCACTTCTATGAAGTTGTGGCCAAGAAGAAGGTGATCCCCGAGGTCCCTTTTAAGCTCAAAAAGGGCGAATATCCAGAGATCCAACATGAGATCCGAAGAAGAGGTTGGGAAGTTCTCACCAACCCCATTCAACAAGTCAGAATCTTAATGGTTCAAGAATTCTATGCCAATGCATGGATCACCAAGAACCATGATCAAAGTGTGAACCCGGACCCTAAGAATTGGCTTACAGTGGTCCGAGGGAAATACTTAGATTTTAGTCCGAAAAATGTAAGGTTGGCATTCAACTTGCCCATGATGCAAGGAGATGCACACCCATACACTAGAAGGGTCAACTTTGATCAAAGGTTGGACCAAGTCCTCATGGACATCTGTGAAGAGGGCGCTCAATGGAAGAGAGATTTAAGAGGGAAGCCGGTTCAACTAAGAAGGCATGACCTCAAGCCCGTGGCTAGGGGATGGTTGGAGTTCATCCAACGCTCAATCATTCCCACTAGCAACCGGTCTGAAGCTACTATAGACCGGGCTATCATGATACATAGCATCATGATTGGAGAGGAAGTGGAAGTTCATGAGGTTATATCGCAAGAACTCTACAAGGTGGCGGACAAGTCCTCTCCTTTGGCAAGGTTAGCCTTCCCTCATCTCATTTGCCACCTTTGCAATTTGGTTAGAATTGACATAGAGGGAGACATTCTCATTGATGAGGACAAACCCATCACTAAGAAAAGGATGGAGAAAACAAGAGAACCTCATCAAGAGCATGAGAAAATTCCTCATCATGAAATTCCTAAGATGCCTCAAGGGATGCATCTTCCTCCACAAAACTATTGGGAGCAAATCAACACCTCCCTGGGAGAATTAAGTTCCAACATGGGACAACTAAGGGTGGAGCACCAATAGCATTCCATCCTCCTCCATAAAATTAGAGAAGATAAAAGAACCATGAGAGAGGAGCAACAAAGGCAAGAAAGAGACATTGAGGAGCTCAAGCACTCCATAAGATCTTCAAGAGGAAGAACAAGCCGCCATCACTAAGGTGGACCCGTTCTTTAACTTCCTTGTTCTTTATTTTCCTGTTTTTTGAAAATTATGCTTTATGTTTATCTATGTTTGTGTATTTATTACATGATCATTAGTGTCTATGCCTTAAAGCTATGAAAATGAATCCATCACCTTTCTTAAATGAAAAATGTTTTCAATTGAAAAAGAAAAAGAAGTGCATGAATTTCAAATTTTAAAACAGTTTAATTATTTTGATGTGGCGGCAATACTATTGTCTTTCTGAATGAATGCTTGAACAGTGCATATTTTTGAATTTGATTGTTTATGAATGTTAAAATTGTTGGCTCTTGAAAGAATGATGGGAAAAGGAGAAATGTTATCTGATGATCTGAAAAATCATAAAATTGATTCTTGAAGCAAGAAAAAGCAGTGAAAAGCTTGCAGAAAAAAAGGATATATGCGAAAAAGAAAAAAAAAGAGAGAGAAAAGAAAAAAGAAAGAAAAAGAAAAGCAAGCAGAAAAAGCCAATACCCCTTTAAACCAAAAGGCAAGGGTGATAAAAAGGATCCAAGGCTTTGAGCATCAGTGGATAGGAGGGCCCACAGGAATAAAATCTTGGCCTAAGCGGCTAAACCAAGCTGTCCCTAACCATGTGCTTGTGGCGTGAAGGTGTCAAGTGAAAACTTGAGACTGAGCGGTTAAAGTCGAGGTCCAAAGCAAAAAGAAGAGTGTGCTTAAGAACCCTGGACACCTCTAATTGGGGACTCTAGCAAAGCTGAGTCACAATCTGAAAAGGTTCACCCAGTTATGTGTCTGTGGCATTTATGTATCCGGTGGTAATATTGGAAAACAAAGTGCTTAGGGCCATGGCCAAGACTCATAAAGTAGCTGTATTCAAGAATCAACATACTTAACTAGGAGAATTAATAACACTATCTGGATTCTGAGTTCCTATAGATGCCAATCATTCTGAACTTCAAGGGATAAAGTGAGATGCCAAAACTGTTCAGAAGCAAAAAGCTAAAAGCCCCGCTCATCTAATTAATACTAATCTTCATAGATATTTTTGGAATTCATTGTATATTCTCTTCTTTTTATCCTATTTGATCTTCAGTTGCTTGGGGACAAGCAACAATTTAAGTTTGGTGTTGTGATGAGCGGATAATTTATACGCTTTTTGGCATTGTTTTTAGTATATTTTCAGTATATTTTAATTAGTTTTTATTATATTTTTATTAGTTTTTATTTAAAATTCACTTTTCTAGACTTTACTATGAGTTTGTGTGTTTTTTTTGTAATTTCAGGTATTTTCTGGCTGAAATTGAGGGACCTGAGCAAAAATCTGATTCAGAGGCTGAAAAAGGACTGCAGATGTTGTTGGATTCTGACCTCCCTGCACTCAAAGTGGATTTTCTGGAGCTACAGAATCCCAATTGGTGCGCTCTCAATTGCGTTGGAACGTAGACATCCTGGGCTTTCCAGAAATATATAATAGTCCATACTTTGCCTGAGATTTGATGGCCCAAACAGGCGTTCCATGTCAGCTCAAGAATTCTGGCGTTTAACTCCAAAACTGGCACAAAAGCTGGAGTTAAACGCCCAAACTGGCACAAAAGCTGGCGTTTAACTCCAAGAAAAGTCTCTACACATGGAAGCTTCAATGCTCAGACCAAGCACACACCAAGTGGGCCCGGAGGAAGATTCCTGCATTAATTACTGATTTCTGTAACCCTAGGCTACTAGTTTTCTATAAATAGGACCTTTTGCTATTGTATTTTGACACACAGATCATACACAGATCATATACACAGACCTTTTCACGTTTGGGGCTGGCCTCACGGCCATGCCTAAACTTTGTTCTTATGTATTTTTAACGGTGGAGTTTCTACACACCATAGATTAAGGTGTGGAGCTCTGCTGTTCTTCATGAATTAATACAAGTACTATTGTTTTTCTATTCAACTCAAGTCCATTTCTTCTCCAAGATATTCATTCGTTCTTCAACTTGATGAATGTGATGATCCTTGACACTCATCATCATTCTCACCTATGAACATGTGCCTGACAACCACCTCTGTTCTACTAGCAATGGCTTGAATGTGTATCTCTTGGGTTTCTAATCTAAGATTGGAACCTTCGTGGTATAGGCTAGAATTATTGGCGGCCATTCCTAAGATTCGGAAAGTCTAAACCTTGTCTGTGGTATTCCGAGTAGGATCTGGGAAGGGATGACTGTGACGAGCTTCAAACTCGTGATTGTGGGGCGTGTGACAGACGTAAAATGATCAATGGATCGTATTCCGACATGATCGAGAACCGACAGCTGATTAGCCGATGTTGTGACAGAGCATCAGGACCATTTTCACTGAGAGGACCGGATGCAGCCATTGACAACGGTGATGCCCAACATAAAGCTTGCCATGGAAAGGAGTATGAATGATTGGAAGAAGGCAATAGGAAAGCAGAGGTTCAAGGGGAACAAAGCATCTTCATACGCTTATCTGAAATCCACCAATGAATTACATAAGTATCTCTATCTTTATTTTATGTTTATTTTCATCACCTTAAACTCCATAACCATTTGAATCCGCTTGACTGAGATTTACAAGATGACCATAGCTTGCTTCAAGCCGACAATCTTCGTGGCATCGACCCTTACTCACGTAAGGTTTATTACTTGGACGACCCAGTGCACTTGCTGGTTAGTTGTGCGGAATTGTGACAAAGTGTGATTCACGTTTGAGACCTCCAAGTCTTTGGCGCCATTGTTGATGATCATAATTTCGTGCACCAGCAGTCATCATCCAACACTAAGAAGGAAGGCACTATGAAAAAGGTACCTAAAGGCTAGAGGGACAAGAAGATTCCCACTGAAGGCCTCTTACCTGGAATGAGAGTTGTCTTCACTAAGAATCCGGTCGTTCCATACACAGTGAGTAAGATCCTGTCTCTTAAGCATGTGGAGCTCATTCATGAGAGCACAGAAAGAAAGTTTACTGTAAGGGGTGAAGATCTGAGCCCCTACCTACCTCCGTAATGGAGCTATCCGTCAAGCTAATGACAGTAAAGAAGCGCTTCTTGGGAGGCAACCCAACTATTAGCATAGTATTTTCTATTCCTTTCCATTTACTTTATTCTGAATTCATATTTTAGTTTTTCTTGCTTTTTGACGTCTGTGATCATGTACAATACTTAGAACAGTGACAGAGACACTCAGAAGTGGAAACAGAACACTCTAGAGGGATCCCCTTGCTGGCATTGAACGCCAGACAAGGAGGAAGATGGTCAATGCTCCTCAGGGAGTGAGGACCTGGCATTGAATGCCAGAAAGAGACCATGCTGGGCGTTCAACGCCCTAAGGGGAGTATGGAGCTAGCGTTGAACGCCAGGAAGGGAGCATCCTAGGCGTTCAACGCCCAAGAGGGAGCATGCATTTGCGTTGAATGCTAGCCAGGGAGCAAAGCTGGGCGTTCAACGCCATAAAGGGGGCAGCCAAGACCAACTATTTGGTCCCCTATGGGCGTTCAACACCCATTCCTGGCGTTGAATGCCAGGTAGGGGGCAGGAAATTCAAAATTCCTAGCATCTCAGGACAGTGGGTCCCACAGAATCTCTACCTACCCCACCCTTCTTCTCTCTCCTACTTTTTCAAAACCTTGAAACACACACCCCACTTTCACTCTTCCCCATACACCCTCACCAATCACATCCACATCACCTTTTCCTCTTTCCAACACCCATCATAATCTCTATCATTCAATTCCCACCAACCCCACCCACTTCAAATTCAAACCATTCCTACCCATTCTTCCCTCCTATTCAACCGAACCCAACCCCATCTCTCCCCTTTAAATACTCTTTCATACCTCTCTTCAGACTCACACCTTCAACACACTCTCTCCCTCTTACCCTATACACTTTCCACACTATTCTTCTTCCTCATCCCCTACTTGGCCGAAGCCTTATTCCTCCTTTCCTACTCCTCCTTTCTTCTTCCTCTCTGGTGTACGAATCCCTACACCTTCATATAGCTATACCAGCAAGGACATTGGGTCATCCAAGTAATACCTGAGCGAGTCAGGGTCGATCCCATGAGGATTGTGACTTGAAGAAAGCTGTGGTTGTCTTGCAGGTCTTAGTCAGGAGGAATCAGAAGGTCTTTTGATGGATGTGTAAAACATGTATTTTAGGGATAGGAATTATGAAAGGAATAAGCGATAGGGTTAGATTGAGAATTGAGAGTCGGAGTTGCTTCGTCTTTCTGAAGTAACTCTGGTACTATTATCTTCTTTGCTTGTAGATGATCTTCTTCTATGGCAGGCTGTAAGTGATTAAAGCCACGCCAATGGTCCTTGATCTCCTCTGCTACAGAATGAACGCCAGGGCCCTTGGTCATTCAATCCAATGGAGGGTGAAGCGCATAGCAATCCATTCTCTTGGTGATCCTACTCAAAACTCCACAGATAAGGTAGAATCTTTCAGATTAGAGAATGCTGCTTCTTGGATCTAGCCTATACCACGAAGACCTTAATCTCCCCGAAGATCGGCTGAACTGGTGTCTCGAGAAGTCCCCAATGAAATCGCGGATTAACCGTCTGAGAGATGTATAACCATAGCTGTTGGCTCGTGCTTTTCTTCCAGGTACTCACACGAACCCAAGTAGACGCGGGTGTTTGTCAGGCACGTTCGTCTTAGTGTGATGAACATATCTGATTTGTCAGATCAGCCTGTTCATCACAATGAAGATCGGGATATACATCTTAGAGATAGATCAAACACGAATCGAAGAAGAAGAAATAGTACTTTTATTAATTCATAGGACTCAGCAGGGCTCCTCCCTCAACCTAGGAGGTTTAAAAACTCATACTGAGGTGTACAACAATGGTGAAAACGAAAATATCAGAGAAAGTGATGTAAAGTGTTCAAAAGTGTCGAATAACATGAAGTAAACCCCTTTAAATACTAAATTAATGACTAGTAAGGGTACAACATTCTTTTTAGTGCTAAAATCTAATTCTAGGGCCCACTTGGTAAGTATTTGGGCTGAGCTTGATGAGATCCATGTGCTATGAGGTCTTCTAGATGTGGAATGCCATCTAGGGAGTCATCTCTGGGCTTTTTGATGCCGGGGCATTTTGGCCAGTTTCACTGACCTTTTCTTTACTGTTTTAGGGTAGTTTCATGCATTTTCTTAGGAAATAAGCAAGTTTTGGGTAAAATTTCACTTACATCTTGATTCAAGCAAGCATGGTGCATTGTACATGATTTCATGAGAATTTTGCATTAATTAAATAACAAATTGGATGATGCATGTCTCATGATGTGGATTAAAACTTTGATGCACTTTATTGCTTGATTTTAGGACAAAGGAAGCAAGAAAGAACCACGTTAGCAACCACGTTAGTCTCACTAACATGACCACTAATGTGGAATGGGAGCTAGCTTGCAACATTAATGAGAAAAGTAATCGCCAATAACGTCCTCGAAGCCATCATAGCCCACGTTAAGAGTCATGTTAACTAAGTTAACGTGAACTCTAACGTGGAAGTAGAAAGTGGAGCCAACGTTAGTGACACTCACCTTTGTCACTAACGTTGGACCAAGCTCATATTGGCCACGTTAAGGGCCACGTTAACTTAGTTAACGTTGACTCTAACGTTGGAAAGCAAAAGAATGGCCAACGTTAGCGACACTCACCTTTGTCACTAACGTTGGACTAAGCCACTTTGAGCCACATTAACTTCCACGTTAATTTAGTTAACGTGGAAGCTAACGTGGAGAAAGCAAATAATCGCCAACGTTAGTGACACTCACCTTTGTCACTAACGTTGGAATGAGCCACAATGAGCCACTATGAGCCACGTTAACTCCCACGTTAACTTAGTTAACATGGAAGCTAACGTGGAGGAAAGGATGATGAGCCAACGTTAGTGACACTCACCTTTGTCACTAACGTTAGAGATGGCTATCATCACCACGTTAGAAGCCACATTAACTTAGTTAACGTGGATTCTAACGTGGGAAGTAGGGGCATCTTGGAACGTTAGTGACAAAGGTAAGTGTCACTAACGTTCTCAAAGGATTGGCAAGCCTACGTTAAGAGCCACGTTAACTAAGTTAACGTGGACTCTAACGTAGGAGGAAGGGAGGACTCTCGACGTTATTGGAAAAGGTGAGTCCCAATAACGTGTGCGAAGGACCAAGAGGCAACGTTAGTGGTCACGTTGGTGCCACTAACGTTGAAGTTAACGTGGATCATCCCTGGGTTAGGAACGTTAGTGAAAAAGGTGATTGTCACTAACGTTCTCGAACCCACACTCTCACTTAACGTTAACGCCACTAACGTCCTGAGCTAAATACCCTGCCTACTTCACACTTTCTCTCTGCAAGTAAAGCTAAGCCCACTGAAGAGGATAACTGCTTCAAACTCAAGATCCAAAGGCCCATATCCAAGACTTGAAGAACCAACTAGAAGATCAGAAGAGTAGTATATATAGGGGTAGTTTTGAATTAGAGAGGAGCTTTTGGGAGGTTAAAAATTTGAGAACTACTCTCTGTATAATTTACTTTGCACTTCTAGTTTATTTTTTAGAATGTATTCTCCATCTTTGTTTTCCGTTTCCAGAGCTATGAACAACTAAACCCCTTTCATTGGGTTAGGGAGCTCTGTTGTAATTTGATGGATCAATATTAGTTTTCATTATTCTTCTTCTATCTTTTCTCTTGATTTTACTAGAAAGCTTTCAATCTTCATTCAATTGGATAGTTATCTTGGAAAAGAAGCTATTCATACTTGGATCTCTTCTGAACCTTGGAAGAGGAATGAAGAGATCATGCTAGAAACGCTTTCTCATGTTGGACCAAATTGGGGTTGGAAGGATATGGTGACTATAATTCTACCAACACTTGATTTGGGAATGCATGTGGTATAATCAGTGACGATACTTCATCTCTTCTCATGAGCAATTGACCAAGGAATTGGCTATTGATCAAGATTTGAGAGATTGAATTACAAGGAATTGTAATTTGATCACTTAAGATTGCCAAGGAGATCAATGAACGCATTGATTGAGGAAGAGGTGAAAATAAACTTGATCCGGAGAATGCAACATCTCCTAAACCCAATGAATTCCCCATTTCTGATCTTACCCATTCTCTTTAATTTCTGCAATTTACTTTTATGAGCATCTTCCCTACTCCCATTTAAGATTCTGCAATTTACTTTCCGTCATTTATTTTCAGCTCTTTACTTTCAGCATTTACATTTTCTGCTATTTACTTTCCCGCCATTTAATTTCCTGCAACTCTCAAACCAAATTCTGCTTCGCTCAACTAGAACATTCCTCTAATTAAAGTTGCTTGACCAATCAATCCCTGTGGGATTCGACCTCACTCTATTGTGAGTTTTTACTTGACGACAATTCGGTATACTTGCCGAAGGAAAATTGTTGAGAGACAAGTTTCCGTGCATCGCTTTTGGATATTGGGCTTTACTTCTTTGGGCGCTGGACGCTAGAAAGGGCAGAAAGTTGGTGTTGGATGCCAGTTTTGGACCTTCTAATCCGAAACAACATATAAACTATTATATATTACGGAAAAGCTCTGGAAGTCAGCTTTCCATAGCCGTTGAGAATGGTCCATTTGGACTTCTGTAGCTCTAGAAAATTGCTTCCGATTGCGAGCATGTCAGATATGGATAGCACCTGCAATGCTTTCTCTGTCTCTGAATCAGACTTCTACTCCATCTCCTCAAATTCAGCCAGAAAATACCTGAAAAGGTACAAAAATATACAAACTCAAAGTGGAATCCAAAAAATGTGAATTTAACACTAAAACCTGTAAAAACTTAATAAAAACTAAATAAAACCTATTAATAACTATATGAAAAACTAGGCCAAAAAGCGTATAAAATATCCACTCATCACTCTCCTATTTTTCTTTTCTGTTACTCAAATTTGTTCGAGGACGAGCAAACATCTTAAGAGCGGTGTTGCAAAAGCTTTGCTTTTTTACTTCTACCATCCCAAAGTATGGCACCAAAGGTCAGTGAAGCCTCAAGAAAGAGAAAGGGAAAGGTTCCCGCTTCCTCATCTGAACCATAGGAATCATGGAGATTTCTCACTAGAGCCCACCAAGATCACTTCTATGCTATGGTAAGGCACAAAAGGGTGATTCCTGAAGTCTCCTTTAGGCTCAAGGAGGATGAGTATCTAGAAATCCTTGTAGAAATCTAGAGAAGGGACTGAAAAAATCTAGGGCATCCTATCTCAGCTGTTGGCACACTAATGGTGCAAGAATTCTACGCCAATGCTTGAGTCATAAAGGGGCATGACATTAGCGTGAACCCATAGCCTAAGAACTTCCGCACCATGGTTCGAGAGCAACTCTTGGACTTTAGCCTGGAAAGTGTGAGGATGGCTGTTCCGAGGATTACCTAAAACTGAAGGTCAATCTCGGATGAGATCTACTGTTGTGGCCGGAGCTGTCGTGTCTGACTTGTTGGATATGGTGGTGCTGCTAATCCTTGATCACTGGAGGGTGGTGGTACCTGCAAGAGACTCTGATGCTTAAGTTAGCATGTGCTTCAGGCAGGTTTTTTGTGTAGAATCAGAGTATGAGTTATACCTGGGTGCTCCAGCGTATTTATAGTAGTTTGGAGTGACCTCCCTTGAGATAAGTTAGTTATCTTATCTTATCTTTTGTGGGTGGGTCCCCTTATCTTTTGGCCAGCCGCCTTTAGGTGGGTTGTGATCTTCTGCTTTGGTCCTACTTAGGCCCTTATAGCACTTTGTCTGAGCTCTTTTTACGAAGAGGTCGGTGTCGACCAACCTTTATAAGAGGTTGGTCATTTCTGTCTTCTTTCAACCAGGCCTGCCTAACTCGACCCATAGTATGAACAGTGCCCCTACTCGAGCTTTGATCTTCCCTTGAGGTCGTGCTTTTCCAACTTCGATCCCTTAGGGAAGTCGTGTTCGAGCATTTGATTTGATTTCGGGTTGCTCCTCCTCGCATGATTCTTGGCACTTTCTTTTGGTTTAATGCGAAGCGTTTTTAACCTCATTGGGAATATGCATGCGCTTTTAATGCCAATTGATTAGGATTTTATTTTGTTTTTCCGTTCCGTTCCCTCACTTATTTTTAAATTGAAAAAAGCTTAAAACCTTGGTTTTCAGTTTTCTTGCTTTCTTCCATTTCATTTAGAGAAAAAAGAAAACTTTCTATCTTTCGTTCCTTAGAGAAGATCGTCATTTTGCAATAGGTTTTGCCCCCAAGCTTTTCTTTTCTTGAAGCTCCGAAGCTTTCATTGGACCTTTCGCGCCTTTCGTTACGACTTCTGTCGCAGGTTGGTATTCCCCTTCTTATGCTTTGATAGTTGCTTTCATGTATACTTTTACTGTTGCATAGTTGCAAAGTTTTTATTTTTATTGAGTTTGCCTTGAAAAGCTTGATTCTTTCCGCGAAAAGATTGCGTCTTTGTTTTTTATCGACATTGCGATTTTCCCTGCTGCTCCTATGTGCGCCTTGTTGCTATCGGTAGTTTTGTCTTTTGTTGCTGAATGTATGAGAAAATACTGGTATTTAGGTTGAGCTTCTTGCATGTTTGAAAGGGTTAAGGCTGGTTAGGGTTCCGATTTTTTTGTCATCCCCTTTTCTGGGTTCTTGTTCTGTTGTTGCCTCCAAAGGGTGCCCCTGGGCTTTGGTGTTGATCCTCCATTCTTTGCAAGTCCTGGGACTTCCCTTTTGCTCTCATATCTGACACTTTGTTGACTGTTTCTTTGCCCTTCTTTTACTGTCTGAGTTGTTTGGTAGTGATTATTTTTTCTTTTTCTTGCTGTCGGGATAGTTGGCCTATGTCTTCACGAAAAAATATTGTCGATATTTCTACCAGAGTTCCTGCGGGTATGGCCAATTGGCTGGATTCAATAGTCTTGATGTGTGTGACTGTAGCTGATCTAGAGTACTGTGAGAGGCTTAGGAGATTCCATAGGATTTGTAGCAATAGGGATGATAAAAAGAACTATGAGCTGCTGTCGCCCAATCCTGAGGAGAGGGTTAGTTTTCCCTCTTTGACTCAGGGAGAATGATAAACCCCGATTTTGTGGTTTATCTTGTGCTTATTTTGGGGGATTTTATCAACATTTCTCACACTTATTCACAAGAAATGCATAGTTTTGTGTTCACTTCCCAATATTGCTCCATGATGGAAAACATGTTTATTTTGCCTTAAAATTGCCATATTTTAATTCTCTACTATTGCCATTCGATGTCATGGTGTATTTGTTGAGTAAATTCAGGAATTATAGGGTATGAATGACTTAGAAGAGAGGGAGAAAGCATGTACAAAAAGGGAGGAACATGAAGAATTGAAATCCTGGGAAAAGCAGCATCGGCGCGCTCGCGCACTCCATGCGCACGCGTGGACGGGATTGGCTGGAAGCAGCGCGCAAGGATGGATGCATCCGCGCGGATCAGAAAATCTCTATCGACGCGCACGCACACTTGGCGCGCACGCGTGGAAAGCTGCATGTGACCTCATTAAAGGAAATCGTGCCTGGCGATTTCTGAGGCTCATTAGGCCCAATTTCAAGCTGTTTCTGCATGAAAAAGACCCAAGGATGCTAGGGAAAATCACTCATTTTACACTAGGACATAATTTTTAGTTAGTTTTTGGTTCTTTTGTTATTCTAGAGAGAGAAACCCTTGTTTCTCTCTAGATCTAGTTTTAATTTGATCTTTCCTTGTTGATTTGTGACTTGGATCTTGTTAATTACTAGTTTTAATTGTTCAATTTGAATTCCTTGTTACAATTTTGCTTATATCTTGTGATAGTTTATGAATTCTTGTCAATTGTTATTTTATACTCATTTCATGAATATTGTGAATCTTGACTTGTTGATGTTACATTAATGATTTCTATGTTTAGCTTTGTTGTTTGGATGATCATATGTTGATAATTGTTAGTGGGTACTTGTAGATTTCAATTTAATTGCTATTTTGAACATGTCTTTTGTTAATGCTTACCAAGTGTTTAATGAATTGTTTACTTTGATTATGGAGTAGTCTTCTTTACTCTTGGCCTAGGTCAAGGAAATTGGGTAAACTTGAGTCATTGGGTCTAATGGATTTGATGATTTGGGAGCCCTAGGTGGTCAATTTAATACTCATTGACACCAACCCACTACTAATCTAATTAGTAGGTAGGTTGGGATTTATGGGTTGATGTGATCAAAGCCATTTGACGTACTTCAAGTCTAGGAGTAGATATCACGTACTTAAGACTTTGAGAGTAGACTTAATGAGCTTGGTTCCTCATAATTGTCAAGTTATAGTTGTTAGACAAGGATGGTGGCCCCAATTCCCAAGCCTAGCCAAGAGTTGCTTTTATTATTCATATTTGAAAATCAATTTCCTCAACCAATTGCTTTAGTTGTAGTTACTTGTTTGGGTTATAATAGAATTAAGTGGAATGTTGTTTATTCATTGAAGTTTCTCATGTTTTGCTTAGTTAATTGAACTAGTTGTTGCATTTTAAGATTACTTGCTTGTTAAGATTCCCATTTATTTTCATGCTCATAACTCACAACCCCGGATTTCTAACCAATGTTGAAGCACATGTTTGCCCATTCCTTGTGAGACGACCCGAGGTTTGAATACTTCGGTTATTTCTATTGGGGTTGAACTTGTGACAACCAGATCCCTCTTCTAAATTTGACCCCCGAGGATTGTTGTTGGTAGAGCTATACTTGCAACGCGACCTTATTGGAAAAAATCTTTACCAATACACCCTTGGGGCCCGTGTCAAATTTTTGGCACCGTTGCCGGGGAGTGGTTGCAACATATGCCTTGATATTGGTTATGTGAATATGTGAATATTGTAGATAGTTTACTTCTTTCATTACTTAGCCATAGTTTAGATTTCTTTTACATTTGTGCTATGACTTTCAAGTTTGATGACTCGGTCTCAACCGAATTCTAGCTTAGCCAATTTTGATCCCGAGATCGAAAGAACTTTGTTACACACTCGGCAAGCTAGACGGCGGATGAATTACACGCCTAGTACTTCGGCCTCTCTTGAGGAAAATACCAAATCACTAGACGTTACCGAGAGTGACTTGGAGTCCGTTACTTCCTATTCTTCTGTTGGCACTACTAATACATCTTTGCATCCTACAGGTGAGCCACACATGGCGGAGCCACGCCGGATCACTTTGCATTAGCAAGGAGCTCCGGATATCATACTTCAACAGTTGCAAGCAAGGTATCCTAACCTTGATCCGAACTTTGAGTTGAAGAGTAGCTTGATACATCTACTTCCTAAGTATCATGGGTTGCCGGGTCAAGACCCCATCCGACATTTGAAAGATTTTCAAGTTGCTTGTTCTACGGCTCGAAGGCATGGAGCCGATGAGGTAGCTATCATGGTTTTTGCCTTCCCCTTCTCTCTTGAAGCGCAAGCAAAAACATGGTTCTATTCGCTACCGGATGAGATTGTGACTAATTGGGATTTCTTGAGAAGAGAGTTTCTTGATAAATTCTTTCCATCGGAGAAGATCGACTACATCCGGAAAGAGATTTTGGGCATAATGCAAAGAGACCAAGAGAGTTTGTACGAGTATTGATCTCGGTTCAAGAGGCTATTGGAGTCATGTCCACACCACGGAATGACCACTAACTTGCTCATTAGCTACTTTACCGGAGGTCTTTGTACGGAGGATAGAAGATTGCTCACCGCTTCTAGTGGTGGTTCCTTTTCGAAAAACAAGACGGAGGGAGAAGCTTGGAATTTGATAAAGGATGTTGCCGAATCTACACAACACACAAGAGTGAGAAGTAATCCTCTCAAGGGTGTAGTAGAACCATCCCCTTCCGAATCAAGTCTAACCAAAGCACTTGGGGATATGACCACCATCCTTACACAAATCCAAAGGGATCAAAAGGAATACTACTCCATCAAAGCCGTCCAAGCCCCACCTCCGGTTGCTCAACTTGAAGACCCTCCTAGAATTTGTGGTTTGTGCTCTAGCACCACACATTACACTGACCAATGCCATCAAATTCAAGAGGAACATGCCCTTGTGGTGGCCAATGTGAATTACAACAACCGTCCACCCTACCCTTCTCAAGGTCAAAACAATTACCATCAAGGTGGTAATCAACATCAAGGGTGGAGGGATAATGCGCAAGGAAGCAATCAAAACCAAAGATGGAATAACTCTCCTTCTCATCACAACAACAACCAATCTTCATCCCAATACCACCACAACAACACCAACTACCAAGCCAACCAAAGCTACTCCAACCAAAACCAAAACAACTACACCAAGTACCAAGCACCACACCATAGACAACAAAACCAAAATCAAACTCCTCCATCTTCCAACAATCAAGTTGAAGAGCTTAGAGCCGCTATGGAAAAACGAGATGAGAGCAACAAGGCTCAATTTCATGCCTTGAGTACCCAATTGGCTAACCTCACCAACCTGCTTTTAAAGATGAACATGTCAAACCAACCACTAAACCCCGATAACAACACTAACCAACCCTCAAGTTTTTCTAACCTTCTATCCCAACCCCAACCAAATCCAAGAGGCGGTTTCAACGCCATCACTCTACGGTCGGGGACTACATTAGAAGAGATACCTCCAAGGGTCATGGGAGAAATTCATGAGGAAGAGGTAGTTGTTGAAGCTCCACATGAAGAAGAGGTGGTAGACAAAAGGCATGAGAAAGAAGGAGTAAACCTCAAGGAACCCAAGAGGAAAAACATAGTGGATGAGTCCGTTCCTATTCCATTTCCTTCCATGGTGAAGAAGGCAAAGAAAACACCAGAGTTTGATTTGAACATGCTTCAAGTGTTCAAAAAGGTTGAGGTAACCATACCACTCCTTGATGCTATTCAACAAATTCCAAAGTATGCAAAATTTTTGAAAGACTTATGTACACACAAGGATAGGATAGGAGAATTGGAGACATTATCCTTGGGTAGTTCAATTTCTTCCTTGATGGAACCTATTCCAAGAAAATGTGGTGACCCTGGACCGTGCTTAGTGTCTTGTTGTATTGGCGGATACACCTTTCATGATTGTATGTGTGACTTGGGAGCCTGTGTCAGCATCATGCCACTTTCTATTTATGTGCGGTTGAATTTAGCTCCATTGAAGAAGTCGACGGCGAGGTTTGCCTTAGCTGATAAAAGTGTGATCACAGTGATGGGGATAGCGGAAGATGTACTCGTGGCAATTAAGGATTTGGTTTTTTCGGTTGACTTTTACATCCTTGAAATGCCTCCAGCAGAAAATAGAAGCTCATCCTCTGTCCTACTTGGTAGACCCTTCCTCAAAACCTCCAAATTCAAGTTAGATGCCTTCACCGGTGTATATTCCTTTGGGGTTGGAGACAAGACTATCAAGTTCAATTTAGAGGAAGCCATGAAACATCCTCCCGAAGAACATTCCATGCTCCGATGTGATGTAATTGATGAAGTGGTAGCAGAAGTGCAAGAAGAAGACCATGACAAGTTGTGCTACCCCATTGTTGAGGAGACGGATGACCAAGAAGATAAACATGAGGAAGTTGTCAAGAATGAATCCCATGAGCTTGATGGGAACCTCATCTTGAGATAAAAAGTGAACTGAAGCCCCTTCCATCTCATTTGAAATATGCTTTCTTAGAGGACAACCAAAGGTTTCTGGTCATTATTGCTAGTGAGCTCTCAAGTGAAGAAGAGGGAAAGCTCCTAGATGTTCTAAGAAAGTACAAGAAAGCAATAGGATGGAGCCTAGCGAATATTATGGGAATTGACCCCCGCAAGTGCATGCATAGGATATTTCTCTAAGATGGAGCCAAGCCGGTTAGGCAACCACAAAGGAGGCTCAACCCAACCATCCTTGATGTAGTGAAGAAAGAGGTCACCCGATTACTGGATGTAGATATCATATACCCAATTTCCGATAGTGAGTGGGTGAGCTCGGTTCAAATTGTTCCCAAGAAGTCGGGCATCACGACGGTCAAGAAGGACGACGGTGAATTGGTCACTAAAAGAGTCCAAAATGCGTGGCGAGTATGTATTGACTACAGAAGATTGAACGCCGCCACATGAAAAGACCATTACCCCTTACCCTTCATCGATCAGATGCTAGACCGCTTAGCAGGTAAATCTCACTACTGTTTTCTTGATGGATTTACTGGCTACTTCCAGATACATATTGCTCCTGAAGATCAGGAGAAGACCACGTTTACTTGTCTATTTGGCACCTTTGCCTATAAAAGGATGCCATTTGGACTATGTAACGCACCCGCTACTTTTCAGCGGTGCATGACGAGTGTCTTCTCCGATCTAATGGAGAATTGCCTGGAAGTTTTTTGGACGACTTCAGCGTTTATGGTACTTCATTCGATTTTTGTTAGAGAACTTGGCCAAGGTCCTGGCTAGATGTGTTGACACTAACCTTGTCTTAAATTTTGAAAAATGTCACTTTATGGTACAACAAGGTATAGCGTTAGGACATGTAGTATCTCATGAAGGCATTTCTGTGGACCCAGCCAAGGTCAATGTTATTACTACTTTGCCTCACCCCTCATCCGTGAGGGAGGTCCACTCGTTTTTGGGACATGCAGGATTCTATAGGCGCTTTATGAAGGACTTCAGCAAGATTGCTTTGCCATTGTCGCGCCTACTCCAAAAAGATGTGGATTTTGAGTTTGACAGTGAATGTGTAAAAGCTTTTGAAGAGCTAAGGAGAGTTCTTACCACGGCACCAATTGTGCGAGGCCCCAACTGGACGTTGCCATTTGAGATAATGTGCGATGCGTCAAACCATGCTGTGGGTGCCGCGCTTGCACAGCGCGATGGTAAACTCCCTTATGTCATTGCTTACTCTTCTAAGACACTAGATGCAGCACAATCCAATTATACCACTACTGAAAAAGAACTTCTAGCTATTGTTCATGCTTTAGATAAGTTTAGATCTTATTTGCTAGGTTCAAAGATAGTGGTATACACGGATCATGCAGCTTTAAAGTACTTATTGACAAAGAATGAGTCAAAACCTAGACTCATACGTTGGATCTTGCTTTTGCAAGAATTTGACATTGAGATTAGGGACTGGAGTGGATCTCAAAACCTGGTTGCGGATCATTTAAGCCGCATTGAGAATTTAAAAACTAATCCATTTCCGATCAATGACTCATTCCCATTGGATAGTTTGCATGCTGTGTCGGATAGCTTTCCTTGGTTTGCCCCAATGGCGAACTACTTGGTTGCAAGAATCTTCCCTCCCAACTTTTTGAAAAACCAAAGGGACAAGTTGATGAGTGATTCCAAATACTATATTTGGGATAACCCTTACTTGTGGAAGAGGGGCGTGGACCAAGTAATTCGAAGATGCGTCCTGGAATCCGAATTCCAACCAATTCTTGAAGCTTGTCATTTGTCCAAATGTGGTGGCCACTTTGGCCCACAAAGGACCGCTAAAAAAGTGTTGGATTGTGGATTCTGGTGGCCAACTTTATTCAAGGATGCTAATCGGTTATGTGTGTCTTGCCATCAGTGTCAGAAGTCAGGAAACGCATCCCAAAGGGATGAAATGCCTCAGCAACCTATGTTGTTCTGTGAGATATTTGATGTATGCATGGGTGATGAACATATTTTTGACGGTTTAGAAATTTACTAATAAAATCTCGTTGTAAAGTATAGTTTCTAAACCAAGCAATAATCCTTTCATACGAAAAGTTGTTTGTCACTAGTACAAACCCCTAAAATTTATAAACCGAAGTATTGGACCTTGGGTCGTTCTCCCTAGGAATTGTAATGAAGTGTCTTGTTATCGGTTGTGAGTTATATTTGGGGTTTTTAGGATTTTTAGACAAGAATTATAAATGGAAAGAAAAGTAAACTAACAACTATAAAAGGCTCTTGGTAAGGTGTGAGAACTAGAAGTCCTATCCTAGTTATTCTTCTCAATTGTGATGAGAATTGTTCATTGCTACCACTTAGTTAACCCTTACTAAATAAAGAAAAGTCAAGTGGATGAATTGGCTTGAGCCACAAGTTCTAGCCAACTCCCAAGGAAAGACTAGCTTTAGTGCACTCCAAACCAATTAGCAATCTCTCCAATTATCAATCAACAAAGGAATTAGATAACTCAAGTGTCACTAATCACTCTACCTAGGCCAAGAGGAACAAAATCTACACTAAAACTAAAAGAGACATTTCAACAAACACATAAAGTGCAATAGAAGTAAACATTATTAAATGCAAGAATTAAAGGAATCTACAACTACAAAAACAAGAGATCAACAATAGAAAAGCAAAGAAGACACATTTATTATGAATTACCTCTTATTGAATTGGAAGAATGTAGAAGGAACAATACTAGATCGACAACAAAATATAAGAACAACATAAAGGAAATTACAACAAAAGAATAGAAGAAGATTGAATGTAGCAACAAAGAATTGAGAGATAGAAGTGGAAGAAAGCAAAGATTAAAACCTAGATCTAAGAACTAAACCTAATCCTAATCCTAATTCTAGAGAGAAGAGAGAGCTTCTCTCTCTAGAAACTAACTCTAAACTAATCCTAATGAGTGTGTATGATTGGAATCCCCATTGCTCTTCAATCCTTGGCTTTAAATAGCATCTTTGGCGCCAAAGTTGGTTGGGATTGGGCCCCACAACCCTTGAGAATTCGTTGGTCACGTTTTCATTAAAAAATTATAAACCAGCACCGACGCGTACGCGCACAGCACGCGTACGCGTCCATGGGGTGATTCGCAGGTGCGCGCAAGCGCCAGGTGCGCACGCGCGTCCATGGGCGAGTTCAACTTCTTTGACTTTTCATGATTTCTCCACTTTGCATGCTTTCCTCTTCACTCCTTTGATCCATTCCTAGCCTTTTCAATCTGAAATCACTAACAAACATATCAAGGCATCTAGTGGAATCAAAGGGGGATTAAAACCATCAAATTAAGGGTCTAAAAGCATGTTTTCACATCTAAGCACAAATAAGGAGACAATCACAAAACCATGCTATTTCATTGAATAAATGTGGGTAAAATGTGATAAAATCTCTTAAAATCAATATAGGATAAACCATCAAAACGGGGTTTATCAACCTCCCCACACTTAAACCAAGCATGTCCTCATGCTTAAACCAAGAATGAAGCAAAGGGCATGGCATTTATTCAATGGAAACTAATTAAATGCAATCTACCTATATGCAACTATCTAAATGAATGCAATTGCTTGGTCAAAATAAATCAATTCCCAAGAAGTATATATGCACAAGGGCTAAGGACTAGCAAGCCTAATCCACAATTGAATTGAGTTATTAAATATTTTACAAACTTGCATGAAAAGAGATGATCATAGGTGAAAACATGTAATTGAGCATCAAACCCTCACCGGTAGTGTTTGCACTCTATTCGCTCAAGTGTTTAGGGTCGATTCTCTCAATTCTCCCCTAATCATGCTTTCCAAGATTTGTTTTTCTTCTAACAATCGACATACATTTCATGCATGCATACAAGTATCATGAGGTCTTTTCTTTGGGTTGTAATGGGGTTAGGGTCAAGGTAGGATGCATATATGGTCAAGTGAGCTTGAAGTTTGAATCTTTGATAAGCTTAGACTTCCCACCTAACCTATGACATCCTATACAATTAAGTTCTAACCTAACTACCCATTCTTCACATTTTCACATACTCATGCATTTTCTTTTTCATTTCGCAACACTTATGCATTGATTTTATTGGACCTTGCTTTGGGGCATTTTGTCCCCTTTTTATTATTTTTTTTTCTTCTTCTTTTTTTTTCCTTTTTCTATTTTTTTTCTTTTCCATATTATTTTTCTTTTCTTTTTCTTTTGTTTTTCTTATTTTTTTTCTTTTTATATACAAGAACCTCAATGCATAAGGTTTTACATTTGATCAATACATGAGTATGTACCCAATTCCCAATATTTCCAATAACATTACAAAACTACCCTTTTATTCACCCAATGTCCCAAGGTTTCCACACTTGAATGATACTCACACACACTAGCCTAAGCTAATCAAAGATCTAAATTAAGGACATTTATTGTTTTTCGCTCTAAGGCTAGTAATGTGCTAAATTAAAGAATAAGTGGGTTAAGCGTAGGCTCAAATTTGGCTAACAAAGGAAGATAAAAGGTAAGGCCATTTGGGTAAGTGAGCTAATGAAATGATGGCCTCAATCATATAAATGCATGAATACACAAAATAATGGACATAAAGAATCAAACAAATCAAGGATTACACTCATAGAGAGAAAACAATTGCACACAAGAAGGAGAATAAGTGACTATAAGATATAGCCACACCATTAGGCTCAAATCTCACTTGCTTGTGTTCTTAGCTCAAAAACATGATCCACAATATATATAATTCAAGCAAGTTCTATGAAAGGTTTTCACTCAAATCAATTGAGATGCCCTATAGATAGAAATCTTGAAAATTTTCATTATTTGAAAAATTTCATTATTTTGACTAAGCTTATTGTGTATACATATGCAAAAATAAGAAAATGAAAGTAAAAATCCTAAAAACCTAAAATGAAATGCAAAAGTGTTGGGATTAGAAATTTGTCACCGAAAATCACCGACCGGTCGGACGACCTCCCCACACTTAAAAGTTTGCACCGTCCTCGATGCACTCAAAGATGAGCAAGGGGGTACGGCGAGTCTCTGGATTGCTGCGTGTTCTTAGTCTTGCTTCCATGTTTGCTTGTGGTGCATTTATCATGAAAAACAAAAATACAACACCATAAGATGAGAAGATATAAAAGCAAGGAAGCATACATTGTTGGAATGAGGTAAATCACTAGAATTGAGTGAGTGAATTAGTGTGACATTAAGAAATATTAGGTGTGTGAATTCTAAATTGCGCGGTTTAGAACACACATTAGTATAAAGAGCTATGTCACAAAAGAAGCATGCACGTCACTTATCCTAGTGTGCTTGAGATGCTTGAAGTAAGCTTGTAAGGTAAGACAAGCATTAGAGAAGCATGAAAGCATTCAAGTCAAACATATGGATGGATATAATCATGAAAAACAATGCATTAAGGTAAATGCTCAACATCATCCATTAAGAGATTGCCTAATTAAAGAATACGGTTCAAATCACATGGTGGCCAAATCATGCAATTCAAAAGAATTACAAGTTCGAAGGCAATTCTCATCACTTGGTAGTTTTCAAAAGGTAAGCATGAAAAACTCAAAACCAAGTAGCAAAATATAACCTCAATCATAGAATCCAACGAAGTTTATACACATAATGATGTTAAGATAACATCCCCTTTTTAATACCCAACAGCAATTAATGGTAAACAAGAATAACAATCCAACACTTACAATGAAAAAGATAGAAAATAAAATGAAAACTAAACTAAAACTAACTAATCGACTAACTAACTAACTAACTAGGTAACTAAAATAATTGGTTATTGATGGTGTTTGGAAGTGTTGGATGAGGGGTAGGAGGAGGGAAGAAGAAAGGAGAAGGGAAGAAATGGAAAGAGGAGAAGAAAAGAAATGGATGGAAGAAAGAGCATCCACGTGCACGCACGCATGGCACGGGCGCGCGGGTGGTGGAAATAGAGAGGGAGGCGCGGACGCGTACTCTGCGCTCACGCGTAGATGGGGTTGTGGGCATGGGCGCGGACGCGTACCTTGCGCATCTGCGTGTATGGCTAGCCAGGCCGGCCACCTAATGTTGGCCCAGAGTTGGCACAACTCTCTGGTAAAAGTACCAAGAGTGCAGGTGGCCTAATCGACGCGCGCGCGGCATGTGCGCTTGCGCGTGTGTTGCGAATTCAGCATGATGGGCGCGTACGCGCCAGGTGCGCGGATGCGCGGATGGTGTTGGGCCTGGGGATCAACATTCGCACAGTAAGGGCCTAACTCTCGGGTTTGCTAGCTGGGAGTGGAACTTCTGCATGTACGCGGACGCGTAAATGGTCGAAAATGCTTGAAGTGCGCGTACGCGCCATGTACGTGTACGCGTGAATGGTGCTCTATTTTTCAATTTTTTTTTGTTTTTGCACCAATCTCAGCATTCTAAACCTCCAAGCATCTACCAAAACACCCTAAAACCTTATTTAACATACTAAACTACCAATTAAACTCAACTATCTAAACAAAACATGAAATTAAACTAATTCTATCAATATGTACAAAAGAGAAAATGAAAGAATTTTACCATGGTGGGTTGTCTCCCACCTAGCACTTTTATTTATTGTCCTTAAGTTGGACTTATGGGGAGCTCCTCATTAAGGTGGCTTGTGCTTGTATTCATCTTGGAACTCCTACCAATGCTTGGTTCTCCATTGTGCCCCAAGATTCTTCATGGATTGAGCCAAGTCTTGATGGAGTTCTTCACAAGCTTGGGGCTCCCAAAGTTGATCCTCTTCTTGTAATCCGGGATCCCACACTTTGTTTTCACACCCGTCTTGAGGTTGATCATCATTATTAGTCCAATCGGGTGGTGAGTAAGGTGAATTCTCTATATAGTGGCCAACAATCCTCCTAGACCCATCTATTTGAGCACTACTCCAACCTTTATATCTCATGTTTGATGCATCAACCATAATGAGCCTTGATTTGTAACGCCAACCACGAAACATCTTTCGCTTACGCTTCATCCCACAAAGGATCCTAAGTTGACCATCCGTTTCAAGCAAGCCATACTCAAGTGGGACAATAAAGCTAATAGAAATGAATTTTACCCACTCAAGTGAAGGAGTAGATGGCCACCTAGGCAAAGATGCTTCCAAAGATCTTGACAAAGCATAACCAACCCCTGTTCTTCTATTTCTAGGGACTTCCACCTCTTCACAAGATTTCTCTAATTCAATCCTTTGTTCATTAATAATCAAACTATCTAAGCCTTTTCCCTTAATCAAACTATAATTGGGAGGGTGAAAGGAGTTTACCTCCACAACCTTTTCGAATGCACTGGGAGAAGGTTCTTCAAGTTCAAAGGATTCTCCACCACTAGGACTTGATGCTTGCTCTTCATTGCCATGGGAACTCAGTTCTTGCTCTATCCCATCCAAGTCTTCATATGGAATATGCCTTGGAAGGTGTGCACTTTCCTCCCTAGCATCAATTTCAATCATCTTGGAGGGGTTTTCTTCAACTCTATGTTCCCATGGAGGCTCCGCATCTCCTAAGTCTTCTACCACTTCTTCCTTGTCTTCAACAATTAAAGCTTCCTCCAATTGTTCTAATACAAAGCAACTTTCTTCATTTCCCACCGGAGTTTCCAATCTCTCCTTCATGCTATGTTCTTCATTTGATTCTCCACATGTAGCCATGATAGTTCCTTGAGTGTTCAAGCATTGGGAGGCTAATTGATTTGTTACCGCATCCAAGGCGGCCATGAAATTTTGCACATCCCTTTTCATCTCTTCTTGCCCTTGAACAAGAACACCAAGGATGTTATCCATTGGAGGTTGGGGTGGACAGAAGGATTCATTAAATTGGGGGAAGGGTTCATAGTAGGAAGGTGGTTCTTCTTGGTAGAGTTGTGGTGGTTCTATGTTTTCCACTCTTTCCACTTGTTGCACAACACACTCCATGGTTGCTTGAAATTGATCCAATGCTTCCTTGAGACGATCCCTTGACTCTTGTTCCTCTTGGATATTATGATTAGGATCATGTGGCTCTTGGATCACTGGATATGAGTATTCTTCCATGGGAGGTTGTGGTGGAAAGTAGTATTCATCTTGTGGTTGAAAATTTTCATATATTGGAGGTGATTCATCTTGGTAATAATGTGGAGGAGGTGGCTCTTGAAAATGTTGATGTTGGCGTGGTGGTGGCTCTATGTGTGGTTCATATTGCTAATATGGTTGTTGGTAGGATGGATATGGATTAGGGTCATATGAAGATGGTTGGTAAGAAGGGGCTTGTGAGTATGGTTGGGAGTTATGTTGAGGGTATGGATCATAGGCATATGGTGGTGGTTCTTGAAAATTACAAGGTGAGTTACCATAGCCATTGGATTGGTATGCATCATAGAATGGCTCTTCTTCATAGTGCATTGGTGGAGGTTGTTGCCATGAAGATTGATCATATGCATATGGCTCCTCCCACCTTTGGTCATCCCATTCTTGATACAGATCTTCATTATAGTCCTCATTTCCTACAACATGTTGATAACCAAACTCATAGCCAAGGTGAGAATTCATGATAGCAAGAAGAAAATGAAAACAAAATCAAATAAGAAGCAAGAAAATTAAATCCTAAAACTAGCAAGAGCTAACAAAAGCAAACATATTCACACTATTCACATATATACAATAACCAATAACATAACACCATTGCAATTCCCTGGCAACGGTGCCATTTTGATGAACAAATTTTTGACGGTTTAGAAATTCACTAATAAAATCTCGTTGTAAAGTATAGTTTCTAAACCAAGCAATAATCCTTTCATACGAAAAGTTGTTTGTCACTAGTACAAACCCCTAAAATTTATAAACCAAAGTATTGGACCTCGGGTCGTTCTCCCTAGGAATTGTAATGAAGTGTCTTGTTATCGGTTGTGAGTTATATTTGGGGTTTTTAGGATTTTTAGACAAGAATTATAAATGGCAAGAAAAGTAAACTAACAACTATAAAAGGCTCTTGGTAAGGTGTGAGAACTAGAAGTCCTATCCTAGTTATCCTTCTCAATTGTGATGAGAATTGTTCATTGCTACCACTTAGTTAACCCTTACTAAATAAAGGAAAGTCAAGTGGATGAATTGACTTGAGCCACAAGTTCTAGCCAACTCCCAAGGAAAGACTAGCTTTAGTGTACTCCAAACCAATTAGCAATCTCTCCAATTATGAATCAACAAAGGAATTAGATAACTCAAGTGTCACTAATCACTCTACCTAGGCCAAGAGGAACAAAATCTACACTAAAACTAAAAGAGACATTTCAACAAACACATAAATTGCAATAGAAGTAAACATTATTAAATGCAAGAATTAAAGGAATCTACAACTACAAAAACAGGAGATCAACAATAGAAAAGCAAAGAAGACACATTTATTATGAATTACCTCTTATTGAATTGGAAGAATGTAGAAGGAACAATACTAGATCTACAACAAAATATAAGAACAACATAAAGGAAATTACAACAAAAGAATAGAAGAAGATTGAATGTAGCAACAAAGAATTGAGAGATAGAAGTGGAAGAAAGCAAAGATTAAAACCTAGATCTAAGAACTAAACCTAATCCTAATCCTAATTCTAGAGAGAAGAGAGAGCTTCTCTCTCTAGAAACTAACTCTAAACTAATCCTAATGAGTGTGTATGATTGGAATCCCCATTGCTCTTCAATCCTTGGCTTTAAATAGCATCTTTGGCGCCAAAGTTGGTTGGGATTGGGCCCCACAACCCTTGAGAATTCGTTGGTCACGTTTTCATTAAAAAATTATAAACCAGCACCGACGCGTACGCGCACAGCACGCGTACGCGTCCATGGGGTGATTCGCAGGTGCGCGCGCGCGTCCATGGGCGAGTTCAACTTCTTTGACTTTTCATGATTTCTCCACTTTGCATGCTTTCCTCTTCACTCCTTTGATCCATTCCTAGCCTTTTCAATCTGAAATCACTAACAAACATATCAAGGCATCTAGTGGAATCAAAGGGAGATTAAAACCATCAAATTAAGGGTCTAAAAGCATGTTTTCACATCTAAGCACAAATAAGGAGACAATCACAAAACCATGCTATTTCATTGAATAAATGTGGGTAAAAGGTGATAAAATCTCTTAAAATCAATACAGGATAAACCGTCAAAACGGGGTTTATCAATGGGGCATTGACTTTATGGGACTGTTTTCCAACTTTAGTGGGTATCTGTATATTCTGTTAGCGGTTGACTACGTGTCAAAGTGGGTAGAGGCCATACCTACCCGCCTTGATGACGCCAATGCCGTTGTTTCTTTCATAAGGAATCACATTGTATGCCGTTATGGGTCGCCACGAGCAATCGTGAGCGACCAAGGATCCCACTTTTGTAACAGGAAGGTAGAAGCATTGCTCAAGCGCTATGGAGTGTCGCATAAGGTTGCCACTGCTTATCATCCGCAAACAAATGGACAAGCGGAAGTGTCCAACTGGGAAATCAAGAGAATCTTGGAGAAAGTGGTCAATCCGCAAAGAAAGGATTGGAGCCTCCGGTTAGGAGATGCATTATGGGCGTATAGAACGGCCTACAAGACTCTGATAGGGATGAGTCCTTTCCGGATCGTCTATGGTAAGGCATGCCACCTCCCGGTGGAGATTGAGCATCGAGCCTATTGGGCGGTAAAGCAGTGCAACATGGATCTAGCCAAGGCGGGTGAAGCTAGGAAGATACAACTAGAGGAGCTTGAATGTTTGAGGAACGAGTCATATGAGAATGCCCAAATCTACAAGGAAAAGACTAAAGCATTCCATGACCATCACATCCGGAAGAAGGACTTTCAAGAAGGTGATGAGGTCCTCCTCTACAACTCAAGGCTCCGATTAATGCCTGGTAAGCTCCGCTCTAGATGGGAAGGACCTTTCAAGGTGAAGGAGATGAAGCCCTACGGAGTGGTAGAATTGTTTGATCCCAAGAGTGAAGCAACTTTCAAAGTGAATGGACATAGAGTGAAGAAGTATCATGGTTGCAAGCCCCCAAGAGAGCTAGAGGTGTACATATTGGAGGATGCACCAAGGAGAGAGGAAGCTTAAGAAAAGGACCGTCCAACTTAAGGACGTTAAAGAAAAGTGCTTGGTGGGAGGCACCCCACCGTGGTAAGATCTTCTTTGTTTATACCATCTCATTTGTATTCTTAGTTTCTTGTGAATTTTGTGATCTTTTGATGATTGATAGAGTGCATAGGAATGCTAGCTTTATTGCTTTTGTTGGATAGATAGGATTTTCATGTAGATAGGATGTGAAAAGGATAAAGAAAACAAAAATTTTTCTTTGAAGAAGAGCACCGACGCGCCAGCGCACAGTGCGCGCGCACACCGGTAGCGAAATTCCACTCTTGGGCCATCTGCTAGCACCCTCACTGACGCGCAAGCGCACCTTGCGCGCGCGCGCCGGTTGAGCGAGTCAGTTTAATACCTTCGCGTCCTGCCCTGTTTTTCTTTCTCTCAACCCTTTCTCTTCCTTAGTTTCTTTTTCTTTTCATCCATCATTTCCCTTCTCTTCTTCTTCTTTTACAATCCACCACCACTGTCTCCGGCCACTCACCGGTGACAACCACACTTTTTCGATAGCACTACACTTCTCCTATTTTCTCTCTCATCTTCACAAAAGAAGATTCAACCTTGTTCCTTCATACTCATCAAGGTTTTGCTTCTTCCATTCCTTTACTTCCATTTTTACTTGCATTGTTTCTTCTAATTAGATGCTTCTTATTGCTTTACTTAGTTTCTCTTTTACTTGCATGATAATGTTTCTTGCTCTTTGTTTGCTTATTTTTCCTTTTTCCTTATTTCTCCATGGATGTTGAATTTGAGCTTAATTTGCATTAATAGATCTTTTGTCATTCTTTCTCTAACCTTTGCCATTGTGTGATGTTTATGTGATGATTGATGTTCTATTTTGGGCTTTGAATTGGTTTAGTATCTCATAATTGCTCATTGCTTGATTATTGCATGCCAAGTGTTCGAGGAAATGCACATATACCATTTTGGCTCCATTTAGCCATATACTTTTCAATTCGTGCTCCCTCCTCATTCACTTGCTTTCTCTTAAATGCATTGAGTCTAATTTGTATGCTTAAAGTTGATACTTGCCAATTAGGTATTAATTGAACATGACTTGCTCTTTATTATGGATGCTTGAGACTACTCTTCTCATGCCATTGCATGCTTTACTTCCTCTTGCATCCCATGCCAAGTGTTATGACCCTTGCTTTTACATTCACCATGGGCACCACAAGTCACTTGCATGTTTTCTCTAAATTGATTCTTGGGTTTAATGTTTTCCTTCCTTCTTCTCCTTTTTAGGATGGCCACCAAGAAAGGCAAGGAGATAGCTCCAAGGAAACCAGCCGCAAAAAGGGTACCCCAAAAGTCAAACTCTAAGGCGCGCTCTTCATTAGGAGCCAAACCCCTATCTAAGAAAGGGAAGACACCCGCTCCTCTTGATGAGAATGACAAGGGCAAACCGGCCAAAAATTCTTCAAGGTTCCCCAACCGCTTCTGTGAACTTATGTTTCCCTCCATAGCTGTAAGAAACTATCATCCTGAGCATCTACTTGCTCCGCCGGACAAGGTCGCTCCTTATATTTTGCCCCGCATTGAACAGCGAGGATGGGAGTTTCTTTTGAGAAAACCAAGGGAAATCAACCTCTCTTGGGTGGAAGAATTCTACACCAACTACCATCTTCCCTCTCTTCAATCGGTGTATATGTGCCGGAAGCAAGTCTCAGTTTTAGAAGAGGCTATTCAGCAAGTGCTTAATATTCTACCAATGCCAAGTGACATGGATGGCTACCAAGAAGTCTTACGTCAGCGAGAGAAGTATGGATTCAATTGGAACTCGATTCTCCGAGTCATTGCTGAACCAGAAGCATCTTGGATTCATGGTCAACTGCAGATGAGGCCAAAGTCCATTGACGCTCGCTTTCTCACTGTGGAAGCTAGAGCTTGGGCCCAGATCCTATCTCATTATATGCTACCTAGCACCCACAAGTCGTCCATCACGGCAGACCTCTCCTTGCTTGTTTGGTGTGTTCTCACGGAGAAGCCAGTGAACATTCCACTTCTTGTCAAGCAAGCGATGAGTCAAGTTCACGACTGGAGTAATTTGCCATTTTCAGCATTGGTATCTGACTTAGTTGCTGCTGCGGGTGTTTCTTGGGAAGCCAAGGATAAGAAGATTATAGTTCCAGCTAAGGGCGATGTGGTCCCAAGCGAAAAATACCTACACCTTCCCATGAACAAACCATGCCTCGATATGGCCCCGCCACTTCTTTTTCCTTCTAGCTCATCATCACCACCACTGAGATCCACACATCAAAGGATAGAAGATCTTCACCGGAAGCTTGATAGATATGAGCGGCGCAACCATCGCCGATATACTTACATCAAGAAGCTTCTGCGTTGTGTTACCCCTAGCATGGAGGAACCCGAAATGTTCACATCCACCTCAAACCCAAGTGATGGGAGCTCTAATGAAGGGGATAGTGAAAGTTTCGGTCCCGACCGTCCCTTGCGTATTATTCATAGCACGGAGGACCGTGCTAATTTCTAAAGTGTGGGGAGGTTGTTCAACCGATCTCCATGGGTAACACTCTCTTCCCCTCAATACCCATGGATTTATCTTTTGCTTAGAAGTTAATATATTGCATGTGTAGTTATTTTTGCTTGTAAATACCCTTTTGCATGATAGTTAGTTTCTATAGAGTTACTTGGTCAAAACAATAACTTCCTTTCCAAGAAACTGTGTTTTGGGTGACCTACCAAAATTCTGAAAAATTTTTGCAGTAAACTTGCTTTAAGAATGTACTTTGGAGCCTATTGCATGGTTACATCTTCTAACCATTATTTCCATTCTTGTGTGCATATCTCTCTCTCTATGATTGTGATCCTTGTTTTGTCTGATTCTATATGTCCATTGCTTTGTGTATGAATACATTTACATGATTGAGGCCATCATTTCAATAGTCACTTTTCCCAAATGGCCTTAACCCTTTTATCTACCATTGCTAACCAATTTTGAGCCTATGATAAACTCCCTTTGTTCTTGAAAAGAGTACATCAATAACCCTAAGTGAAAGACCATGAATGTTCCTAAATTTAAATCCTTGATTAGCTTAGGTAAGTTAGGATGTGTATCATTCAAATAGGAGGGTATACTTGGAAAATTTGGGTAGATATATAGGTGTGTAATTGTAGTGTAATTGAAAATTCTAGGATTTAGGAACATACTCATGTGTTGAATGATTAAACTGTATGCATTGAAATTTTGGTTCACAAAGAAACCTCAAGAAAAGAGGATATATGAAAAAAAAAAAAAGAAAGAAAGCAATGAAAGGGGATAAAAATGCCCCAAGATAAAGTAATAAAAACAATGCATATGGGTGTGAATTAAAAAGAACACATGAGTGTGCAAAAAGAGAAAAACTCAAGGGTAGTTAGGTAATGTATTGTAGTTTTATAGGTTGTTCTATGTGTCTAGTGGATCCTAGGTTGATCAAGGACTCAAATTTTAAGCCCACTTGACCATATACATCCTTACCTTCACCCTAGCCCCGTTACAACCCATGAATAAGACCTCATGATACTTGTAAGCATGCATCGAGTAGCTGTTGATTGTTAGATGAAAGACAAATCTTGGAAAGCATGATTAGGAGAAGATTGAGTGACGAACCCTATACACTTGAGCAAATAGAGCGGATACACTTCCGGTGAGGGTTCGATGCTCAATGCTTGTTTTCGGCTTTCACAAGCGTTCGTTTAGCAAGTCATATGCACTCTTTAGTGGTATTCAATATGGTGGGATTCATGAATTACATACTATTTTCACCCTATATGCTCACATGTATTCTCGGAGGATAGATTTACTCTTGACCAAGTAGGTAGATGATTTTACATTAGTTGCACGCATCCACTTAGGTAGTTTGCGTTTCATAAATCCTTTCTCATCATGATCTTTGGTCTTTTTATTTTAAGCATGAGGACATGCTTGGTTTAAGTGTGGGGAGATTTGATAAACCCCGATTTTGTGGTTTATCTTGTGCTTATTTTGGGGGATTTTATCAACATTTCTCACACTTATTCACAAGAAATGCATGGTTTTGTGTTCACTTCCCAATATTGCTCCATGATGGAAAACACGCTTATTTTGCCTTAAAATTGCCATATTTTAATTCTCTTCTATTGTCATTCGATGCCGTGATGTATTTGTTGAGTAATTTCAGAAATTATAGGGTATGAATGACTTAAAAGAGAGGGAGAAAGCATGTACAAAAAGGGAGGAACATGAAAAATTGAAATCCTGGGAAAAGCAGCATCGGCGCGCTCGCACACTCCACGCGAACGCGTGGACGGGATTGGCTGGAAGCGGCGCGCAAGGATGGACGCATCTGCGCAGATAAAAAAATCTCTATTGACGCGCACGCGCACTTGGCGCGCACGCGTGGATCGCAAAAGCAATCGGCGCGCATGCACGCATGACGCGCACGCATGGAAAGCTACACGTGACCTCATTAAAGAAAATTGTGCCTGGCAATTTTTGAGGCTCATTAGGCCCAATTTCAAGCTGTTTCTGCATGAAAAGACCCAAGGATGCTAGGGAAAATCACTCATTTTACACTAGGACATAATTTTTAGTTAGTTTTTGGTTCTTTTGTTATTCTAGAGAGAGAAACCCTTGTTCCTCTCTAGATCTAGTTTTAATTTGATCTTCCCTTGTTGATTTGTGACTTGGATCTTGTTAATTACTAGTTTTAATTGTTCAATTTGAATTCTTTGTTACAATTTTGCTTATATCTTGTGATAGTTTATGAATTCTTGTCAATTGTTATTTTATACCCATTTCATGAATGTTGTGAATCTTGACTTGTTGATGTTACATTGATGATTTCTATGTTTAGCTTTGTTGTTTGGATGATCATATGTTGATAATTGTTAGTGGGTACTTGTAGATTTCAATTTAATTGCTATTTTGAACATGTCTTTTGTTAATGCTTACCAAGTGTTTGATGAATTGTTTACTTTGATTATGGAGTAGTCTTCTTTACTCTTGGCCTAGGTCAAGGGAATTGGGTAAACTTGAGTCATTGGGTCAATGAATTTGATGATTTGGGAGCCCTAGGTGGTCAATTTAATACTCATTGATGCCAAACCACTACTAATCTAATTAGTAGGTAGGTTGGGACTTATGGGTTGATGTGATCAAAGCCATTTGACGTACTTCAAGTCTAGGAGTAGATATCACGTACTTAAGACTTTGAGAGTAGACTTAATGAGCTTGGTTCCTCATAATTGTCAAGGTATAGTTGTTAGACAAGGATGGTGGCCCCAATTCCCAAGCCTAGCCAAGAGTTGCTTTTATTATTCATATTTGAAAATCAATTTCCTCAACCAATTGCTTTAGTTGTAGTTACTTGTTTGGGTTATAATAGAATTAAGTGGAATGTTGTTTATTCATTGAAGTTGCTCATGTTTTGCTTAGTTAATTGAACTAGTTATTGCATTTTAAGATTACTTGCTTGTTAAGATTTCCATTTATTTTCATGCTCATAACTCACAACCCCGGATTTCTAACCAATGTTGAAGCACATGTTTGCCCATTCCTTGTGAGACGACCCGAGGTTTGAATACTTCGGTTATTTCTATTGGGGTTAAACTTGTGACAACCAGATCCCTCTTCTAAATTTGACCCCGAGGATTGTTGTTGGTAGAGCTATACTTGCAACGCGACCCTATTGGAAAAAATCTTTACCAATACACCCTTGGGGCCCGTGTTAGAAAACGCCCCTTCTTTTATGCTTATGACTATTTCTTTAGTCTGCTGAACATCACCATCCCTTTTACTGCTTTTGAAACCGACCTGTTATGGACTTGTAATGTGGCCCCTTCCCAGCTTCATCCGAACTCTTGGGCATTCATTAAGATTTTTCAGCTGTTGTGCCAGGAGTTAGGTGTCCGACCTACCGTATCTCTTTTCCTTTATCTGTTTGTGTTGACCAAGCCTGGAGTAGCCAAGAAAAAGGCTTCTTGGGTTTCGTTCCGAGCTACCCAAGGAAAAAAGTGTTTTCTATGTATGATGAGTCTTTTTGGGATTTTAAGAATTATTACTTTAAGGTCCGAGCTGTCGAGAATGCCCAACCTTTCTTTTTAGATGAGAATGAGGAGCCGACCTTCCCTTTATGTTGGCAAAAAGATATAGTAGCTACTAAGTATTCTTGGGAGAGTCTGGATGAGGTTGAACAGGCCTTTGTGGGTGTTTTAGAGGAGAACTGGGGGGAGCCTCCTCATCTGGACACGAAGAGATTTCTAGGAGATCCTTCTCTCCTCCGTGCTGAGGTGGGTAGTGTCTGACTTCTTTTTCTAATGGCTTTGTTCTGTTATTTGCTGATTTATCCTTTACTTATTTGTAACTTTTCCTGGTTCTTTTTTCAGAAATGGTGAAATCTACGGACTCCATGAAGGCCTTCCGTAGGGCTAAGAAGGCGACGACTGCACATAACTTATCGGCAAAGGCTTCAGGGGAAGGGTCTTCTCAAGTGCCTCCGAAGAAGCTGACTTTTGATGCTTCTGGGCCGAGGAAGATCATTCCGACTCCTCAAGTCTGAACAATTCCTTCTGATCCTATTCAGCCGACTTCTAGTGCTGCCTCCTCTCCTACTGCTGTTGGTCCTCCCCCAAAATGTCAAAAAACTGTTGGTTCTTATGATCTGAATGTCAAGGAATTTGATGGTGTAGGATTCACTACCGAACTGATTGCTCCTCATGGTAAGATTCCTTTAGATGATGTGTTGATCCTTCATCACCTTGACTTTATTACTAGCAATAGCGTTCGAATGGCCAACATGAGTGCGGCCTTATTTCGTGTGGTTCGGGATTCTCTGGTTCACGCGACTAAGGCCTTTATGGAGGACGCCAAGTCTGAATTTGAAAGAATTAAGGGTTTGAAGGATGAGCTTGATGCTAGGGTGATTAAGTTGGAGTTGGATGTGGAGAGGGAAAAGCCCCGAGCTACTACTGCTGTTCATACCTTGGATCAAGCTGTCCGACCCGGGCTGAGTCGACCGACCTCTTCAGGACAGAACTACCCGAGCCCTTCTCAAAGAGCTCGGTCAAATCGTTACAAGGAGCCCAAGTAGGCCCAAGTAAAGGGACGTAGCCCAATCTATAGGCAACTAAGGCCTAGAAAGATAAGGGCGGCTCCCCAAAAGATAAGATGACTTCACTCAAAGATAAGATAAGATAATATAACTATCTTATCTCCAGGAAGGTCACTCCACACTACTATAAATACACTGGAGCACCCAGGTATAACTCATACTCTGATTCTACAAAAAACCTGCTTAATACCCTTGCTAACTTAAGCATCGGAGTCCCTTACAGGTACCACCACCCTCCGGTGACGAAGGATTAGCATCACCAATAAGTCCAACAAGTCGGGCACAACAGCTCTGACCAATACAGAAGATCTCGTCCGAGATCGACCTACAGTTTCAGGTAACCCTCGGAACATTGGCGCCGTTGCCGGGGACCTGGAAGTCATCCCATCACCATGGAGGACAACCTTGACAACGACCACGACTCCGGATTGGAGGAGAGAACCCCGCATAAGAACATGGATAACACACCAAATGATACGCCTCAACCAAACAAAGACAAAAATTCACCAAACACGGAAATCATGGAGGCCCTACAAGCTCAACAAGATCGCCTCAAATAGCTCGAAAAAGAGGCCGAACATCAGCAGAAAGCAGAAAGAAACCTCCAAAAAGAAACTAGCCGATGCTGAGAGTTGGAGGATAAACTCCTAAAACTCGAAGCCGATCTAAAAACCAAGACTACACAATCCAGTCATGAAGATAACCCCCGCAAAGATCAAGACCCATTCACTAAAGAGATCATGAAAGCCAAAGTCCCAAAGGACTTCAAAGCTCCCGACATGACTCCATACGACGGCACATCAGATCCTAGCCGTCATCTCAGTAATTTCAGAAGTAGGATGTATCTTACTGACGTATCAGACACTATTCGATGCAAAGCCTTCCCAACAACTCTAACAAAAACAGCAATTAAGTGGTTCGACAGTCTGCCCCCGAGATCCATCACAAGTTTCGATGACCTAGCCAAAAAATTTCTTGCCAGATTCTCCATACAGAATGACAAAACCAAGCACGCCCCAAGGAGCCATTATGGGGGATCAAGCAAGGAGATCGGGAAAGTCTTCGCAACTATATGGAAAGATTCAACAAAGCATGTTTGGACATACAAAGTCTGCCAACAGAAGCAGCCATTATGGGCCTCATCAATGGCCTACGAAAGAGACCTTTTAGTCACTCCATATCAAAGAAACATCCCACATCTCTAAATGAAGTGCAAGAACGAGCAGAGAAGTACATCAACATGGAGGAAAACTCTCGAATAGGAGAGACCTCAAAATCTAGATTCTCCTACTCATCTCGGGACAAGGATAAAGAGTCCAAGAAAAAAGAAGACCAACACGGAGAGAAAATTAAGAAATACCACAATTACACCCCCTTCAGGTGTCTCTTGTGGAAGTTTACCGAGAAGTATGCCACACTGAGAAGATTCCACCACCTCGAGCAATTAAAAGCAAAAAAGGAGGCAGAAATCGGACAGAATATTGTGAATACCATCGAATCTATGGACATCCCACCAACGAGTGCTTCGACTTGAAGAATGTCATAGAAAAATTGGTGAGAGAGGGGAGACTAGATCGGAAGTTAGACAGCAAAACAGATGAGCCCAGAAAAAGAAGAAGAGACGAAGAAGTCGGACAAACTGAACGGCCGCTTCGTACCCCACAGAGACATGTCCACATGATACATGGAGAATTTGCAGGAGGAGGAATGTCCAAATCATCTTGCAAAAGACACCTTAAATAAGTATATCACGTAGAGGGAGGAGAAGAAGCACCCGACCTCCCTACTATTACTTTCACTAAAGAGGATGCGACTGGCATCACCTCGGGACATGACGATCCCATGGTTATCACTATCATATTGGCCAACGCTAACCTCCACTGCACACTGGTGGACCAAGGAAGCTCGGCTGATATCTTGTTTAAAACCGCCTTCGACAAACTCGGCCTAGAGGAAAAAGAGCTCAGAGCATACCCAAACAACTTATTTGGACTAGGAGACACTCCAATCCAACCACTTAGATACATCTCACTACACACAACCTTTGGAAAAGGAAACCGGTCAAGGACACTCAACATAGACTGCATCGTAGTTGACGTGAGTTCAGCTTACAATGCCCTAATAGGACGGACAACGCTGAATCAGCTCGCTGTAGTTGTCTCAACTCCACATCTATGCATGAAGTTCCCGACTACAGAAGGGATCGCTACGATAAAAGGAGACCAGAAAATAGCACACCGCTATTACAACGAAAGTCTGAACCTCAGAGGAAAAGGAGAAGAAATTCACACCATCGAAATCGGGAGAATTCGAGGTCGGGAAGAACTTCGTCCACAGTCTGAATGCGAGATAGAAAAAGTCCAGATGGGAGATGCCCCAGATAAAACAACCAATATTGGTGCAATCCTAAAAAGAGATGTAAAAGAATCCGGATACAGTTCTTAAAAGATAACGTCGACCTCTTCGCATGGAAGGCCGCCGACATGCCGGGCATAGACCCCAAACTAATATGCCACAAACTGGCAGTATATCCAGGATCTCGGCCAGTACAACAGAGGCGTAGAAAGCTCGGACCAGAAAGATCCCAAGTTGTGGAAGAACAGGTACAAGCTCTACTAGAGGCAGGATTCATAAGAGAAGTCAAGAACCCACTATGGCTAGCCAACGTCGTCCTGGTAAAGAAAGCAAATGGGAAGTGGCGGATGTGTACCAACTACACCGATCTCAACAAAGCTTGCCCAAAAGATCCCTATCCACTCCCAAGTATCGACGCCCTAGTGGATGCCTCCTCCGGATACAAATTCCTCTCATTTATGTACGCTTATTCGGGATACAATCAAATCCTGATGTATCCACCTGATCAAGAAAAAACCTCATTCTTAACCCCAAAAGCAAACTACTGCTACGTCGTCATGCCATTCGGACTCAAAAACGCAGGAGCCACATATCAAAGACTAATGAACAAGGTCTTCACAGACCATATCGGGAAACTTATGGAGGTATATGTGGACGACACGTTAGTAAAAATACAAAGCGAGGAGTCATTACTGTCCGACCTCGCCCAAGTGTTTAATACCATAAGAAAGTATGCCATGCGACTTAAATGCACCTTCGTAGTAGAAGCTGGCAAATTTTTGGGTTTCATGCTCACACAAAGAGGAATCGAAGAAAACCCAGACAAGTGTCGGGCCATACTCGACATGGAAAGCCCAAACTGTGTCAAAGAGGTGCAACAACTCAACGGGCGACTGGCAGCCTTGTCCAGATTTCTAGCCGGATCAACCATAAGATCTCTCCCCTTCTACGCCACACTAAGGAAGGGAAAGAAGTTCGAATGGACACCTGAATGCGAACAAGCCTTCCAGGAGTTTAAAAAATTCCTGGGACAACCACCCATTCTCATCCGACCACGGGAAGGAGAAGCACTCATACTATACCTTGCAGTAGGAAGTCGGGCAATAGCTTCAGCATTAATCAGGGAGGATGAAAGTGGACAACAACCTGTATACTTCATCAGCAAAGCACTACAAGGATCCGAGCTGAACTATCAAAAGATAGAGAAGTTCGCCTATGCTCTCATACTAACTTCTTGACGACTTCGCCCATACTTTCAAGCTCACACCATCAAGGTTCGGACCAACCAACCCATGAAAAGCATTCTGCAAAAAACAGATTTAGCAGGAAGAATCCCACAATAGGCAGTCGAGTTGTCTGAATTCGACCTTCAATATGAAGCTCGGACAGCCATCAAATCCCAATATCTAGCCGACTTCATCGCAGAGTATACTGACACCCCAGAAGTCCTTACAAATTGGAATCTTTACGTGGACGGCTCTTTAAATAAAACTGGGAGTGGAGCAGGTATGATAATAGAAAGCAATCAGGGAACCCAAATTGAACTCTCCCTGAAATTTGAGTTCCCTTCTTCCAATAACCAGGCTGAATACGAGGCGTTATTGGCTGGTTTGAAGCTGGCTAAAGAGGTGGGAGCCCAAAACTTTTCATCTTTAGCGATTCACAGGTCGTCACCTCGCAAATAGCAGGGACCTACCAAGCTAAAGACCCTGCCATGAAAAAGTACCTGGATAAAACCAGAGAACAACTCAGACAATTCAAAGAATATGAGATCCGACATATACCTCGGGAACAGAATGCCTGAGCTGACACACTCTCAAAATTAGCCAGCACCAAACCAGGGAGAAATAATAGAAGCCTCATTCAGGAAAAATTGCAGAACCCATCAATCTTGGAAGAAGAAAAAGTCCTAGCCATATCAGGCCAGGATCAAGGATGGATGACTCCCATAATCAGCTACCTCAAATCAGAGATACTCCCTACAGATAAAAAGGAGGCAAAGAGGTTAAAGCGGGAGTCACAGTATTTCACCATCATAAACAACATCCTATACAAGAGAGGGATTTCGATACCCTTACTAAAATATGTACCAACCTCTAACACAAAAGAGGTCTTGGAAGAGATACACAGTGGCACATGTGGCAATTATCTCGGAGCTCGAGCTCTTGCCAAGAAAGTACTCCGAGCCGGATTCTTTTGGCCAACTTTGCAAAAGGAAGCCACCGAGTTCGTCAAGACATGTCCACCATGTCAAAAACATGCTAACTTCCACATCGGCCCACCAGAGGAGCTCATCAGCATAACATCACCTTGGCCATTTGCAAAGTGGGGACTCGACCTCCTCGGGCCCTTCCCTCAAGGATCAGGACAGGTCAAGTTCCTCATTGTAGGGGTAGATTATTTTACAAAATGGATTGAAGCAAAGCCCCTAGCCAATGCCACTGCCCAAAGAAGTCAGAAATTCTTATATAGAAATATTGTCACAAGGTTTGGGGTTCCTTACTCCATTATCACGGATAATGGCACTCAATTTACAAACACAGGCTTTAGAAAGTTGGTAGCCGACTTGAAAATAAAGCACCAATTCACATTCGTAGAACACCCACAAGCTAATAGACAAGCAGAAGCAGCTAACAAAGTCATATTGGCTGGGTCAAAATGGAGGTTACAGGATGCAAAGGGAGCCTGGGCTGAAGAGCTCCCACAAGTCCTATGGGCATATCGGACAACTCCACATTCCACCACAAAGGAATCACCTTTCCAACTGGCTTACAGAATGGAGGCAATGATCCCAGTAGAAATCGAAAAAGGATCCCCCAGAACGATCTACTACAATGAAGAGGCCAACTCCCAACTCAGAGGAAAGAGCTCGATCTACTTCCAGAAATCCGAGAAAGAGCTCGGATCATAGAGGAGGCATTAAAACGTCGAATGGCCTCAAGATACAATTGGAAGGTAGTACAACAAAGCTTTGATAACAACAACCTCATCCTAATCCGAAATGATATCGGAACAAGTCGACCAGGAGAGGGAAAACTAGCAGCTAACTGAAAAGGACCTTACCGAGTCACAGAGGTATTGGGAAAAGGCTACTACAAAGTGTCCGAACTCGAAGGATGAGAACTACCAAGGTCATGGCACGCCTGCAACCTAAAAAGGTATTACAGTTAGGAAATAATGAAAGATCTTAGGACAAGGCGCACTCTTTTTCCTGAAAAGGTTTTTTAACGAGGCGCCAAGACTAGATCTGCAAAATTACCTGACTTAGAAGGGTAAGCACCCACATGTATATATACCTTTTTGCCTACATGTCCATTTTTCTACTTGAATAAAGTTTTTTAGATTCCCTACAAAATCTAGCCATCAAGACACATTAATCTGAACACAAAAAATCATTGCCCGATCACGATGAAAAATGAATTCATCGTCCGATTTCGACAAAGGTCGGCAAGGCAAACACGCCGCCCAATCGACAAGATGAAAATGCGATAAAAATAGATTAATGCCAAAAGTTATAAAAAGTAACCCATAAAAAGGGATTACTAAAAAATAACTCGGACCGAGCCGACGTGAAGAAGTCGGACGAATCTATCAAAACCACAAAAGTTTTAAAAAAGCAATCCATAGAAAGAGGCCTGACGAGGTCTTAGAAAAAGTGGATTGCTAAAAATAACTTAGGATAGACCGACATAAAAAAGTTGGACCAGCCTGATCAAAGCGACCAAAAGTTATAAATTAAGCCAAAGAAAAAAGGCTTGGCCAGCCCTGAAAATGGATTACTAGAAATAACTTAGAAGAGACTGACATAAAGAAGTCAGCCCAAGCCAACTAAAGCTACAAGGTTATAAAAAGTAATCTATAAAAAGAGACTTAGCAAGGTCCAACTAAAAATAAATTACTAGAAATAACTTAGAAGAGACTGACATGAAGAAGTCAGCCCAAGCCAACTAAAGCTACAAGGTTATAAAAAGTAATCCATAAAAAGAGACCTGGCAAGGTCCAACTAAAAATGGATTACTAGAAATAATTTAGAAGAGACAGACATGAAGAAGTCAGCCCAAATCAATTAAAGCAACAGAGTTATAAAAAGTAAATCCAAGGGATTACTAAAAATAACTTGCAAAAACTAAACGAAAGAAGATGACCAGCAGAAGGCGTGCACTAAAAGGGACACAACTCGACCCAAAGAAAGCCACGACCTCTCCCAAAATCAATCCACAAGTGTTCTATAAAAATAACAGTCAAACAAGACTAGCTTCAAAAGGACACTTCGACTAAAGCAAGAAATAAAACACAAAGGCAATCAAAAGAGGTCAGACAGCAAGAATCCAACACTCTAAAGATTTATGAAAGTGCCAAAAAGCTGCAAACAAAACACATCAAGCAGAAAAGCAAAGCTACTATAAATCAACACTCAGAAGGCCACCCGAAGGTCGACCTCAAGAGTTCAAAGGCATTTGTTTTTCTAAATAAAAGTTGCTAAGAAAAAGGCAACTACAAAGTCACAGTCAAACTACAAACTATGGAAAATAGAGTTCAAAGACCAACAAACTGGGCCATTAAGATACATAAGTAAAAACTGCAAAGGATTCAAAGATTCTCCAGTGGCGGGATCTTGAGGCGAAGGAGGACGAGTTTGGAGGGGGATAGCGTCGACAATCCCATCTGCCTGATTCAGGATCTGGACATCAGGATCTGACTCGGGGTGGTCGACCTCAGCTGCTAGAGTCGAAGAAGTCGGGACATAGCTATCCTTATGCTTCTGCGCCATCTCCTCAGCCAGATTTGCAAAAGCCACCGCAGCAGTAGCCCGAGTCTTCTCACCTTCCAACTCTTTCTCCAGCTTTGCCACCTTTACCTCAAGCTCCTCCTTCAACACCTTAATCCGGTCGAATTCCGACTTGGCCTCCTCCATAAAATCCCTTGTCGCATGAACAGGAATATCCTGGGCAGTTCGAAACAAGGCTGCTCCCATGTGTGCCAACTTAATACCGCTTCGGGTAATAAAGTCCAGATGATGAAGAATGGATACATCATCAGTAGAGACAACACCATAAGGGGCAATTTGATGATCGACAAACCCCACAGCATCAAAATCGGGGGTGTCCAGATTAAAAGGCTCAACAGTCCTCTGTCTTTTTGGAAGAGGGCCGGCAGTGGGAGAAGAAGTAGCAGCAGAATTTTGGGGAGGATTAACCAAATAAACCGGAGGAGTAGGAATCACCCTCCTCGGCCCAGCAGTGTTCAAGATCGGCTTTTTAGGAGGAACCTGAGAAGATCCTTCCCCAGCAGCCTTAGCCGAGATGTTTTGGGCAGTGGTAGCTTTCCTCGTCTTCTTAAAGGCCTTCATGGAATCATTAGTCTTTGCCATCTCTGCAAAAACAAAAGGGGATCAGCATAAGACAAGTTATAAATTGGAAGAAAAGGAACAAAATAAACAACGACAAATAAGTAAAAAGAAGTCGACCACTACCTAGCTCAGCTCGGAGGAGTGAGGGATTCCCTAAAAACCTCTTAGTATCGAGATGAGGAGGTTGCCCCCAAATCTCCTCCAAAATATTCACAAAGGCCTGTTCGACCTCATCCAGTATCTCCCACGAATATCTAGAGACTACCACATTCTTTTGCCAACACAAGGGGAAGGCAGGTTCATTATTTGACTCCAAGAAAAATGGCCGAGCTCCTTCAACAGCTCGGACCTTAAAGTAATAATTCTGAAAGTCCCTAAAGGACTCATCATACATGAAAAAAACTTTTTTTCCCTGGGCAGATCGGAAAGAAACCCAAGAAGCTTTCTTTTTTGAAGAAATCCCAGGCTTAATCAAAACGAAAAGATAAAGAAAGAGGGTTTGAGAAGGCTTAACATCTAGTTCTTGACACAATAACTGAAAGATCTTAATAAAGCCCCATGAGTTCGGATGAAGTTGGGATGGAGCTACATTATACGACCACAACAAATCGGTCTCAGAGGATGTAAAAGGAATAGTAATGTTCATTTGGCTGAAAAAATAGTCATAAGCAAAAAAGAAGGGATTTTCCCCTGGATCGGAGAAGGAAAATAAACCCTCTCATCAGGGTCAGACGCTACCAACTCATAGTTCTTCTCTTGATCTCTACTACTACAGATCCGGTGATGCTTTCTAAGCTCCATACAGTATTCAGAATTAACCACGAAAATGCACATCAGGACGAGGGAGTCCAGCCAGTTAGACATGCCCTCGGGGACTTTGGAGGATGTCTCGACAATATTTTTGCAAGAAGACATGGTCAACTATGTTTTACAGTAAGAAAAAGGAAAATGGGTTACTAATAAAATAGCTCGGGTAAGGCAAAGAAAGCAACTCGGGCATAAATGGATACAACTCGGACTAAAGCACGCAAATGTTAAGAAGTCAGATATAACAGCAAAAGGAAACCCCAAGACTCACACCAAAGATCTAGGGGCATCCTTTGGAGGCAGTAACGGAATAAGGACTCAAGAAAAATCTACAAGCCTACATATCGACACCTCCTAACAAGAAAATAAACCTCTTTCAACAGAGCAATGCTCCGAAAGGAAAATCACGAACCAGAATGTAATCAAAATCGTAGCCTTTTTTCTATCAGCAAAGGGAACTATCAATGCATCAATCATGCCAAAGGGAAATTATAAAAAAGACACAAACCTTTTTTCAGAATCAAACAGTTCATGCAAGGACACAATCAAAAGTAATAACAACATTCAAAGCCCTAGAAGCATCAGACAACAGGAAACAAGAAAAGAGGTATAAACCCTAGAAATAGTGCATATCGCAGAAACAACCAGACACAGTAGAAGAAATTCAAGCTCTCCAACATAAATTCAAGCAAGATCAAAACTTTTCCAAAAAATAGAACAATGCAAACATGAAAAAGAAAAGCAAAGGAAGTAAAAGAAGAAAGAAAGAAGAAGAAACAAAACCAACCTGCAAATGGGAGGAGACGATAAGCACTGAGGGATTGAGGTAACAACGAGGCCACACCAAACGATCACCCTTCAAAAGAACGAAGCACCAACAGTCACCGCCAAAAACAAGGAGAAGCGCGAAGACGTGAAAAAGGGAGCAAGAGAAAACGAAGAGCCCAAGGCGAGACAGAAAACAGAAGGGTAAAAAATGGAGTTCCAGGAAGTGAAGAGAGTAAACTAAAAGAAAAGTCTTTTGGAAGTTCAAAATGAAAAGAGGGAAAATGGCAAAAAGAGGAGTTAATGGGTTATTAAAAACCCTCGCATGTTTCCAAAGCAAGAAACGTGTGTTTTTCAAAGTTAAAGGAGAGAGAAAAATGATCCGCATTCAAATGGAAGTTCTACAAAAAGGGATTGACAATGCTCGAGCTCGGCTTCATCAGAGAAGTCCTAAACCAGGACTCGACCTCAAAAGGAAGACCATGCTCGAGCAGGGGCACTGTTCATACCCTGGGTCGAGCTGTCCGACCCGGGCTGAGTCGACCGGCCTCTTCAGAACAAAACTACCCGAGCCCTTTCCAAAGAGCTCGGCCAAATCATTACAATGAGCCCAAGCAGGCCCAAGTAAAGGGATGTAGCCCAATCTAAAGGAAACTAAGGCCTAGAAAGATAAGTCGGCTCCCCAGAAGATAAGATGACTTCACTCAAAGATAAGATAAGATAAGATAAGATAACTATCTTATCTCCAGGAAGGTCACTCCACACTTCTATAAATATACTAGAGCACCCAGGTATAACTCATACTCTGATTCTACAAAAAACCTGCTTAATACCCTTGCTAACTTAAGCATCGGAGTCCCTTGCAGATACCACCACCCTCCGGTGACGAAGGATCAGCATCACCAACAAGTCCAACAAGTCGGGCACAATAGCTCCAACCAATACAAAAGATCTCGTCCGAGATTGACCTACAGTTTCAGGTAACCCTCGGAACAACTGCTGAGGCAGCTGCAAATCTGGCTGAGGAGACGGCAAAAAGTACAAGGAGAGCTATACCCGGACCTACGGCGAGCTGCTAGAAGCTAAAGAGAGGCTCCAATCGGCCCAGGATGATTATGCCAAGCTTCAAGGACACATGGTAAGTAGTATGACTGATATGTTCAGGATCCTGAAGGCTCAGGTCCAAGTTATTGCTCCCGAGGCCGATCTCTCCTTGTTCAGTATGGATAATGTAGTGGTGGATGGCAAGATCATACCTGCTCCTGATGATGAGGATGAGGGTCCTCCTCTTATGCCACCAGGGAAAGCCTCGGCAGCTTCAGCCTCTTCCGTCCCTTCAGAGGTCGACCAGCCAGAGTCCGAGCCCGATGTGCAGATCTTAAGCCGTCCAGATGGAACTGTTGATGCCGTCCTGATCGCGACCATTCCTCCTACCCCAACCCAGGATGCTACTACTGGGGAAAAGTTGGATCCTTTTTGACTTTTATGTATTGTTATAGTCCGGCTTGTGGACTTTAAACTTGTTTTTTCTGTAAATCTTTCTGTGGTTGACTTTTGTGACTTTTAGTTGCTTCTCAGCAACTTTTGTTTTTGAAGAAACAAACACTTTAAACTCCTGGGCTGCCTCTTAGGTGGCCTTTGAGTTTTTAAATGTTGTATTCTGATGGATACGCTTTTGCTGATATGTTATTCATACCTTTGCAACTTTTGAGGATTTTTACAGAGGGTTGGTACTTTTCTTGTCCGACCTCTTTTGCAGTGTGGGTTTTTTTCCTTTTGGATCATGCCTTGCTTTATCTATTCTCTGCTTGGGCGAGGTGATCCTTTGGTGTCCGAGCTAACTTGTCTGACAACTTTTTAGTATTCTTATAGAACCTTTTTAGTTTGTTCAAACGACTTCTTTGTGGCCCTGTTTCCCGATTGTTCCTTCGTTTGAGCGGAGTTGTTCCCCTTTTAGCTATGCTTGAGCCTTAAGTTATTTCTAACCTTTTTTGGCTTTTATTACTTTCTCGGGGTTGTGCTTGCTTTGCCAGGTCGCGCCTTTGACATGAGCTTTTTATCCATATTCCAACAACTTTTTAGGTAGTAGTTCAAAGGGAACCTTTTCTTTATAGTTTGTTTGGATGACTTTTTAGCTCTGTTTATGCTTTTGCTTTTTTAAGTAGTGTTTTTTTTGCAAGACTTGTACTTTTATAGCTAGGCACTTCTGTCTTGGCTTTGTAGCCTTTCTTTGGCCCTTGCGAGATGTCTTCGTCCCTTTTTAGTGATCCTTTCGTTAGTCCGACTTCTCTGTCGGGCCTTATTAAGTTATTTTTAGTAATCTATTTTTAGTCAGACCTCGTCATGTCGCTTTTTATGGGTTACTTTTTATAACTTCTTGCATTAATCTGCTTCTATCACTTTCACCTTGCCGATTTCTTCGTAATCAATCGATGAATTTGATTTTCACCTTGCCGACTTCTTTGTAATTGGTCGATGAATTTAGTTTTCACCTTGCCGATCTCTTTGTAATCGGGCGATGAGTTTTTGCGTTTTATGAGCTTAGATTAATGCATCTTGGTAGGAAACTTTTTAGGGAATTGGTGACTTTTATTTGAATCATAAATGTAATAAAAACATAAATATAAGTATGTACATATGAGTGCTTACCCTTAGAGGTCGGGTAGTTTCTTAGATCTCGGCCTGGCGCCTCATTAAAAAATCCTTTCAGGAAAAAGAGTGCCCCTTGACCTAAGATCTTTACTTCTCTCTAGCTAGTACCTTCTTAGGTTACAGGCATGCCATAACCTTGGTAGCTCTCGCCCTTCGAGGTCAGACACCTTGTAGTAACCTTTTCCCAGTACTTCTGCTACTCGGTATGGTCCTTTACAGTTAGCTGCTATCTTCCCTTCTCCTGACCGACCTGCTCCGATATCATTTCGGATTAGGATGAGATCATTGGTGGTGAAGCTTCGCTGGACTACCTTCCGATTATACCTTAGAGCCATTCGACGCTTTAGGGCTTCCTCTCTAATCCGAACTCTTTCTCAGACTTTTGAAAGTAGGTCGAGCTCTTCCTTTTGATCTTGGGGGTTGGTATCTTCATTGTAGAGGATCGTCCTAGGAGATCCTTCTTCTAACTCCACGGGAATCATTGCCTCCATTCCGTAAGTAAGTCAGAATGGTGATTCCCCAGTGGTTGAATGTGGTGTTGTCCGATATTCCCATAGGACTTGTGGGAGTTCTTCAGCCCAAGCTCCCTTGACGTCCTGTAGTCTTCGTTTTAACCTAGCCAATATGACTTTGTTGGAGGCTTCCGCCTATCCATTAGCTTGTGGGTGCTTTACAGAGGTGAACTGGTGCTTGATTTTTAGATCAGCTACCAAATTTCTAAAGCCTGTGTCGGTGAATTGAGTACCATTATCTGTGGTGATGAAGCATGGGACCCTAAACCTTGTGATAATATTTTTGTATAGAAATTTTTGACTTCTTTGGGCGGTGGCGTTAGCTAACGGCTCTGCCTCAATAAACTTTGTGAAGTAGTCTATGTCCACAATGAGAAACTTGACTTGTCCGGACCCCTGGTGGAAGGGTCCAAGGAGGTCGAGCCCCCACTTTGCGAATGGCCAAGGTGAAGTAACGCAAATGAGTTCCTCAAGTGGAGCTATGTGGAAGTTGGCATGCTTCTGTCATGGTGGGCATGTTTTGACAAACTATGTTGCTTGCCTTTGCAAGGTCGGCCAGTAGAACCCAGCTCGGAGTACCTTTTTGGCAAGGGCTCGTGCCCCAAGGTGATTACCGCACATGCCACTGTGGACTTCTTCAAGGACTTCCCTTGTAGTGGAGGTTGGAACGCATTTTAGGAGAGGTGTAGAGATTCCTCTCTTATATAGGACGTCTTGTATTATGGTGTAGTACTGTGCTTTTCGTACTAACCTTTTTGCCTCCTTTTTGTCTGTAGAAAGTGTTTTTGACTTGAGGTAGTTGATTATGGGAGTCATCCATCCTTGATCCTGTCCTGATATGGCTAGGATCTTTTCTTCCTCCAAGGTTGATGGACTTTGGAGTCTTTCTTGGATGAGACTTCTATTCTTGTCCCCTAGTTTGGTGCTGGCTAGATTTGAGAGTGCATCAGCTCGGGCATTCTATTCTCGGGGTATGTGTTGGATCTCATATCCCTTAAATTGTCCGAGCTGTTCTTTGGTTTTGTCCAGGTATTTTTTCATAGTGGGATCCTTAGCTTGATAGCTCTCTTCTATATGTGAAGTGACTACTTGGGAGTCACTAAAAATGGTAAGCCTTTGAGCTCCCACTTCCCTAGCCAACCTCAAACCAGCCAGTAGTGCTTCAAATTCAGCTTAATTATTTGAGGCAGGAAACTCGAACATTAAGGAGAGCTCGATTTGGGTTCCCTGATCGCTTTCTAAAATGACACATGTGCCACTCCCGGTTTTATTTGAGGAACCATCTACATAAAGGCTCCACTTTATGGGGGTACCCGAGGTGTCAGTATACTCTGCGATGAAATCGGCCAGATACTGGGATTTAATAGTTGTTCGAGCTTCATACTTGATGTCGAATTCAGACAACTCGACTGCCCATTGTAGGATTCTTCCAGCTACGTCTGTTTTCTGTAAGATCCTCTTTATGAGTTGGTTGGTCCGTACTCTGATGGTGTGAGCTTGAAAGTGTGGTCGGAGTTGTCGGAAAGTGAGTATGAGGGCGTAGGCGAACTTTTCTATCTTTTGATAATTTAATTCAGCCCTTCGTAAAGCCTTAATGATGAAGTAAATGGGTTGTTGCCCACTTTTGTCTTCTTTGACTAGTGCTGATGCTATTGCCCGACTTCCTACGGGGAGGTATAGTATGAGTTCTTCACCTTCCCAAGGTCGAGTAAGGACAGGTGGTTGCCCCAGAAATTTCTTAAAATCTTGGAAGGCTTGTTCGCATTCTGGGGTCCACTCGAACCTCTTTCCCTTCCTTAATGTTGCATAGAAGGGGAGAGATCTTAAGGCTGATCCAGCTAGGAACCTAGACAGAGCCGCTAGTCTTCCATTGAGCTACTGGACCTCTTTGACACATGTTGGACTTTTCATGCGAAGTATGGCCTGGCACTTGTCTGGGTTTGCTTCGATGCCTCTTTGGGTGAGCATGAAGCCCAAGAATTTGCCAGCTTCAACCGCGAAGGTGCACTTCACGGGGTTAAGTCGCATATCATGCTTTCTTATAGTGTCGAATACTTTAGCAAGGTCAGATAACAACGATTCCTCACTTTGTGTTTTTATCAGCATGTCGTCTACATAAACCTCCATTAGCTTTCCGATGTGGTCGGCGAAGACTTTGTTCATTAGTCTTTGGTAGGTAGCCCCTGCGTTCTTGAGTCCGAAGGGCATAACTATATAGCAATAGTTTGCTTTTGGGGTCAAGAATGATGTCTTCTCTTGGTCGGGTCAATACATTGGGATCTGGTTGTATCCCGAATAAGCGTCCATAAAGGAGAGGTACTGATAGCCTGACAAAGCGTCAACTATTGTGTCGATGTTCGGGAGTAGGTAGGGATCTTTTGGGAAGACATTGTTGAGATCGGTGTAATCGGTGCACATCCGCCACTTCTTATTTGACTTTTTTACCAACACCACATTGCCTAGCCATAATGGGTATTTTACCTCCCTTATGAACCCTGCCTCCAACAAGGCCTGTACCTGCTCCTCTACAACTTGCGACCCTTCTTGGCCGAGCTTCCTACGTTTTTGCTGTACTGGCAGAGACCCTAGATATACGGCTAACTTGTGACACATTAGTCCGGGATCAATACCAGGCATGTCGGCGGCCTTCCATGCAAAGAGGTCGGAGTTATCTTTTAGGAGCTTTATTAGCAGTTTCTTTAAGTCTTTTCTCAGATTTGCTCCTATACTTGTTGTTTTGTATGGGGCGTCTCCAATTTGAACTTCTTGGGTTTCACCCTCGGGATGAGGGCGGAGATCTTCGCGAGCTCGGATTCCCCGAGTTCTATAGTATTGGTTTCCTTTCCTCTGGGGTCACCTTTGAGGTTCAGACTTTCGTTGTAACAGCATCGCGCTAGTTTTTGGTCTCCCTTTATGGTAGCGATTCCTTCTGGAGTGGGGAACTTCATGGATAGATGTGGAGTGGAGACCACAGCGGTGAGCTGGTTTAGCATTGTCTGACCTATTAGAGCGTTGTAGGCTGAGCTCACGTCAACTACAATATAGTCTATGCTCAACGTCCTAGACCGAATTCCTTTTCCAAAGGTTGTGTGTAATGAGATGTTACCCTAATGGTTGAATTGGAGCTTCTCCTAGCCCGAATAAGCTATTTGGATATACTCTGAGCTCCTTTTCTTGTAAACCGAGCTTGTCAAAGGCGGATTTGAACAGTATATCCGCAGAGCTTCCTTGGTCAACCAATGTTCGGTGGAGGTTGGCATTGGCAAGTATTATGGTAATGACCACAGGGTCATCATGCCCTGGGATGATGCCCGCGTCGTCTTCTTGAGTGAAGGTAATAGTGGGAAGGTCGACCAATCTGTCTCTTCCTCCTACATGATACACCTCTTTAAGGTGTCTTTTACGAGATGATTTGGAGATCCCTCCTCCTGTGAATCTACCATTTATCATGTGAACATGCCTCTCGGGGGTGTGAGGGGATGTTTGGCTCGTCTGACGTCTTTGTCCCTTCTTCTCTTCCTTGGTTTGTCTGTTTTGTTGGCCAGGAACCTGTCTAGTCTTCCTTCCTGGGCTAACTTTTCTATGATGTTCTTTAGATCGTAGCACTTGTTGGTAGGGTGCCCATAGACTCGGTGGTATTCGCAATACTCTGTCCGACTTCTTCCTCTTTTATGTTTAATCGGACAAGGGGGCAGGATCTTTTCAGTGTTGCATATCTCTTTGTAGACATCCACAAGGGACACCCTGAATGGGGTGTAGTTGTGGTATTTCCTAGGTTTTTCAGTAGACTGGTCTTCTTTTTTCTTGGACTCTTTATCCTTGTCCCGAGGTGGGTAGGAGAATCTGGATTTTGAGGTTTTTCCTAGTCGAGAGTTCTCCTCCATATTAATATACTTTTCAGCTCGTTCTTGTACCTTGTTTAGAGATGTTGGGTGCTTTTTGGATTTGGAGTGGCTAAAGGGTCCTTCTCGCAGACCATTGATGAGACCCATGATGGCTGCTTCTGTTGGCAGACTTTGTATGTCCAGACATGCCTTGTTGAATCTTTTCATGTAGTTGCGGAGGCTCTCCCGATCTCCTTGCTTAATCCCTAACAGGCTTAGGACATGTTTGGCATTGTCTTTTTGGATGGAGAATCTGGCTAAGAACTTCTTGGCGAGATCATCGAAGCTTGCTATGATCTTGGCGGCAAGCTGTTGAACCACTTTATTGCCGTCTTGGTCAAAGTGGTCGGGAAAGCTTTACAACAGATAGCATCTGAGGCATCCGTAAGATACATTCGACTTCTGAAATTGCTGAGATGATGGCTTGGATCAGACGTACCGTCATACAGAGTCATGTCAGGGGCTTTGAAATCCTTCGGGACTTTAGCTTTCATGATCTCCTTTGTGAACGGGTCTTGGTCCTTGTGGGGACTGTCCTAGTGGCTGGATTGGGTGGTCTTAGTTTTGAGATCAGCTTCGAGCTTTAGGAGCTTGTCCTCCAGCTCTTGGCATCGCCTTATTTCTCTACGAAGGTCTCGTTCGGCCTCCCGCTGCCGATCGGCTTCTTGCTCTAGCTGTTTAAGCCGATGCTGTTGTTCTCGGATAGCTTCCAAGATTTTTGTGTTTGGGGGTTGTTTATCCCCCTTGTTTTGAGGTGTATCTTTTGGCATGGCTTCTGTGTTCTTATGCGGTGTTCTGTCCTCCAAGCCAGAATTTTGATCGTTGTCAAGGTTATCCTCCATGATGATGGGATGACTTCCAGGTTCCCCAATAACAGCGACAATGTTCCGATGGTTACCTGAAACTGAAGGTTGATCTCGGATGAGATCTACTGTTGTGGCTGGAGCTGTGGTGTCCGACTTGTTGGATCTGGTGGTGCTGCTGATCCTTGATCACCAAAGGGTGGTGGTACCTGCAAGAGACTCTGAAGCTTAAGTTAGCACGTGCTTTAGGCAGGTTTTTTTATGTAGAATCAGAGTATGAGTTATACCTGGGTGCTCCAGCGTATTTATAGTAGTGTGGAGTGACCTTCCGTGAGATAAGTTAGTTATCTTATCTTATCTTTTGTGGGTGGGTCCCCTTATCTTTTGGCCAGCCGTGTTTAGGTGGGCTGTGATCTTCTGCTTTGAGCCTAATTAGGCCCTTATAGCACTTTGTCCGAGCTCTTTTTACGAAGAGGTCGGTGTCGACTAACCTTTATAAGAGGTCGGTCATTTCTGTCTTCTTTCAACTAGGCCTTCCTAGCTCAACCCATAGTATGCACAATGGCGTTGCAACTACCTCAATTGCAAGGTGACCCACACTCCTACACAAAAAGAGTCAACTCTGATCAGATGTTGGAGCAAGTGCTCGCAGACATCCGTGTGGAGGGAGCCTAATGGTGGCTAGATGCCTACGCCAAGCCCTACCAACTGAGTAGGCTTGACCTCAAGCCAGTGGCGAGAGGATGGTTGGAGCTTGTGCAATGCTCCATCATACCTACTAATAATCGGTCTGAAGTGACTATTGACCAAGCAATAATGGTGCACTGCATCATGCTTGGAAATAAAGTGGAGGTGCACGAGGTAATCCCTCAAGAAATATACAAGGTAGCCACAAAAGCCGCCACCAAGGCCAGGCTAGCCTTCCCACACCTCATCCATCGCATGTGCAACTCAGCTGAGATTAACATTCCATGTGATGCCCTCATTGAGAAGGATAAGCCCATCACGAAGATAAGGATGGAGAATGTTAGAAAGCTGACACATGAACCACAGCAAGAGCCTGTGTGGCCACCTCCACCAGAAATCCCTGAGATGCCTCAAGGGATGTATTTTCCTTCCCATGACTATTGGGATCAACTGAATACCTCAATAGAGGTTGGTGTACGAATACCCATGCTTCGTACAGCTGAACCAGCAAGTACACTGGGTCGTCCAAGTAATACTTGAGCGAGTCAGGGTCGATCCCACGAGAATTGTGGTTTGAAGCAAGCTATGGTTATCTTGTAGATCTTAGTCAGGCGAATAGAAGAGTTATTGGTTTGAATTTAGTTAAAAGAATAAAAGGAATGAAAAAGGGTAATCAGAACTCAGAAGTCATGTAAACTATGATAGGAAGGTGGTTAAGGCTTGGAGATACTTTGTCCTTCTGGATTAACTCTGGTATTACTATCTTCTTCAATTGTAAATGATTTCTTCTATGGCAGGCTGTATGTGATTGACGCTGGTTTGTGTAGCCGCCAAAACTCCTCCAGATCTGAACCCCAGGGTTAGTGCGGATCCATTCGGATTGAGGGTGAAGTTCCTGCAGTTCATTCTCTTTGGTGATCATACTCAAAATGCCATAGACAAGGTTGAATCTTCCGGATCAGATGATGTTGTGCCTTGGTTCTAGCCTCTACCACAGAGACCCTAATCTCCCCATACCTCAGCTGAACCGGTGTCTCGAGAAGTCCCCAATGAAGTCATGGATTAGCCGTCTAAGAGATGTATAGCCAAGTTGGCGGTTTGATGCACCACTATTTCGTGGCACATTTTGTACTTAATTAAGTGGATTTTATCCACTAAACTCACACTTATTCATTGAATTTGCATGTTTTACATTTTCCTTCCTGACTTTGTGCTATGATTGAAAACATGCTTCTTTGGCCTTAATTTTGCTATGTTTAATCCTCTCTTATTACCATTCGATGCCTTGATACGTGTGTTAAGTTTTTTCAAGGTTTATAGAGTAGGAATGGCTTAGAGGATGGAAAGGAAGCATGCAAAAGTGGAAGGAATACAAAGAAACTGAAGGAATTGCTGAGCTGTCCAGCCTGACCTCTTTGTACTAAATTGACCATAACTTGAGCTACAGAGATCCAAATGAGAAAGTTTCAGTTGCGTTAGAAAGCTAACATCCGGGGCTTCAAAATGATATATAATTTGTCATAGTTTCCATAATTTTAGGCAACACGCACGCATGGATCACACGTACGCGTGACCTGGCGAAAGTTAAATTGTACGCGTGACAGAGCGACGTGCTGGACGTATCAAAAATCGCTGGGGGTGATTTTTGGGCTATTTTTGACCCAGTTTTTGGCCCAAAAAACACATATTAGAGGCTACAGAGTGGGGGAATCAACTCATTCATTCAGAAATTTTTTCATTATTCACAATTTAGGTTTTAGATGTAGATTCTAGAGAGAGAGGTTCTCTCCTCTCTCTAGGTTTTAGGATTTCTCTTAGGTTAGGTTTACTTCTTCTCTATTCCAGGTTCAATGTTCTTTTAATTTAGTTTCTTTTCTACTTTTATTTGTTCTAGTACTTTGGTTTATTTGTTTTTCTTGTTGATTCTCTTCTTTTCCAATTTCGCTTATGAACTTTCCAATGTTAGACTTGATTTCTTTATTTAATGCAATTTGAGGTATTCCATATTTATGAATTTAATTTAGATTTTTATATTCTTAGCCTGAATTGATTAACTGGAGACACTTGAGTTATCAAACTCCTTGTTGATTGATAATTGGAAGTTGCTGGTTGATTTGGATCCTTCTAAAGCTAGTCTTTCCTTAGGAGTTGACTAGGACTTGAGGAATCAAGTTGATTAGTCCACTTGACTTTCCTTTATTTAGTAAGGGTTAACTAAGTGGGAGTAATGAACAATTATCATAACAATTGATAAGGATAACTAGGATAGGACGTCCAGTTTTCATGCCTTGCTAAGAGCTTTATTAGTTATTAATTTAATTCTTACAATTTACTTTTCCTTGTTCCTTATTCAAAAACCCCAAAAAGATAATCTTCCATAACCAATAATAAATACACCTCCCTGCAATTTCTTGAGAGACGACCCGAGGTTTAAATACTTCGGTTTATTTTTATTGGGTTTGCTTTAGTGACAACCAAAATTTTTGTACGAAAGGATTCTTTGTTGGTTTAGACACTATACTTTCAACGAGGTTTCATTTGTGAAATTATTTACCTTCAAAAATCCGTTCGTCAAAATGGCGCCGTTGCTGGAAAATTGCAAACGTGTGCCTTATTATTGGTTATTGTAAATATTTATTTTCTTTAATTTTTATTAGTTTTTATTTTTACTTGCTACTATGAATTTTCACCCCTTTGGCTATGAGTTTAGTTCAAATTATGTTGCAAGGAATGGACGCTATAATGAGAAAATGCATCAAGGTTGGAATAATCAAAGATGGGAGGAGCCACAAGGATTTGATCAACACTCTTGGCAACAACCCCCTCTAATGCGCTATAACCAACAACCATTCTATGATGCACACCAAGACAATAGTTATGGTGGACCTCTTCGTGACAACCAACCTTCACCAAATTACTATGGTCAAGGGCCATTCCAGTGTGCGTACCAAGATGACGAATATGGTGGACCCCCTTGCAGTTACCAACAAGCCCCACTATATGCCTATGAACCCCTCCTCAACATAGTTTTGAACCACCATACTCACAAGCCCCTTACCCCCAAACACCCCCATATGACCCTAATCCTTCTCCACCATACCAACCACCATATGAATCATACATACATAGAACCACCCCAATTCCAAAACAATTACTCCCAAGGACCACCACCTCCATATACACCATATCCACATCCATCAACCCAAGAGCCATATGATCCCAATCACATTTCCCAAGAGGAACAAGAGCCAAGAGACTGTCTCAAGGAAACAGTGGATCAATTTCATGCAACTCTTCATCAACTGGAGCAAGGGATAAATCGGTTAGCTTCCCAATGTTTGGACACTCAAGGAACCCCCATGGCTTCATGTGGAGAATCTAATGAAGAATGTAGCAGGAAGGAGACACTAGAAACTCTGGTGGACAGTGAGGAGCATAACTTTGTATTGGAACAAGTGGAGGAAGCCGAAAGTATCAAAGAAGAGGAAGTGGTTGAAGACTTAGGAGATGCAGAACCTCCATGGGAAACTCAAGTCATAGAGCCTCCTTCTAAGACATTTGCAATTGATGTTAAGGAGGGTGTACAACCTTCAAGACATATCCTAGTTGAAGACATTGAAGAGGTTGATCAAGAGATGGATTCAATCATTGATGAATCCTTACCTACAATTGAATCCTATCCCATTGGACTTGACGTGGAGATTAAAGAAGAAGCAACACAACCTTCCATGCCCTTGGTGAGCAATAAAGAAGAGATTGAATTGGAAGAAAGCTACCAAGAGGAAGAGGTTGAAGTTGAAGAGGTTTGCAAGGAGGTAGAAGAATTCAAAGAAAAGCACAGGGGAGAGACCATTAGAAACATCTCTCCCAAAGCCATTACCATCCAATACAACATTCAAGTGGGTAAAATTCTTATCCTTAACCTTTACTTTCCCACTTGAATATGGTTTACTTGAGACGGATGGTTAGCTTAGAGCTCTTTGTGGCATTAAGCATAAGAGGAAGATGGTTAGTAGTTGGAGTTGTCATGCAAGGTTCAATATGGTTGCATGCTCCAAATTGAAGTACAAAGGTTGGTATAATTCTCAATTGAATGGGTCTAGGAAGTTATTTGGATGTCTCAGTGAGAATTCTGATTGCTCACCACCCAAGTGAAAAAATGATGATCAACAAGAAGACGGGTGCAAAAGCAAGGTGTGGAACCCCGGAATTTATTCCAACAATCAACACCCTTGGGACCATGTCACTTGCTCTGATTTGCTTGAAGGCTTTATGTGCCTAGTTTTGGACCCCGGAGGCTATTGGAATTACAAACACTGGTGGGAATTCCTGGATGAGTTCAAGCACAAGCCACCATGACAGGGAGCTCACCGAATGTCCAACTTAAGGACTTTAACTAAAAGTGCTAGGTGGGAGACAACCCACCATGGTATGATCGTTCTTTTTCAGTCTTAGTTTTATTTTATTCTATTTTTCTTGGTGTTCATTCATAATGTCTGCATCAGCATCTGCATTTTGCATTCTGCTTTAAAAAAAGGGGATCGACGCGCACGCGTCGTATATGTATGCACAACTAGGCAGAGAGTTCTGCTGGAACGACGCGGGAGGCATGCCTGGCGCACAAGCCAACCCACGCGTACGCGTGCTTCACGCGTACGCATTCCCTTTGTTTTCACCAATCCACGCGTAAGCGTCCCTGACGCGTACGCGTGGAAAGAAAAATTGGCGTAATAAGGAAACTGAACAGAGAGTTGTGATGGTCTGGGGGTGGCATTGTGCTAGAGGCACAAAATCACCCACGCGTACGCATCTCTGACACGTGCCGTCCTTTTGCTCTCAGACCACCCACGCGTACGCGTGGGCGACGCGTACGCATCACATGTCTGATACAGCTTTTACGCGTACGCGTGCCCTGCGTGCGCGTCACATCCCGTTTTTCATTCCTTTCTCTTTTCTTCTATCCTTTATCCTTCTTTCTTCCTCCTTTCTTACTTACTTCTTCTTCCTTTTGTTAACTTCTCCTCCTTCTTCACTTTCATTCTATTTTACTCAATTTATTTGCATACTTTTATTCCTTTCCTTTTAATTTTGTTCATATTTTTATTTTCTTTTCTAAATTTATTATTTTTCCATTGGTGTTAAATTTTCTTATTCAACTGTTACATCTTTTCTTGCATTATCCTGGTGCTTCATGACTTGTTCTGTTCCAATTGGATAATATTATTTAGGTCAATGCTAATCTTTTATGATAGTGGTACTCTTTTTGTATTGACATGAATTTAATTGATATGCCATGTGCCTCTACTGTTTTCTCACTTGCATGTTGTAGCTACCATGTAATTGAGACCCTCATTATTTGGCATTAACCCACCCATACTTTATTTGTTTTCTTATCTTTATTTCTGGGTTACGTTTCTTCTTTTTCCTCTTTTTTCAGGATAACCACCGAGAAGGGAAAGGAAAAGCTTATCAATGGGACGACAGACGAGTCCATCTGCACAATCTTTCCAGAAAAGCATCAGTTGTAGCAGCCCAACCACTTGCAGATCTTAGCATGCACCGAGGACGGTGCAATCTTTAAGTGTGGGGAGGTCGATACCGACTTCTGTGGGTTAGTTATTTCCTTCTCAACACCAATGTTTTATTTTCTTTATTAATTTAGTTATTGCATTTGCATGTTGATTGCATGTTTGTTTGATTTTGTGCATATTTTACCACTACATGGTTGAAGTAATATTTTCTTTTTCAAGAAACTATTTTATAGAATTTCACTAAATTGAATTAAAACTTTTTTGTTAAACGTGTTTGAAGATTATAAATTGGAACATGGTTTTTGAGCTAAGAACACACAACCTGAGATTTGAGCTTAATTATATAGTTACATTATTTAACCATATTATTTCATTCCTGTGTGTTTCCTTCTCTATAACTGCAATCTATATTTTGTTCTATTCTATATGTCCATTGTTTAGTATATTTACATGCTTGCATATGATTGAGGCCATCATTTGTTATTAGCTCACTTATCCCAAATAGCCTACCCTTTCAATTACCTTTGTTAGCCACCTTTAGCCTTTTTAATCCCCAATTATTCTATATTTTATCACATCACTAACCTTAAGCAGAAAACAAATTAATTACCCCAATTGAATCTTTAGTTAGCTTAAGATAGAGATTGTGTATCAACTAAGTGTGGGAAAACTGTGGGAACATGGGTTAATAGGGAATGTGTTATGATAAAGTATTAGGAATTTGGGTACCTACTCATGTGAGACCAGAAAAATTAAAAAAATCCATGTGCATTGATATGTTATGTTTACTTTTATATTTAAAAAAAAACCCAAAAATATTCAATTAAATAAATAAATAAATAAATAAGGAGACAAAATTACCCCAATGTTAAGCTAATGAAAAATCAATTCATATGTGATACAAATTAAAAGAAAAGTTGATACATAAGTATGTGATGCAAAAGTGGAAATTTTGGGTAGCTAGGCATGAATTTAGAGTTTCATAGAGTGTATGTGTGTTAGGGGAAAGCTTAGGTTAGTAAAAGATTCAATTTATAGCTCACTTAGCCATACATATATCCTCACCCTTACGTTAGCCCTATTACAACCTTGAAAAGACCTCATGATGTCTGCATTGGTACATTAAATAGTTGTTGATTAGTTAGATGAAGAACAAAGTTTAGAAAGCATGACTAGAGAAGAGTAGAGTGATTACCCTATACACTTGAGTGATTAGAGTGCATATACACTATTAGTGAGGGTTTAATGTTTGATTCTATGTTCCTTACTTTCATGAGCTGTCTACTTACAAGTCTACTTTTCTTTACTGTATAATTTTAATTAGTGATATCTAATTTATGTTTGTCTTGAAGAACTTATTTACTTTTAACCAACTAGACAGAATCATCTTAGCATATAGTTGCATTCATATAGATAGGTTGCATTGCATAAGTTCCACCATTCTGTCTTCACTCCGTTATAGCTTCTCTTGAGCTTAGCATGAGGACATACTAATGTTTAAGTATGGGGAGATTTGATGCACCACTATTTCGTGGCACATTTTGTACTTAATTGAGTGGATTTTATCCACTAAACTCACACTTATTCATTGAATTCGCATGTTTTATATTTTCCTTCCTGACTTTGTGCTATGATTAAAAACATGCTTCTTTGGCCTTAATTTTGCTATGTTTGATTCTCTCTTGTTACCATTCGATGCTTTGATATGTGTGTTAAGTATTTTCAAGGTTTATAGGGCAGGAATGGCTTAGAGGATGAAAATGAAGCATGCAAAAGTGGAAGAAATACAAAGAAACTAAAGGAATTGCTGAGTTGTCCAGCCTGACCTCTTCGTACTAAATCGACCATAACTTGAGCTATAGAAGTCCAAATGAGGCGGTTCCAGTTGCGTTAGAAAGCTAACATCCGGGGCTTTGAGATGAAATATAATTTGTCATAGTTATCATGCTGTTAGGTGACACACACGCGTAGATCACGCGTACGCATGACCTGACGAAAGTTCAATCGTACGTGTGACAGAGCGATGTGTTGGACGTATCAGAAATCGCTGGGGGCGATTTTTGGTCTGTTTTTGACCCAGTTTTTGGCCCAGAAAATTAGATTAGAGGCTATAGAGTGGGGGAATCAACTCATTCATTAAGACAACTTCTCATTATTCACAATTTAGGTTTTAGATGTAGATTCTAGAGAGAGATCAGGTTCTCTCCTCTCTCTAGGTTTTAGGATTTCTCTTAGGTTAGGTTTACTTCTTCTCCATTCCAGGTTCAATGTTCTTTTAATTTAGTTTCTCTTCTACTTTTATTTGTTCTAGTACTTTGGTTTATTTGTTTTTCTTGTTGATTCTCTTCTTTTCCAATTTGGCTTATGAACTTTCCAATGTTAGACTTGATTTCTTTATTTAATGCAATTTGAGGTATTCCATATTTATGAATTTAATTTAGCTTTTTATATTCTTAGCCTAAATTGATTAACTGGAGACACTTGAGTTATCAAACTCCTTGTTGATTGATAATTGGAAGTTGATGGTTGATTTGGATCCCTCTAAAGCTACTCTTTCCTTAGGAGTTGACTAGGACTTGAGAAATCAAGTTGATTAGTCTACTTGACTTTCCTTTATTTAGTAAAGGTTAACTAAGTGGGAGTAATAAACAATTCTCATCACAATTGATAAGGATAACTAGGATAGGATGTCCAATTTTCATGCCTTGCTAAGAGCTTTATTAGTTATTAATTTAATTCTTACAATTTACTTTTCCTTGTTCCTTATTCAAAAACCCCAAAAAGATAATCCTCCATAACCAATAATAAAAATACACCTCCCTGCAATTCCTTGAGAGACGACCCGAGGTTTAAATACTTCAGTTTATTTTTATTGGGTTTGCTTTAGTGACAACCAAAGTTTTTGTAAGAAAGGATTCTTTGTTGGTTTAGACACTATACTTTCAACGAGGTTTCATTTGTGAAATTCTTTACCTTCAAAAATCCATTCGTCACGGTTCAATGCTTTCCACTTAAGTATTCACACGAACCCAGGAAGAACACGGGTGGTTGTCAGGCACGTGGTCTTAGTATGAAGAACGAAGATGATTGTCACGGGTCATCCCATTCATCATGTTGAAGAACGAAAATACATCTTAGAATGAAATCAAACAAGGATGGAAGAGAAACAGTAATACTTTTATTAATCCATAAAACTCAGCAGGGCTCCTCCCCTCAACCTAGAAGGTTTAGAAACTCATACTAATAGAAAACACAATGATAAATAGAAATATGGCATAGAGGTCTGTATGATTAGGTAAATTATCCTTAAATACTAATCTACTGACTAAGGATTACGTAAGAAAGGGTAAAACAGTCTTTTAGTGCTGAAATACACTTCTGGGCCCACTTGGTGAGTGTTGGATTGAGCTTTGATAAGATCGACATGCTAAGAGGCCTCTAGGACATTGAACGTTGGCTAAGGGGTCCTCTTTGGGCGTTTGGGCGCTGGTCTCCTCCTTTGGGCAGGAGGCTGGCGTTGGACGCCAGTTTTGGGCCTTCTATTCTGAAGCAAAGTATAGAATATTATAAATTTCTGGAAAGCTCTGGAAGTCAGCTTTCTATAGCCATTGAGAACGCTCTATTTAGACTTCTGTAGCCCCAGAAAAGCTCTTCTGAGTGCAAGGAGGTCAGATCCGGACAGCATCTGTAATGCTTTCTCTGTCTCTGAATAAGACTTTTGCTCCAATTCCTCAATTTCAGCTAGAAAATACCTGAAATTGCATAAAAACAAACAAACTCAAAGTAAAATCCAAAAATGTGAATTTAACACTAAAACCTATGAAAACTAAATAAAAATTAAACAAAACATGCTAAAAACTATATGAAAATGATGCCAAAAAGCGTATAAAATATCTGCTCATCACAACACCAAACTTAAACTGTTGCTTGTCTCCAAGCAACTAAAAACACAGTAGGATAAAAAGAAGAGTAAGATACAATAAATCTCAGAGTTTCCAATGAAGCTTAGTTTTATTTAGATGAGCGGGACTTAGTAGCTTTTTGCTTTTGAATAGTTTTGGCATCTCACTATCCATTGAAACTCAGAATGGTTGGCATCTTTAGGAACTTGGAATCCAAATGATATTATTGATTTTCCTAGTTCAGTTCTTTTTTATTCTTGAACATAGCTTTCAGAGTCTTGGCCGTGATCCTAAGCACTTTGTTTTCCAGTATTACCACCGGATACATAAATGCCACAGACACTTTAACTGGGTGAATCCTTTCGGATTGTGATTCATCTTTGCAAGAATCCCCAGATAGAGGTGTCCAGAGTTCTTAAGAACACTCTTTTTGCTTTGGACCACGACTTTAACTGCTCAATCTCAAGCTTTTCACTTGACACCTTCACACCAAGAGCATATGGTTAGGGACAGCTTAGTTGAGCTGCTTAGGCCAGAGAATTCAGATTTCCTACCCTCTGTATTGGCGTTGAACGCCCAAGGTCTGCTCCCTGGTTGGCGTTTAGTGCCAGCTATGCTGCCCATTGGGGGCGTTGAACGCCCAGGGTCTGCTCCCTGGCTGGCGTTCAACGCCAGCAACACTCCATCTAGAGTGTTCTATTTTTACTGCTGAACATTTTTATCTCTGCTCTAACTGCTGCATATGATCATGAGCCTAAAATAAAATAACTTAAAGAAAAACAAATGAAAAAAAATAAAAATAGTTAATTAAGGTTGGGTTGCCTCCCAACAAGCGCTTCTTTAACGTCATTAGCTTGACGGTTAGCTCCTTACGGAGGTGAGTATGGGCTCAGAATTTTGCCCTTACAGTGAACTTTCTTCCTGTCTTCTCATGAATGAGCTCCACATGCTCTAGAGATAGGATACGACTCACTGTATGTGGTATGACTGATTTCTTGGTGAAGAAAACTCTCATGCCAGGTGAGAGGCCTTCGGTGGGGACTTTCTTGTCCCTCCAGCCTTTAGGTACTTTCTTCCGAGTACCTTTGTTTTCAGTGCTTGTTAATGGCTACCCAACACCAAACTTAGAATTAAAGTTTTGGGGTTTAGTACAGCTTTGCACTGAAAGAGATGGTTGAAACACTAGGTGTTTCACCGTTATCTCTTTCTTTTTAGAGGGAAAATTGGGATTGGACATCCTGAACAAGATGTAGTCTTCTCCTATTTGGAAAACTATTTCTCCCTTTGCCACATTAATCATGGCATTTGCAGTGGCTAGGAAAGGTCTTCCGAGGATGATAGAATCATCTTCATCCTCTCCTATGTCCAAGACTATGAAATTTATAGGGATGTAGTTATCTTCAACTTTACCAAGACATCCTCTACTAAGCCATATGGTTTCTTCATTGACTTGTCTGCCATCTCTAGTGAGATGTTTGCAGCTTGGACCTCAAAGATTTCTAGCTTCTTCATTACAGAGAGTGGCATGAGGTTTATACTTGACCTTAGGTCACACAAAGCCTTCTCAAAGGTCATGGTGCCTATGGTGCAAGGGATTAGGAAGCGTCTAGGATCTGGAAGCTTCTGAGGTAGCTTCTGCTGAACCAAAGCATTGAGTTTTTTAGAAAGCAATGGAGGTTCTTCCTCTAAAGGCTTTGTACCAAATAGCTTGGCATTCAGCTTCATGAGAGCTCCTAGGTATCGAGCAACTTGCTCTTGCCTAGTGGCTTCATCCTCATAAGAGGATGAGTATTCATCAGAACTCATACATTGCAGAAGTGTATTCAGAGGAACCTATATGGTCTCTATATGAGCCTTGGCTTCCTTTAGTTCCTGGATAGGGATTTCTTGAGTGGGTATTGAGCACTTAGAGGGTATGCCTTTACTGGCATTCAACGCCAGCTCTGATGGCTCTTTGGGCGTTGAACACCCATGCTGTATACCCTTACTAGCATTAAACACCAGTTCCCCTACTATTTTGGGCGTTGAATGCCCAGCAGGGATATCCTGGACAGCGTTCAATGCCAGCTTCCCTATCTGTTGGGGCGTTGAACGCCTAGTGATGGCTTCCTCACTGGCGTTCAGTGCCAGCTTTTCTGCTTGTTTGGGCATTGAACGCCCAGCCAGTGTTCCCTGGCTAGTGTTCAATGCCAGCTGTACTGCCAGGATAGGCATTGAACGCCCAGTGAGGGCTTCCTCACTGGCGTTCAATGCCAGTCTCTTAGCTAATTTGGGCGTTGAACGCCCAGTGAGATCTTCCTCATTGGCGTTCAATGCCTTCCCAGTTTTTCCAGATTTGGCCTTTACCTCTATGGTGATGGCCTTGTACTCTTCTCTTGGGTTCACCTCAATGTTGCTAGGAAGAGTTTCAGGAGGGGTCTCAGGGATCCTCTTGCTCAGTTAACCAACTTGTACCTTCATATTTCTGATGGAGGACCTTGTTTCAGTTATGAAACTATGAGTGGTCTTAGAGAGGTTGGAGACTATAATAACTAAGTCAGAAAAGCTCTGCTTAGGAGTCTTTATATTCCCTTGAGAAGATGGGAATGGTGGCATGTTGTTGAACCTATTCTAGTTCCTTCTACCTTGATTATTATTGAAACCTTGCTAAGGTTTCTATTGATCTTTCCATGAGAGGTTAGGATGATTCCTCCATGAAGAATTGTAGGTGTTTCCATAGGATTCTCCCATGTAATTCACCTCCTCCATGGTGGGTTGATCAGGATCATAGGCTTCTACTTCAGAAGAAACTTCTTGAGTGCTGTCAACTGCAGCTTGCATTCCAGTTAAATACTGAGAGATCATATTGATCTGCTAGGTCAAGATCTTTTTCTGAGTCAATATGGCATTCAGGGGGATCAAATTCAAGAACTCCTTTCTTCTAAAGTACCACATTACTTACAGGGTTTCTTTCAGAAGTGTACATGAACTGGTTGTTTGCAACCATCTCAATGAGTTCTCTTGCTTCTGCAGGCATTTTCTTCAAGTGGAGTGATCCACCTGCAGAGCTGTCCAATGATATTTTGGACATCTCAGACAGACCATCATAGAAAATTCCTATGATAGACCATTCTGAGAGTATGTCAGAAGGACATCCCCTAATCAGTTGCTTATATCTTTCCCAAGATTCATAGAGGGATTCACCTTCTCTTTGTCTGAAGTTTTGAACTTCTACTCTGATTTTACTCATCTTTTGAGGAGGAAAGAATTTAGCCAAGAAAGCATTGACCAGCTTTTTCCAAGAGTCTAGGCTCTCTTTTGGTTGATAATCCAACCATATCTTAGCTCTATCTCTTACAGCAAAGGAAAAGAGCATAAGTTTCTAGACCTCAGGATTTACTCTATTAGTCTTAACAGTATCACAGATCTGCAAGAATTCAGCTAGGAACTGATGTGGATCTTCCAGTGGAAGTCCATGGAACTTGTAATTCTGTTGCAGAAGAGAGACTAACTGAGGCTTAAGCTCAAAATTGTTAACTTGATAAGCGGATAATTTATATCCTTTTTGGAATTATTTTTACATAGTTTTTAGTATGTTTTAATTACTTTTTATTATATTTTTATTAGTTTTTATTCGAAAATTACATTTCTGAACTTTACTATGAGTTTGTGTGTTTTTCTATGATTTTAGGTATTTTCTGGCTGAAATTGAAGGACCTGAGCAAAAATCTGATTCAGAGGCTGAAAAAAGACTGCAGATGCTGTTAGATTCTGACCTCCCTGCACTTGAAGTGGATTTTCTGGAGCCACAGAAGCCCAATTGGCGCGCTCTCAATTGCGTTGGAAAGTAGACATCCTGGGATTCCAGCAATATATAATAGTCCATACTTTTCCCGAGATTTGATGGCCCAAACTGGCGTTCAAAGTCATCCAAAAACATCTTGGCGTAAAACACCCAAATTGGCACCAGAATTGGAGTTAAACGCCCAAACTGGCACCAAAGCTGGCGTTTAACTCTAGAAATAGCCTAAGCACGAAAAAGCTTCAATGCTTAGCCCAGGCAAACACCAAGTTGGCCCCGGAAGTAGATTTCTGCACTATCTGCACTTAGTTACTCATTTTCTATAACCCTAGTAACTAGTTTAGTATAAAAACTACTTTTAGAGATTTATTTTACGTCTTGGACCATATGATGTAACTTTTACACTTTGAGACCTCCATGGGAGGTTGGCCACTCGGCCATCCCTACCTTATTTTCACTTATGTATTTTCTACGGTGGAGTTTCTACACCCCATAGATTAAGGTGTGGAGCTCTGCTGTTCTTCATGAATTAATGCAATTACTACTATTTTTCTATTCAATTCATGCCTACTTATTCTCCAAGATATACCCTCGTACTTAATTCAGTTAAGTCAGAATGAAGGGGTGACCCCTGACAATCACCCAATCTTCGTTACTCGCTTAGCCAAGGTCGCGTGCCTGACAACCACAAAGCGATCTACATGATGTTCAACATAGTCATTGGAAGACAACTGGAGTGTATTCTCTTAGGTTTCTAATCTAAGATTAGAACCTTCGTGGTATAGGCTAGAATAAAGGTAGCATTTCTGGGATCCGAAAAGTCTAAACTTTGTCTGTGGTATTCCGAGTAGGATCTGGGAAGGGATGAATGTGACGAGCTTCAAACCTGCGAATGTGGGGCACAAGTGACAGTGTGCAAAAGGACAATGGTCCTATTCCGATGCTAGCGGGAACCGACAGATGATTAGCCGTACGGTGACAGCGTATATGGATTTGTTTTCATCCGAGAGGATCATACAGCTTGCCATGGAAGGAGGTAACGCATGGTTGGAAGAAGACAATAAGAAATCAGAGGTTCTGAAGCAACAAAGCATCTCCAGACGCTTATCTGAAATTCCTACCAATGAATTACATAAGTATCTCTATCTTATTTTATATTTTATTTATATTTTAATTATCAAAACCTCATAACCATTTGAATCTGCCTGACTGAGATTTACAAGGATGACCATAGCTTGCTTCAAGCCGACAATCTCCGTGGGATCGACCCTTACTCATGTAAGGTTTATTACTTGGACGACCCAGTGCACTTGCTGGTTAGTTGTGCGGAGTTGTGAAAAAGAGTTGAGATTACAATTGTGCGTACTAAGTTGTTGGCACCATTGAGATCACAATTTCGTGCACCATAGCTCCAATGGCAGGTACAGAGATACTTCTACCATAAAAGTCAGAGGTAGGCATGGTGAAGTCACCAAGAACCTTTCTTGCCTCTCCTTCATGTTCGGCCATGTCTTCAGCTTCTTGTTCAAAATTTTCTGAAAGATTTCTTCCGGAGTGTTGTGCTTTAATTTGTTGTAAGCTCCTCCTTAAAGTCCTTTCAGGTTCAAGATCAAGATTAAACAGAGGTTCTTTATCCCTGTTCCTGGTCATAAACAAGAAAAGAAGAAACCAAGGACAGAAGAGAATGGGAGCTCTATGTTCAAAAACAGAGGACTCCTTGTGAGATGTGAAGAAGGAGAAGAAGAATAATTCAAATAAATAGAAGTAAAGAGGAGAAGAATTAGAAATAGAAAAGATAAATAAAAATTAAAATATATTTGTTTTTGTTTTATTTATTTATCTATTTCAAAAATTAAGGTTAATTAATCAAAAGGAATTGAAAATTTAATTATGAATTTCGAAAAAGAAGAAAGAGAAATAGAGGAAGGATTTTCGAAAATTAGGAGAGAGAAGAATTAGTTGGGCAGTTTTGAAAAAGAAGAGAGAGAAGATAAGTAACTAATTAGAAAAGATTTGAAAACAAGATATAAGTAATCAACTTTAATTTCAAAAATCAAATCTTTCAATTTCCTTTTTATATCTTTTTCAAAATGATTTTCAATCATATCTTTTCCAAAAATCAATTTCAAAATCTTTTCTAACTTCTTATCTTTTCAAATTTGATTTTCAAATCTTTTTCAATTAACTACTTGACTTTTTGTTTGATTTTAAAAAGTTTTCTATTTCAATCATATCTTTTCTCTAAAATTTGAAAACTAAATAAATTAATTACTATTTCTTATCCTTTTTCAAATTTTATTTTATTTCTTCTCTTAAATTTTGAATACTAACCAATAATTAAAATAAAAACAAAAATATTTTCCTTTTATTTTAATTTTAATTTTCGAATATTCTCTCTCTCTCATCTCTTTCTATTTATTTATTTAATCACTAACATTTATCTTCTTCTTAAAAATTTGAACCCTCTCTCCCTCTCTGTGTTCGAATTCTTCATCTTCTCTCTTCTTCATTCTACTCTTCTATTCTTCTACTCACATAAAGGAATTTCTATACTGTGACATAGAGAATTCCTATTCTTTTCTGTTCTCTTCTTTTTCATATGAGTAGGAGCAAGGATAAGAATATTCTTGTTGAAGCTGATCCGGAACCTGAAAGGACTCTAAAAAGGAAGCTAAGAGAAGCTAAAGCATAACACTCTGGAGAGGACCTGACAGAATTTTTCAAAAAAGAAGAAGAGATGGCCGAACCCAACAATAATGGTGGAGATGCTAGAAATTTGCTTGGTGACTTTATTGCACCCTCTTCTGACTTCTGTGGAAGAAGCATCTCAATTCCTGCAATTGGAGCAAACAACTTTGAGTTTAAGCCTCAATTAGTTTCTCTAATGCAACAGAATTGTAAGTTTTATGGACTTCCATTGGAAGATCCTCATCAGTTTTTAGCTGAATTCTTACAAATCTGTGACACTGTTAAGACCAATGGGGTTAATCCTGAGGTCTACAGACTCATGCTTTTTCCCTTTGCTGTAAGAGACAGAGCTAGGACATGGTTGGACTCACAACCTAAAGATAGCCTGAACTCTTGGGAAAAGCTGGTCAATGCTTTCTTGGCCAAATTCTTTCCACCTCAAAAGTTGAGCAAGCTTAGAGTGGAAGTCCAAACCTTCAGATAGAAGGAAGGTGAATCCCTCTATGAAGCTTGGGAAAGATACATGCAATTGATCAGAAGGTGTCCTTCTGGCATGCTTTCAGAATGGAGCATCATATGCATATTCTATGATGGTCTGTCTGAATTGTCCAAGATGTCATTGGACAACTCTGCTGGTGGCTCTCTTCATCTGAAGAAGATGCTTGAAGAAGCCCAAGAACTCATTAAAATGGTTGCAAATAACCAGTTCATGTATACTTCTGAAAGGAATCCTGTGAATAATGGGACAACTCAGAAGAAAGGAGTTCTTGAGATTGATACTCTGAATGCCATATTGGCTCAGAACAAAATATTGACCCAGCAAGTCAATATGATTTCTCAGAGTCTGACTGGAATGCAAGCTGCTTCCCTCAGTACTAAAGAAGCTTCCTCTGAAGAAGAAGCTTATGATCCTGAGAATCATGGAATGGAAGAGGTGAATTACATGGGAGAATCCTATGGAAACACCTATAATCCTTCATGGAGGAATCATCCTAATCTCTCATGGAAGGATCAACAGAAGCCTAATCAAGGCTTCAATAATAATAATGGTGGGAGAGCACGGTTTGGCAATAACAAACCTTTTCCATCATCTTCTTAGCAACAGACAGAGAATTCTAAGCAGAGCTACTCTGACTTAGCAACTGTAGTCTCTGATCTATCTAAGACCACTCTCAGCTTCATGACTGAAGCAAGGTCCTCCATTAGAAATTTAGAGGAACAAGTGGGTCAGCTGAGTAAAAGAGTTACTGAAATCCCTCCTAGTACTCTCCTAAGCAATACAGAAGAGAATCCAAAAAGAGAGTGCAAGGCCATAAATATAACCAACATGGCCGAACCTAGTGAGGTGGGAAAGGGAGTGATTTCCAGTGAGGAAGACTTCAATGGACGTCCACTGGCCTCCAAAGAGTTCCCTAATGAGGAACTAAAGGAATCTGAGGCTCATATAGAGACTATAGTGATTCCACTAAACTTACTGTTGCCATTCATGAGCTCTGATGAGTATTCTTCCTCTGAAGAGGATGAAGATATTATTGAAGAGCAAGTTGCTCAATATCTAGGAGCAATCATGAAGCTGAATGCCAAGCTATTTGGTAATGAGACTTGGGAGGATGAACCTCCATTGCTCATCAATGAACTAGATGATCTGGTTCAACTGAAATTACCTCAGAAGAAACAGGATCCTGGAAAGTTCTTAATACCTTGTACCATAGGCACCATGACCTTTAAGAAAGCTCTATGTGACCTTGGGTCAAGTATAAACCTCATGCCACTCTGTAATGTTGAAACTAGGGATCTTTGAGGTGCAAGCTGCAAGAATCTCACTAGAGATGGCAGACAATTCAAGGAAACAGGCTTATGGACTTGTAGAGGATGTCTTAGTGAAGGTTGAAGGCTTTTACATCCCTGCTGACTTCATAATCCTAAACACTGGGAAGGATGAAGATGAATCCATCATCCTTGAAAGACCCTTCCTAGCCACAGCAAGAGCTGTGATTGATGTGGACAGATGAGAGTTAGTCCTTCAATTGAATGAGGACTACCTTGTGTTTAAGGCTCAAGGATCTTTTTCGTAACCATGGAGAGGAAGCATGAAAAGCTTCTCTCAATACAGAGTCAAACAGATCCCCACACTCAACTTCTAAGTTTGGTGTTGGAAGGCCAACATTAAGCTCTGAGCCTCTGTGAAGCTCTCTAAGAGCTTCACTGTCAAGCTATTGACATTAAAAAAGCACTTGTTGGGAGGCAACCCAATGTTATTTAATTATATTTATCTATTTTCCATTGTTATTTTATGTTTTCTTTAGGTTGATGATCATGTGAAGTCACAAAAACAACTGAAAAATAAAAAACAGAATGAAAAATAGCATTAAAAACAGCAAACCCTGGATGATAGGCTTACTGGCGTTTAAACGCCAGTAAGGATAGCAGCATGGGCGTTTAACGCCCAGTTAACACCCAGCCTGGCAGCATTCTGGGCGTTAAACGCCAGAATGGGTAGCACTCTGGGCGTTTAACGCCAGAAAGGGCTGTCTGGCACAGGCTGGCATTAAACACCCGAAATGGGCATCTGGCTGGCGTTTAACGCTAGAAATGGGCAGCAGAGTGGCGTTTAACGCCAGAATGGTGCAGGGACTCAAATTCCTTGACACCTCAGGATCTGTAGACCCCACAGGATCCCCACTTACCCCACATCTTCTTCTCTCCTCTTCACACCTTTCCATAACACTCTACCCAAACACCATTGACCAATTGGTGCGCAGAAATTGTGATTACACTTTGATTATGTAAAATTCATCGCTCTTTCTTTACCTGGTAATGGCACCAAAAACATGATGCCAATACCATGGTTCACAACTTCGCACAACTAACCAGCAAGTGCACTGGGTCGTCCAAGTAATACCTTACGTGAGTAAGGGTCGAATCCCACGGAGATTGTTGGTATGAAGCAAGCTATGGTCACCTTGTAAATCTCAGTCAGGCGAATATAAAATAGTAATGGGGTTTTCGAAAATAATTAATAAAATAGGGATAGAAATACTTATGTAAATCATTGGTGAGAATTTCAGATAAGCGAATAGAGATGCTTTCGTTCCTCTGAACCTCTGCTTTCCTGCTATCTTCATCCAATCAGTCTTACTCCTTTCCATGGCTGGCTTTATATGATGCATCACCATTGTCAATGGCTCCATCCTATCCTCTCAGTGAAAATGGTCAACGCACCCTGTCACGGCACGGCTATTCATCTGTCGGTTCTCAATCATGCTGGAATAGGATTTACTATCCTTTTGTGTCTGTCACTACGCCCAGCAATCGCGAGTTTAAAGCTCGTCACAGTCATTCAATCATTGAATCCTACTCGGAATACCACAGACAAGGTTTAGACCTTCCGGATTCTCTTGAATGCCGCCATCATTCTAGCTTACACCACGAAGATTCCGATTAAGAGATCTAAGAGATACTCATTCAATCTAATGTAGAACGGAAGTGGTTGTCAGGCACGCGTTCATAGGGAATGATGATGATTGTCACGTTCATCACATTCAGGTTGAAGTGCGAATGAATATCTTAGAAGCGAAATAAGATGAATTGAATAGAAAACAGTAGTACTTTGCATTAATCTTTGAGGAACAGCAGAGCTCCACACCTTAATCTATGGAGTGTAGAAACTCTACCGTTGAAAATACATAAGTGATAATGGAGTTCATTGGTCTCGGCCCCAGAGGGGAACCGGAGTAACCAAGACTGTGAATACAATGATAAAAAGCTCTATTTATAATAAACTAGTCACTAGGGTTTACAGAAGTAAGTAATTGATGCATAAATCCACTTCCGGGGCCCACTTGGTGTGTGCTTGGGCTGAGCTTGAGTGTTACACGTGTAGAGGTCATTCCTGGAGTTGAACGCCAGTTTTGGTGCCAGTTTGGGCGTTGAACTCCACTTTACAACTTGTTTCTAGCGCTGGACGCCAGAATTGGATAGAGAGCTGGCGTTGAACGCCAGTTTGCATCATCTAAACTTGGGCAAAGTATGGACTATTATACATTGCTGGAAATCTCTGGATGTCTACTTTCCAACGCAATTGGAAGCGCGCCATTTTGAGTTCTGTAGCTCCAGAAAATCTACTTTGAGTGCAGGGAGGTCAGAATCCAACAGCATCAGCAGTCCTTCTTCAACCTCTGAATATGATTTTTGCTCAAGTCCCTCAATTTCATCCAGAAAATACTTGAAATCACAGAAAAATGCACAAACTCATAGTAAAGTCCAGAAATGTGAATTTAACATAAAAACTAATGAAAACATCCCTAAAAGTAACTAGATCCTACTAAAAACATACTAAAAACAATGCCAAAAAGCGTATAAATTATCCGCTCATCACCAATCACCTCAATACCTCTTCCCCAAATACCATTCACTTATCAAATCTTACCCTCTTCCCCACAACCTCTTCACCATTCACATCCATTCATTATAAAACCCCACCTACCTCACCATTCAAATTCAAACCATACAACATACACAATACTACCCCCCTTGGCCAAACCCTCTCCTCACCTCCATCTCCTCCATTTCTTCTTCTTCTACTCCTTTCTTTATTCTTTTGCTCGAGGACGAGCAAATCTTCTAAGTTTGGTGTGGGAAAAGCTTAAGCTTTTTGTTTTTTCATAACCACTAATGGCACCTAAGGCCGGAGAAACCTTTAGAAAGAGGAAAGGGAAGGCAATTGCTTCCACCTCCGAGTCATAGAAGATGGAGAGATTCATCTCAAAAGTGCATCAAGACCACTTCTATGAAGTTGTGGCCAAGAAAACGGTGATCCCCGAGGTCCCCTTTAAACTAAAAAAGAGTGAATATTCGGAGATCCGACATGAAATCCGAAGAAGAGGTTGGGAAATTCTCACCAACCCCATTCAACAAGTCAGAATCTTAATGGTTCAAGAGTTCTATGCCAATGCATGGATCACTAAGAACTATGACCAAAGTGTGAACCCGAACCCAAAGAATTGGCTCACAATGGTTCGGGGGAATTACTTGGATTTTAGTCCGGAAAATGTGAGGTTAGCATTCAACTTGCCAATGATGCAAGGAGATCCTCACCCTTCCACTAGAAGGGTAAACTTTGATCAAAGGTTGGACCAAGTCCTTATGGAAATTTGTGTGGAAGGTGCTCAATGGAAGAGAGATTCAAGAGGCAAGCCGGTTCAACTAAGAAGGCTTGACCTCAAACCCGTGGCTAAGGGATGGTTGGAGTTCATCCAATGCTCTATCATTCCTACTAGCAACCGGTCCGAAGTTACAATAGACCGGGCTATCATGATCCATAGTATCATGAATGGAGAGGAAGTAGAAGTTCATGAGATCATATCCCTAGAACTCTACAAGGTAGCGGACAAGTCCTCTACTTTTGCAAGGTTAGCCTTCCCTCATCTCATTTGTCACCTCTACAATTCAGCTAGAATTGTCATAGAGGAAGACATCCTCATTGAAGAGGACAAGCCCATCACTAAGAAAAAGGATAGAGCAAACAAGAGAGCCCACTCATGGACCTCAACAAGAGCATGAGGAAATTCCTCATCATGAAATCCCTGAGATGCCTCAAGGGATGCATTTTCCTCCACAAAACTATTAGGAGCAAATCAACACCTCCCTAGGAGAATTAAGTTCCAATATGGGACAACTAAGGGTGGAGCACTAAGAGCATTCCATCCTCCTCCATGAAATTAGAGAAGACCAAAGAGCCATGAGAGAGGAGCAACAAAGGCAAGGAAGAGACATAGAGGAGCTCAAGCACTCCATAAGATCTTCAAGAGGAAGAACTAGCCGCCATCACTAAGGTGGACATGTTCTTTGATTTCCTTGTTCTTTATTTTCTATTTTTTGTTTCCTATTTCTTATGTTTATTTATGTTTGTATCTTTACTACATGATCATTAGTGTCTAGTGTCTATGCCTTAAAGCTATGAATGTCCTATGAATCCTTCACCTTTCTTAAATGAAAAATTTTTTAATTACAAAAGAACAAGAAGTACATAGTTTCGGATTCTATCTTGAAATTAGTTTAATTATTTTGATGTGGTGATAATACCTTTTGTTTTCTGAATGAATGCTTGAACAGTGCATATTTTTGAATTTGTTATTTATGAATGTTAAAATTGTTTGCTCTTGAAAGAATGATGAAAAAGGAGAAATGTTATTTGATAATCTGAAAAATCATATAATTGATTCTTGAAGCAAAAAAAAAGCAGTAAATATAAAGCTTGCGAAAAAAAATGGCGAAAAAAAAAGAAGGAAAAAGAAAGAAAAAGAAAAAGCAAGCAGAAAAAGCCAATAGCCCTTTAAACCAAAAGGCAAGGGTAAAATAAAAAGGATCCAAGACTTTGAGCATCAATGGATAGGAGGGCCCACAGGAATAAAATCCTGGCCTAAGCGGCTAAACCAAGCTGTCCCTAACCATGTGCTTGTGGCGTGAAGGTGTCAAGTGAAAAGCTTGAGATTGAGTGGTTAAAGTCGTGGTTCAAAGCAAAAAGAGTGTGCTTAAGAGCTCTGGACACCTCTAACTGGGGACTCTAGCAAAGCTGAGTCACAATCTGAAAAGGTTCACCCAGTTATGTGTCTGTGGCATTTATGTATCCGGTGGTAATACTGGAAAACAAAATGCTTAGGGTCATGGCCAAGACTCATAAAGTAGCTGTGTTCAAGAATCAACATACTGAACTAGGAGAATCAATAACACTATCTGAATTCTGAGTTCCTATGGATGCCAATCATTCTGAACTTCAAAGGATAAAGTGAGATGCCAAAACTGTTCAGAAGCAAAAAGGCTACAAGTCCCTCTCATCTAATTGGAACTAAGTTCATTGATAAGTTTGGAATTCATTGTATATTCTCTTCTTTTTATCCTATTTTGTTTTCAGTTGCTTGGGGACAAGCAACAATTTAAGTTTGGTGTTGTGATGAGCGGATAATTGATACCTTTTTGGCATTATTTTTACATAGTTTTTAGTATGTTTTAATTAATTTTTATTATATTTTTATTAGTTTTTATTCAAAAATTACATTTCTAGACTTTAGTATGAGTTTGTGTGTTTTTCTGTGATTTCAAGTATTTTTTGGCTGAAATTGAGGGACCTACGCAAAAATCTGATTCAGAGGCTGAAAAAGGACTGCAGATGCTGTTGGTTTCTGACCTCCTTGCACTCAAAGTAGATTTTCTGGAGCTACTTAAGCCCAATTGGTGCGCTCTTAATTGCGTTGAAAAGTAGACATCCAGGGCTTTCCATCAATATATAATAGTCTATACGTTTTCTGAGATTTGATGGCCCAAACTGGCGTTCAAAGTCAGCCTAAAACATCTTGGCGTAAAACGCCTAAACTGGCACCAGAATTGGAGTTAAACGCCCAAACTGGCACCAAAGCTGGCATTTAACTCCAAAAACAGCCTACGCACGAAAAAGCTTCAATGCTCAGCCCAAGCACACACCAAGTGGGCCCCGTAGGTGGATTTATGCACTATCTGCACTTAGTTACTCATTTTCTCTAACCCTAGTAACTAGTTTAGTATAAAAACTACTTTTAGAGATTTATTTTACGTCTTGGACCATGTAATGTATCTTTTACACTTTGAGACCTCCATGGGAGGCTGGCCACTCGGCCATGCCTACCTTATTTTCACTTATGTATTTTCTACGGTGGAGTTTCTACACCCCATAGATTAAGGTGTGGAGCTCTGCTGTTTTTCATGAATTAATGCAATTACTACTGTTTTTCTATTCAATTCACGCCTACTTCTTCTCCAAGATATACTCTCGTACTTAATTCTGTTAAGTCAGAATGAAGGGGTGACCTGTGACAATCACCCAATCTTCATTACTCGCTTAGCCAAGGTCGCAAGCCTGACAACCACAAAGCGATCTACATGATGTTCAACGTAGTCATTGGACAACAGCTGGTGTATATTCTCTTGGATTTCTAATCTAAGATTAGAACCTTCGTGGTATAGGCTAGAATAAAGGTAGCATTCCTGGGATCCGAAAAGTCGAAACCTTGTCTGTGGTATTCTGAGTAGGATCCGGGATCCGGAAAGTCTAAACATTGTCTGTGGTATTCCGAGTAGGATCTGGGAAGGGATGACTGTGACGAGCTTCAAACCTGCGAATGTGGGGCACAAGTGACAGTGTGCAAAAGGACAATGGTCCTATTCCGACGCTAGCGGGAACCGACAGATGATTAGTCGTACAGTGACAGCGCATATGGATTTGTTTTCATCCGAGAGGATCATACAGCTTGCCATGGAAGGAGGTAACGCATGGTTGGAAGAAGGCAATAGGAAAGCAGAGGTTCTGAAGCAACAAAGCATCTCCAGATGCTTATCTGAAATTTCTACCAATGAATTACATAAGTATCTCTATCTTATTTTATATTTCATTTATATTTTAATTATCAAAACCTCATAACCATTTGAATCTGCCTGACTGAGATTTACAAGGATGACCATAGCTTACTTCAAGCCGACAATCTCCGTGGGATCGACCCTTACTCACGTAAGGTTTATTACTTGGACGACCCAGTGCACTTGCTGGTTAGTTGTGTGGAGTTGTAAAAAAGAGTTGAGATTACAATTGTGCGTACCAAGTTGTTGGCGCCATTGAGATCACAATTTTGTGCACCATAGCTCCGATGGCAGGTACAGAGATACTTCTACCATGAAAGTCAGAGGTAGGCATGGTGAAGTCACCAAGAACCTTTCTTGGCTCTCCTTCATGTTCGGCCATGTCTTCAGCTTCTTGTTCAAAATTTTCTGAAAGATTTCTTCCGGAGTGTTGTGCTTTAATTTGTTGTAAGCTCCTCCTTAAAGTCCTTTCAGGTTCAAGATCAAGATTAAAGAGAGGTTCTTTATCCCTGTTTCTGGTCATAAACAAGAAAAGAAGAAACTAAGGATAGAAGAGAATGGGAGCTCTATGTTCAAGAACAGAGGACTCTTTGTGAGATGTGAAGAAGGAGAAGAAGAATAATTCAAATAAATAGAAGTAGAGAAGAGAAGAATTAGAAATAGAAAAGATAAATAAAAATTAAAATATATTTGTTTTTGTTTTATTTATTTATGTATTTCAAAAATTAAGGTTAATTAATCAAAAGGAATTGAAAATTTAATTATGAATTTCAAAAATGAAGAAAGAGAAATAAAGGAAGGATTTTCGAAAATTCGGAGAGAGAAGAATTAGTTAGGCAGTTTTGAAAAAGAAGAGAGAGAAGATAAGTAACTAATTAGAAAAGATCTGAAAACAAGATATAAGATTAGAAAAGATTTGAATTTAAAATTTGAAATTTGAAATTCGACTTTTGAATTTTGAAATTTGAATTTTAAAATTTGAATTTGAAATAAGATAAGATAAGATTTTTTGAATTTTAAAGAAAGATAAAAGGATAAGATAAGATTTTGAAATAGATATGATTTTTGAAAATTGAAAACTAAGATAAGATAAGATAAAAAATTTAAAATTAAAATCTGAATTTTTAATGTAATTTTCGAAAATTTATTAAAATAAAGATAGAAAAGATATTTTTTATTTTTGAATTTAATGAGGAAAGATAAAAACAACAAAAAGACACCAAACTTAAAATTTTTAGATCTAAAAGGACCTAGTGTTCGAAAATTTAACAAGAAAAACACAAAGAGACACCAAACTTAAAAATTTTAAGATCAAAATAAAAAGAAAACTAAGAACACTTTGAAGATCAAGAAGAACACCAAGAACAAAACTCAAATAATTCAAAGAACACAAGAACATGCAAAAGATACCAAAGACAAAATTTTCAAAAATTTAGAGAAAAGACAAAAGAAGACACAAAACTTAAAGATCGACACAAGATTTAAATAAAGAAACTATTTTTGAAAATTTTTAGAAAGAAAGACTCAAAAATTTCGAAAATTTCAACAAGAACAAAAACAAAAGACTCAAACCAAGAACAAAGATTAAACAAAGAAAAGGAATTTTTGTTTTTGAAAAAGTTTTTGATTTTTCGAAAAAAAAGAAAAATAAAATAAAAGACTCTAACAAAACTAAAGACAATACTTGAAGTAGGGAACAAGATAATCCGTCAGTTGTCCAAACTCGAACAATCCTCGGCAACGACGCCAAAAACTTGGTGCACGAATCCCCACGCTTCGTACAGCTGAACCAGCAAGTGCACTGGGTCGTCCAAGTAATACTTGAGCGAGTCAGGGTTGATCCCACGAGGATTGTGGTTTGAAACAAGATATGGTTATCTTGCAAATCTTAGTCAGGCGGATAGAAAAGTTATTGGTTTGAATTTGGTTAAAAGCATAAAAGGAATGAAAAAGGATAACCAGAACTCAGAAGTCGTGTAAACTATGATAAGAAGGTGGTTAAGGCTTGGAGATGCTTTGTCCATCTGGATTAACTCTGGTATTACTGTCTTCTTCAATTGTGAATGATTTCTTCTATGGCAGGCTGTATGTGATTGACGCAGGTTTGAGCAGCTGCCAATGCTCCTCCAAATCTGAACCCTAGGGTTAGTGCAGATCCATTCTGATTGAGGGTGAAGTTCCTGCAGTTCATTCTCTTTGATGATCTTACTCAAAACGCCACAGACAAGGACGAATCTTTCATATCAAAGGATTCTACACCTTGGTTCTAGCCTCTACCACAGAGACCCTAATCTCCCCAAACCTCAGCTGAACTGGTGTCTCGAGAAGTCCCAAACGAAGTCGTGGATTAGCCGTCTAAGAGATGTATAGTCAAGCTGGTAGTTCAATGCTTTCCACTTAAGTATTGACACGAACCCAAGAAGAACATAGGTGGTTGTCAGGCACCCGGTCTTAGTATGAAGAACGAAGATGATTGTCACGGGTCATCCCGTTCATCATGTTGAAGAACGAAAATACATCTTAGAATTAAATCAAACACGGATGGAAGAGAAACAGTAATACTTTTATTAATCCATAAAACTCAGCAGGGCTCCTCCCCTCAACCTAGGAGGTTTAGAAACTCATACTGATAGAAAACACAATGATAAACAAAAATATGGCATAGAGGTCTGTATGATTATGTAAATTATCTCTTAAATACTAAACTACTGACTAAGGATTACATAAGAAAGGGTAAAATATTCTTTTAGTGCTAAAATCTGCTTCTGGGGCCCACTTGGTGAGTGTTTGGACTGAGCTTTGATGAGATCCACATGCTAGGATGCCTCTAGGGCATTGAACACTGGCTAGGGATTCCTCTTTGGACGTTTGGGCGCTGGTCTCCTCCTTTGGACGCTGGACGCCTGGAATGGGGCAGGAGGCTAGCGTTGGACGCCAGTTTTGGGCGTTCTATTCTGAAGCAAAGTATGGACTATTATATATTGCTGGAAAGCTCTGGAAGTCAGATTTCCATAGCCGTTGAGAGCGCTTCTTCCGAGTGCAAGGAAGTCAAATCTGGACAGTATCTGCAATGCTTTCTTTGTCTCTGAATCAGACTTTTGCTCCAACTCTTTAATTTCAGCTAGAAAATATCTGAAATTGCATAAAAACACACAAACTCAAAGTAGAATCCAAAACTGTGAATTTAACACTAAAACCTATGAAAACTAATTAAAAATTAAACAAAACATGCTAAAAACTATAAGAAAATGATGCCAAAAAGCATATAAAATATCCGTTCATCAGGGGAGCTGAGCTCAAATGTGGAGAAACTGAGGGTGGAGCACACTAAGCACGCCAGTACCCTCCATGAAATAAGAAAAGATTAGAGACGATTGATGTAGGAGAAATAGAGACAAGGGCGTGACATAGAGGAGATCAAACGCTCCATTGGATTCTCCAGGGGAAGCAGCAGTCGCCGCCACTAAGGTTGTTGAGTTCCATTATCCCCCTCTCTGTTCTATTCTATTTTTACTATACTTTTGTTTATTGTCTGTCTTTCTTTTCTAAGTTCATGATCATGTTTAGTAGTTTGTTATTTTCTAGTTTATTTTCTTTTTTTATTTCTGTTAAGATATCCTCTGTATCCTCACCATGCTTAAAAAGAAAATTTATTTGAAAAAGAAATAGTGAGATACATAAGTTTTAAGTAAATCATGAGTTATTCCAACTATTTTAATGTGGTGGCCTTGCATTTTTTCTGAATGTATGAATTAACAGTGCATAATTAATGTTGAAATTGAGAATTTTGGCTCTTGAAGAATAATGAATCTAGAGAAGTATTATTGACTCTCTGAAAAATAAAAAAATATTGATTCTTGAAGCAAGAAAACGTAGCAGAAAAAAAAATAAAAGAATGCTCATAAAAGAAAAATTAAAAGAGCAAGGATCCAAGGCTTTGAGCATCAATGGTTAGGAGGGTTAGAAATCAACCTAAAAAGCTCAAATGAGTTGCTATCCCTAACTAAATGCTTGTGGTGTGAAGGTGTCAAGTAAAAAGCTTGAGACTGAGTAGTTAAAGTCGTGATCCAAAGCAAAAGAGTATGTTTAAGAACTCTGGGCACCACTGTCTGGGAAGTTAAGCAAAGCTAAATTCGAATCCAAGAGGTTCCCTCAGTTAAGTGCCTGTGGCGTTTATATATCCGGTGGTAATACGGGAAAACAAAACGCTTAGAGTCACGGCTAGAAGCTGTGTTCAAGAAACAAGAAGAACTAAACTAAGAGAATCAATAATATCATCCGGATTCCAGTTCCAAGAGATGCCAATATTTTTGAACTTCAAAGGGAAAGTGAGATGCCAAAACTGTTCAAAAGTAAAGAGTTATTAGCCCCATTCAATTATTTGGAACTGAGCTTCATTGAAAACTCTGAAACTTATTGTATCTTCCCCTTCTTTTTAGTCCTACTTGTTTTTGGTTGCTTGAGGACAAGCAACAGTTTAAGTTTGGTGTTCTGATGAGCGGATATTTTATACGCTTTTTGATGTTATTTTCGTAGTGTTTTTAGTATATTTTATTAAGTTTTATTATGTTTTAGTAGGTTTTATTGTAAAATTCACTTTTTTGATACTACTTTGAGCTTTTGTGTTTTTCCTATGATTTTAGGTAAATTTTGGGTGAATTTGGCAAGTTTTGGCAAAGTCTGATTCTGAGGCAAGGAAAGCATAGCAGATGTTGTTAGATTTTGACCTCCATGCAGTCAATTGAGCATTTCAGGAGCTAAAAAACTCCAAATGATACGTTCTCAATGGTCTTAGAAAGCTAACTTCCAGGGCTTTCTAGCAATATATAATGCTTTATACTTTGTTTTGGATTAGACTGCCCAAAATGGGCATTGAATGCCCAAACTACACCATTTCTGGCGTTCAACGCCCCAAGAAGTCTCAAGCCAGCGTTGAATGCCCAAATCCAGCATTCAACACCACAAGGAGAGAAAGGAAGCAGCATGGACACTCCCTAGTAGGCGTCCAATGCCCACTCCTTCAAGTTAGAAGCCAAGTTCAGCCCAAACACTCACCAAGTGGGCCCAGAAGTGGATTTTCACGCCTTTCTGTTTAGTTTATTTCACTTTTGTAATTTCTAGCTATTAGATTAGTATATATAGAAGAAATACCACCCTTGTTTAGGATCTTAATCTTCTCCACTATATTCGAATTACACTTTATTTTTTGTACAGTATGAGCAACTAAATCTCCTAGGTTAAGGTTAGGAGCTCTGCCGATTCCTATGGATTAATGCAAATACTTTTCTACTTCAATCTATGTTTGATTCTATTCTATGATGCATTATCGTTCTTCATCCTTATGAATTTCGATTCTACATGAGTTCCTTACGAGTCCTGACCCGGATAGTATTGAGCTACAACTTGAGAATGCATCACGGGTTTCAACAAGTTATCTGGGCTAATTATGGTATGTGACATAAAACCTCGTTAGTCAGGGGTAATTGAGGTACCTGTGGCTCTAAGGGCTAGAATCATAAGAGCATCATTTTCTGATCCGGAAGATCTGACCTTGTCTGTGGCGTTTTGAGTAGGATCATCAAGAGACTGAATTGCGTGCGCTTCACCCTCTCCCAGTTTGATCTAGTCCATTTGGATGTTTGGTTTGGACCTGAGGAGATTAATGACCACGACCAATGGCTTAATCACTTACAGCCTTGCTATTGAAGGAATCATTCATCATTGGAGTAGTGAGCATGACGTGTTAATCCAGAATAAGAAGCATCTCTGAAGCCTTAACTAATCTATCATTACTGTCTTTACATCAACTCTTTATCGCTTTTATTATTGCTTGTCTATGCGCCTACAACAAACAACAACTATCTTTTCAGTCATCTGACCAAGATCTACAGGATAACGACAGCTTGCTCAATCTAGCAATCCTCGTGGGATTCAACCCTCACTCACCTGAGGTATTACTTGGACGACCCGGTGCACTTGCCAGTTCAGTTGTGCGAGTCACAAATTTGTGCACCAGAGATTAATAAATTAAAATTTATAATTTGGAGAAGTTAAAATAATTAGAATATAAATTAAAACACTAATCTTAAAGCTTTTGGCCCAAAATTGGGCCAACAAGGTAAAACGGTTAAACTGGATCCATGTTGGGCCTAAACCCAACCATCAAAGCACTCCTCTGCACTTAACAAGATCATTAAATTCAGATATTCACTTAAAGAGAGGGAGGGAAATGGTGAAGGAAGAAGAGAGTGAGAAAAACCTAGAGCACTATTTGTTCCGAGGGATACCTGAAACTAGAGGTCGATCTCCGATGAGATCTACTATTGTAGCCGGAGCTGTCGTGTCCGACTTGTTGGATCTGGTGGTGCTGCTGATCCTTGATCACCGGAGGGTGGTGGTACCTGCAAAAGACTCTGATGCTTAAGTTAGCACGTGCTTTAGGCAGGTTTTTTGTGTAGAATCAGAGTATGAGTTATACCTGGGTACTCCAGTGTATTTATAGTAGTCTGGGATGACCTCTCTTGAGATAAATTTGTTATCTTATCTTATCTTTTGTGGGTGAGTCCCCATATCTTTAGGCCAGCCGCCTTTAGGTGGGCTGTGATCTTCTGCTTTGGGCCTACTTGGGCCCTTGTAGCAATTTGGCCGAGCTCTTTGGGAAGAGGTCGGTGTCGACCAACCTTTATAAGAGTTCGGTCGTTTTTGTCTTCATCTAACTCGGATCGCGTAGCTCGACCCAAGGTATGAACACTATTCATCCTTGATTTCAATTGCTCATAACTTTTGATCCTGAGCTCCGATTGACGTGCTATTTGTGGCCACGCATCACCCATATCTTCCTTTACGTATCTATCCTAATAGATTGGTAAGAATCTTGAATTTTTTTGCCCAATTTTTGTTGTCCATGTCAAATTCGAGTTTGAGCTTTGGGTATTAAGAAATTTTATAATTTTGATAGTTTATGGGTGCTCTAGTATGAGCTATTGCTGGGTTTCATCCAATTAATTAGTGAGAAAAGGTAAAGAACTCTTATCCTCTTTGAATCTTTCACTTTCAAGAAGGCTAGGTATTGAGAGTTATGATTTTGTATGAAATTGGTGAAAAAATTAGATTTAATAGCTTGATTGGAACTTGGATGGTGTAAATTTGAGCTTGAAGTGGACAAAAGCTTGGATTGCATTGAGAAAGGAGGAGCCTAAGGTGCTTGAGCTTGGGAATATCATCACTAAAGATATGGGTTTTAGTTTCAAGTAGGCATTATGTAAAATTATGTGAATGTATAGGTTAATTGCCCTTGAGGATAGGGTTGAATGAATTTGGATGATATTGTGATTAGTTGAATATATATATATATATATATATATATATATATATATATATATATATAGTATGTATGACTTAATTGTTGTGGTATGATTGTTTATGAATATAATCAATATTTGGTCAATTGGTTGTCGAATTGGATATTGGTAGCACGAATCCCCACACCTTCGTACTATTGTACCAGCAAGTGCACTGGGTCGTCCAAGTAATACCTGAGCGAGTCAGGGTCGATCCCATGAGGATTGTGGTTTGAAGTAAGCTATGGTTATCTTGCAGGTCTTAGTCAGGCAGATCAAGAGGTTGTTGAATTTTGATGATCATGAAACTATGAAAGCAAAATGGGTAGAAAATACTTTATAAATTAAAGGGAGTCAATAATAGGAATAGGGTTAAGGATTGGAGTTTCTTTGTCTTTCTGAATTAACTCTAGCAGTACTGTCTTCTTTGCTTGTGAATGATCTTCTTCTATGGCAGGCTGTATGTGATCAACGCCATGGACCGTGGTCATTGATCTCCTCTGCTATAGATTGAACGCCATTGGCCGTGGTCATCCAATCTGACGATGGGTGAAGCGCTTAGCAGTCCATTCTCCTGGCAATCCTACTCAAAATGCCACAGACAAGGTCAAATCTTCCGAATCAGAGGATGCTACTTCTTTGGATTCTAGCCTATACCACAGAGACCCTAATCTCCTCGGAAATTGGCTGAACTGATGTCTCGAGAAGTCCCCAATGAAGTCGTGGATTAACCGTCTGAGAGATGTATAAACATAGTTGTTGGCTCGTGCTTTCCAGTTACGTATTCACACGAACCCAAGTAGATGTGGGTGTTTGTCAAGCACGTTCATCTTAATATAATGAACAGAGCTAATTGTCTGATCATCCTACCCACCACGATGAAGATCGAATATAAATCTTAGAAATAAATCAAACACAGATCGAAGAAGAAACAATAATACTTTTATTAATTCATAGGACTCAGCAGGGCTCCTCCCCTCAACCTAGGAGGTTTAGAAACTCATACTGATGTAAAAAACAAAGTGATACACGAAAATAATGTATATTATGCGTGATCTCCCTAATGATTATGTAAAATACACTTTAAATACTAAACAGATGACTAGTAAGGGTTAAATAGTCTATTTAGTGCTAAAATCCACTTTTGAGGCCCACTTAGTAAGTGTTTGGGCTGAGCTTTGATGAGATCCACATGCTACGAGGTCTCTGGGGTGTGGAACATCAGCTAGGGGGTCCTCTTTGGTAGTTTGGACGCTGGTCTCTGCTCTTTGGGCGCTAGACGCCTGGAAGGGGGCAGGTAGCTGGCGTTGGATGCCAGTTTTGGGCCTTCTAATCCGAAGCAAGGTATAAACTATTATATATTGATGGAAAGATCTGGAAGTCAGATTTCCATAGCCGTTAAAATCGCTCCATTTGGACTTTTATAGCTCTAGAAAATCTCTTCCGAATGCACAGAGGTCAGATCCAAACAGCATCTGTAGTGCTTTCTCTGTCTCTGAATCAAACTTCTGCTCTAGCTCCTCAATTTCAGCAAGAAAATACCTGAAAATTGCACAAAAATACAAAAAATCATAGTAGAATCCAAAAATGTGAATTTAACACTAAAATCTATAAAAACTTAATAAAAACTAAATAAAATATACTAGAAACTATATGAAAATGATGTCAAAAATCGTATAAAATATCCGCTCATCAGATATAGTGGGTGAAATATGCTAAATGAGTTAGAATTGGGTTGAATAGGCTTGGAATAGTTAGGAATTGATTATTGAATGTTTGGAAGGGTTATGAACGGTAAGGAAGTGGTTTGAATTGGATTGAATTGAGGAATACGCACGAGGGGCATGCGTAGGATTTTACAAGTTGCACATACACACAGGGGTTATGCGTACGCACAAGCTGGGAAACCTTTTGGGTGCGTGCATAGGCACAAGGGTGATACGTACGCACAAGCCCTGTTTTTACACTTAAACTCTTTTTTTGATTGTTTGGCCTTCCTGACAAGCTTGTAAACCTTCGCAACCCCTGTTTAAGGTCCGACAACTTATTTTTAGACCTGAGCATGAGGGTGAACCTATATATTAGATTAAATGGAGATTTTAGATGAGATTGTGGAGTAGAGTTGATAAATATTGATAAGAACCTGAGAGTAATGAACTCACTAAATACTAAGTTGATATGAGACATGAATGAATGAGATCGGAGATGACTATGTATGGCCTGATTGGTTGAGATGGCAAGGTCTGGATGTTATCCCGCTTGCGTAATGAATTGAATATTGAATGATATGTGATTTGAAATATCTAAGTCGTGAGTTTTTCTGGATAGATTCAATGGTTCGCCCTACTTACTCCAGGTTGAGACTTGAGACTTTGTTAACCCTCCATCGCAAGATGTGGCTAGACACTTATACCTTTTCGGATAATTTCTCCAAGAGATGTGAATTCTTCTTGGGGATGTACGCACCGAGGGATTGTCCAAGGTTAGCTACCAGACATGTCGGGTTTGGCTGTATAACCGACAGATAAGTTCATTGGTCATAAGGCAGACATCCGTCATTTGTATTTGTATGTATTATTTTGGTGTGCATCTTATAATTGGTTTGTCTTCTTGATTAATTATGCCTATATGCTAGTTGATCTAATTGTTGTATATGCTCTCCTTATCTGTATATGCATTATATTGTCTTGTTTGTGTTTGTATAACTGAGCGATTCCTCATGCTAGCAGTGGTGACGCTGAGGGTTGTTTTGGAGGAGAATGTGACAGGTAGTGAGAGTAATTGGGAATCCGAGATAACTAATTAGATGAGATTTAGTGTCTGATTACCTTTTTGGTTTAGAGAGGACCCTAGGCTTAAATTTTGAATTGAGTGTAGTATAGAAATGCCTAGTGGGTTCGTGTGATTTTACATCATCTCTATTTGGAACTTATACCCTGCTGGGAACCTTTTAGTTCCCACTCGTTTTGGAAATTTGTTATTTTTCAAATATAGGACATGATGCATGGTGCACGAATCCCCACACTTTCATACAGCTGTACCAACAAGTGCACTGGGTCGTCCAAGTAATACCTGAGTGAGTCAGGGTCGATCCCACGAGGATTGTGGCTTGAAGCAAGCTATAGTTATCTTGCAGGTCTTAGTCAAGCAAAATCAGAAGGTTGTTGGATTGAGGCTTAATTGCATTAAAGGAATATTGCATAAAATACTTTTTTTATATTTGAATGGAATCAGTAATAGGAATTTGGTTAAGGATTCGAGTTTCTTTGTCTTTCTGAATTAACTCTGGTATTACTGTCTCCTTTGCTTGTGAATGATTTCTTCTATGGCAGGCTATATATGATCAACGCCATATGCCCGCGGTCATTAATCTCCTCTGCTTCAGATCAAACACCGTATGGCCATGGTCATCCAATCTGAACGAGGGTGAAGCTCCAGCAGTTCATTCTCTTTAGTGATCCTACTCAAAATACCACAGACAAGGTCGAATCTTCCGGATCAGAGAATGTTGTTCCTTTGGGTTCTAGCCTTTACCACAGAGACCCTAATCTCCCCAGAAATTGGCTAAACTGGTGTCTCAAGAAGTCCCCAACAAAGTCGCGGATCAGCCATCTGAGAGATGTATAATCAAGCTGGCGGTTCACGCTTTCCAACCACGTATTCACACGAACCCAAGTAGACACGGGTGGTTGTCAGGCATGCGGTCCTAGTATGATGAACATAGCTAATTGTCACTGATCATCCTATTCACCATGTTAAAGAATGAATATACATCTTAGATTTAGATCAAACACGGATTGAAGGAAAACAGTAATACTTTTATTAATTCATATAACTCAGCAGGGCTCCTCCACTCAACCTAGGAGGTTTAGAAACTCATACTGAAAGGAAATACAATGATGGTAAACAAAAATATGCTGGAAGAGATCGAGTATCCTTAACAAAGAGTGATCTTCTATTTTAAATACTAAACTAATGACTAGTAAGGGTAAAACAGTCTTTTTAGTGCTAAAATCTACTTCTGGGGCCCACTTGGCGAGTGTTTGAGCTGAGCTTTGATGAGAGCCCTGTGCTATTAAGCCTCTAGGACGTTGAACGCTGGCTAGGGGGCCTTCTTTGGGCGTTTGGATGCTGGTCTCTTTTCCTTGGACGCTGGACGCCTGAAAGGGGGCAGGAGGCTGGCGTTGGACACCAGTTTTGGGCCTTCAAATCTGAAGCAACGTATATTATACCTTGCTGGAAAGATCTGGAAGTTAGCTTTCCATATCCATTGAGAACGCTCCATTTGAACTTCTATAGCTCCAGAAAAGCTCTTCTGAGTGTAAGGAGGTCAGATTCAGACAGCATCTGTAGTGCTTTCCCTGTTTCTGAATCAGACTTTTGCTCCAACTCCTCAATTTCAGCTAGAAAATACCTGAAATTGCACAAAAATGAAAAAACTCATAGTAGAATCCAAAAATGTAAATTTAACATTAAAACCTATGAAAACTTAATAAAAACTAAACAAAACATACTAAAACTATATGAAAATGATGCCAAAAAGCGTATAAAATATCCGTTCATCACACACCAAACTTAAACTGTTGCTTGTCCCCAAGCAACTAAAAATACAGTAGGATAAAAAGAAAAGTAAGATACAATAAATCTCAGAGTTTCCAATGAAACTCAGTTTCAATTAGATGAGCGGTACTTAGTAGCTTTTTGCTTCTAAATAGTTTTGGCATCTCACTATCCATTAAAACTCAGAAGTGTTGGTCTCTTTAGGAACTTAGAATCTAGATAATATTATTGACTCTCCTAGTTCAGTTTTTTTTATTCTTGAAGACAGCTTTCAGAGTCTTGGCCGAGACCCTAAGCACTTTGTTTTCCAGTATTACCACCGGAAACATAAATGCCACAGACACTTTAACTGGGTGAACCTTTTCAGATTGTGATTTAGCTTTGCTAGAATCCCCAGATAGAGGTGTCCAGAGTTCTTAAGCACACTCTTTTTACTTTGGATCACGACTTTAACTACTCAGTCTCAAGCTTTTCACTTAACACCTTCACACTACAAGCACATGGTTAGGGACAGCTTGGTTGAGCCGCTTAGGCCAGGATTTCATTCTTTTAGGCCCTCCTATCCATTGATGCTCAAAGCCTTGAACCCTTTTACCCTTACCTTTTGGTTTAAAGGGTTATTGGCTTTTTCAATCTGCCCTCTTTTTCCTGCATTTTTAGGCAGTAATGGATTTTTCAACTTTTTATTTTTTTTTGCCATTTTTTCTTTCTTTTTCGCATGCATAATTTTTTTTTCTTTTGCAACATGCTTTTTCCTTTTTTTTTTCTTTTTGCTGCTTTTTTTTCTTCAAGAATCAATTTTTGGATTTTTCATATTACCAATAATACTTTTCCTTTTTCATCATTCTTTCAAGAGCTAACATTCTAAAATTTCAACTTCAAATATGCATCGTTTATTCATACATTCAGAAAACAAAAGTAATGCCACCACATTAAGATAATTGAACTATTCTTATTATAAACTTGAAATTCATGTATCTCTCAATTCTTTTCAAATAGAATTTTTCTTTTTAAGCAAGGTGAGAGATATATGGAACATGTCACAACTTTTAAGACATCAATACAAATGATCATGCAACAAGAACAAGAGAACAGACAATACAACATAGCAAAAAATAAAAAAATAATAAAAGGAAAGGAAGTAAAAGAAAACGAATCCACCTTTAATGGTGGCGGCTAGTACTCCTCCTTGAGGATCCAATGTGATGCTTGATCTCTTCAATGTCATTCCTTTGTCTTTGTTATTCTTTCCTCATAGCCCTTTGGTCTTCTCTAATGGATCTTTGGTCTTCTCTTATTTCATTGAGGGTGATGGGGTGCTCTTGATGCTCCATCCTCAATTGCTCCATATTAATGCTTAGTTCTCCAAGAGAAGTTTGCCATTGATCCCAAATCTTTGAGAAGGAAAATACATCCCTTGAGGCATCTCAGGGATCTCATGCTGAGGCGGCTGCACAGGCTCTTGTGCATGCTCTCTAGTTTGCTCAATCCTCTTCTTAGTGATGGGCTTATCCTCCCCAATGGAGATATCTCCCTCTATGACAATTCCAGCTGAATTGCATATATGACAGATGAGGTTTGGGAATGCCAACCTTGCATTGGTGGAAGGCTTCTCAGCTATCTTGTACAATTCTTGAGGAATCATCTCATGTACTTCCACCTAGGACCACGGTGCTCCAATTCTTTGGATTTGGGTTCACACTAGTATCATAATTTTTAGTAACCCATGCATTAGCATAAAACTCTTGTACCATTAAAATCCTAACATCTTGAATGGGATTGGTTAGGACTTCCCAACCTCTTCTCCAGATCTCTCTTCGAATTTCCGGATACTCTTTCTTCTTGAGCTTGAAAGGGACCTCAGGGATCACTTTTTTCTTTGCCACTACTTCATAAAAGTGGTCTTGATGAGCTTTGGTGATGAATCTCTCCACCTCCCAAGATTCAGAGGTGGCAGCTACTACCTTTCCTTTCCTCTTTCTAGAGGGTTATCCAACCTTGGGTGCCATAAGTGGTAATGGAAAGAAAAAAGCAACGCTTTTCCCACACCAAACTTAAAAGCTTTGCTTGTTCTCGAGCAAAATAAAGAAAAAAGAAGAATGAAATAGAAGAAGAAGAAAATAGAAGGAGATAGAGGGAGAGAGATGGCTTTTGGCCATGTGGGGTTTATGAGTATATGAGAGGTGTGTGTATGAAAGGTTATGAAGAGGGGTATTTATAGGATAGGAGTAGGTTAGATTCGGTCATAGGTGGGGTTTTGGGTGGGAAATTTGATTTTAAATTGGGTGGGGGTTGGTCGGAGTTATGATGGTCTTGGGGAAGTGATATAGATGTGATTGGGCTAGGGTTTATAGGGAAGTGTGTATAGGAAAGTGTAAAAGTAAGAAGGAATAAGTGGGGTAGGTAAAGATGCTGTGGGACCTATTGGTCCTGAGAGGCTAAGGAATTCAGATTCCTTACCCTTTGCACTGGCATTTTGAACACCCAGGGGCTGCTCCCTGGCTGGTGTTCAATGCCAGCAATGCTACCCATTTGGGGCATTGAACGCCCAGTCAGAGCTCCCTGACTGGCATTCAACTTTAACAATACTCCATCCAGAGTGTTCTGTTTTCACTTGCTGAATAATTCTGTCTCTGTTCTGACTGCTTCACATGATTATGATCCTAAGAAATTAACTGAAAGAAAAACAAAATAAAAGAAAATAAAAATAATTAATTAAGGTTGGGTTGCCTCCTAATAAGTGCTTCTTTAACGTCATTAGCTTGACGGTTAGCTCCTTATGGAGGTGAGTATGGGCTCAAAGTTTCACCCCTTACAGTGAACTTTCTTCGTGTCCTCTCATGAATGAGCTCCACATGCTCTAAAGACAGGATACGACTCATTGTATGTGGTATGACTGGTTTCTTGGTGAAGACAACTCTCATGCCAGGTGAGAGGCCTTTAGTTGGGACTTTCTTGCCCATCCAACCTTTAGGTACTTTCTTCTTGGTACCTGGTGCACGAAATTGTGATCCCTGGTAATGGCTCCAAAAACTTGGTGCTCTAATCTTGATTCATAATTTGTCACAACTTCGATACAACTAACCAGCAAGTGCACTGGGTCGTCCAAGTAATAAACCTTACGTGAGTAAGGGTCGATCCCACGGAGATTGTCGGCTTGAAGCAAGCTATGGTCATCTTGTAAATCTCAGTCAGGCGGATATCAAATGGTTATGGAGTTTTTGAATAATAATAATAAATAAATAGAAAATAAAGATAGAAATACTTATGTAATTCATTGGTGAGAATTCCAGATAAGCGTATAGAGATGCTTTCATCCCTCTGAACCTCTGCTTTCCTGCTGTCTTCATCCAATCAATCCTACTCCTTTCCATGGCAAGCTGTATGTTAGGCATCACCGTTGTCAATGGCTACATCCTGTCCTCTCAGTGAAAATGGTCCAATGCGCTGTCACTGCATGGCTAATCATCTGTCGGTTCTCGATTATACTGGAATAGGATCCATTGATCCTTTTGCGTCTGTCACTACGCCCAGCACTCGCGAGTTTGAAGCTCGTCACAACCATCCCTTCCCAGATCCTACTCGGAATACCACAGACAAGGTTTAGACCTTCCGGATCTCGGGAATGGCCATCCATGGGTTCTAACTTATACCACGAAGATTCTGATTAAGGAATCCAAGAGATACTCATTCAATCTAAGGTAGAACGGAAGTGGTTGTCAGGCACGTGTTCATAGGGAATGATGATGACTGTCACGATCATCACATTCATGTTGAAGTGCGAATGGATATCTTAGAAGCGGAATAAGTTGAATTGAATAGAAAAATAGTAGTACTTTGTATTAATTCATGAGGAACAGCAGAGCTCTACACCTTAATCTATGGTGTGTAGAAACTCTACCGTTGAAAATACATAAGTGATGAAGGTTCAGGCATGGCTGAATGGCCAGCCCCCAAACATGATCAATATGATCCAAAGTTAAACTAAAAATCATAAGATGTCTAATACAATAGTAAAAAGTCCTATTTATACTAAACTAGGTACTAGGGTTTACAGAAGTAAGTAATTGATGCATAAATCCACTTCCAGGGCCCACTTGGTGTGTGCTTGGACTGAGCTTGAAGTTTACACATGCATAGGCTTCTTTTGGAGTTCAATGCCAAGTTGTAACGTGTTTTTGGCGTTCAACTCTGGTTCGTGACGTGTTTCTGGCGTTTAACTCCAGACTGCAGCGTAGAACTGGCGTTCAATGCCCTTTTGCGTCGTCTAAACTCGGCCAAAGTATGGACTATTATATATTTCTGGAAAGCCCTGGATGTCTACTTTCCAACGCAATTGGAAGCGCGCCATTTTGAGTTCTGTAGCCCCAGAAAATCCACTTTGAGTGCAGGGAGGTCAGAATCCAACAGCATCAGCAGTCCTTCTTCAACCTCTGAATCTGATTTTTGCTCAAGTCCCTCAATTTCAGCCAGAAAATACCTGAAATCACAGAAAAACACACAAACTTATAGTAAAGTCTAGAAATGTGAATTTAACATAAAAACTAATAAAAACATCCCTAAAAGTAACTAGACCCTACTAAAAACATACTAAAACAATGCCAAAAAGCGTATAAATTATCCGCTCATCACAACACCAAGCTTAAATTGTTGCTTGCCCCCAAGCAACTGAAAATCAAATAGGATAAAAAGAAGAGAATATACTATAAATTCCAAACTATCAATGAAATATAGCTCCAATCAGATGAGCGGGACTTGTAGCTTTTTGCCTCTTGAATAGTTTTGGCATCTCACTTTATCCATTGAGGTTCAGAATGATTGGCATCTATAGGAACTCAGAGTTCAGATAGTGTTATAGATTCTCCTAGTTCAGTATGTTGATTCTTGAACACAGCTACTTTATGAGTCTTGGCCGTGGCCCTAAGCACTTTGTTTTCCAGTATTACCACCGGATACATAAATGCCACAGACACATAATTGGGTGAACCTTTTCAGATTGTGACTCAGCTTTGCTAAAGTCCCCAATTAGAGGTGTCCAGGGTTCTTAAGCACACTCTTCTTTTGCTTCGGACCTTGACTTTAACCGCTCAGTCTCAAGTTTTCACTTGACACCTTCACGCCACAAGCATATGGTTAGGGACAGCTTGGTTTAGCCGCTTAGGCCAGGATTTTATTCCTTTAGGCCCTCCTATTAACTGATGCTCAAAGCCTTGGGATCCTTTTTATTTACCCTTTCCTTTTGGTTTTAAGGGTTATTGGCTTTTTGCTCTTGCCTTTTGGTTTTAAAAGCTTTTGGCTTTTTCTGCTTGCTTTTTCTTTATATATTTTTTTCACCATTTTTTTCTTCTTTTCTCTCTTTTTTTTTTCTGCAAGATTTTGTATTCACTGCTTTTTCTTGCTTCAAGAATCATTTTTATGATTTTTCAGATTATCAAATAACATGTCTCCTTCTCATCATTCTTTCAAGAGCCAACATATTTAACATTCATAAACAACAACTTCAAAAGACATATGCACTGTTCAAGCATTCATTCAGAAAACAAAAAGTATTGTCACCACATCAATATAATTAAACTAAGTTCAAGGATAAATTCGAAACTCATGTACTTCTTGTTCTTTTGAATTACAAGCATTTTTCATTTAAGAGAGGTGATGGATTCATATTCACTACTTTAAGGCATAGACACTTAGACACTAATGATTATGTAACAAAGACACAAACATAGATAAACATTTAACATAAGAAAACGAAAAACAGAAAATTTAAGAACAAGGAATGAGTCCACCTTGGTGATGGTGGCGTTTTCTTCTTGAGGAACCAATGATGTCCTTGAGCTCTTCTATGTCTCTTCCTTGTATTTGTTGCTCCTCCCTCATAGCTCTTTGATCTTCTCTAATTTCATGGAAGATGATGGAGTGCTCTTGATGTTCCACCCTTAGTTGTCCCCAATAATTGTGTGGAGGAAAATGTATCCCCTGAGGTATCTCAGGGATCTCTTGATTTGCAGTCAAATGTTCTACCACTGAGCTATAGACCCTTGAGATGAATCTCTCCATCTCCTATGACTCAGAGGTGGAAGCTTTTGTCTTCCCTTTCCTCTTTCTAGAGGTTTCTCTGGCCTTAGGTGCCATCAATGGTTATGGAAAAATAAAAAAGCTATGCTTTTATCACACCAAACTTAGAATGTTGCTCGCCCTCGAGCAAAAGAAGAAAGAATAGTAGAAGAAGAAGAAGATATGGAGGAGATGGAGGGATGTGTGTATTCGGCTATATGGGTGGGCTTGGGTGGGAAAGAGATTTTGAATTTTGAAGGTAGGTGGGGTGTATGGATGTGAGTGATGAATGGAAAACAGAAGGGATGACTGTGAATGGAGAGAGAGAGAGGGTGATATAGGATTATGAGGAGGGAAGGTGAGTGGAGGTATGTGGGGGTCCTGTGGGATCCACAGATCCTGAGGTGTCAGGATTTACATCCCTGCACCATTGAGACATGTAAAATGCCTTTGCATACAATTCTGGCGTTTAAACGCCGAATTGATGCTTGTTCTGGGCGTTCAGCGCCCAGATGCAGCATGTTTCTAGTGTTGAACGCCAGTTCTATGCTTGTTTCTGGCGTTCAGCGCCAGCTTTTCTCAATGTGCATTCCTGGCGTCTGAACGCCAGGATGCTGCTTGTTTCTGGCGTTCAACGCCAGATCCATGCTCTGTTCTGGCGTTGAACGCCAGCCAGATGCTCGTTACTGGCGTTTAAACGCCAATAAGCCCTTCCTCCAGGGTGTGATTTTTCTTCTGCAGTTTTTTATTCTGTTTTTGATTTTTCTATTTATTTTGTGACTCCACATGATCATGAACCTAATAAAACATGAAAGAACAATAAAAATAAAAATAGAATTAGATAAATAAAAATTGGGTTGCCTCCCAACAAGCGCTTCTTTAATGTCAATAGCTTGACAGTGGGCTCTCTTGGAGCCACACAGGTGATCAGGTCAATTTTATAGACTCCCAACACCAAACTTAGAGTTTGGATATGGGAGTTCAACACCAAACTTAGAGTTTGGCTGAGGCCTCCCAACACCAAACTTAGAGTTTGACTGTGGGGGCTTTAGTTGACTCTGTACTGAGAGAAGCTTTTCATGCTTTCTCTCCATTGTTACAGAAAGAGATCCTTGAGTTTTAAACACAGGGTTGTCCTCATTTAGTTGAAGGACCAACTCTCCTCTGTCTACATCAATCACAGCTCTTGCTGTGGCTAGGAAGGGTCTTCCAAGGATGATGGATTCATCCTCATCCTTCCCAATGTCTAGGATTATGAAATCAGCAGGGATGTAAAGGCCTTCAACCTTTACTAACACGTCCTCTACTAGTCCATAAGCCATTTTCATAGATTTGTCTGCCATCTCTAATGAGAAATTGGCAGCCTGTACCTCAAAGATTCCAAGTGTCTCCATTACAGAGAGTGGCATAAGGTTTATTCCTGACCCAAGGTCACATAGAGCCTTCTCAAAGGTCATGGTGCCTATGGTACAAGGTATTAAGAACTTTTCAGGATCCTGTTTCTTCTGAGGCAATCTCAGTTGGTCCAGATCACTCAGTTCATTGGTGAGCAAGGGAGGTTCATCTTCCCAAGTCTCATTACCAAATAATTTGGCATTCAGCTTTATGATGGCACCAAGGTACTTGGCAACTTGCTCTTCAATAACATCTTCATTCTCTTCAGAAGAAGAATACTCATCAGAGCTCATGAATGGCATAAGGAGGTTCAATGGAATCTCTATGGTCTCCAAATGAGCCTCAGATTTCTTTGGTTCCTCAAAGGGAAACTCCTTATTGATCACTGGACGTCCCATGAGGTCTTCCTCCTTGGGATTCACGTCCTCCTCTTCCTCCTTGGGTTCGGCTATAATGGTTATATCAATGGCCTTGCATTCTCCTTTTGGATTTTCTTCTGTATTGCTTGGGAGAGCACTAGGAGGGGTTTTAGTGATCTTTTTACTCAGCTGGCCCACTTGTGCCTCCAAATTTCTAATGGAGGACCTTGTTTCATTCATGAAACTCAGAGTGGCCTTAGATAGATCAGATACTAAGTTTTCTAAATTAGAGGTATTTTGTTCAGAGTTCTCTATCTGTTGCTGAGTGGATGATGGAAAAGGCTTTCTATTGCTAAACCTATTTCTTCCACCATTATTAAAGCCTTGTTGAGGCTTTTGTTGATCCTTCCATGAGAAATTTGGGTGATTTCTCCATGAGGGGTTATAGGTGTTCCCATAAGGTTCACCCATATAATTTACCTCTGCTATTGCAGGATTCTCAGGATCATAAGCTTCTTCTTCAGAAGATGCCTCTTGAGTACTGTTGGATGCAGCTTGCATTCCATTCAGACTCTGAAAAATCATATTAACTTGCTGAGTTAATATTTTATTCTGAGCCAATATGGCATTCAGAGTATCAATTTCAAGAACTCCCTTCTTCTGAGGCGTCCCATTACTCACAGGATTCCTCTCAGAAGTGTACATAAACTGGTTGTTAGCAACCATGTCAATGAGTTCTTGATCTTCTACAGGCGTTTTCTTTAGATGAATGGATCCACCTGCAGAAGTATCTAATGACATCTTAGCTAATTCAGACAGACCATCATAGAATATATCCAGGATGGTCCATTCTGAAAGCATGTCAGAAGGACACTTTTTGGTCAGTTCCTTGTATCTCTCCCAAGCTTCATAGAGGGATTCACCTTCTTTCTGTCTGAAGATTTGAACATCCACTCTAAGCTTACTCAACTTTTGAGGAGGAAAGAACTTGGCTAAGAAAGCCTTGACCAGCTTATCCCAAGAGTTCAGGCTATCCTTAGGTTGAGAGTCCAACCATATTCTAGCTCTGTCTCTCACAGCAAAAGGGAAAAGCATGAGCCTATAGACTTCAGGATCTACTCCATTAGTCTTAACAGTATCACATATCTGCAAGAATTCAGTTAAGAACTGAAAAGGATCTTCAGATGGAAGTCCATAAAACTTGCAGTTTTGTTGCATCAGAGAAACTAATTGAGGTTTAAGCTCAAAGTTGTTTGCTCCAATGGCAGGGATGGAGATGCTTTTTCCATGTAAATTGGAATTAGGTGCAGTGAAGTCACCAAGAATCCTCGTTGCATTATTATTATTTTCAGCTGCCATCTCCTCTTCCTGTTCGAAAATTCCTGTAAGGTTGTCTCTGGATTGTATTTTAGCTTCTCTTAGTTTCCTCTTCAGAGTCCTTTCAGGTTCAGGGTCTGCTTCAACAAGAATGTTCTTGTCCTTGCTCCTGCTCATATGAAAGATAAGGGCACAGAAAAATAATAATAGGGATCCTTTTTACCACAGTATAGAGGTTCCCTTGTTGTGAGTAGAAGAAAAGAAGAATAAGAATATAGAAGAGAAGAATTCGAACTCAGAGGAAAATAAGGGGTTCGAATTTTGGGTAAAGAGAAGTGTTAGTAGATGAATACATAAATAGAAGGAGATGAGGGAGAAGGAATTTCGAAAATTAAAAATTAAAATTTAAAGTTAGATTTCGAAAATAGTTTTTTGAAAAAGGTTAGTAATTTTCGAAAATTAGGAATGAAATAAAATTAAAATTAAAAATTGAAAACAATTAATTAATTAAAAAGAATTTTTGAAAAGGAGGGAGGTATTTTCGAAAATTAGAGAGGGGAAGTTAGTTAGGTAGTTTTGAAAGAGATAAGAAACAAACAAAAAGTTAATTAGTTAGTTGAAACAAATTTTGAAAATCAAATTTTTAAAAGATAAGAAAATAAGGAGTTAGAAAAGATATTTGAAAAAGATAAGATAAAAAGATACTTTTGAGAAGATATGATTGAAATTAGTTTTGAAAAAGATTTGATTTTTAAAATCACAATTAATGACTTGATTCACAAGAAATCACAAGATATGATTCTAGAACTTAAAGTTTGAATCTTTCTTAACAAGTAAGTAACAAACTTGAAATTTTTGAATCAAAACATTAATTGTTGATGATATTTTCGAAAATTATGAAATGAAATTAAGAAAAATATTTTTGAAAAATATTTTTAAAATTTTCGAAAATGAATAAGAAAGAAAAAAATGAAAAAGATTTGATTTTTGAAAAAGATTTTGAAAAAGATAAGATTTTTAAATTGAAAATTTGATTTGACTCATAAGAAACAACTAAATTTTAAAAAGTTTTGAAAAAGTCAATCCAAATTTTTGAAATTTTAAGAGAGAAAAAGGGAAAGATATTTTTCTGATTTTTTGAATTTTTAATGATGAAAGAGAAAAACATGAAAAAGACTCAATGCATGAGAATTTTAGATCAAAACATGTGATGCATGCAAGAACACTATGAATGTCAAGATGAACACCAAGAATACTTTGAAGATTATGATGAACATCAAGAAAATATTTTTAAAAAAATTTTGGTGCAAAAAAAACATGCAAGACACCAAACTTAAAGATTTTTTATTTTTAGACACTAAGAATTCAAGACTGCATATGAAAAACAAGAAAAGACACAAAATGAGAAAAAAATCAAGATCAAACAAGAAGACTTACCAAGAACAACTTGAAGATCATGAACACTATGAATGCATGAATTTTCGAAAAATGCATAAATTTTTAGAAAAAATACAATTGACACCAAACTTAAAAATTGACTCAAGACTTAAACAAGAAACACAAAATATATTTTTTTATTTTATTAATTTTTTTGGATTTTTGTATATTTTTTCGAAAAATATATGGGAAAAAGAAAATAAGAAATTCAAAAATTTTTAATAAGAATTCCAGGAATCTTTCAATGTTAGCCTAAAGCTCCAATCCAAGGGTTAGACATGGCTCACTAGCCAGCCAAGCTTTAGAAGATACAAATCAGGCATATAACAGCTGATACTTCATCCAACTTCATATACATGCCTTTTATGTTGACAAGTGGAAGCCTTAATCCAAAAGAATTTGGATATGGCTTTACAGCCAGCCAGGCTTCAACATGCTTCATGAAACACTAGAATTCATTCTTAAAAATTTAGAATAATTTTCGAAAACAGATGAGAAATTTTTGAAAGATTTGTGAAAATTTTTTTTTTAAAATAAAACAAAAAGAGAATCACCTAATCTGAGCAACAAGATGAACCGTCAGTTGTCCAAACTCGAACAATCCCCGGCAACGGCGCCAAAACTTGGTGTTGTTGCCGGACCAACTTGGCACTGATGTCACCGGACCAAAGCTTGCCAGAAAATCGAACAATCCCCGGCAACGGCGCCAAAAACTTGGTGCACGAAATTGTGATCCCTGGTAATGGATCCAAAAACATGGTGCTCTAATCTTGATTCATAATTTGTCACAACTTCGATACAACTAACCAGCAAGTGCACTGGGTCGTTCGAGTAATAAACCTTACGTGAGTAAGAGTCGATCCCACGGAGATTGTCGGCTTGAAGCAAGCTATGGTCATCTTGTAAATCTCAGTCAGGCGGATATCAAATGGTTATGGAGTTTTCGAATAATAATAATAAATAAATAAAAAATAAAGATAGAAATACTTATGTAATTCATTGGTGAGAATTCCAGATAAGCGTATAGAGATGCTTTCGTCCCTCTGAACCTCTGCTTTCCTGCTGTCTTCATCCAATCAATCCTACTCCTTTCCATGGCAAGCTGTATGTTAGGCATCACCGTTGTCAATGGCTACATCCTGTCCTCTCAGTGAAAATGGTCCAATGCGCTGTCACTGCATGGCTAATCATCTGTTGGTTCTCGATCATACTGGAATAGGATCCATTGATCCTTTTGCGTCTGTCACTACGCCCAGCACTCGCGAGTTTGAAGCTCGTCACAACCATCCCTTCCCAGATCCTACTCGGAATACCACAGACAAGGTTTAGACCTTCCGGATCTCGAGAATGGCCATCCATGGGTTCTAACTTATACCACGAAGATTCTGATTAAGGAATCCAAGAGATACTTATTCAATCTAAGGTAGAATGGAAGTGGTTGTCAGGCACGTGTTCATAGGGAATGATGATGACTGTCACGATCATCACATTCATGTTGAAGTGCGAATGGATATCTTAGAAGCGGAATAAGTTGAATTGAATAGAAAAACAGTAGTACTTTGTATTAATTCATGAGGAACAACAGAGCTCCACACCTTAATCTATGGTGTGTAGAAACTCTACCGTTGAAAATACATAAGTGATGAAGGTTCAGGCATGGCCGAATGGCCAGCCCCCAAACGTGATCAATATGATCCAAAGTTAAACTAAAAATCATAAGATGTCTAATACAATAGTAAAAAGTCCTATTTATACTAAACTAGGTACTAGGGTTTACAGAAGTAAGTAATTGATGCATAAATCCACTTCCGGGGCCCACTTGGTGTGTGCTTGGACTGAGCTTGAAGTTTACACATGCAGAGGCTTCTTTTGGAGTTGAATGCCAAGTTGTAACGTGTTTTTGGCGTTCAACTCTGGTTCGTGACGTGTTTCTGGCGTTTAACTCCAGACTGCAACATAGAACTGGCGTTCAACGCCCTTTTGCGTCGTCTAAACTCGGCCAAAGTATGGACTATTATATATTTTTGGAAAGCCCTGGATGTCTACTTTCCAACGCATTTGGAATCGCGCCATTTTGAGTTCTGTAGCTCCAGAAAATCGACTTTGAGTGCAGGGAGGTCAGAATCCAACAGCATCAGCAGTCCTTCTTCAACCTCTGAATCTGATTTTTGCTCAAGTCCCTCAATTTCAACCAGAAAATACCTGAAATCACAGAAAAACACACAAACTTATAGTAAAGTCTAGAAATGTGAATTTAACATAAAAACTAATAAAAACATCCCTAAAAGTAACTAGACCCTACTAAAAACATACTAAAAACAATGCCAAAAAGCGTATAAATTATCCGCTCATCAGTACCTTTATACTTTCTTTCAAATATAGGACATGATGCATGGTGCACGAATCCCCACACTTTCATACAGCTGTACCAGCAAGTGCACTGGGTCGTCCAAGTAATACCTGAGCGGGTCAGGGTCGATCCCATGAGGATTGTGGCTTGAAGCAAGCTATGGTTATCTTGCAGATCTTAGTCAGGCGAAATCAGAAGGTTGTTGGATTGAGACTTAATTGCATTAAAGGAATATTGTATAAAATACTTTGTTTATATTTGAATGGAATCAGTAATAGGAATATGGTTAAGGATTAGAGTTGCTTTGCCTTTCTGAATTAACTCTAGTATTACTGTCTCCTTTGCTTGTGAATGATTTCGTCTATGGTAGGTTGTATGTGATCAACGTCGTATGCCCGCGGTCATTAATCTCCTCTGCTTCAGATCAAACACCGTATGGCCGCTAATAAAGAGAATTATTGCCGGTTTAGAATGAATTGAAACAATTCGTTAGTAGCATAGTCCAAACCAACGATGAATTCTCTTAATCAAATGTCAAATTCAAATTCAAAATAACCGAGAGTAATGAAACCTCGTGTCGTCCTCCCTAGGATGCAATTGGAAGTGTTTCTCTTTCGGTTGTGGAGGCCCAAAGGGGTTTTTGAATCAAGGAACTAAAGATTAAAGGAACTAAGCAATAAAAGAACTAAGAAATTATCAAAATTGGAAATTAATGCAAGCAAAGGTAATTGGGATCAAAACTAGTGAAAATGCTATAAATACAATAAAAGAGCCTTGACTTGGAAATAAGAGAAACCAAGGAATCCTATCATTGCCATAACCACAACTATGGTAATTATCATGAGTCAATCTCACCTAGTCAACCCCAACCATCGAGGAGTAAGTCAAGCAAGCATAATTGACCTTAATCCATAAGTCCTAGCTAACTTACCAAACTAGTTGATAAAAAGCTAGCGTCAATGGAAACAAGAGTCAACTAACTACCCAAGAATTACTACTAAATATCGGACATTATGACTCTAGTATCCTAGGAACTCAAACCATAAGCCAAGGTGGGAAAATCTACTCAAAATCTAGAGTTGGCATTTTCACAAACACCTTGTTTGCATAAAAGTAAAACATGGAAAATTGCCAAGTAAAATAGAAAACTATAACCAACTATCAACAAAATCAAATATAGACAAGCAATCAGGCATAAAGAAAGCATAAGATATAAAATTCATTAATCAAAACTTAAAGAAACTCAAAATTGCAATTATAAACAAAGTAACTTGAACCAAAGGAGATGAAAATGAAGACAATGTAATCAAAGAAGAAATTGAGAGTACTTAAAATTAAAGAAGCAAAATCTAAAAATCAAAGCTTGCTATAAAATGCTACAATGGAAATTGAGAATGAAACCCTAAGAGAGCAATGCTATACTACTCCTACTCCTACTCCTAATTACTCTCTAAAACTATCTAAGTGAGCTCTTTTGAAATGTGTTGAATTCTCCTTAATATAGCACTCCAATTCAGCATTTCATCTTTCCAAAATGGGCAAAGAGGCCTCAAAAAATGCGATGCACGTGTTTCATTAATGAAATCACGTGTTGGGTCCTATGCGGACACACAGATGTGTGCGTCCGCACACTTTGCTGTTTTGGCTCCTATGCATACGCACAGGTACTTGTGTGCACGCACACATGAAAATTTCCTCTTGTGAGTACGCACACTTGGCTGATTTGGTCTTGTGCATACGCACGCTTGCTTGTGCGCAGGCACACCTTGCTATGTGTGCTTTTCCTTGTTTTCTTCATGTTTTCTCCTTTGTACATGCTTTCTTCTATTTTTGGCTATCCATTCTTGCCTCTAAGGCCTGAAAATACTCAGCAAACATGTCATGGCATCAAATAGAATAAAAATGGAATTGAATTGCTTATTTCAAGCACAAAATTGCATATTTTCACATTTAGGATCAACTTGGGGACAAAACACAAAAGTATGCTCTTTTGGTGCCTAAGTGTGAGTTCATGTGCTAGAATCTATCCAATTTGAGTCAAAATATACCAACAAATATGGACTCATCAATTCCTCCACACTTAAACAATAGCATGTCCTCATGCTAAACCAACAAGGAAAACAATCAAGAGGGGTTCAACTTATTAAATGCAACTATCTATATGCATGTAAGTATACTATTTACTATCTATATATCTATCTATAGTATCTATATGAAATTGGTGAAAACAAACGAATAAATTCCCAAGCAAGTATGGACAAATAGGGCTAAGCAAAGAAGTAGCTCAATGCAATCAAAATCTAAAGAATTGATTTAACTCATTAAAATGAAGCAACTTGTAAGAATGCATGATAAGAAGGGTGGAAACACAGAATTGAGTGATCGAACCCTCACTTGGTGTGTATACACTCTAGTCACTCGGTGTTTAGGGTCAATTCACTCAAGTCTCCTCCTAATCATGCTTTCAAGGATTTGTTTTTCATCTAACAATCAACAAATATGTGATGCATGAATGCAATTATCATGAGGACTTATTAGGATTGTAATGGGGTTAGGGTCAAGGTGGGATAGATATGGCTAAGTGGACTAAATTGAATTGAATCCTTGATTAGATTAAATATCCCACTCAACCTATATCAATCAAATCACAAAAATTGCATTCTAGTCACCCATTACTTCTTTTCACACACATTCATGCCTTAGTTTCTATTCAAAACACATATGCATTTCTTATTCCACTTTTTTTCTCTTTTCTTTGGGGTAACTTTTGTCCTATCTTATTTTTTCTCATTTTATTCGTCATTTTTTTTCTATTTCTTTTTCTTTTTATACGACAAATGCATATGGTTAAAGCAATTTGATACATGAATGAGCACCCATTTTCCCAAATTTTCAATAATTACCCAAAACAAAAATGTTTCTCTACCAATGCTTTCCAAAATTTTTTTGTTGGTTTTCACCAAAATTATTTCATATATGTATGTATGATGTGATGGATGCAAATTTTCAAAATTTTCCTAGTTCTCTTCCTAATTTTCAACAGGAAAAAAGTAACATGAACAAATAGGACAAAATTGAACTAGGCATATGCTATTCACATCATCCATTCACAACTTCTATTTATACTATACACCAAGCAATATAAAGATGCAATATGTATATATATACACCAAAATGAAAGTGCAACACTAAAGATAACTAGAAGCAACTAATATATATACCAAAAGTACTAAACAATAGTGCATAAGTCAAAGTACCACAAATATCCGCAAAAAGACATAATACAGCTTAAAGTAAACTAAATGACAAGTGTTAAGGAGAGAATGTTTACACCCAAAAATCATAGATCCTCCCCCACACTTAAATCATGTACTGTCCTCAGTGCCAAAAGAATCAATCAGGGGGGAAATCAACCATGAGAAGCTCCACCGTCAGATGGTGGTGGGTGGTGGTGACGCTGATAAATAATAATGGCACGAGATGCCTCTGTGGTGGTCTCAACTGCCGGCTCCTCAACTGCCGGGTCAGTTGGCTCTGCTGCTATCTATGCTGTCAGCTCGGCTCCAGCTGCCGGCTCCTCAACTCTCTGAACTACGACCTCCTCAATCATGGGCTCTTCCGGTCTCCGCTCAGGTATCTTGACTGCATGGCCAGCTTCAGCTGTTGGCTCCTCAGATGCAGGTTCCTCAGCCTCAGGCTCTGGTGCATCTAAAGGAGGTGGATCAGGGTCTCTACCCTCGAACTTCGGCACTATCCACTTGAAGCAGCGAGCGTTGCGGCGCTCGTATCGGTGGACAGCCTGAAGGATCTCCCGGCACAACTCATATGGTGTTTGGGGTCGGGGTGTGGGTGCGGGAGATGTAGGAGGTGCTGAAGGCTCTGCTGCTGATGATGGCCCAGTCATCTTTCTCTTCTTCTGAGGCAGCCCGTCATAGTCGTCGTATGGCAGAAATGGCTGTTTACTGATGTAGACAGACGTCTAGTCTGTTGGACGTCTTTCCACTCCAGATAAAGAGGCGAATCTGGTGATCAACGATGGGAAGGAAATGTTGTATTTCTGTTGTTGGTTCACCTTCCACATTGACTCTCTGATAAGGGAAAGAACAGAGATCCTCTTCCCCTCCAGAATAGCCCACAGCAAAACTACCACATGGACTCTGATGTGCGTGGCATGCGTGCTTGGTAGAATGTAGTCAGCAATGATCTGCTGCCAGATCCTTTCCTCAGGGTTTAGGTCCATGCACGCAATGCTCAATGGAACCACATTGTCTCCCTTATTGTACTCCCATCCGGCCTCAGGTAGGCCAATCTTTTCCAGGACCATATCCAATGACAGCTTGCCGGTTGTCACGTCCTTCATTATTTGAGTATAAGCGTCACGAGCCGGAGGAATATGCGGAATATCCAAGAGGGCCTCTAAAGCAGTATCAGAGGTGTCCAGTGTGACACCTCTTAGAAAATTAGTTGGGGCATCCCTCTTTAGGAAATTTGAGTAGAATTCTTTGACTTGGTGGTCATTGACTTTCATCGGATAGAATTCTACGAATTTCCAATGGTAACTTATTCTGTTAAGGATCTGATCCGCATATTTCTCAGGCAGGTTTAGCTTTCTCTCATAGTGAAAGGCTCATTTTTCCAGTTTTTTATATTGTTCTTGGGCTTCAGCATTAATGAATGTGTCCGGTTGGTTACTTGGAGGCACAGGAGGAGGACAAGCTAAAGGATTAGCTTTCTCCTTCCCTTTGCGGGCCATCTAGAAAAAGACAAAAAACAAAGTACAACTCAGGAGAAACAGATAAAAATCACAGAAAGAAGAGTAAGAGACAATAAGATAAACAAACACTCAATTAAGGGAAAACATGTATAAAACAGTGAAATGCTGAAAAGGAAATGTATTTTCCCAAAATCAAGTAACCTAAGTGACAAATGAAGGAATGAACAACAATTAAAGCATACATATGACTTAGGTGTGCAATGGAAATAAATTTAATTTGAAAGAATTAATTATTGCAATTTTGCATTTGAAGTTGGAAGACTTAGCAAAAATTGGCATAAAAAGCAATAATCAATGCAACAGTGTGAGTATGCACCTATTCATGTTGAGAGGATAAGAAATGATTACATATACATAACTTCCTATCCAAAGCAATACTTGGTTGAAAAACAAAATGCATTGCTCAAAAACATGAAGGAACGAGTTGCTATGTATATAGTCATTAATGTTGAAAACACATGAATAGGCATTTGATCAATTCACTCAAAAAACAACATATGTACTGCTGCAAATGGCACCAAACAAAATTCAAAATGTACAAGTCTAAGATTAATTTGGTGTCTGAGCAAAAAGAAAAGAGCAGTCATTACATAATGCAGCTAATTAGTATGCTCTAGGAAAATATGCACAGCTAAGGTAACACCAACACAATAAACACAGTTATAAATTTGAAGTTCAGATTGGTGTTCAAGCAAATGACACAAGGTGCATAATGAATCAAAGTTCAGGTAGCATCGAAAATGAACAGGGGACTGCGCAAATATGCATTAAGATGCCAAATGAAAACAAAATTTGAAGCCCATGTTGATCAGACAAGATAATCAAATTCAAAAATACTCATTCAGGCGATTCGTCAAGCATGTTATGTGCAAAGTCCAAAAACAGTATGCTTAGTTCAGTCACAGCAGGGTTTATAGTTCAATGTAGCAGTTAACCAATCCAGCAAAAATCAGAAACAATTAATCCAGCATCAACATTCAATCCAAAGAACAGAAGTCATCTAACCTAATGCCACCTAGTTACAAAAATAAAACTTAAAAACAGGTAAAGAAAGAGAATTAAACAGAAATAGTAAAGAGTATATTACAGGGAAGAAAAAGGGAACCTGTAATACAGAAGGAAAAAGAGATGGGAAGGGAGGGATGGTGGCGATGTCGGGGTCGCGGTGGCACAGAAGCTCGCCGCCGCTTGTGGTGTCTCGCTGGACTGAAGGACGCGGCTAGGGCAGTGGCGCGAACAGAAGGTAGCGTAGGAACAGGGAAGAAATAGGAGAATGTAGGAGAAGAGAGAGAAGAAAAAGAATGGAAGAAAGAGAGAAAGGGGGCAACGGTCGTCGCCGGCAGTGAACGGTCAGATGGAGGTGGTGGTTGGTGGTGTTTCGGAGAAGAAGAGAAAGGGGTGGTGGGGTATTTCAAAGAAAAGGAGAAGGAAAGAAGAAAAAAGGTTTGGGAATTGATGAGGCGCGACTCTCTCTCTTTTTGAATTAACGTTTGAAAAGTGACTTGTGTGGACGCACAAGATCGTGTGCGAGCGCACACAAGGAAGAGAGGGGGGTTATGCGCGCGCACAGAGGCGTGCGGGCGCTGTAGACAGAAGGTGAATCGCAGCCTGTGCAGACTGATGCCAGGGCATCTTAGGCTAGTTTCACTAGCCTTTTTCTTTGTTTTTAATAGGTTTTATGCACTTTCTTGAACTATAAGTAAGGAAATTTGGTAGAAATTCATGTATGCCTAGATTCATTCAACCATGATTAATTTGATGTAATTTCATGAGAATTATGCTATAATTACTTGTATGCTAAGAATGACAAGAATTCTCATGACTTTAGCAAGGCTTTGATGCATGTATTAGTTGATGATAGGTGAAAGAAAGTATGGAGGAAGGTTGAAGAAGGAGCCTGTAAAAGATGAAGAAGAAGCAACGCTGGCGGCCAAGTTGGACTACCAACGTTACCTCAAATGTTGGAAGAGAGGCAGAACAATTCTCTGCATAATTGGCTGAGGCTCACATTGGAGGGAGCGTTGGACATACAATGTTACCCCCAACGTTGTGATAAAATGTTCAATTCTGGAGCTGAATGATTTTTGAGAGACGCGTACGCGTGAAAGAGCAAAATTTCTATATCCACGCGTAAGCATGAGTCACGCACACGCGTGGAAGGACAAAATTGACCATCCACGCGTACGCGTGGGTCACGTGTACGCGTCAATAACGAATGTTGGAGGTCCAACGTTGCCTCAAACGCCAGCCTCCAATATCCGCGATAAAGAGCCCATAATTTGGAATTGAAAAACTTGAAACGACGCGCACGCGTCATTACGCGTACGCGTGGATGGGAAAAATAGCACAGCATGTGTACGCGTGGAGTACGCGCACGCGTGGAGTACGTGCACGCGTGAATATGCCAACGTTGGAGGGAACGTTGGAGGTCCAACGCTGAGGCCAACGCTCCCATGCAAGTTTTTAAAACTGGAAAATGAAATCTTTGCATCCACACACACGCGTGAAGCACGCGCACGCGTGGAGCACGCGCACGCGTGGATGAACTTTTTGCCCCTTGTGCGCAAACGCGCAAAGCACGTGTACGCGTGGGTAGCGGAACGTTGGCCCTCCAACGTTGAGTCAAACACCAATGACAGCAAATTCTTCTGGTTTTTAAAAAGGGCGTTTGAGTCAACGTTGGCCATCAAATGTTGACTCCAACTTGAGCTCCAGAACTCTGCAATTCAAACAGATCTCTTCTCAATGGCAAAGGAAACCAATTGGAGCCATTTCAACCCAATTCCATCAAGGCCAAAAGCCCAATTCAGAGATTTAAAATCAATGGAAGAGAGTGTATAAATAGTTTAGAATTTAAGTTAGGAAGGACTTCTTTTTCATTTTTTTGACTTATACTGCTGGTGCGGGATTTATAACCCACAAACTAACCGGCAAGTGTACCGGGTCGTACCAAGTAGTACCTCAAGTGAATGAGGGTCGATCCCACGAGGATTGATGGATGTGACTAAACCCTAATTCCTTAGACCTTTTTAGCCTCCTCTAAAATTCATCAACCGCCAATTCCTTGGTAACTTAATTCCAATTAGAGGGTGAAGTTCAATTCTAGTTTATATACCACAGAAATTCTAATTACCCAAATATAAGAGGATTATATGTCACATATCCCGTTAAGTCCAGATAATTAGAATTTAGGAGAATATGTTTTCAAGCTATTGTTCAAGTAAAGAGCTTTTCCAAGTTATACAAGAACTCAATTAGAACAAGGGTCATACTTCCGTTCCACCCAAATCCAGAAGATAAAGACCGAAAACAATTCTTGAAATATAAATTAGTACATAAATTAAAATAGAAAAATAATAGTATCAATTCATACAATAGACAGAGCTCCTAACCTTAACAATGGAGGTTTAGTTGCTCATGGTTCAGAGAAAAAATAAGGATTCTGAAAAACCATCAATTGTGGAATGAGGTAGAAGAGAAGAGAGCCCGAAGGGTTGATTCTTTTCCCTTTTATATCTAATCCTAATTAATGTAAAATATATTTCCTAAAACTAAAATAATATCTTTTTATATTTTAAAATAAAATACAAATTTAATCAAAGGAGAAGGAAGTGTGATTTTTAGCGTGTCCTTTGAGTCCACGCTGAACTTGGCTTTTTCCAAGTTCAGCGTGGGATGTGGCGTGTGCTTCCCTGGAAGCTTTCAAGTTCCACGCTGAACTTGGCAGGGGCCAAGTTCAACGTGGAGGAGGCAGAGGTTTCTGGAGAAGAAGTGTCCACTATTATATATCATTGGAAAGCCCTAGAAGTTATCTTTCCAACGCCGCTAGAATCACGTCAATTGGACTTTTGTAGCTCGAGTTATTTCTGTTTGAGTGCAAGGAGATCAGGATTGACAGCATCATTCGCTTTCTTCCTTTTCTGCTACAAAACTCCGTCAAATCCATCCGAATGCTACCTGTAATAAATAGAATTGTCCACAACTCAAAGTAGCATCCGTAGTGGCCAAAAAATATTTAAATTTTGATTAAAATTAGCAATTCAAGTGCAAATTCACAAGGAAAAGATAGATAAGATGCTCACGCATCACAACACCAAACTTGAATTGTTGCGTGTCCTCAGGCAACCAAAATAATTACATGATCAAGATGTGAATTTGCATGAGAAGTGAGAGTTTAGTCATGCTCAAGTCTATTCTTAAAATGGGGTTTATTCATTGTAACTCTGAACAGTTTTGGCATCTCACTCTCCTTTGAATCAGAGGAATGTTAGTGTCATTCGGAATTGGAATCCCAATCATATTATGAATTCTCTGATCTTTATACTCCAGTTTAATCCTTGAACACAGCAAAATTTACTTTAATTCTCTTTTCTTTGGTGCTTTGCACCTTGAGCGTAGTCGTGACTTTAAATGTTTTGTCTCAAGCTTTACTTGACACAGAAACACCACAAGCACTTGACTGGGGAACTCTCTTGAAGTTCTGATTTTCTTTCAGCTACTCCCAGATAGTGGTGCTCAAAGCCTTTGGCATACTCTGCTGAATGCAATTGATCTTGACTCTAAATGTTCTGTCTCAAGGATTACTTGACACAAGAACACCACAAGCATATGACTAGGGAAACAACTCTTTGAGTTTTTTTATTATGTCTGACCTCCCTAGTCATTGATGCTCAGAGCCTTGAACCTTGCTTTTATTTTTCTTTTGCTATTTCTTTTACTTCAAGGATTAAGCTTTTGTTAAATTCAGAAAATTCATAGTAGTTCTCTAAATTCCTGTTCCACATACATCAACATCCTTTGATTCAAATTCAAATATGCATTGTTCATGTCATGCATTCAGAATCACAAATAATACCACCATATTTAAGTAAATAAGATTATTCTTTAATATAAACTCAATCTTTTCATGCATCACATCACTTTCTATTTTTCTTTTGATTTCAAGCTCAGTGAGCAATACATGAGACACTCTTTTTCAGCATAAAAAATCAAATAACAAAATAAATGGTAAATTAAACTAGAACCTAGGAATTGAAATAATAACTGATCATGCAATAGCAAAATAAACAGAAAACAGGAACCTAATCATAATAAGAACGGGAGAAAATATAGAATGAAAGGAACTTAACCACCTCAGTTATCCTAGTGGCCATCTCATTCTTCTGGCTGTGCTCCTCCGTGGAGATGATTCACCTCCCTTTGGTGCTATTAAAATAAACAGAAAAGCCAAAAGCGAAGTGACAACATCAAACTTAAAAGTTTGCTTGTCCTCAAGCAAAGAAGAACTGAAAATAGAGAGGAACATAAAAAGACAGATGGAGGAGGAAAAATAAATAGTAGTATATAAAAAAATAGAATATTAAAAGGACAAGAGAGGTGAAAATAATTAAAAGATATATATATTATTTTTTTGTTTTTTTTATTTTTATTTTTATTTGTTTTTTTATTTTATATATATATATATATATGTATAGTTATTTATTTATTTAATATATATATGTATAGAAAAAGGCGGGGCGTGTATATATATATGGGGAAGGAAAACGTATATATATGTAAGGGGGGTTATTACATATATAGAAGGGGTTGGGGGTCAGGTTTAATGGAAGGGTGTTGTGGTGAAGGGTGTTGAAGGGGGTGGGGACCAACGAAGGGAAAAGAAAGGGAGAATCAGGAGGGTTGGGTGTTGATTTGCTTGATTTTTGGTGGAATTTGGGCATGATATGGTATGAAATTGCGTGATTAGAGCAAGTGACGTGATCCACGCTGAACTTGAAATGGAGCAAGTTCAGCGCCGCAACCTTCGCATGCACTCTTCCTCTCCACGCTGAACTTGATGCAGCCCAAGTTTAGCGTGGACTCTTGGCCAATTCTCCGCTTTTTATGTCGTTCACCACGTTGAACTTGGAAAATTCCAAGTTCAGCGTGGGTCTTTGCCTCTTTCATGATAATTGACTTCGTTCTCCATGCTGAACTTGGAATTTTCCAAGTTCAGTGTGGACTTGGCAGAGGCCATCGTTCACATTGCACACATACTCCACGTTGAACTTGGAAAATTCCAAGTTCAGCATGGAGCTGGCAGAATCAATCAGCTCCAAAGCATCCAAAAATTTTTCTAAGTGTCCGGTTCCTGTTTTAAAATTTCTGCATGATCAAAACATAAGTAAAACAATGAAAAAACAGTAAAAACTAAATAAAAATCAAATAGATAATAAAACTAATGCAACAGAAAAATATACTAAGGATACGAAATCATCGGGTTGCCTCCTGACAAGCGCTTTTTTACCGTCACTAGCTTGACGGTCAGCTCCTCTAAGGAGGAGGATCATAGGGGCTCAGCTCTTCACCCTTTACTTTGAACTTCTTTCCTGTGTCTCCATAAATTAGCTCAATATACTCCAGAGAGAGGATTCTATTTACTGTATAAATCCACACTGGATTGCTAGTCAACATGACTTTCATTCATGGGGAGAAATCTTCAGTAAGAATCTTTTTGTTTCTTCATCCCCTAGGTACTTTCTTCTTTTTGGGAACCTCCGCGTTGGTGGATGATGCATTCCCAACACCAAACTTAGGTTTGATGTCAAGAGAAATTTTATTAGTTGTCACCATAGGAGGTTTGAGATGCAAATTCTGTTGTGCATCATCAGGGGATTCTTGAAGGTTTGGATCAATAAGCTCAGTCTGCATGCACCTCTCTTCTTCACCTGCTGAATGTATATCTTTGAAGACATGAAAGACTAGTTGCTCATTATGCACTCTAAGCACTAATTCACCTTCTTCTACATCAATCAGAGCTCTTTCAGTGGATAGGAATGGTCTTCCTAGAATTATAGAGGCATTCTCATCCTCCCTGTGTCAAGAATCATAAAATCTGCTGGGAGGAAGAACTTACCCACTTTGACCAAGATATTCTCCACTAATCTGTATGCAGGCTTTATAGATTTGTCTGCCATCTGTAATGCTATCCTTGTGGGTTGTGCCTCTTGGATTTGCAGCTTCTTCATCACAAACAAGGGCATTAAATTGATGCTTACTCCCAGAACACATAACGCTTTCTCAAAGGTTGTGCTCCCAATGGTGCATGGAATTTGAAAGCTCCCCGGATCCGGCATCTTCCTTGGCAAGCTATTCTGAATGATGGCACTACATTTCTTAGTCAGGACCACTGTCTCGTCTCCCTTTAAGGGCTTCTTCTTTGACAACAACTCTTTCATGAATTTGACATAGAGAGGCATTTGCTCCAAAATCTCAGCAAAAGGAATATTAATTTGCAACTTTCTGAAGACTTCCAAGAACTTTGAAAACTGCTTGTCCTTGGTCTCCTTTGGAAGTCTCTGAGGATATGGAATTTTAGGCTTGTACCCAGGAGCCTTTGGCAATGTAGGATAAGTGTCAAGAGAGTCTAGGAATGGGTTGTCCGCACGCTTTGGAGGGATGTGCTCTGCTTCTTCCTTCTTCTCCTCTAGAGCTTCTTTCTCAACTGGCTCCTCATTAACTTGTGCTTTCGTACTTGCCACTTGTGCACTTATCAAGGTAATAGCCTCACATTCCTCTCTTGGATTTGGAATTGTGTTACTAGGAAGGCTATTAGTGGTCCTTTGATCAATTTCATTAACTTTTGTGGCTAATTGACCCATCTGAATCTCCAAGTTCTTGATTGATGCTCTGGTTTCCTGTCTAAAACTTGCCAATATTGCTTCCAAATCATTGTTCTGCTAGGGCTGAGAAGTTGCTTGCTGAGATGACTGAAACTGGTGGTTATTAAAATTATTCTGTTGAAAAGCACCCTGAGAATTATTATTAAAATTTTGTGGCCTCTGAGGTTGCTCTCTCCACCCAAAATTTGGGTAATTTCTCTACCCCTGATTGTAGGTCTTAGAATAGGGATCATTATTGGGATTTCTAGGAGTACTCCCCACATAATTGACCTGTTCAGAAGAAAATTGAGCATAATCATAATTTTTATTTTGTATAAAATTACCTGTCATGTCATAAGAGGCTTCTTGGGGGGCATTCTGAGTGTTGACAGCTGAACTTTGCATTCCACTCAACCGTTGAGTAACCAGATTTATTTGCTGAGACAAAAGCTTGTTCTGAGCAAGAAGAGCATTAACAGCTTCCACTTCTAACACGCCTCTTTTCTGAGAGGTCTCAAAGTGCAACGGATTTCTGTTGGAGGAATATAAGTATTGGTTGTTAGCAACTAACTCAATAAGCTCAATAGTCTCCTCTGGTATCTTCTTCATGTGCAAAGAACCACCTGTAGAATTATCCAAGCGCATCTTGGACATCTCACATAAGCCCTCATAAAAGATATCCAGCTGAGTCCATCTAGAGAACATATCTGGAGGGCATTGCCTAGTCAGTAGCTTGAATCTCTCCCAAGCTTCATAAAGGGTGTCACCATCTTTCTGTCTGAAAGTCTGAACCTCCACTCTTAACTTAGTCAGCTTTTGAGGTGGGAAAAATTTAGTCAAAAATCCAGTGACAACCTTATCCCAAGTATCCAGACTCTCCTTGAGTTGAGAATCTAACCATAGTTTTACTCTATCCCAAATAGAAAATGGGAATGGCATGAGTTTGTACACCTCAGGATTCACTCCATTGGTCTTCACAATGTCACAAATTTGTAGAAAATCAGAAATAAACTGATTTGGGTCTTCCTGAGGAAGTCCATGATAATGACAATTTTGTTGCACAAGAGTAACTAGCTATGGCTTCAGTTCAAAGTTTTTTGCAGCTATAGGAGGTACCACAATGCTTTTTCCATAAAGATCTACATTAGGAGCAGTGTAAGAGCCAAGCACTCTTCTAGGTTACTCATTCCCAACTGGATTTGCCACATTAGCATTAACAGCATTATTATGATCCATAGTGGACTCTGCAGCCTTGTAAAGTCTTGTTTGTTGCAAACGCTGCCTCAAAATCCTTTCAGGTTCAAGATCAAAGTCTAACAGAGGTTCCTTGTCCCTGTTCCTGATCATAAACAAATAGAAGACAAGAAAAGATGGGACTCTCTATGTCAGAGTGTAGAGAATTCCCTACGAGGTAACCTATGTAAAATAATAAAATAAAAATACTAAATAAAATAATTAAATAAAATTCAAAAATTAATAGTAAATTTAGGACAAAATTTTCAAAATTAGGGAGCTAAATAAATAAGAAAATTAAAATAAAAATAACTAGGAAACACCAAACTTAATTTCAGAATTAAGAAAAAATAATATAAGATGCAATTTTTTTAAAATTAAAAACAAAAATAAAATATAAAAAAATTAATGGAAAGAAACAAAACGAAAACAAAAGAAAATAAAAATAAAAAGGAACAATAAATCAGGAACGAAAGTTTTGAAAAAATAAAAGATAAAAGGAAGTAAAAAAAATGCACGGGGCAGGGGAAGGGGAAACGAAAAAACAAGGAAAAATAAAGGAAAAGAAAAAAATGAGAATTAAAAATCAATAATACTAAAATAAAACTAATTAAAAGAAACATTCTCTAATCTAAGCAATCAAACAATGAGTAGTTGCCAATCACAATCAATTCCCAGCAATGGCGCCAAAAATTTGGTGTGGGATTTATAACCCACAAACTAACCGGCAAGTGCACCGGGTCGTACCAAGTAGTACCTCAAGTGAATGAGGGTCGATCCTACGAGGATTGATGGACGAAGCAACAATGGTTGATTAATTTACTTAGTTAGAGAAGAAGAAAATGATGTTTTAAGAGTTCAAACGCGTTAACAGTAAATTCAGAAATTTAATAAAGCAAGCCGTAAACAAGTTGTGAATAATATATGGAGAAACAGTTAAGGCTTCAGAGTTATCTATTTTCCGGATTGACTTTTCTTACTAACTATTTTAATCATGTAAGATTTAATTCATGGAAAACTATATGTGACTAAACCCTAATTCCTTAGACCTTTTTAGTCTCCTCTAAAATTCATCAACCGCCAATTCCTTGGTCACTTAATTCCAATTAGAGGGTGAAGTTCAATTCTAGTTTATACGCCACAAAAATCCTAATTACCCAAATATAAGAGGATTATATGTCACATATCCCGTTAAGTCTAGATAATTAGAATTTAGGAGAATATGTTTTCAAGTTGTTGTTCAAGTAAAGAGCTTTTCCAAGTTATACAAGAACTCAATTAGAACAAGGGTCATACTTCCGTTCCACCCAAATCCAGAGGATAAAGACCGAAAATAATTCTTGAAATATAAATCAGTACATAGATTAAAATAGAAAAATAATAGTATCAATCCATACAATAGACAGAGCTCCTAACTTTAACAATGGAGGTTTAGTTGCTCATGGTTTAGAGAGAAAATAAGGATTCTGAAAAACCGTCAATTGTGGAATGAGGTAGAAGGGAAGAGAGCCCGAAGGGTTGATTCTTTTCTTTTTTATATCTAATCCTAATTAATGTAAAATATATTTCCTAAAACTAAAATAATATCTTTTCATATTTTAAAATAAAATACAAATTTAATCAAAATTAATTTGTCTTCATGCGCAGCTTGTATGGAAGCCTGGGGACCACTTTGATATTGAGGATCCACGCTGAACTTGGCTTTTCCCAAGTTCAGCGTGGAGAAGGCAGTGTGATTTTTAGCGTGTCCCTTTGAGTCCACGCTGAACTTGGCTTTTCCCAAGTTCAGCGTGGGATGTGGCGTGTGCTTCCCTAGGAGCTTTCAAGTTTCACGATGAACTTGGCAGGGGCCAAGTTCAACGTGGAAGAGGCAGGGGTTTCTGGAGAAGAAGTGTGCACTATTATATACCGTTGGAAAGACCTAGAAGTTATCTTTCCAACGCCGCTGGAATCACGTCAATTAGACCTCTTTAGCTCGAGTTATTTCTATTTGAGTGCAAGGAGGTTAGGATTGACATCATCATTCGCTTTCTTCCTTTTCTGCTACAAAACTCCGTCAAATCCATTCGAATGCTACTTGAAATAAATAGAATTATCCATAACTCAAAGTAGTATCCATAGTGGCCAGAAGACATTTAAATTTTGATTAAAATTAGCAATTCAAGTGCAAATTCACAAGGAAAAGATAGATAAGATGCTCACGCATCAACTGCACTGCACATTTTACTTTCTGTTCAATTTCTTTTGCAATGTATCTTTCAATTCCAATTTCTATTTTGAGAGCTTTGAACAACTAAACCCCTTTCATTGGGTTAGCGAGCTCTGTGTAAATTCAATGGATCAATACTAGTTTTTATTCTTCTTCTTCTTTCTTTTCTCTTGATTTTACTAGAAAGCTTTCGTTCTTCATCCAATTGGATAGTTATCTTGGGAAAGAAGCTATTCATAATTAGATCTCCTCGGAACCTTGGAAGAGGAATGAGGAAATTATGCTAGAAGTTCTTTCTCACATTGGATTAGATTAGCGTTTGGATGGATATAGTGACATGTAATCCTACCAACACTTTGATCTATGAATTTGTGTGGTATAATCAGTAACCAAACTTTATCTCTTCCCATGAGCACTTAAATCAAGGAATTGGGCAATTGTTCATGCTTAGAGAGATTAGATTGCCAAGGAATTGGGAACTAATTACTTAAGATTGCAAAGGAGATCAATGAATCCATTGATTGAGGAAGAGATGAAAATGAATTTGATCCGAAGAATTATCACATCTACTGACCCCAATGAGCTTCCCCATCTCTGATCTACCCATTCTATTTCCTTTCTGCTCTTTAATTTCATGCTTAACCTCCATTCCCATTTAATTTCTTGCAATTTAAGCTTCTGTCATTTAATTTCCCGTAATTTCATTTCTGTCATTTACTTTCTTGCAGTTTAAGTTTCCGCCAATTTTACTTTCTGCAATTCCCAATTCAATTCCAATTTCGCTCAACTAGAACAATTCTCCAATTAACATTGATCAATCTACCAATCCCTGTGGGATTCAACCTCACTCTAAAGTGAGTTTTTACTTTATGACAATCCGGTACACTTGCCGGTAGAAAATTTGTTGAAAGGCAAATTTTCGTGAACCAAGTTTATGGCGCCACTGCCAGAGATTGGTATTGTATTGACAATTATTAAATTAGAGGATAACTAGATTGAGCACTTTTCTTTTCGTTTGATTAATTCAATTTTAATTTCAGTTGTTCATTTTTGTTCTCTGAAATTTTTAGTTAATTCTCTTTAATTTCTCTTACTTCTTTACTTTCTAGCAAAACTAACTCACTAACTCATTAACTATTTGATTAATTGCCTCAATTGCTCTAACCACACTTTTTCATTAATTGTAAATTCTTGCTGGTTACTGCTTGTTGTGCTACTTGTATGACAGGTAGAAGAGAGGTTTCAACCTCCTTTGATAGTGAACCGGAAAGAATCTTCCTGAGATTAAGAAGGGAAGCAAGAGGAAAGAGGGTTTTTGGTGCAGAAGAAGAGGAGGAATACTTGGATATAACCATGGAGGATGATATGGAAAACCATCATAAAGGAGAGGTGAACAATCATGCGAGAAGAGGTAGAGTCAACCCTGCCGAACAAGAGAGGAGAGTTCTGGGATCATACATCAATCCAAATCCAGGAAATTGTGGTAGCAGCATTCAAAAGCCAACTATCCATGCTAATAATTTTGACTTGAAGCCTCAGCTCATAACTCTTGTACAAAATAATTGTTCTTTTGGAGGAAGTGCACAAGAGGATCCTAATGAACATCTCACTAAATTCCAAAGGATATGTGACACAGTTAAATCTAATGGTGTTTATCCTAACACCTATAGATTGCTACTGTTCCCATTTTCTTTGAGGGACAAAGCATCAAAATGGTTGGAGTCATTTCCCAAGGAAAGCTTGACCACCTGGGAAGATGTAATGAACAGATTCTTAACAAGGTTCTACCCTCCACAAAAAGTAAACAGGCTAAGAACTGAAGTGCAGACATTCCGACAGCAGGATGGTGAGACTCTTTATGAAGCCTGGGAGAGATTCAAAGATTTGACAAGGAAATGCCCGCTGATATGTTTAATGACTGGGTGCAAATCCATATCTTTTATGAAGGGCTGAGTCATGAATCAAAGAAGGCTGTAGACCACTCATCTGGAGGTTCCTTAAACAAGAAGAAGACCATTGAAGAAGCCATTGATGTTATAGAGACAGTGGTTGACAATGAGTACTTTTATGCCTCAGATAGGAGCAACAACAGGGGAGTCTTGGAATTAAACTATATGGATGTAATCTTGGCCCAGAACAAGATAATCTCCAAGCAACTAGCTGAATTGACCAAGCAAATGGAGAAGAATCAGGCTGTAGCTATCCACACTCAATCATCACCTCAAGAAGAGTTAGACACAGAAGAAGGAATCAACTGGGAGGAGGCTAATTACCTTGGAAACTCATCTAGGTAAGCTAATGATCCATACTCTAAAACCTATAACTCTGGTTGGAGGAACCACCCAAACTTTGGGTGGAGAAACCAACAAAGCCAATGCCAAGACCACAGACCCCATAATCCAAACCAGTATAACAACTCCACTCACCAAAACTCCAACCAAAAACCATACCAGACCACACAAAACACTTACTCACAGCCACCATACCAAAGCCACAATAACCACTCTCAACACCCCAATTCCAACCAACCCTCACCACATGATGATGATAGGATGGCCAAAATGGAAGCCATGCTTGCATACCTTAGCAAGGAGTGTGAAGACATGAAAAAATTCAGGGAAGAAGTGAGAGGTAGTATAAAAAGCCGAGGGGAGGTTCTTAAGAATCTTGAATCTCAGGTAGGACATCTTTCACAGCAATTCCCCAAGCCCACCGACAGCTTCCCAAGTGATACTAAAAAGAACCCAAGAGGAGAGACCAAGAAAGTAAGGTGGGAAGAATGCAAGTCAATCAATCTAAGTAGTGAAGAAGCTCTGAAGGAAAAATGCTCCAGATACTCAGAGCATGATGAAGGAGAGTCAAGGAAGAATGTAAGGGAGATAGAAGAAATGGCTAGCCCTGAACAGAGGAAGGAACAAAAAGAGAAACAATCCCTCAAGCCTTTTGTGCCACAAGCACCATTTCCCCAGAGACTCAGGAGAAGTGAGAAAGACAAGTCATATTCAAGGTTCCTAGACATGTTTGCATCTCTCGGTGTCAACATCCCCTTCATCAAAATTCTCCAATAGATACCCACATACATCAAGTTCATGAAAGAGCTGCTGACCAAGAAAGGAACCTTAAAAGGGGGACAAATAGTGACAATGAACAAGGAATGTAGTGCCCTCATCAAGAAGGACGTACTCACAAAGAAAAAAGATCCAGGGAGCTTTCATATTCTATGTGCCATAGGAGAGACAAAAATTGACAGAGGGTTTTGTGATTTAGGAGCTAGCATAAATGTGATGCCTCTATCTCTTATGAAAAAGTTGCAAATCAATAAGCTGAAATCCACGGATGTAATCATCCAATTGGCAGACAAAACTCAGAAGCAGGCCGAAGGAGTAGTTAAAAATGTATTGGTGAAAGTAGGAAACTACTTCCTCCCCACTGACTTTGTTGTTTTGGACATGAAAGAAAGTTACCTTCATCCCATTATTTTGGAGAGACCATTTTTAGCCACTGTTAGAGCCCTGATAGATATGGAACAAGAAGAGTTAATCCTGAGAATACATGATGAACACCTCACGTTCCATGTTTTCAAACACACATCTGAGTCTGAACCAGAACTTAAAGAGCCGAAGGATGATCACAGCAACATGTGCACTAAAGAAAGCAACAGTGAATCAGTAGTTGAACCCCTGAAACAATCCTTGGTGAACAAGCAAGAATTTCAAGAAATACAGCAACCGAAGGAACTCAAAAAAGAACTGAAGCCACAAGAGTTGGAAAGAGGAATCAATGAGGAAGCCCCTGACACAATAATCACTGGAGCACCACTGGAAGAAGAGAAAAGAGTTGTGAAGAAACTGCCAAGGGAATGGAGAAATAAGAAGATTCCTACAGAGAGGTTTTCCCCTTGAGACAAGGTGATATCAGCCCACCATCTACCAACCCCATCCCATTCTCCATCTATTCCATCTCAGTTACCTCAAGTGTTCACCATCAGAAAGGTCCTCTCCCTAGAGCATGTAGAAATCATCAAGGAATCAAGTGGAGACCGCTTCACTATAAGGGGAGAAGATTTGAAGCACTACAATTCACCCTGACAAATACCAACCGTCAAGCTAATGACGCTAAAGAAGTGCTCCATTGGAGGCAGCCCATGATTTAGTTTCCTTGTTTTTAATACTTCAGTATGAATAATAAGTGTTGCTCTAACATGAATTCAAGCTCGTATAGACAATTTTGTCAATTATCCATGATATTGTGAAGCATATGATCCAATTCTAAGTTTGGTGTGCCTACAGGCACACTAAGATACCTTTCAAAAATAATGATCATATTGCCATTTTGACATGTGTTTCTTGGAATATATAGCCAAACGTTAAGTTTAATGTTCTATATATTGCAAGAACGAAGCATGAGATTCAAAGTCTTTTGAGTTTTGAAAGTCATGAAAGTGCAACCATGTTTATATAATCTTTAGCTCATGTTTGGAAATAGAAAAATAAAGTGCTTCTCATGATGGTTCAACCAAAAGTGACAATAATCCCGTGAAATTTTAATGATAATACTTGGAGGGAGTAACACTTTGAACCATATAGCCAAACAGTAAGTTTGGTGTCCTTCAAGAATATGTAAAGCACAAAAGGAGTCATTGATGGATGAACAATCATGAAGAACACTAGTCAAAATTTTAGTCTAAATTGAAGCATTGCTTGCCATGTATTCACCGCCACATATTTTAATTCTTTTCTTTGTTTTGACATGATGGATAGGATGCAGAAGAATGGCTTGATGAAAGGGACAAGACAAGGAAGAGTAAAGCTAGCATGAAGACAAAAGTAGATCATATGGCTTGGAAGGTTGCTTCGTTAGGATAAAAATCTGCACATCCTTGGGAGAAGTCCTTAGAAGACCGACCCCACATGCCTAATGAAGAGGCAACTTTTGTCCTCATTCACCGTTACATGCAAACCATTCATTAATAACTTGTCCTAAAGAATCCTAGCCATCCATTCTTCATTAAAGCTTACTATAAATGGCCTCACTTGGACCGTGCATGTAAACTAAAGTTTCACACTTCTTGTACTCCAGAAATTCAACTCTTGTATTCTCTAAAACGAAAGCCCAATAGCCGTGTTCTTTGTGCAACAAAGCACCCTTGTTCACTTGCTTCCATAACACTACCTTAACTTTAAACACTTTTCCCCCGAGAGTGCATCACACCAACCTTCCCTCTTCATAAATCTTTAACCCCTACCAGGCTAACCATCAAGGAAAGCATAACATCTTCTTCAAGTTTCAAAAGAAGGAGAGGAAAGGAACCTGTTACTGAGGAAGCTGAAAATGACTATGATCGATGGAAGTTCAGATCATGGTTCCACCAAATGCAACTTGGGTGGATGAATGACAAAAAGATATATCCAAAAATCCCTTTCCTGTTGCCTGAGGAGGGATGCCCATAAATAAAAGCCAAGATCAGAAAGAGGAAGTGGGAAGAGCTGACCTCACCAATCACCAGGATTAATGCAAACATCATAAGGGAGTTCTATGCAAACGCTATAAGGGTGGATATGGACCGAAGCACCAACATACAAGAGTTTTATACGGGGTGTGGAAGTAGACTTTAGCCTTAAGACCATTATGAAGGTCTTAGGACTAAGGCCAGCACATTTTGATGAGCCAAGATACCAACAAAGAATAAACGGAAACCCAGATTATGATGAAATCTCTAGTGATATCTGTGTGATCAGTACTGACTGGGAGAGAGACAATGAAGGAAGGCACAAGTACCTAAAAAGGGGAGATCTCACTCCTGAAGCAAAGTGTTGGTATGAACTTATAAAGAGATCAATTCTGGGCACAGTGAACACCTCTAAAGTTAACAAGCAAAGAGCTGTCATGCTACACTATATAATAGTGGGAGGAAAGGTAAAGGTTCATGAGATCATTGTAAATGATATTCAAAAGATCTCAGAGAAAAATTCTACTGAATTCTGGCTATATTACCCCAACACTATCATGCGGTTATGCATGAAGGCCAGAGTGTCACTAGAGGATGCAAACCCAACATGGCTGCATCTAGGCATGCCTATGACCCTCGAAAGGATGATGAATGTCACAGAAGCACAACAAAGTCGAAGACTACAAAGGAGGAGAAGAAGAGAAGAACCACGGGAGGAAGAAGAACAACAAGAAGAACAAGAAGAGGAACAACAATTCCAACCACAAAATAACATGGACATGGGGCTGATGCAAGAAGCAATTGAAAGGCTATCCGAACAGTACATGAGAGTTCAAGAGAAGCAAGAAGAATTCCATTCACAGTACATGAGAGCTCAACAAAGACAAGAGGAGCTTCGGTTGAGAATAATGAGTCAACAGAGAGATTATGAGTCAAGATCCTTAGTTATGCAAAGGGAACAAGCTTCACAATTTCAAGAATCTTTCAACCAGCTGGCCCAACATCAAGTTGATAACATGAGAGCTTTCAAGAAGTTCACGACCCTTCAGGATGCAAGATATGGAGTTCAAGCTGATTATAACATAAATGGCCAAATCAAGCTCAACTACATTGCGGAACATCTACATAATATGGACCCAGCATTTCCAATTTATGATCAATACTTCAAGGAAAGGAGTGACATAGAAATAGACAAAGCAATATGCCTTGAAAACAGAGTGGAAGAGACAATGAAGAAAGCTGGATTCTCGAAAAAGCTAAAGGGCAAAGGGAAGGGAGAAACTAGTAAGCAAGCAAGTGAGAAGAAGAAGAAAGATAAACAGGATAAAAAATGAAAGGTAAACTTGCTCCTTGGCTATTCTATTCAATAAAGAAAGAACATGTCTGTTTTAGTTGATAGTAACTTTTAGTTTAAGTCATTTTGCACTCTATAGTGTTTTGCAATAAGTATGCTAGTCTAGGTGTGTGTGCTTTCACTTTCACTTGTTTAAATGCTTTTCTTGTCCCCTGAGTCTTTTCAAATTAAATAAAATAGATGTTTGAACAAGAAGTGGATTAGTTCCTTTTTAGCAAGAAGTGAAATAACAGTAAGTGGTGGTATATATGTTTGATTGTGTAGTAGCTCCTTATAATGAATAAAAGGATAGATTGTTCCCCTTTAGTGTAAACTAACATGCTGTCTATGAATCATAGCTAATAAAAGTCCTTGGAGGAAAGAAAAACAAGTAAAAAGAAAGAAAAGAAAAGCCAAAAGTGGCAACAAAAATAGAAGAAAGCAGAAGAATGAGGCTAGACACCAATGATGAGATATTTTGGAGGAAAAATAAATTTCTCCCAAAACACCCAAAACTAACCGGCAAGTGTACCGGGTCGTATCAAGTAATAAAAACTCACGGGAGTGAGGTCGATCCCACAGGGATTGAAGGATTGAGCAATTTTAGTTTAGTGGTTGATTTAGTCAAGCGAATCAAGATTTGGTTGATGGTTGTGTGACTTGCAGAATTTAATTGCATTGAAGTAAAGAGAACAAGAAATAAATTGCTGAAACTTAAAGAACAAGAAATTAAATGGCAGAAACTTAAAGTGCAAGAAATGTAAATTGCGGAATCTTAAAGTGCAAGGAATATAAACTGCTTGAAATGAAAAGGGAATTGGGGAATGGATTTGCAGAATTTAAACAAGGAAAAACTAAATTGCATCAAACAGAAGAGGAAAAGGGAATTGGGATTGAACCGGATCTTGAAACAGTAAAGTAAATGAACATAAGAAAGCAATAAACAGGGAATTAAAATGGAAATTTAGATCTCAGGACCCAGAGACTAGAAACACCAAGTCTAGATCTCAATGCCTTCCTAAATCCAACAAGAACAATAGCAAGAAAATTGTAAATTACAAAGAAAAGAGATGAAGAACAATGAACCGGAAATGCAATTCAATTAACAATAAAGAAACAGAGAGATCCAAGATTGAGATTGAAACAGAATTTCTTCAATTCTCTAATCCAAGATCCAAGACAAAAGTGTAAATGAAAATGAAAGCAATGAAAGCAAAGAAAATTAAAGTTCAAAAGCTCTCCGAAAACTATTATGAAAATTCCAAAGGAAAGCTCCCCGAATAACTTGAATTCTATCCTATTTATACACTTTCCAAAATGATCTTCAAGCCTTGAGTTGGGCCTTTGTTCTTGGTGGAATTGGGTTGAAAGAGGCCTTGGTTGATTGCTCTTGAAGTTTGAAGAAGAACCGAAGTGAACCAATTGAACCGGTTTTGAAGTTAGCCATAGTTGGTCCCAACGTTAGGGCCAAAGTTAGGGGTCTAACTTTGACCCTAACTTTTCATAGCAGCAAGCATGATTTCCTGGTTTGGACGTTGGTGCCAACGTTAGGGGTCTAACTTTGACCCTAACGTTGGCCTTGCTTAGTGCTAGTGGCGCCAACGTTAGCCTCCAAGTTAGGGGGCTAACGTTGGCGCGAACGTTGGTGCCCCTCCCTTTGTGATTCATGTGCCAACGTTAGCCTCCAAGTTAGGGGGCTAACGTTGGCGCAAACGTTGGCCTTCTCCCCCTTTATAACTCATGTGCCAACGTTAGCCTCCAAGTTAGGGGGCTAACGTTGGCGCAAACGTTGGCTGGCCCAGGGATGAGTTTCAAGTTTTCTCTTGCCAACGTTAGCCTCCAAGTTAGGGGGCTAACGTTGGCTCAAACGTGGGGAGTCCAGGGAGATCTTTATGCCCAACGTTAGCCTCCAAGTTAGGGGGCTAACGTTGGGGCTAACTTCATGTCTCCAGGATCAATTTCACTTATTCCTTTCTTCTCTTCTAGCCATTCCTCTTTGCTTCAACCTTTTTCCAAGCTTTCTTCACCTATCATAAATCAACCAAACTCATCAAAGTTATGCTCAAAATCATGAGATATTCAATCTTTCATAATATGCAACAAATATAGCACAAAACCTCATGAAATGGCATGAATTCATAAATGGTTGGTTCAATCAAGGGAAACATGAAAATCTACTCAATTAGCTTGCTTGTAGCTCAAGAAAGTGCATAATTCTAATGAAAACTAAAGAAAAAGACTAGCTAAAATAGGCTAGGATGACTTGTCATCAACCAATAGCTTGGACCTTAGGACATATGCCTGTGGTGTCTTTGTACTAGGATCTGCTTGGATGATTAGGTTCTATGGAGTGCTTTAACACTTGGTAACTTGGGTTAACTAACCCGGGATTATCAACCGAAAGTCCATTATCAAGAACAACCTAGTTACAAGGCATTTAGTAACCCAAAGAGGTGCTGGGCACCAATGTCTTAAGAGGAATTGTGAGCCAAGTGTCTGTAGTGAATATGTGTTAAGTACAAACAAGCTAAGAAACTGCTACAACACATGACACTGAGCTAAAGAAAATAAAGAAAAGCAATTACCAAGGATGAGTGAATAATAAGAGGTCATAGCAGTGTGTTAATTGATGCTTAAAGGAGATAGTCTATGCCTAAAGATCAATAAGAAGTGAGTTATTGCATTTTCTGCATAAAACCCCATGAACTAATAATAATTACTTGCTGATATGAACATCACCTTCTGTTTCACTCTTTCTTCTTAATAATTCAGTACTTGCTTAGGGACAAGCAAGATTTAAGTTTGGTGTTGTGATGCCAGGGCATCTTAGGCTAGTTTCACTAGCTTTTTTCTTTGTTTTTAATAGGTTTTTTGCACTTTCTTGAGCTATAAGTAAGCAAATTGGGTAGAAATTCATGTATGCCTAGATTCATTCAACCATGATTAATTTAATATAATTTCATGAGAATTATGCTATAATTACTTGTATGCTAAGAATGATAAGAATTCTCATGACTTTAGCAAGGCTTTGATGCATGTATTGGTTGATGATAGGTGAAAGAAAGTATGGAGGAAGGTTGAAGAAGGAGCCTGGCAAAGATGAAGAAGAAGCAACGTTGGCGGCGAAGTTGGATCACCAACGTTGCCTCAAACGTTGGAAGAGAGGCAGAACAATTCTCTGCATAATTGGCTTAGGCTCACGTTGGAGAGAGCGTTGGACATCCAACGTTACCCCCAACATTGTGATAAAATGTTCAATGAGCAAAGTATCGTTTTTGTCCCCAACGTTTGGGGTAAGTCCTATTTGTGTCCCTAACATTTAAATCGTCCTATTTGTATCCTTAACATTTATAAAAGTGATTCATTATTATCCTACTATCAATTATACTAGCAAATCAGATTATATTTTTCAATTATTCTCACTTGGATGTATTCATTCTCAATTAAGTCTGACTTGGATGTGTTTGATTTAATATTATACCCACTATTTGTGTTTAGATTCAATTATGTCCCTAGAAAAGTGAATTATATAAATGTCGTAGGAATTAGTTTCAACATTTGATGAACTATTTTTCGGAGTTGATTATCGATTCTATCCCAGACATTTGTATTCTAACTTCAAGAAGAGATTTTTAAAACTCAAACTAAAGCGCTCATGATGTGTAATTGATGGCAGGATAACATTGAATCACTTTTACAAATGTTAGGGATACAAATAGGACGATTTAAACATTAAGGACACAAATAGAATTTACCCAAAATGTTGGGGACAAAAACGATACTTTACTCAATGTTCAATTCTGGAACTGAATGATTTTTAAGCAACGCGTACGCATATATGACGCGTACGCATGAAAGAGCAAAATTTCTATATCCACGCGTAAGTGTGAGTCATGCGCACGCGTGGAATGACAAAATTGACCATCCACACGTACGCGTGGGTCACGCGTCCGTGTCACTAACGAACGTTGGAGTCTAACGTTGCCTCAAACACCAGCCTCCAATGTCTGCGATAAAGAGCCCAGAATTTGGAATTGAAAAACTTGAAACGACGCGCACGCGTCATTGACGCGTACACGTGGATGCGAAAGATAGCACAGCACACGTACGCGTGGAGTACGTGCACGCGTGAATATGCCAACGAGCTTCCCCATCTCTGATCTACCCATTCTATTTACTTTCTGCTCTTTAATTTCATGCTTAACCCCCATTTCCATTTAATTTCTTGCAATTTAAGCTTCTGTCATTTAATTTCCCATAATTTCATTTCTATCATTTACTTTCTTGCAGTTTAAGTTCCTGCCAATTTTACTTTCTGAAATTCCCAATTCAATTCCAATTTCGCTCAACTACAACAATTCTCCAATTAACTTTGATCAATCTACCAATCCCTGTGGGATTCAACCTCACTCTACAGTGAGTTTTTACTTGACGACAATCCGGTGCACTTGCCGGTAGGAAATTTGTTGAGAGGCAAATTTTCGTCAATCGCGGACGCACAAGGGGTGGTGCGGACGCTCAAAAGGGGATAGGGGGTTGCGTTCAGGCGCACAAGGGGTGCGTTTGCTGCGACCAGAGGGGTTTCTAAGGTATGTGTGGTCGCACACAGCTATGCGCTCGCACAAGTGTTTTCTTTTTTTTAGAATAACAGGGTGACGTGTGCGGTCACACGCAGGATGTGCGGTCACAAGGAGAAAAGAAGGGTAGTATACACACGCACAAGCCGTGCGCGTGCTATGAACAGAGGGTGTGTTGAGGGGCGTGCAAGCACACACTGCTGTGCGGACGCACAGGGGCGGGAAAATAGGGGAGCTGCGCACGCGCACAAGGCTGTGCGGACGCACAGGACTCTGTTCCTGCAACAAAAATTTTGGCTCTAAAGCACCAACTTTGACATCCAAAACAGGTTTTGAAATCCCAAAACATCATAAAACTCTGAAAGACACATTATTTTACTAAAATTACCCAACAGACTTTAAAATAAAACTAACCAACCAAGCCAAATAACCAATTATTCATGAAACAAAAGCTAAAAGAGAGAGGGTTAGAAGGATATTACCATGGTAGGGTGTCTCCCACCTAGCACTTTGGTTTAAAGTCCTTAAGTTGGACTTGGTGAGGAGATCCTTGTTAGGGCGGCTTGCGTTTCCACTCTTCCTTGAATCTCCAACCAAGTTTGCTCTTGATTTGACCTCTGGGGTCCCAAATGAATTGCATCAAACTCCTAAGAGACTTCAGCTAGCAATTAGGATCATTAAGTATTGATCCTTGAAATTAATACCCGGATCCCATACTTGAGTTCCTCTATCACCATTGACATGCTTGTACACTCCCCAGAATCCACTAAATTGACTCATGCACCAAAATTGAGCTCCAAATGTTGAGATGGCTCCTTTGATGAACTTTCTATTTCTTTTTCAGTTAACATTCTTCTCTCCACCATTCACTACTCCAAGAAAGGTTTGAAGTTGAAAATCTGTCTCTAAGACGGCATATTGATGTGGGCCTAGAAAGCTTGCTAGAGGGGTCTTCACCCACTCAATTTGTTCTTGCACAACTATCTTCACTCCTTGGTAGCTAAGATATTCCTCAACCTCCTCTAAACCTTCCTCATCATCACTCAAGTCGAAAATTGGAGGTTGTGTGAGGTCCACATCAACATCTCCTTCAAAATCCAATAAGGGAGGCTCATGAAGGTCATTGGCGGGGTTGACCAAGTAGGACAAAAAATCTTGAATGATAGAATCCTCTTGATCACTTCCTACGAACTCTTCATTTATCTCCTTTTGTACTTCATGTTGTGACTTGATATCTTCTACTTGATTTTGTAATTCTTCGTTTACTCCACGCTTTTCACTTGGTTCTACAAATTCATGCACTAGAATTTCTTGGTCATGGCATGAACTCAATAAGGCTAACCGGTCAAGAGTTTTCGCTACTGTAGACATGATTTGCTCTTGCTTCTTTCGGAACTCTTGTTGTTCTTGAATGAGGATGAAAAGTTCTTCTTATGTGGCTTGATCCATATGTGAAGATGAGGATTGTGGTGATGAAGGTTGACAAACAAACTCATGAGGGTAAGGATTATGGTTTTGTATGTAGTGAGGTGGGGTGTATAGAATTGGTGACTAGAAAGGTAAGTGTTTGGGTTCCATTGGGGTGCATTGTAATAATAGTGTGAAAAAGTCATAAAGAAAGTATAAACAAAACTTACTAATAAAATCAAACAAACAACCAGAAAGTGCTATTTATACTATTAACATATTCACAACAACCAAAAGATATAACACCGTTTGCATCCCCGGCAACGGCGCTAAATTTGATAAAGAGAATTATTGCTGGTTTAGAATCAATTGAAACAATTTGTTAGTAGCATAGTCCAAACCAACGATGAATTCTCTTAATCAAATGTCAAATTCAAATTCAAAATAACCGAGAGTAATGAAACCTCGGGTCGTCCTCCCTAGGATGCACTTGGAAGTGTTTCTCTTTCGGTTGTGGAGGCAAAAAGGGGTTTTTGAATCAAGGAACTAAAGATTAAAGGAACTAAGCAATAAAAGAACTAAGAAATTATCAAAATTGGAAATTAATGCAAGCAAAGGTAATTGGGATTAAAACTAGTGAAAATGTTATAAATACAATAAAAGAGCCTTGACTTGGAAATAAGAGGAACCAAGGAATCCTATCATTGCCATAACCACAACTATGGTAATTATCATGAGTCAATCTCACCTAGTCAACCCCAACCATCGAGGAGTAAGTCAAGCAAGCATAATTGACCTTAATCCATAAGTCCTAGCTAACTTAACAAACAAGTTGATAAAAAGCTAGCGTCAATGGAAACAAGAGTCAACTAACTACCCAAGAATTACCACTAAATGTCAGACATTATGACTCTAGTATCCTAGGAACTCAAACCACAAGCCAAGGTGGGAAAATCTACTCAAAATCTAGAGTTGGAATTTTCACAAACACCTTGTGTGCATAAAAGTAAAACATGAAAAATTGCAAAGTAAAATGGAAAACTATAACCAACTATCAACAAAACTAAATATAGACAAACAATCAGGCATAAAGAAAGCATAAGATATAAAATTCATTAATCAAAACTTCAAAAAACTTAAAATTGTAATTATAAACAAAGTAACTTGAACCAAAGGAGATAAAAATGAAGACAATGTAATCAAAGAGAAAATTGAGAGTACTTACAATTAAAGAAGCAAAATCCAAAAATCAAAGCATGCTATAAAATGCTAAAATGGAAATTGAGAATGAAACCCTAAGAGAGCAACGCTACACTACTCCTACTCCTACTCCTAATTACTCTCTAAAACTATCTAAGTGAGCTCTCTTGAAATGTGTTGAATTCTCCTTGATATAGCACTCCAATTCAGCATTTCAGCCTTCTAAAATGGGCCAAGAGGACTCAAAAAATGTGTTGCACGTATTTCATTAACAAAATCACGTGTTGGGTCCTGTGCGGACGCACAGATGTGTGCGTCCGCACACTTTGCTGTTTTGGCTCCTATCCGCACACACAGGTACTTGTGTGCACGCACACATGGAAATTTCCTCTTGTGCGTATGCACACTGGCTTGTGCACACGCACACTTGGCTGATTCGGTCTTGTGCATACGCACGCTTGCTTGTGCGCACGCACACCTTGCTGTGTGTGCTTTTCCTTGTTTTCTTCATGTTTTCTCCTTTGTACATGCTTTCTTTCACTATTGGCTATCCATTCTTGCCTCTAAGGCCTGAAAACACTCAGCAAACATGTCATGGCATCAAATAGAATAAAAGTGGAATTGAATTGCTCATTTTAAGCACAAAATTGCATGTTTTCACATTTAGGATCAACTTGGGGATAAAACACAAAAGTATGCTCTTTTGGTGCTTAAGTGTGAGTTCATGTGCTAGAATCCATCCAATTTGAGTCAAAATACACCAACAAATATTGACTCATTAGCCACGGTCATCCAATCTGAACGAGGGTGAAGCTCCAACAGTTTATTCTCTTTGGTGATCCTACTCAAAATGCCACAGACAAGGTCGAATCTTCCGGATCAAAGAATGTTGTTCCTTTGGGTTCTAGCCTTTACCACAGAGACCCTAATCTCCCCAGAAATTGGCTGAACTGGTGTCTCGAGAAGTCCCCAACAAAGTCGTTGATTAGCCATCTGAGAGATGTATAATCAAGCTGGCGGTTCGCGCTTTTCTGCCACATATTCACACGAACTCAAGTAGACACGGGTGGTTGTCAGGAACGCGGTTCTAGTATGATGAACAGAGCTAATTGTCACTGATCATCCTATTCACCATGTTGAAGAATGAATATACATCTTAGAATTAGATCAAACACGGATTAAAGGAAAACAGTAATACTTTTATTAATTCATAGAACTCAGTTGGCTCCTCCCCTCAACCTAGGAGGTTTTGAAACTCATACTAAAAGAAAATACAATGATGGTAAACAAAAATATGCTGGAAGAGATTGAGGGTAAAACAGTCTTTTTAGTGCTAAAATCCACTTCTAGGACCCACTTGGTGGGTGTTTGGGCTGAGCTTTGATGAGATCCACGTGCTTTGAGGCCTCTAGAGCATTGAACACTGGCTAGGGGGTCCTCTTTGGGCGTTTGGACACTGGTCTCTTCTCCTTGCGCGGTGGACGCCTGAAAGGGGGCAAGAAGCTGGCGTTGGATGCCAGTTTTGGGCCTTCTAATCTGAAGCAAAGTCTGGACTATTATACATTGCTGGAAAGTCCTGAAAGTCAGCTTTCGATAGCCATTGAGAACGCTCCATTTGAACTTCTATAGCTCCAGAAAAGCTCTTTCGAGTGCAAGGAGGTTAGATTCGGACAGCATCTGTAGTGCTTTCCTTGTCTCTGAATCAGACTTTTGCTCCAGCTCCTCAATTTCAACCAGAAAATACCTAAAATTGCACAAAAATACAAAAACTCATAGTAGAATCCAAAAATGTGAATTTAACACTAAAACCTCTGAAAACTTAATAAAAACTAAACAAAACATACTAAAAACTATATGAAAATGATGCCAAAAAGCGTATAAAATATTTGCTCATCAATGCACCTCGCTGAGCATGCTGAATACTATTCTGGAAGCAAAGATTTATTTTGGGAGTTGTTTTGTACTTAGTTTATATACATATTTTCTACTTTTGTATATTATCTTATATATCCCTCTTAGAGTTTGCTTTTGGAGAAACAGGATTTATGTTTTAGTTATCTTTCGAGACGTATATGTATATTTCTAGCCGGCCTTTGCTTCGCAGTTCAAGACTAGAGCTTGTTATATAACTCTGTTGGAACTATATATATATATATATATTAGGATTTTGGTTTTCTGTATCTAGCTTTCTATTCTTGACCTTTCGAGTACAACACGATTTCTATTTCATTTTGCTTATCCTTTCTTTCAATGCTCCTAGTTATACTATCTTTCAAATATATATATGTACTTTTCTATTTTAGAGGTCGTAATATCCCACCACCTCTTATTTATGACTTAAGTGTAAAGCTCTGTGTATTAGGGTATTATAACGTCAGGCGTAGAGAGGACGACGGTGCTGTGGAGGGTGGGAAGAGGAGTTTTCGGCGCTGTGGAGAGAGTTAGGGCTTCTGGGCTTGCTTCCTTACTCGAGTGAGGAGTCAAAGTGGCGGCTAGCTAGGTTATCTACTTAGGAGAGGGGGGCTTAATATATTAGAGTTTTTAAGTGAACCAATTCAGTTTAGATCGGTTAGGGTTTTCACTAGAAGAACTTAAAACCAAACCGAACCGTAGAAAAAATTTCAAAATATCATTTTTTTATTTTTTCGATTTTTGGTTTGTTCGTTTTTAATTTTTTGGTTCAGTTAGTTGGTTTTGTTTGGTTTGGATCGATTATGATCACCCCTACTTAGTAGTGTATTTTATAAAATTATATCCAAAATCTTGGTGCATAGGTTGCAATTTGTTATAAATAGATTGATAAGTGATACACAAAGTGTTTTAGTTAAAGGAAGACTGATTAGTGACAATGCATTAATTGCATATGAATTCATGCATTTTCTAAAGAACAAGAAATATGGGAGTTATGATTTCACTTTGAAGATCGATATGAGTAAAGCATATGACAAGGTGGAATGGTCTTTCATATGGTCTATGATGAGAAAGCTGGGTTTTTGTAATAAATTGGTGGATTGAATTAGGGAATGTGTGATAACAATTTCTTATTCTATTACTGTGAATGGTCAACCTTATGATTTATTTAAACCATGTAGAGGGGTGCGACAAGGCAACCCCTTCTCCCCTTACCTTTTTCTATTTTGTGCATATGGACTTTCCCATCTGCTCCACAGAAGAAAACAGAGACAAGAATTTTTTGGATTGGGACTTAATCACTGATGCCCCAAAATCAATCACTTATTTTTTGCAGATTCCTCAATACTGTTTAGTAAGGCTACGGAAGAGGATTGTCATCAGTGTTATGAGGAGATTAGTGGTTAGAAGTTCAACTTGGATAAATCATCAGTGTTCTTTAGTAGATATACACCAGTGCATATGCGAGATTTCCTAGCTAACATACTCCAAGTTTCTCATATTGGTAATCAAGACAAGTATTTAGGATTTTCATCAGTCATCCAAAGGTCTAAAAGGTCAATATTTAATTACATAAAGGATAAAGTTATGCAAAAGCTGCAACACTGGAAAGGGCTTTACTTTCATCAAGTGACAGGAAGGTGTTAATAAAAGTCGTGGCAACTATTGTACCACTTTACACCTTAAACTGCTTCAAGCTGCTAGAAACGTTGCTCAAAGAAATTCAGAGGGCTATTATGCAATTCTGGTAGAGACAAAAGGGAAGCGAAAGGAGGATGCAGTGGATAAGTTGGAGAATTATTTGTAGGTCGAAAAAACAAGGGGATTAAACTTTAAAGATCTAAAATCCTTTAACCTTGCTATGTTAGGTAAGCAAGGGTGGAGACTATTGACTAGACCTAATTTAGTGATTTCTAAGGTTTATAAAAGTAAATACTACATATTCTCTACTTTTTTAAGGGTTGAAACAGGAACCAACCCCTCATGGGGTTGGAGGAGCGTGTTGGAGGGTTGAAAAATTTTGGAAAAAGATATTCTTTGGAGAATAGGATGAGGCAGTATGATCAACATTACACATAATTCATAGCTCAAAGAGTTTACTGCCATAACACCTATAACTAATGCAAATGCAGAATACACTCCATAATGAGTTGCAGAACTAATGTTACCAAATAGACAATGGAATTAGGTAAAAAAAAACATTTCAGTCAAACAATAGCAGAGAGAATTATTAATACCAAAATTGTAAAAGGATAAAACTACATTAGCTGGCTGAAGGAGAAGAAGGAAAGTTATTTAGTCTCATATGGTTATAAAATTGCATTTTAGATTTAACATCCTCCAATGGAATTTTTTCCTGTTTAGTGCCAAACAAAATCCCTATGGTCAGGAATATGGAGACTTAAAAGCCAACCCAAGGTAAAGAATTTCTTATGAAATCTAATTCATAATGAATTACCAGTCAAATTAAAGCTCTACACTCAAATCCTCCAAGTTAACTCTATTTGCCCACTATGTAACTCAGTAGAGGAATCGACCTTACATTGTTTGTGGGTCTGTCCAGATTTAGAAAAATCTTGGAGGCTACTAGGTATTCATCTCCCAATAGTTACCGATATGCCTTGGCGGTGGTGGAAAGAATTGCAAAATCAAAACAAAGGAAGAAGACAATTGAAGGAGATAAAGAAACTTGTAGCTAACCTGGCATGGCAGATTTGGAAACTCAGAAATGAGAAAGTTTTTGAAAGTAAGAGGAGTTGCCAATGAAGGTTGTTAATGCTGCTAGAAAACTCATGGAGGAGTGCACTGCCACCAGTCGCCTTTTCATTTTCCTTTTTTGAAGATGACTTTACCAATTTTTTTTTAATACTTCAAATGCATAGTTGTATTAATTAATTGGTGGAGCTCCATGTTTGCCATTCTGTGTCATATCTGTCTTTTGGACCAATATTTTATTCAATGAATAAAAATAACTATTTTAGTGAGAAAAAACCATCGATATTTTATAATAAAAATATTTTTTAATTATAAAATGACAACATATTAACAATTTGTAAAAATATATGTTTTTATATATAAAAAGACAAAATGTTATTGACTTTAAAAAATATTTTTTAATTATAAAAAATAAAATGTGATTAACATTTTGACAAAACATCACTAATATTTTATAAAGTCCCACAATAAATTATAACATGAGCCATTTTTGAAGAATTTATGGAAAATGATCTAATATAGAAAAGAAATCGTCAAAGACAGGCTAAAAAATTTTAGTATGGAAAAAGCATGTGAGTTTTTATTGGAAATAGAGCCTTTTGGTGTATATACAGGTAGCTGAATGTTGCCGATATAGCGGGGCCAATATGCAAGTAACATGCTGACTCAGCACGCATGCAGCGTGATAGACACGTGTCCTGATCAGGAGCAACATGCACCCTGCGTGTTGAACACATGGTAGTCATCCAAGCAACACGCACCTTACGTGTTGTACACGTGTCAGTCATACAAGCAACATGCACCTTGCATGTTGAACATGTGTCAAATGCTGGTTGGATGCCATTCCAACATGTAACCTGCGAGGTGAGTCTTCTACCTATAAAAACTGAAGCTCGTTATCATTTTATTTCATTGCGAGAGAGGTGTTTTAGTACCTTGTTGGTGTGATGGAGGGCACTGCAAATATAGTGGTTTACTACAATTGTGAGATTATACAAAATACATATGAGGGAGTGAGCTTTGCGTGTGAGAATCCATTTTCGTTTGTGGTTTCATGCACTATAACGTTCCCAGAACTACAATACGGTCTCGTCAAAGCATAGAGAGTGATATTTTAAAGAGGGTGAGCAATATTCTCTACAAGAGTCCGGTTGTCGTATTTGGCGTCTTAATACAGTTTGAGATTATGCTGATTGTTGACGAAACAAGTAGTCAACAGATATTTCATATTCACCAGCAAACTCACGTGCAACACCCAATGATTGATTTGTAAGTTGAGTTTAAATATATAGCTGTAGATGAGATTCAACATAACCCATATGTGCAGGATGACAGAGCTAAAACATACGAAGGAATAAAAACTAATAGCGAAGAGGAGTTTAAAGCTACGTACAAAGCCAGTGACGAGGACGACGACGAAGACAGAAAGGGGGGAGGTGAGGTAGTCGCGTAAACTTTAGTGGTTCCACCCGCAGTCAGTCAACCCATGGACATTCCACCTTTTATGCGTAGCTTGGATCTTGATGCCATGCATGCACCGAAGTTCCCCAAATATGCGAACATAGGTACATGAGGAGTGGATAGTATGTTTTCCTTAATTTTTTCACGGATCGATGAGCGACAATTTATTTTTTTTATAGGTGTTGTTGAACATGAAGATGGGGAGTACAGGATCGAAATAGAATACAATTCTAGAAAATCAGTCATCGCGGCAATTCGGAGTTAAATTATGATGCATGAGCATCTTTAGTTATTATTCTTTGGTTTAATTATTCTGTTGGTTCCTATAGTTTTCCCAAATTTTTAATTAGGTCACTATGCTTTTTTTTCCTTTTAATTTGGTCCCTACACTGCTTTTAGTTTTGTAATTACATTATTTTCATGTTAAAAATGTTAAAATTAACATAATATTTTTACCAAAATATATGCAATAAAAAATTTAATTAAGTTTTTAATTATAAATACCTTCAATTTGTGAAGAAATATTCAGTTAACTCTAATATTTTTTATGCTAGGAAGGACTTAATTACAAAATTAAAGCAGTGTAGGGACCCAATTAAAAGAAAAAAAAGTATAGGGACCTAATTAAAAATTTGGTAAAACTATAGGGACCAACAGAGTAATTAAACCTTTTTCTTTATCATTCCTTTGATTAAAGTTAGTGATTTTCTTATTATAATTGAGATTCTTGTGACTTAATTGATTTTATGTAGAGTTATTTTGACTTTGATATGTTTAGGAGATTGTTAAAAGATTTTAAACAAGGCCAAAAAAAGAGGAACAAGCAGAGAATCCCCAGGGAAGTGCAATGCCTTCGAAGAGAATTTGTAAATGTTGTCAATCCTGACCTCTTCATACTTAAGCGAGCATAACTTGAACTATTGAGGTCCAAATGAGACAGTTTTAGTGGTGTTAGAAAGCCAACATCTAGAGCTTCAAAATGATATGTATATGTCTATAATGGACGTTCAGTTTGAGCTACGCAAGACTGGCATCTTTAACCTCGTAAAAGTAGCGCCCCAAAAAAGGGCATGGCGTGTGATGCCCAAAACAGGCGTGTAACGCCTTCGAAGAGGGCTAATGCATGGTGTGGCACGCCCAAACTTCAAGTGCCATGCTGAGCCAACTCTTAGGGAACCATCCTAGCTTAAAAACACCTTTAGGGACCAATGGAAGATGGCGTGCCACGACCCACCATGGAGTGTCACACAAAGCAAGAAGCTATCTCTCAGGCACGAAGGCATGCCACACCCAAGCTTTCCAAGTGCCACGCCCTCCCAACAGCGTGCTACACCAGGATCTAGACACCTCCAAGGACTCCTCCAAATGCGTGCCACGCCATGTTCAAACCATAACTTCCACAAGAAGGTGTGCCATGCCTAGCATTCCAAGTGCCACTCCTTCGACCACTCCTCCATGAATGGGCATGTCATGCCAGCTTCACCAAGTGGCACACTGGTACAAAGCCTAGGAAGTCTCCAGGAAAGCCACCACAAAGGCGTGGCATGCCAAGTCCATCAAGTGCCACACCAAGTCCAACACTTCACCCAAGTATCACACAACTTCACCCAAGTCCAAGTCCAAGACCAATTACAAGGCCCATGATTACAAGGCCAAGTTTGAATTTTAATTACAAAGAGAATATCACTTTTTAGTTTAGATTGATTAAGAAAGATTTTATTTGATTTTGTTTTGAATTTAAAAGTTAGGTTTAGGTTAGAATATAAATAAGTCCAAGAAATTCTACCGAAAGACATCCCACTTTATCTTACCTTAGCTTATCTGATTACTTTTCATCCCTGTTTTTGGTTCTTCTATATCATAAGTGATGAACGGATATTTTATACGCTTTTTGGCATTATTTTCATATAGTTTTAGTATGTTTTATTTAAGTTTTATTAAGTTTTTATAGGTTTTAGTGAAAATTTCACATTTTTGGATTTTACTTTGAGCTTGTGTGTTTTTATGCAATTTCAGGTATTTTCTGGCTAAAATTGAGGAGTTAGAGCAAAAGTCTGATTTAGAGACAGAGAAAGCACTGCAGATGCTGTCTGGATCTGACCTCCTTGCATTAAAAAGAGCTTTTCTTGAGTTACAGAAGTCCAAATGGATTGTTCTTAACGGATATGAAAATCTAACATCGAGAACTTTCCAGCAATGTATAATAGTCTATACTTTACTTCAGAATTGAAGGCCCAAAACTGGCGTCCAACACCAGCCTCCTACTCTATTCTGGCATCCAATGCCCAAAGGAGAAGAGACCAGCGTCCAACGCCCATAAAGGACCCCTTAGCCAGCGTTCAATGCCCTAAAGACCTCCTAGCACGTGGATCTCATCAAAGCTCAACCCAAACACTCACCAAGTGGGCCCCAGAAGTGGATTTTGGCACTAAAAGACTGTTTTACCCTTCTTATGTAATCCTTAATCATTAGTCTAGTATTTATTTGAGAATTTTTACACAATTCAAAGACATAGATACTTTACATGTTTTTCATATTGTATCTTCTATCAGTATGAGTTTCTAAACCTTCTAGGTTGAGGGGATGAGCTCTGCTGAGTTTTATGGATCAATAAAAGTATTATTGTTTCTTTTTAATCCGTGTTTGATTCTCGATTCTAAGATGTATCTTCATTTTTCATCATTATGAATGCATTGAACTGGAACAAGTTTATCTCATTCTACATGGGTTCAGAGTGCGTCTTTTATCGGACAATGATGAGCCACTAGCTTGATTATACATCTCTTTGACGGCTAATCCACGACTTCGTTGGGGACTTCTCAAAAGATCAGTTCAGTCGAGGTATGGGGAGATTAGAGTCTTTGTGGTAGAGGCTAGAACCCAAAGGCACAACATTCTCTGATCCGGAAGATTCGACCTTGTTTGTGGTGTTTTGAGTGGGATCATTAAGGAGAATGGACTGCAGGAACTTCACCCTCAATTAGAATGGATCCATACTAACCCTGGGGTTCAGATCTGGAGGAGCATTAGCGACCTCTCAACCGGCGTTGATCACATACAGCCTGCCATAGAAGAAATCATTCACAGTTAAAGAAGACAGTAAAACCAGAGTTATCCAGAAGAACAAGACATCTCCAAGCCTTAACCATCTTCTTATCACAGTTTACACAACTTTTGAGTCATGTTTTATTTATTTCCTTTTATGCGCTTTAAAAAACATACCTACTTCTTCTATCCGCCTGACTAAGATCAACAAGATAACCATAGCTTGCTTCAAACCACAATCCTCGTGGGATCGACCCTGACTCGCTCAGATATTACTTGGACGACCCAGTGCACTTGCTAGTTCAGTTGTACAAAGTGTGGGAACTCGTGCACCAATAAGCAACTAAACCTTTTCTGTTAAGGTTGGGATCTCTGTTTATCTTTTCATAGATTATTAATCTAAGTGTTTATTTTATTTTGAGGTTTATGCTTTGATCTATTTCATAATTGAGTTTTCTTTCTTCATCCCTAAAGATTAGAATTGTTGGAAAATATTCTAACTCCATTTTGGATTCTAGTATTACTTTGGAAAATTGAATATTGAAATTGGCTTGAAAACTTTCTCATGACTTTTTAAACACATCTAGGAATAGTGTGTTAAAAAGTGTGCAACTTTATAATTCTCATAACCTTCAATTGGTTTAGAACTAGCTTGAATAAGTGATATATAATTCGACCTATGATCCTTCTTGAATTTTATGTGAATATAAATCAAAATTGTGCTTAACCTCTTTTCTTAAATAATTGACTAAGGAATTAGCGATTAATTGGATTAAAGAGAAATTGAATTTCCAAGGAATTGGAATTTAATTATTTATGATTTGTCGTGAATTGACCTTTACATGCCTTGAAATAAATAAACACAAGAATTATTTTCCTAGAGAGTGAATATCTCCAAAACCTTAAAATTCACACCATTCTTGTTTTCATCTCATTACTTTTTTTTATTTACTTTTCCTCTGTTACAAGTTTGAATTATCTTATTCTTTTGTTTCAATTGTCTAATTAGTATTCAATTAATCATTGTTGACTCGATCCTTTAATCCTCATGGAAATAATATCCATTCACCGTGGTATTACTTGATACGATTCGGTGCACTTGCTGAGTTTATTTTTACACCATCACACTATCTCCAGAGGAGTCAATTTATATTGTTTATGAATCTGAGCCATAGACATTCTATGAAAAATGCAAGACTTATGAACGTGGACGCGATTGGTTTATTCGAACCCTCTTGATACAGAAGAAAGCTTGTTGGGAGATTCAAAGATACAACGGGAAACACACGTGTTCCATGGGAACGATTTCACAAGATCACTCCAAGTTAGACTCAGACACGGTTGCTGCGAGGCTATGAAGCCATTGGTTCAATCCGACCCATCCATAAAGGTAAAATCTATAATTGTGAAAGTTTAGAAAAGATTCAACCGCACCATTAGTTACCGAAAGACTTGGTTGGCAAAGTAGAAGTCAATAGCCAAAGTTTTCAGTGGATGGGAAAAATCTTACCAAGCTTTGCCATTATGGTTCTCAGCAATGGTTCAGAAGATGTCTAGTTCACAAGTCCAAATAGAAACACGACCCCCGTATAACGGAGGTGAAGAGTGGACATTGTTAGGATACTTCACCTTGTATTCTAGAGTTTCAATCTATGCATTAGAGTTTTCAAATATTAGGGATAAGTACGATTTTGGTCCCTAAAATTTTGTGCCAGAATCAAAATCGTCCCTCTTGTAATTTTGGATTTAAAATCGTCCTTAGCATTTTTTGTATTAAAATCGTCCTTTTAATTTTTTTTGGACAAAAATACCCTCACCACTACCAACATAATTACCTCCTTCACCACCACCACCACCAACTCCCACTCCACCACCATTATCAACATCATCATCACCATCATCATCATCATCAACACCCACTGCCACTCCACCACCACTAACACCACCACCAACGCCACCGCCGTCCCCTCCCCCCTTTCCCCTTCCCCCTCCCCCTCCCCTTCCCCCACCCCCACCCCCACCCCCACCCCGCGTCCCCTCCCCTCCCCCTTCCCCCACCCCGCATCCCCACCCGTCCCCTCCCCCTCCCCATATTCCCTTCCCCCACCTCCACCTCCACCTCCACATAGAGAAGCAGAAACAGAAAATCAACAAATTCAAGCACAAATTTAACACAAGCAGAAACAGAAAACAAAAAATCAACAAATCAGCAACAATAATATTCCACAACAAAAGAAGAAAAAATCCAGAAATTCACAGAATTCACAGAAGAAGAAGAAGAAGCGGCGGGCGGCGGTGGGTTGGCGGTAAGAAGAAGAAGAACGGGCGGCGGTACGGCGGTGGGAAGAATAAGCGACAAGCGGCAGTGTGGCAGCGGGAAGAAGAAGAAGAAACGGGCGGCGGTGCGGTGGCGGAAAGAAGAAGAATAAGAAGAAGAAGCGGCGGGCGATGGGTGGCGGTGCGGCGGCAGTGCAGCGGCATGGCGTCCCCCTTCTTTCCCCCCTCCACCCTCCCCCACCCCCTTTCTCGGCCCCCTTTCTTTCTTTCTCTCCCTAGTCCCCACCCACCCCGCTTCTCTAATCCCTTTCTTTCTTTTTTTATTTTATATTTATTTTGTTTTAAAATTTTATTTTTTTATTAAAATAGGGGTAGTTTAGGAATTAAATTAAAAATTTTATTTAAAAGGACGATTTTAATACGAAAAAAACATTAAGGACGATTTTAAATCCAAAATTACAAGAGGGACGATTTCGATTCTGACCCTCAACGTTAGGGACCAAAACAATACTTATCCCCAAATATTACAAGCCACTGGTTCAGGTTGATGGCACCCACCTATACGAAAAATATAAAAGTTGCCTTTTGGTTACAATTGTGCAAGATGAGAATAAAAACATTGTGCTGATTACTTTTGCCATCGTGAAAGGTGAGACCGCTGATGCGTGGTACTTTTTCCTCAGTAATTTACAAATGCATGTTGTAAGAAGAGATGGTAAGGGTATAATCTCTGATCATCATGAGTCAATCTAGGCAGCAGTAAATCATAGCGAAGGTGATTGGAAACCTCCAAGAGCATGGTGGATGTTTTATATTCGGTACATTGGTAGCAAATTCTTAAGAAAATTCAAGGTACCATACTTGCAAAAATTTGTTGTCAATATAGGTTATTCAAGGACAGTGGAGGAGTACAACATCAATTACAAGAGGTTACAAGAACGAGGCGAGTGGTGCACGAATCCCCACACTTCGTACATCTGAACCAACAAGTGCACTGGGTCGTCCAAGTAATACCTGAGCGAGTCAGGGTCGATCCCATGAGGATTGTGGTTTGAAGCAAGATATGGTTATCTTGCAGATCTTAGTCAGGCGAATAGAAGAGTTGTTGGTTTTGGTTAAAAGCATAAAAGTGAAATAGGGTATAAAATACATTGTGAATTCGAATGTAACCAGTGATAAGAAGATGGTTAAGGCTTGGAGATGCTTTGTCCTTCTGAATTAACTCTAGTCTTAGTATCTTCTTCAATTGTGAATGATGTCTTCTATGGCAGGCTGTATGTGATTGATGCTGGTTTGAGCAGCAGCCAATACTCCTCCAGATCTGAATCCCAGGGTTAGTGCATATCCATTCTGATTGAGGGTGAAGCTCCTGCAGTCCATTCTCCTTAATGATCCTACTCAAAATGCCACAGATAAGGTCGGATCTTCTGGATCATAAAATGCTGTTCCATTGGGTTCTAGCCTCTACCACAGAGACCCTAATCTCCCCATACTTTGGCTGAACTGGTGTTTAAAGAAGTTCCTAACGAAGTCGTGGATTAGCCGTCTAAGACATGTATAATCAAGCTGGTAGTTCATCATTGTCCAATGAAAGACTCACTCTGAACCCATGTAGAATGTGATAACCTTATGCCAGTTCAACGCATTCATATTGATGAGAACGAAGATACATATTACAATAGAGAATCAAACACGAATTGAGAAAGAACAGTAGTACTTTTATTAATCCAAAAAAACTCAACAGAGCTCCTCCCCTTAACCTAGAAGGTTTAGAAACTCATACTGATAGAAAATACAATGTGAAATTCGAAATATGCTGGGAGAGATCGAGAGAGAGTTCAAAGTATGTGATCTTCTCCCTTAAATACTAAACTAATGACTAAGGATTACATAAAAAGGATAAAACATTCTTTTTAGTGCTAAAATCCACTTCCGGAGCCCACTTGGTGAGTGTTTGGGCTGAGTTTTGATGAGATTCACGTACTAGGAGGCCTCTAGGGTGTTGAACGCTGGCTAGGGGTTCCTCTTTGGGCATTTTGGATGCTGGTCTCCTCCTTTGGGCGCTGGACGCCTGGACTGGGGCAGGATGCTAGCATTGAACGCCAGTTTTCAGCCTTCAATTCTGAAGCAAAGTATGGACTATTATCCATTTCTGGAAAGCTCTAGAAGTCAGCTTTTCATAGCCATTAAGAACGTTCTATTTGGACTTCTATAGCTCTAGAAAAGCTCTCTCGAGTGCAAGGAGGTCAGATTTGGACAGCAACTGTAGTGCTTCCTCTGTCGCTTAATCAGACTTTTGCTCCAGCTCCTCAATTTCAGTCAAAAAATACCTAAATTTATACAAAAACACACAAACTCAAAGTAGAATCCAAAATGTGAATTTGACACTAAAACCTATGAAAAAATAATAAAAATTAAACAAAATATGCTAAAAACTATATGAAAATGATGCCAAAAAGCGTAAAAAATATCCGCTTCCTTGCATGTTGGGGCGTTGAATGCCAGCCCTCACTGGCGTTCAACGCTAGCTCTGGTGCCAAGATGGGCATTGAACGCCCAGTGAGGGCTTCCTTAGTGACATTCAGTGCCAGGCTCTTAGCCAGTTTGGGCGTTGAACGCCAAGTGAGGTCTTCCTCACTGGCGTTCAATGCCTTCCCAGTCTCTCCAGATTCGGCATCAGCCTCAGTGGTGATGGCCTTGTACTCTTCTCTTAGGTTCACTTCAGTGTTACTAGGAAGAGTGTCAAGAGGGGTCTCAGGGATCCTTGATGAGCGGATAATTTATACGCTTTTTGGCATTGTTTTTAGTATATTTTTAGTAGAATCTAGTTACTTTTAGGGATGTTTTCATTAGTTTTTATGTTAAATTCATATTTCTGGACTTTACTATGAGTTTGTGTGTTTTTCTGTGATTTCAGGTATTTTCTGGCTGAAATTGAGGGACTTGAGCAAAAATCAGATTCAGAGGTTGAAGAAGGACTGCTGATGCTGTTGGATTCTGACCTCCCTGCACTCAAAGTGGATTTTCTGGAGCTACAGAACTCAAAATGGCGCGCTTCTAATTGCTTTAGAAAGTAGACATCCAGGGCTTTCCAGCAATGTATAATAGTCCATACTTTACTCAAGTTTAAACGACGCAAACTGGCGTTCAACGCCAGCTCTCTGCCCAATTCTGGAGTTCAGCGCCAGAAAGGGATCAAAAACCAGAGTTGAACGCCAGAAATGGATCAAAACCTAGCGTTCAACTCCACAAATGGCCTCTGCACGTGGAAAGTTAAAGCTCAGCCCAAGCACACACCAAGTGGGTCCCGGAAGTGGATTTATTCATCAATTACTTACTTCTGTAAACCCTAGTAGCTAGTTTATTATAAATAGGACCTCTTACTATTGTATTAGACATCCTGGATTGTATTCTGATCCTGTGATCACGTTTTGGGGGCTGGCCATCTCGGCCATGCCTGGACCTTTAACTTATGTATTTTCAACGGTAGAGTTTCTACACTCCATAGATTAAGGTGTGGAGCTCTGCTGTTCCTCAAAGATTAATGCAAAGTACTAATATTTCTATTCAATTCATCTTATTTCGCTTCTAAGATATTCATTCGCTCTTCAACCTGAATGTGATGAACGTGACAATCATCATCATTCCCTATGAACGCGTGCCTGACAACCACTTCCGTTCTACATTAGATTGAATGAGTATCTCTTAGATCTCTTAATCAGAATCTTCGTGGTGTAAGCTAGAATGATGGCGGCATTCAAGAGAATCCGGAAAGTCTAAACCTTGTCTGTGGTATTCCGAGTAGGATTCAATGATTGAATGACTGTGACGAGCTTCAAACTCGCGATTGTCGGGCGTAGTGACAGACGCAAAAGGATAGTAAATCCTATTCCAGCATGATCGAGAACCGACAAATGAATAGCCGTGCCGTGACAAGGTGCGTTGACCATTTTCACTGAGAGGATAAGATGAAACCATTAACAAGGGTGATGCCTCCAGACGATTAGCCGTGCCGTGACAGGGCATTTGGATCATTTTCCCGAGAGAAGACCGAAAGTAGCCATTGACAATGGTGATGTATCACATAAAGCCAGCCATGGAAAGGAGTAAGACTGATTGGATGAAGATAGCAGGAAAGCAGAGGTTCAGAGGAACGAAAGCATCTCTATTCGCTTATCTGAAATTCTCACCAATGATTTACATAAGTATTTCTATCCTTATTTTATTAATTATTTTCGAAAACCCCATTACTATTTTATATCCGCCTGACTGAGATTTACAAGGTGACCATAGCTTGCTTCATACCAACAATCTCCGTGGGATTCGACCCTTACTCACGTAAGGTATTACTTGGACGACCCAATGCACTTGCTGGTTAGTTGTGCGAAGTTGTGAACCATGGTATTGGCATCATGTTTTTGGCGCCATTACCAGCGAAAGAAAGAGCGATGAATTTTACATAATCAAAGTGTAATCACAATTTCTGCGCACCAAGTTTTTGGCGCCGTTGCCGGGGATTGTTCGAGTTTGGACAACTGACGGTTCATCCTGTTGCTCAGATTAGGTAATTTTCTTTTTCTTTTATTTTCAAAAAAAAATTTTTTTAAATCTTTCAAAATTTTCTCCCTTGTTTTCGAAAAAAAAATTTTAAATGTTTTCAAAAATATATTTTTCTTCAGAATTTTTAAGAATGAATTCTAGTGTTTCATAAAGCGTGTGAAGCCTGGCTGGCTGTAAAGCCATGTCTAAATTCATTTAGACTGAGGCTTCCAATTCGTTATCAAGAGCAAGCTAGTTGGTGCTAATCCACCTACTGCTGATTCATGATCTACCTGCTACATGCTAAAGCTTGGATGGCTATTAAGCCATGCCTGACCCTCTGATTGGAGCTTTAGTTTAAAAATGCTAGATTCCTGGAATTCATATTAAAAATTTTGGAATCTTTATTTTTCTTTTTCAAAATGATTTTCGAAAAAAATTAAAATAAAAATACAAAAAAATTAGAAAATCATAAAAATCAAAAATATTTTTTTGTGTTTCTTGTTTGAGTCTTGAGTCACATCATAAGTTTGGTGTCAATTGCATATGCACCTTGCATTTTTCGAAAATTCATGCATTCATAGTGTTCTTCATGATCTTCAAGTTGTTCTTGGTAAGTCTTCTTATTTGATCTTTGCATTTGCATGTTTTGTGTCTTTTCTTGTTTTTCATATGCATTCTTGAATTCTTAGTGTCTAAGCATTAAAGAATTCTAAGTTTGGTGTCTTGCATGTTTTCTTTGCATTAAAAATTTTTCAAAAATATGTTCTTGATGTTCATCATGATCTTCATAGTGTTCTTGGTGTTCATCTTGACATTCATAGTGTTCTTGCATGCATCCCTTGTTTTGATTCAAAAATAAAAGAGAAAAACATGAAAATGATGTTTTTAATTTTTCTCTCTCATCATTCAAAATTTCAAAAATCAAAAAAATATCTTCCCTTTTTTCTCTCATCAAATTCGAAAATTTGGATTGACTTTTTCAAAAAATTTTTAAAATCAAGTTGTTTCTTATCTTTTTCAAAAATATCTTCCCTTTTTTCTCTCATCAATTTGAAAATCTTATCTTTTTCAAAATCTTTTTCAAAAATCAAATCTTTTTCAAATTTCTTAGTTATTTTCGAAAATTCCAAAAACATTTTTCAAAAATCTTTTTCCTAATTTTACATCAAATTTTCAAAAATAACAATAACAATTAATGTTTTGATTCAAAAATTTCAAGTTTGTTACTTACTTGTTAAGAAAGATTCAAACTTTAAGTTCTAGAATCATATCTTGTGATTTCTTGTGAATCAAGTCATTAATTGTGATTTTAAAAAAAAATCAAATCTTTTTCAAAAACTAATTTCAATCATATCTTTTCAAAATTATCTTCTTATCATATCTTTTTCAAAAATTGGATTTCAAAATATCTTTTCTAACTTCCTAACTTCTTATCTTTTCAAAATTTGTTTCAACTAACTAACTAACTTTTTGTTTGTTTCTTATCTTTTTCAAAACTACCTAACTAACTCTCTCTCTCTAATTTTCGAAAATATCTTCCCCCTTTTTCAAAAATTTCTTTCTAATTAACTAATTATTTTAACTTTTGATTTTAAAATTTTTGAAAAAAAATTACTAACATTTTTCAAAAACTATTTTCGAAAATCACTAACTCTTTTTCAAAAATCATTTTCGAAAATTCCCCTTCTCTCTCATCTCCCTCTATTTATTTATTCATCTACTAACACTTCATCTCACCCAAATTCGAACCCCCTCTTCCATCTGTGTTCAAATTTCTTCTTCCTCTTTTCTTCTAACTCACACTGGGACCTCTATACTGTGGTAAAAAGGACCCCTATTTTTATTATTTTTCTGTTCTCTCTTTTTCATATGAGCAGGAGCAAGGACAAGAACATTCTTGTTGAAGCAGATCCAGAACCTGAAAGGACTCTGAAGAGGAAATTAAGAGAAGCTAAATTACAACAATCCAGAGAGAACCTTTCAGAAATTTTCGAACAGGAAGAGGAGATGGCAGCTGAAAATAATAATAATAATGCAAGGAGAATGCTTGGTGACTTTACTGCACCTAATTCCAATTTACATGGAAGAAGCATCTCCATTCCTGCCATTGGAGCAAACAACTTTGAGCTGAAACCTCAATTAGTTTCTCTGATGCAGCAGAACTGCACGTTTCATGGACTTCCATCTGAAGATCCTTTTCAGTTCTTAACTGAATTCTTGCAGATATGTGATACTGTTAAGACTAATGGAGTAGATCCTGAAGTCTACAGGCTCATGCTTTTCCCTTTTGCTGTAAGAGACAGAGCTAGAGTATGGTTGGACTCTCAACCTAAGGATAGCCTGAACTCTTGGGATAAGCTGGTCAAGGCTTTCCTAGCCAAGTTCTTTCCTCCTCAAAAGCTGAGCAAGCTTAGAGTGGATGTTCAAACCTTCAGAAAAAAAGAAGGTGAATCCCTCTATGAAGCTTGGGAGAGATACAAAGGACTGACCAAAAAGTGTCCTTCTGACATGCTTTCAGAATGGACCATCCTGGATATATTCTATGATGGTCTGTCTGAGTTATCTAAGATGTCATTGGATACCTCTGTAGGTGGATCCATTCACCTAAAGAAAACGCCTGCAGAAGCTCAAGAACTCATTGACATGGTTGCAAATAACCAGTTCATGTACACTTCTGAAAGGAATCCTGTGAATAATGGGACGCCTATAAAGAAGGGAGTTCTTGAGATTGATACTCTGAATGCCATATTGGCTCAGAACAAAATATTGACTCAGCAAGTCAATATGATTTCTCAAAGTCTGAATGGAATGCAAGCTGCATCCAATAGTACTCAAGAGGCATCTTCTGAAGAAGAAGCTTATGATCCTGAGAACCCTGCAATAGCAGAGGTAAATTACATGGGTGAACCTCATGGAAACACCTATAATCCATCATGGAGAAATCATCCAAGTTTCTCATGGAAGGATTAAAAGCCTCAACAAGGCTTTAATAATGGTGGAAGAAACAGGTTTAGCAATGGCAAGCCTTTTCCATCATCCACTCAGCAACAGACAGAGAATTCTGAGCAGAACTCATCTAGCTTAGCAAACTTAGTCTCTGATCTATCTAAGGCCACTGTAAGTTTCATGAATGAAACAAGGTCTTCCATTAGAAATTTGGAAGCACAAGTGGGCCAGCTGAGTAAAAGGATCACTGAAATCCCTCCTAGCACTCTCCCAAGCAATACAGAAGAAAATCCAAAAGGAGAGTGCAAGGCCATTGACATAACCAAAATGGCCAAACCCAATGAGGGAGAGGAGGACGTGAATCCCAAGGAGGAAGACCTCCTGGGACGTCCAGTGATCAATAAGGAGCTTCCCTCTGAAGAACCAAAGGACTCTGAGGCTCATCTAGAGACCATAGAGATCCCATTAAACCTCCTTATGCCATTCATGAGCTCTAATGAGTATTCCTCTTCTGAAGAGAATGGGATGTTACTGAAGAGCAAACTGCCAAGTTTCTTGGTGCAATCATGAAGCTAAATGCCAAATTATTTGGCATTGATACTTGGGAAGTTGAACCTCCCTTGTTCATCAATGAACTAAGTGATCTGGATCAACTGACATTGCCTCAGAAGAGACAGGATCCTGGAAAGTTCATAATACCTTGTACCATAGGCACCATGATCTTTAAGGCTCTGTGTGAACTTGGTTCAGAGATAAACCTCATGCCCCTCTCTGTAATAGAGAAACTGGGAATCTATGGGGTGCAAGCTGCTAGAATCTCATTAGAGATGGCAGATAATTCAAGAAAACAGGCTTATGGACAAGTAGAGGACGTGTTAGTAAAGGTTGAAGGCCTTTACATCCCTGCTGATTTCATAGTCCTGGATACTGGAAAGGAAGAGGATGAATCCATCATCCTAGGAAGACCTTTCCTAGCCACAGCAAGAGCTGTGATTGATGTGAACAAAGGAGAATTGATCCTTCAACTAAATAAGGACAACCTTGTGTTTACAACTCAAGGATCTCTCTCTGCATCCATGGAGAGGAAGCGGAAAAAGCTTCTCTCAAAACAGAGTCAAACAAAGCCCCACAGTCAAACTCTAAGTTTGGTGTTGGGAGGCCACAACCAAACTCTAAGTTTGGTGTTAAACTCCCATATCCAAACTCTAAGTTTGGTGTTGGAGAGTCTCAACAAAGCTCTGCACATCTGTGAGGCTCCATGAGAGCCCACTGTCAAGCTACTGACATTAAAGAAGCGCTTGTTGGGAGGCAACCCAATTTTTATCTAACTATATTTTTCTTAGTTATATGTCTTTATAAGTTCATGATCATGTGGAGTTACAAAATAAATATAAAAATTGAAAACGGAATCAAAAACAGCAGAAGAAAAATCACACCCTAGAGGAAGCATCTGCCTGGCGTTCAACGCCAGAACAGAGCATGGTTCTGGCGCTGAACGCCCAAAATGGGCAGCATCCTGGCGCTGAACGCCCAGAACAAGCATGGTTCTGGTGTTCAACGCCAGAAATGGGCAACAAATGGGCGTTGAACGCCCAAAATGGGCACCAACCTGGCGCTGAACGCCCAGAGTTGTGTGCAAGGGCATTTTGCATGCCTAAATTGGTGCAGGGATGTAAATGCCTTGACACCTCAAGATCTGTGGACCCCACAGGATCATCTCAGGATCTGTAGATCCCACAGGATCCCCACCTACCTCATCATCTCTCTTTCCATTCATGATCATCCCTTCTGTTTTTCATTTACCACTCACATCCATACACCCACCTACCTTCAAAATTCAACATCTCTCTCCCACCCAATCCCACCCATATGGCCGAATACACACATCCCTCCATCTCCTCCATATCTTCTTTTTCTTCTTCTATTCTTTCTTCTTTTGCTCGAGGGCGAGCAACATTCTAAGTTTGGTGTGGTAAAAGCATAGCTTTTTTTGTTTTTCCATAACCATTAATGGCACCTAAGGCCAGAGAAACCTCAAGAAAGAGGAAAGGGAAGACAATTGCTTCCACCTCCGAGTCATGGGAGATGGAAAGATTCATCTCAAGGGTCTATAGCTCAGTGGTAGAACATGTGGCTGCAAATCAAGAGATCCTTGAGATACCTCAGGGGATGCACTTCCCTCCACATAAATATTTGGGAGCAAATCAACACCTCCTTAGGAGAATTGAGTTCCAATATGGGACAACTAAGGGTGGAACATCAAGCCACAAAGGAAAGGAAGAGACATAGAAGAGCTCAAGAACATCATTGGTTCCTCAAAAAGGAAACGCCACCATCACTAAGGTGAACTCATTCCTTGTTCTTACTTTCTCTGTTTTTCGTTTTCTATGTTAAGTGCTTATCTATGTTTGTGTCTTCATCACATGATCATTAGTAGTTAGTAACTATGTCTTAAAGTTATGAATGTCCTATGAATCCATCACCTCTCTTAAATGAAAAATGTTTTAATTCAAAAGAACAAGAAGTACATGAGTTTTGAATTTATCCTTGAACTTAGCTTAATTATATTGATGTGGTGACAATGCTTCTTGTTTTCTGAATGTATGCTTGAACAGTGCATATGTCTTTTGAAGTTGTTGTTTAAGAATGTTAAATATGTTGGCTCTTGAAAGAATGATGACTAGGAGGCATGTTATTTGATAATCTGAAAAATCATAAAAATGATTCTTGAAGCAAGAAAAATCAGCAAAGAACAAAGCTTGCAAAAAAAATAAAAAAATAAAAATAAAAAAAATAGGCGAAAAAAAAAAAAGAAAAAGCAAGCAGAAAAAGCCAAAAGCTCTTAAAACCAAGAGGCAAGAGCAAAAAGCCAATAACCCTTAAAACCAAAAGGCAAGGGCAAATAAAAAGGATCCCAAGGCTTTGAGCATCAGTGGATAGGAGGGCCTAAAGGAATAAAATCCCGGTCTAAGCGGCTAAACCAAGCTGTCCCTAACCATGTGCTTGTGGCGTGTAGGTGTCAAGTGAAAACTTGAGACTGAGCGGTTAAAGTCAAGGTCCAAAGCAAAAAAAAGAGTGTGCTTAAGAACCCTGGACACCTCTAATTGGGGAATTTAGCAAAGCTGAGTCACAATCTAAAAAGGTTCACCCAACTATGTGTCTGTGGCATTTATGTATCCGATGGTAATACTGGAAAACAAAGTGCTTAGGGCCACGGCCAAGACTCATAAAATAGCTGTGTTCAAGAATCATCATACTGAACTAGGAGAGTCAATAACACTATCTGAACTCTGAGTTCCTATAGATGCCAATCATTCTAAACTTCAATGGATAAAGTGAGATGCCAAAACTATTCAAGAGGCAAAAAGCTATAAGTCCCACTCATATGATTGAAGCTATGTTTCATTGATAGTTTGGAATTTATAGTATATTCTCTTCTTTTTATCCTATTTGATTTTCAGTTGCTTGGGGACAAGCAACAATTTAAGTTTGGTGTTGTGATGAGTGGATAATTTATACGCTTTTTGGCATTCTTTTTAGTATATTTTTAGTAGAATCTAGTTACTTTTAGGGATGTTTTCATTAGTTTTTATGTTAAATTCACATTTCTGGACTTTACTATGAGTTTGTGTGTTTCTCTGTGATTTCAGGTATTTTCTGGCTGAAATTGAGGGACTTGAGCAAAAATCAGATTCAGAGGTTGAAGAAGGACTGCTGATGCTGTTGGATTCTGACCTCCCTGCACTCAAAGTGGATTTTCTGGAGCTACAAAACTCAAAAAGGCGCGCTTTCAATTGCGTTGGAAAGTAGACATCTAGGTCTTTCCAGAAATGTATAATAGTCCATACTTTGTCCAAGTTTAAACGACGCAAACTGGCGTTCAACGCCAGCTCTCTGCCCAATTCTGGAGTTCAGCGCCAGAAAGGGATCAAAAACCAGAGTTGAACGCCAGAAATGGATCAAAACCTAGCGTTCAACTCCACAAATGGCCTCTGCACGTGGAAAGTTAAAGCTCAGCCCAAGCACACACCAAGTGGGCCCCGGAAGTGGATTTATGCATCAATTACTTACTTCTGTAAACCCTAGTAGCTAGTTTATTATAAATAGGACCTCTTACTATTGTATTAGACATCCTGGATTGTATTCTGATCCTGTGATCACGTTTTGGGGGCTGGCCATCTCAGCCATGCCTGGACCTTTCACTTATGTATTTTCAACGGTAGAGTTTCTACACTCCATAGATTAAGGTGTGGAGCTCTGCTGTTCCTCAAAGATTAATGCAAAGTACTACTGTTTCTATTCAATTCATCTTATTTCGCTTCTAAGATATTCATTCGCACTTCAACCTGAATGTGATGAACGTGACAATCATCATCATTCCCTATGAACGCGTTCCTGACAACCACTTCCGTTTTACATTAGATTGAATGAGTATCTCTTAGATCTCTTAATCAGAATCTTCGTGGTGTAAGCTAGAATGATGGCGGCATTCAAGAGAATCCGGAAAGTCTAAACCTTGTCTGTGGTATTCTGAGTAGGATTCAATGATTGAATGACTGTGACGAGCTTCAAACTCGTGATTGCCGGGCGTAGTGACAGACGCAAAAGGATAGTAAATCCTATTCTAGCATGATCGAGAACCAACAGATGAATAGCCGTGCCGTGACAGGGTGCGTTGACCATTTTCACTGAGAGGATAAGATGAAACCATTGACAAGGGTGATGCCTCCAGACGATTAGCTGTGCCGTGACAGGGCATTTGGATCATTTTCCCGAGAGAAGACCGAAAGTAGCCATTGACAATGGTGATGTATCACATAAAGCCAGCCATGGAAAGGAGTAAGACTAATTGGATGAAGATAGCAGGAAAGCAGAGGTTCAGATGAACGAAAGCATCTCTATTCGCTTATCTGAAATTCTCACCAATGATTTACATAAGTATTTCTATCCTTATTTTATTAATTATTTTCGAAAACCCCATTACTATTTTATATCCGCCTGACTGAGATTTACAAGGTGACCATAGCTTGCTTCATACCAACAATCTCCGTGGGATTCGACCCTTACTCACGTAAGGTATTATTTGGACGACCCAGTGCACTTGCTGGTTAGTTGTGCGAAGTTGTGAACCATGGTATTGGCATCATGTTTTTGGCGCCATTACTAGGGAAAGAAAGAGCGATGAATTTTACATAATCAAAGTGTAATCACAATTTCTGCGCACCAATCCTCTTACTCAGTTGACCAACTTGTACCTCCAAATTTCTGATAGAGGACCTTGTCTCAGTTATGAAACTATCAATGGTCTTAGAGAGGTTGGAGACTATAGTAACTAAGTCAGAAAGGCTCTACTTAGGAGTCTCCATATTCCCTTGAGAAGATGGGAATGGTGGCCTGTTGTTGAACCTATTCTGGTTCCTTCCACCTTGATTAGTATTGAAACCTTGCTGAGGTTTCTGTTGATCCTTCCATGAGAGATTATGATGATTCCTCCATGAAGGATTGTAGATGTTTCCATAGGGTTCTCCCATGTAATTCACCTCCTCCAGGGTGGGTTGATCAGGATCATAGGCTTCTACTTTAGAAGAATCTTCCTGAGTGCTGCCAGCTGCAGCTTGCATTCCAGTTAAACGCTGAGAGATCATATTGACCTGTTGAGTCAAGATCTTGTACTGAGCCAATATGGCATTCAGGGTATCAACTTCAAGAACTCCTTTCTTCTGAATTACCCCATTACTTACAGGGTTTCTTTCAGAAGTGTACATGAACTGGTTGTTTGCAACCATCTCAATGAGTTCTCTTCCTTCTGCTGGTGTGTTCTTCAAGTGGATGATCCATCTACAGAGTTGTCTAATGATATTTTAGACATCTCAGACAGACCATCATAGAAAATTCCTATGATAGACCATTCTGAGAGCATGTCAGGAGGACGCCTCCTAATCAGTTGCTTGTATCTTTCCCAAGCTTTATAGAGGGATTCACCTTCTCTTTGTCTGAAGGTTTGAACTTCCACTCTGATTTTGCTCATCTTTTGAGGAGAAAAGAATTTAGCCAAGAAAGTATTGACCAGCTTTTCCCAAGAGTCTAGGCTCTTTTTTGGTTGAGAATCCAACCATATCTTAGCTCTGTCTCTTACAGCAAAGGGAAAGAGCATAAGTCTGTAGACCTCAGGATCCACTCCATTGGTCTTAACAGTATCACAGATTTGTAAGAATTTGGCTGGAAATTGATGTGGATCTTCCAGTGGAAGTCTATGAAACTTGCAATTATGTTGCAGAAGAGAGACAAACTGAAGCTTAAGCTCAAAGTTGTTAGCTCCAATGGTAGGTACAGAGATGCTTCTGCCAGAGAAATCAGAGGTAGGCATGGTGAAGTCACCAAGAACCTTTCTTGCCTCTCCTTTATGTTCGGCCATGTCCTCAGCTTCTTATTCAAAATTTTCTGAAAGGATTCTTCTAGAGTGTTGTGCTTTAGCTTGTTGTAAGCTCCTCCTTAAAGTCATTTCAGGTTCAGGATCAATATTAAAGAGAAGTTCTTTATCCCTATTCCTGGTCATAAATAAGAAACTAAGAAACCAAGGATAGAGGAGAATGGGAGCTCTGTGTTCAAGAACAGAGAACTCCCTGTGAGATGTGAAGAAAGAAGAGAAAGAAGAATGAAGATAGAAGAGGGAGAAGAGAAATTCGAATAAATAAGTAGAGAGATAAACAAGAATTAAAATATTTTTTATTTATTTTATTTATTTATTTATTTCGAAAGTAAAATTTAATTGATTAAAAAGATTTGAAAATTAAATGATGAATTTTCAAAAATAGAAGAGAGAGAGAGAGAGAGAGAGAGAGAGAGAGAGAAGAGATTTCAAAAATTAGAAGAGAGAATAATTAGGTATGAAGTTTTGAAAAAGAAAAGAGAGAAAAATAAGATAAAGATTTGAAAAGAGGTTAAGAAAGATATGATCTAAATTAAAAATATTTTAAAATTAATTTTGAAAAGATAGTTACTTGTTTTCTCTCTCTTTTAGAAAAAGATTTTAAAAAAGATAGGAATTGAAATTTGATTTTAAAAAGGATTTGAAAAAGATTTAAAAAGATGAGATTTAAAATTCAATTTTAAAAAAGATTTGATTTTAAAATTTGAAATTTGAACTTTGAAATTTAAATTTTGAAATTTAAAATTAAATTTTGAAATTTGAATTTGAAATAAGATAAGATAAGATTTTTGAATTTTTAAGAAAGATAAAAAGATAAGATAAGATTTTGAAAAAGATATGATTTTTGAAAAGATTTGAATTTGAAAAGATTTGAATTTTGAAATTTAAAACCAAGATAAGATAAGATAAAAATTTTGAAATTAAAATCTAAAATTTTAATTAAAATTTTCGAAAAATCAATTAAAGATAAGGAAAGATTTTTTTTTTTGAATTTAATGAAGAAAGAGAAAAATAATAAAAAGACACCAAACTTAAAATTTTTAGATCTAAGACACTTACTATGCGAAAATTCTAAAGAAAAATAACAAAGAGACACCAAACTTAAAAATTTTAAGATCAAAACAAAAAAGAAAAACAAGAACACTTTGAAGATCAAGAAGAACACCAAGAACAAAACTTAAAGAATTCAAAGAACACAAGAACATGCAAAAGACACCAAATTTAAAATTTTTTGAAAACCAAAGACAAAATTTTCGAAAAATTAAAAAAATACACAAGAAGACACCAAACTTAAAGATTGACACAAGATTCAAACAAAAGATACTATTTTTGAAAACCTTTTTGAAAGAGGACTCAAAGAATTCGAAAATTTCAACAAGAACAAAAACAAAAGACTCAAACCAAAAACAAAGATTAAACAAAGAAAAGAAAAAAAATTTGAAAAAGTTTTTTTTGAAAAAAAAAAGAAAAGAAAAATAAAATAAAAGACTCTAACAAAATTAAAGACAATACCTAATTTAAGGAACAAGATAATCCGTTAGTTGTCCGACCTCGAACAATCCCCAGCAACGGCGCCAAAAACTTGGTGCACGAATCCCCACACTTCGTACAGCTGAACCAACAAGTGCACTAGGTCGTCCAAGTAATACCTGAGAGAGTCAGGTCGATCCCACGGGCGAATAGAAGAATTGTTGTTTTGGTTAAAAGCATAAAAGTGAAATAGGGTATAAAATACTTTGTAAATTCGAATGTAACCAATGATAAGAAGATGGTTAAGACTCGGAGATGCTTTGTCCTTCTGGATTAACTCTGGTCTTACTGTCTTCTTCAATTGTGAATGATGTCTTCTATGGCAGGCTGTATGTGATTGACGCTGGTTTGAGCAGCCGCCAGTACTCCTCCAAATCTGAACCCCAGGATTAGTGCAGATCAATTCTGATTGAGAGTGAAGCTCCTACAGTCCATTCTCCTTAATGATCCTACTCAAAATGCCACAGACAAGGACGGATCTTTCGGATCAGAGAATGTTGCGCCTTTGGGTTCTAGCCTCCACCACAGAGACCCTAATCTCCCCATACTTCGGCTGAACTGGTGTTTCGAGAAGTCATGGATTAGCCGTCTAAGAGATGTATAATCAAGCTGGTAGTTCATCATTGTCCGATGAAAGACTCACTCTGAACCCATGTAGAATGTGATAACCTTATACCAGTTCAACACATTCATATTAACAAAGATATAGCCAAAAATTCGATCCGATCCGCACAATTTCCATCGGATCGGATCGGATATGATATTCGCACTTTTTAGTGCCAGATCCGATCTGATCCGATCCACACATTTGCGGATCGGATCGGATATTAGATATCGGATATATCCGCATAATTAAACCTTTCCTTTTTAATCATATTTCTATGTAAAAGAATTCGATAAAAATATTTCTTTCATACTTTTAAACTTAATTATTCCTAAAATATTTTTAATCAAACTCTCTCTAAATAACAAACATAAAATAATACAATATATGAATAATAATTACTAACTAAAACATACAAACAAGTAAATATAATACCAAACATATATATATTTATTTATTTTTTAATTATTATAGTGCGGATCTGTGGATCCGCGGATCGGATACACGGATGTAGATTAGATATCCGCGATCCGATCCGCAAAGGGTGCGGATCGGATCGGATCCGATCCGATCAATTTGCGGATCGGATTGTATCCGCAATTTTCGGATCGGATGCGGATATTTACCGCGGATTTGCAGATATGATTCGATCCATGGACACCCCTAACAAAGAACGAAGATACATCTTAGAATACAGAATCAAACATGAATTCAGAAAGAACAGTAGTACTTTTATTAATCCAAAAAACTCAGCAGAGCTCCTCAACTCAACCTAGGAGGTTTAGAAACTCATACTGATAGAAAATACATTGTGAAATTCGAAATATGCTGGGAGAGATCGAGAGAAAGTTCAAAGTATGTGATCTTCTCCCTTAAATACTAAACTAATGACTAAGGATTACATAAAAAGGGTAAAACAGTCTTTTTAGTGCTAAAATTCACTTCCAGAGCCCACTTGGTGAGTGTTTGGGCTGAGCTTTGATGAGATTCACATGCTAGGAGGCCTCTAGGATGTTGAACGCTGGCTAGGGGCTCCTCTTTGGGCGTTTGGACGCTGGTCTCTGATGACAAGTCATCTTAGCCTAGTTTCACTAGCCTTTTTCTTTTGTTTTCAACTGAATTATGCACTTTCTTGAGCCATAAGCAAGCCAATTGGGTAGATTTTCATGTTTCCTTTGATTTAATCAACCATGTATGAATTAATGCAATTTCATGAGGTTTTATGCTATAATTGTCACATATTATGAAAGAATGAATATCTCATGATTTTGAGCATAGCTTTGATGTGTTTGGTTGATTAATGATAGGTGAAGAAAGCTTGGAGAAAGGTTGAAGCAAGAAGGAATGGCTAGGAGGAAGAGAGGACAAAAAGTTTGAGCAAAAGTTTGCCTCAAACTTTAGCTCAAACTTTTGGATTAATTGAAAATGAACCAGGGAGCAAAAAGCTGGAGCAAAAGTTAGCCTCAAACTTTTTGGCTAACTTTTGGCATCACAAATCAACACCCTGGAGAGCAAAAGTTTGCGCCAACGTTAGCCCCTAACTTTTTGGCTAACGTTGGCGCATGAAAAACACACCCTGGAGAGCAAAAGTTTGCGCCAACGTTAGCCTCTAACTTTTTGGCTAACGTTGGCGCCATGAGTATGCAAGGGGAGGCCAACGTTGGAGCAAAAGTTTGACCCCTAACTTTTGCCCCAACGTTGGTATCAGCAAAGAAGGGTGGCTGATGTGAAAAGTTGGAGTAAAAGTTTGCCTCAAACTTTTACTCAAACTTTTACTCAAGCTTTCATGATTCCAAACCCGGTTCAATTCGGTTCTTCTCCAAACTCCAAGAGCAATCAACCAAGGCCTCTATCAACCCAATTCCATCAAGAGCAAAGGCCCAATTGAAGGCTTGAAGACCATTTGAAGAAAGTGTATAAATAGCATAGGATTTAAGTTTTTAGGGGAGCTTCCCTTTTTAGTTTTCATATAGAGCTTTCTTTTCTGGTTTTGATTGGGAATTCACTTTTACATTCTAGCATTGTTGTTTTAATTCAAGAGAATTGGGGAGGAGAATTGATCTCTCTTCTTCCTTGTTCTTGCCCAGCACTCTTTAATTTTCTTGCTTCGGATCTTGGGTGGAGAATTGAAGAACTTCTGTTTCAATCTCACCTTGGGATCTTGTTTGATTCACTGCTTAATTGAATTTCAGTTTCTGTTACTTGCTCTCTCATCTACTTTCTCTGCAATTTACATTTCCTTTGCAATTACTCTTGTTGGATCTAGGAAGGCATTGAGATCTAGACTTGGTTATCTAGTCTCTTGAGTCCTGAGATCTAAATTCTCATTTTACATCCTCTGTTTAATGCTTTTCATGCTCATTTACAATTCTGTTTTTAGATCCGGTTCAATCCAAGTTATCTTCTACTCCTCTGCTTGTTGAAATTTACTTTTCCTTGTTTAATTTCTGCAAATCCAATTCCCAATTCCCTTTACAATTCAAGCCATTTACATTTCTTGCAATTTAAGATTCTGTAATTTACATTTCTTGCGTTCTAAGTTTCTGCCATTTAATTTCTTATTCTTTAAGATTCAGCACTTTAAATTTCAGTTCTCTTTACTTTCATGCAATTCACCCACTCCCTTTACTTTCTCTGCAAATTAAATTCTGCAAATCACAATTCACTCAACCAAAACTTGATTCGCTTGACTAAATCAACCACTAAACTAAAATTGCTCAATCCTTCAATCCCTGTGGGATCGACCTCACTCCCGTGAGTTATTATTACTTGATGCGACCCGGTGCACTTGCCGGTTAGTTTTGGGTGTTTTGGAGAAATTCATTTTTCCACAAAAAATATCCCATCAGTCTCCTCCTTTGGGCGTTTGGACACTGGTCTCCTTGTTTAGGCGTTGGACGCCTGGACTGGGGCAGGAGGCTGGCGTTGAACGATAGTTTTGGGCCTTCAATTCTGACGCAAAGTACGGACTATTATACATTTCTGGAAAGCTCTGGAAGTCAGCTTTCCATAGCCATTAAGAACGCTCCATTATGATTTCTGTAGCTCCAGAAAATCTCTTTCTAGTGCAAGGAGGTCAGATACGGACAGCAACTGTAGTACTTTCTCTGTCTCTGAATCAAACTTTTGCTCCAGCTTCTCAATTTCAGCCAGAAAATACCTAAAATTGTACAAAAACACACAAACTCAAAGTAGAATCCAAAAATGTGAATTTTACACTAAAAGCTATAAAAACTTAATAAAAATTAAACAAAACATGCTAAAAACTATATGAAAATGATGCCAAAAAGCATATAAAATATCCGCTCATCAGCGAGGCATATACTCAGTGGTATGACAATATCGAATGTCCCCAGTGGGTATTGGCATTTGATGAGGGACATCAATGGCATAACATGATGATAAACCTTGTCGAGTACATCAATTCAGTGTTGAAGGGTGCCCGAAATCTTCCTGTCTTGGCGCTCATCTAAGCAACATATTATCGGTTGAACGAGCTATTTACGTGGAAGAGTACTGAGGCTCATCAATGCAAGTGTGCTGGATTTACTTACTTTAAATTTGTCACTCATCGGATAGAAGCAAATATGCAGTGTGCCGGAAACATAGTTGTGCACTGGTTTGATAAAAGAAATGAGGTTTTGAGGTGCGCGAAATGTCTAGTAGAAGAGTGTTAGTAGTTGATCTTGCATAGCGAATGTTCGACTGTGGGAATTTTCAGGTGAAGTGACTGTCATGTCGCCATGTTATCTCTTGCTGTGCTAACCAGTGCCTCGATTGGCAGGTGTATGTTAGCAATGTATACAAGATGTCAGAGATTCGCAAGGTCTACAAAGCAGAGTTTGTCCCGTTGGGTGACATGGAGACATGGCCTGATTACTCAAGACCGGCGATGGTCGTGAATCCTGCCTTGAGATGAAAGGTTAAAGGTCGATCCAAATCAACCCGCTATCTAAATGAAATAGACTCACAGAAAATGCGTGGACTCTAGGTATGCAATCTTTGTGGGAGACAAGGTCATAGTCGTAGTAGATGTCCTCAATGTTCTGGACCAAGTGGGGTTGGTGACAGTGGTGGTTTGTAGGTCTTTTTTCACCGTTGTATTTGAATTCTAAATTTCTAAGTTCATGTATTTTTATGTTAATGTATTTGATTTCTAAATTTCTAAGTTACATGATGCACGACATAGTAACTTGTAAAGATGCGTGAGAGTTACTGATCCCTAATTATAAATGCGGATCTGCTCAAAATTTTGGAGCAATGGTAGATACTTCGTGTGGACATATGTCATCGACTTATCCGCGAAGAGGATGGTGTCCAGCAAATAAAAGATGTGATACCTAATGTATCATTGAACAGACTCCCAAGTGTCTAAAGGCTGTGTGTCTCTGATATGGCGAACCCAGGCCAACTTTATGTAACTTTTAGAGGAACTACTCACAATGAGTTCTCTATCAAAAATCGCCAGGCTCTGGGTGACCAAGAAGTCATGACTGCTATCGATCCAACCGGTCACAACATCTCCATCAATAGATAGGCTGAATATGTGTAACACGTCCTCGAGTGTCACTGTAACCTTACCGACCGGCAATATGAATGTATGAATCTTCGGCCTTCACCTTTTCACAAGAGTAACTAGCAACACAGAATGGCCTCTGATCTCTCCAACTCTCGAGATATGGTAGAATCCTGTTGTTCGTAAGGCCTGATCTACCGCCGGAAGCCACATTTCCAGCAGATCAAGTTTATGGGGAAGAAGATTCCTGTTAGCCTGCTACAGTACAACTGACATAACAAAAAAGATTAATTAATTTATTTTTGTTTTATTTATTAATTTTAATAATTACAAAATAAAATAAATTAATAATATTAAAACAAAAAAATAATTACCCAAAATTCTAATTTTTTATTATTTATTAGTTTTAGTAATTACAAAATAAAGTAAAATAATATTAAAATAGAAACTAAAATATAATTATATATTATTCGATGGCAAATTATATTTTTATAATTATATTAATTATTAATTTTAATAAATACCAATCAGAATAAATTAATAACATGCTATAACAGAAAATAAAATAAATAATAATTATACAAAATTTGAATTTTTTATTATTCATATTTATATTATTTATATGTTTTAGTAATTACAAGAAAAAATAAAATAAAAATAATATTAAAACAGAAAATAAAATATAATTATATATTATTTGATAACAAAAAATATTTTTATAATTATATTAATTATTAATTTTAACAAATACTAATTCGAATAAAATAATAATATTGTAACAGAAAATAAAATAAATAATAATTACAAAAATTTAGAATTTTTTATTATTTATATTTATATTATTTATCAATTTTAATAATTAAAATTAAAATAACATAATAATATATAACGGAAAATAAAAAATAATATCATATTATAACAGAAATATAAAATGTAAGATTCCGAATTTTTTGAAATTAGATAATAAGTTGTTTATGATTTATTATATTTATTTAAGATTATATTATCAGAGCTTTTTATATATAAATTGAACAATTTTTTATTTATAATTTACAGATTTAGTAATTAAACAATAATGAGTATTTTATATGCCTTATTTTAGTATTTAGATTTTGAACTTTATTTTATGAATAAAGGAGAATTAATTTGATTATCTCCGATTTTCATTGAATTCGTATTTATTTGAAAATAATTTACAAAGTTAATAATTAAATGGTATTTCAAAGATAATTATCTTGTGTCGAATTTGGTTTTAAATTATTAATTTATCTTTTTTATTTTTATTAAAATTACTACACTACCTTAACTGCAAAATCCCCAAAACAAACTCTGACTTTTACTCTCACTATCCCGAACCCTAACACACAACACCCATGCCCTTCCTCTTCTGCACAGCGCTGTCAACCCCCTCACCACACCCTCATCTCTCTCGCACCCAGCCCCTCACGCCACTCATCTCACACATACTCAACGCACAAAACACTTACCATACACACCCACACATGAAGAAGAGAAGAAAGAGGGAGGAGCTCACCATTGTTGCGTCTTGCCATCGCCATCACCACCGAGCCGCCAAACCAATTTCATGCGTTGGCGCTGTCGTCATTGAGCCGCCGTTGGGAAACAGAATCGAGAAAAGAAAGAGACGCACAGGAGGGAGGGAGTATCGTGGAGGAAGAGGAGCCGTTTGCTACCACCGAAGCCTCCTTCGCTGTCACGGTGATTTGGGCCGTCACCGGAGGGAGACGCTACTACTGCTACCATGGTTGTTTTTGCCATGCATGGTCGTTGGAAGCAGCACTGACGTCACTGCAGTTCACCGCTGGAGCAGCCGCTACTCTGTTCTTGGTTTCTTCTTGGTACAATAAGTCGTTTTGCTCTAAAAACCTTTTTAGTCGTTGTTCTGTTATATATTGTTGAGGTTTCTACGGTATTATTATAATAGGGTTGAGTTTTGGTCTTTGCATGTCACGTTTGGAGTTGCTGTTATTGTTGCGGAAGCAGTATGGAGTTGTGGTTACGACTGCCGCTGTTGCGGGCCGAGAGAAAAGGGGTTTCCCGCATTTAATAATTACCGAGTTTCGACAATCGAGGTAGGGGCTTTTTTTAAAACCGTTTTATTATCAAGAATTGTTACAGGTTGATATTGCCATAAAAAATATACTTTTATGATTTGGTATGTCTTATGGATTAAACTGAGCTATTTTGGATGAATAGAGTTGTAAGACCCGGTTAATTAATGGTTAATTAACCCATAAATGAGAATTTATTCTAGAAAGCCAAAAATGTTATTTTTATAGCTAAATGTGATAGAGGAAATTGAGACGAGAATTTCGGTACCAATTTTATAGAAATCGGACCAAGATTGGACCGAATGGGCCAAACCGGACCAACCGGACCCAAAGTGGGCCCTTGGCCCAACATAACTAAACCAAAACCCTAGTTTTCAGCACTCTCTCTCCTCACACAACACCAAAACACGCTGAAAATTGAGATGGAAGGGGGAAGAACACTCTCTCAACTTCCTTCTCTCACTTGATCTTCAAACCACCATAACTTTTGATCTAGAGCTCCGATTGCCGCTCCGTTTGCGGCCACGCGTTCACCGCGGAGAGCTCTACAAAACCCATACAATCAATCTTGAGGTAATCCACATTTTACTGTTCGAAATTCCAGCCCTTGATTTCGAGTTTCATGAGCAAAAATGTTGAGATTTTGGGTTCTTTGATGTTATAGGACCCAACTCTCTTGAAGGAGAAGGTTAATCTTGTCTCCTTGGACCTTGGGTGTGGTAAGATTCTCAACCCTAGTATAATTTGTTGTTCTATGATGTTTGGGTATTGAGATGTTGTGTATGGGTATGATGATTGTGGCTTAGGTTGTGTATATGTGAATATTGGAGCTTGATTGGTGATTTTGGAAAGCTTGGAAGAGGGTTTTGTGTGATAAAATCTGTTCTTGGAGGTGTTGATACCTTGAGAGCTTGTGGACAAGTGGTTTGGAAGTGCTCCGGTTGAGCTTGGGGAATCGGCTAAGGTATGGTTTTGGTTTCCCGTATCTAATATGTAATGTGGTAGGAAATACTTAGGCTAGAGGCCCTAAGATAGGCATTGAATTATTGGTGTTGTTGAATGGTTGAAATATATGATGTGTTCATATATGTGATTATGAATATTGATGCCTTGATTGTGTGAAATATGAGAAATGCATGTTGTGATATATGCTTGATGGATGATTGAGGTTGAATTGATGGGTGGTACCATGTTGATGGTGAGTATGATATTGATTATGTATAATGATGGTTAATTGGAAATGGTATTATTAGAAATTGGGATGAGGAAGGATGTATGACATGATATTGTGTTTGTCCTTTAGCCATTTGATTGAGAAGTGTTAAAATGGTTGGATGTGGTTTTGGAAACCTTGGTAAAGTGTCAATGTGTGAGTTGAGGATGGCTTGTTGTTGATTTTGGTACATTTTGAATGATTTCAAAGAGAAGGGTTGAAATTGGCATGTTTGATTGATTTTGAAAAGAGTTGAAAGTGGCTTGTTTTGAAAATGGCACCTTGTGGTTTTGTATGAAAACATGGTTTTTGGGCATACTTTGACGGGACATAACTTGGACTACGGATCTCTGATTTGTGTCAAATCTGTTTAGAAATGAAATTGGATCCGGGATGTCCATGCCGTTCGAAGAACGGGTGAAAAACGATTTAAAATGAGGAAGTTATGTCCGTCGGAAGATTGGGGTTTGAATCTGTAAATTCTGCAGCTTTTAACTTAGAAAATTTTTAGCAGAATGACCCCTCGCGCGTAGGCGCACTTGGTGCGTACGCGCCGTTCTTCGAGAAAGCGCCATCCACGCGTGCGCGTACGCGTGGACCTGTTTTCATCCCAAAGTTGATTTTTGAGTTTTAAAAGCCAAATTTCATACTTCTAAGCCTCCGATCTCACCACTTATGTCTTAAATCATTATGATATGCCTAGCATGAGAAAAAGGGCTAGTGAATGTGGTAACTTGCGAGTGAAGCAAGGGAAAAATGAATGATCATTGATGATCAAAGATGATTATGTGAGATTCGGAGAATGGCGGTGGAAGTGCTTGTTGTGCCATGGGCCGAAGGGCCGTAATTGTTAATGAATTGGCTGGTTATGGATTTAACCGTGAGCCGGATGGCTAGATTATTGCCGTGTTACGGCGGAGCCATGTTTATGGCCAAGTATAAATGCATATATGATGTTGATTGAATTGTGAAGGTTTGCACTTCTACCATTGGAGATGAGGGTTTCCCTGGGTAGTAGCAATGGCTAGCCACCATGTGCTCCAGGTTGAGACTCGAAGCTCTTTTGACCCTATGTCGTAAGTGTGGCCGGGCACTGTGAAAGGCCCGGATGAGCTCGCCCCCATAAATATTCACCAGTGATGGTGATGGATAAATATTCACCAGTGAGGGTGATGGATATGGATCATGATTATGATCAAGTTTATGATGAGTATAACTCGAGTTGGGGATGCACGACAGAGGGACAGTCCAATGGCTAGCTACCAGGACTTGTCGGGTTGGCTCTATAACCGACAGATGATATCATCAGCCACTAGGGACAGGCATGCATCATAAGCATATTACATGAATTGTTTGAGATTGCCTATTTGACTGCATATTACTTGCTAATTGCCTAAATGCCTTATCTGTTCCTATTTGTAAATCTCTTGTCTGATATAACTGTGTTTGCTATATTATACTCCTGCTGGTGGTTGGGAGGTCTGAAGGAATTGGAAAGGGAAGTATTAGTTAGACTGAAGAATCTTTAGTCAGTTGCCACTTACGGTTTAGCTTGTTTATAAGCTTTGATATTATCTGGAGGAAGTTCTAGGATTGCCTTCGGCTTTCCTCTATTATTATGTATTATATATGTGGAAGCTGTTACCGTACTGGGGACCTCTGGTTCTCACCCATGCGGATTTTGTGGTTTTCAGATGCAGGACGCGAGGCTTCTCGTTGAGGCATGCTGGGGACTTCTGGATTAGCGAAGATTCTTGTTCTCGGGACTCTATCTTGATTTATATATCTTGTTTAGATACTTTTATCTCCATTAAATAATACAAACTGTGATGACTCCTTCTAGAGGGGATTTTGGAGATTAGGTTTTCGGTATTTGTGTCCCTTTGGGTTTTCCTTGGGGTTTTCCTTATTTTATCATATGTATATATTACTATGCTCGGACCGGTATCTTCGCAACCGGATTTTGAGTCTTGATATTCCTGTTTTTGGCACTCTTTGTATACATATGATCTTGCGTTAGCTTATCCTTTGCTCGTTGTGTTAGTGATCGGAGTGTTGCGCTTTCGAGTTGCGGTTTTTGTTTACCCCTTTTTTTTTACAAGGCTCCTAGTTATAATCAATCATTCATACTACTATACGTACTAAATTTTTGTTTTAGAGGTCGTAATACCTTGCCATCTCTGAATTATGACTTAAGCATAAGTCTCTGTATGGTAGGGTGTTACATTATGGTATCAGAGCAGTTCGTTCCTGTAGAGCCTGAGGAATGGACTGACTATGCTTCTGTGCATTCTCTGTATGTGTGTTATGTGCTGTTAGTATATCTACTTGATATAGTTGGCATAAACGTTCATGAGCATGCATTTGGGACTTTAAAGTACTAAACTTCCGATATTGAGACTGATCAACTTAATATCGATTGTTTGGTGTGTATAGGAACCAGATGGCGCCTCGTGGACGCGGTAGAGGCCGTGGGAGAGGTCGTACTAATGCTCGTGCGCCGGAGACTAACTCTAATGACCCGGTGAACTTTATGATTGCGTTGGAGAATATGGCTGCTGCTATGCAAGCCACTGCTGAGGCTCTTGGTCAACAGATGAACAACCATGGTAATGACGGAGGTGGAGTTCAGGGCCCGATGACACTGGCAAACTTTTTGAAGGTTAATCCACCTAAGTTCAAGGGAACTACTAGCCCGACTGAGGCCGATACATGGTTTCAGGCTATAGAGCGAGCACTGCAAGCACAAGTGGTACCTGAAGGACAGCGTGTCGAGTTCGCTACCTATATGCTCACAGGTGAAGCGTCGCATTGGTGGCAAGGTATCCGTCGTCTTCTGCAGCACGGTGATGATTATATCACCTGGGATGTCTTCCAAGAGGAGTTCTATAAGAAGTACTTTCCGACTTCTGCTAGGACGGCCAAGGAGCTTGAATTGTTGCAGCTGAAGCAGGGTACTATGTTCGTATCTGAGTATACTGACAAGTTTGAGGAGCTGTTCAGATTCTCTCGTATGTGTCAAGGGACTCCGGTGGAATATGAGGAATGGAAGTGTGTTAAGTACGAGGGAGGACTCCGGAGTGATATTTTCGGTTCGGTGGGGCCAATGGAGATTAGGACTTTCTCCGAATTGGTGAACAAGTGTAGGGTTGCTGAAGAGTGTGTGAAGAGGGCAGCCACTGAGAAAGGAAGTCACAAAGGATCATTTCCACAGAACCGAGGGAAGAGCTTTGCACCTAGAGGTCTGTCTTTTAAGAGGGGAGGTTCTTTTAGGAGGCCCAACAACAACTACTCCCAAGGGAAAAGGTTTGGGAAGCAGCCTCAGAATGATCAAGCTTGTACTAGGTGTGGGAGTCACCATCCGGGAGTACCATGCAAGGCCGGATGGGGTTTGTGCTACAATTGTGGAAAGGCGGGGCATAAAGCCGCAAGTTGTCCAGAGAAGCAAAAGCAAGGTGCTGGGAAAGCACAACAGACTGGTCGGGTGTTCACCACCTCAGCTGTGGGTGCAGAAGGATCTGAGACACTCATTCGAGGTAACTGTGAAATGGCTGGTCAAACTTTAAATGCTTTATTTGATTCGGGAGCATCGCATTCATTTATTGCATTTGAGAAAGCCCATGAGTTAGGATTGAAGATCGTAACCTTAGGTTATGACCTAAAGGTACATAATGCTACCCATGAAGCCATGGTAACTAGGCTAGGATGCCCGAAAGTTTCGTTCAGGTTCAAGCAGCGTGATTTTGTCCATAATTTAATCTGCTTACCGATGATCGGTCTTGATCTTATCTTGGGATTGGACTGGTTATCTGAGAACCATGTCCTGCTTGATTGTTCTACAAAGTCGGTGTACTTTATGCCGGAAGATACAGAAGGGCCGGTCGTGGTGAATAATTATTACTTGAATTCGATGATGGTGAACTGTTCTGGAATCGAATGTCAGGGTATCCTGTTGTTAACCGCTGGTGTTTCGGGTGATGATCAAAAGTTGGATCAGATTCCGGTAGTGTGTGAGTTTCCGGAAGTGTTTCCCGATGATATTGAGGAATTTCCACCTAACCGAGAGGTCGAGTTTGCTATTGAGTTGGTGCCTGGGGCGGGACCAATCTCAAGTGCTCCTTATAGGATGTCACCGTTAGAGATGGCCGAGCTAAAGTCTCAGTTAGAGGAATTGTTGGGTAAGAACTTTATCCGACCAAGTGTTTCCCCGTGGGGTGCTCCAGTATTACTGGTAAAGAAGAAAGATGGAAGTATGCGGCTCTGTGTGGATTACAGGCAGCTGAACAAGGTCACCATAAAGAATAAATACCCATTGCCGAGGATTGATGATCTCATGGATCAATTACAAGGAGCTGGGGTTTTCTCCAAGATCGATTTGCGATCCGGTTATCACCAGATAAGGGTGAGGGGTGAGGATATCCCTAAGACTGCTTTCAGGACTCGTTATGGTCATTATGAGTATACTGTAATGTCTTTTGGGTTGACGAACGCTCCTGCGGTGTTTATGGATTACATGAATAGAGTGTTCCGTCCGTTTCTGGATAAATTCGTTGTTGTCTTCATTGACGACATACTAATTTACTCCAAGACCAAAGAAGAGCATGCGGAACACTTGCGGACCGTGTTGCAAATTTTAAAGGAGAAGAAACTCTATGCGAAATTGTCTAAGTGTGAGTTTTGGAAGGATGAGGTAAAGTTTTTGGGTCACGTGGTGAGTAAGAGGGGAATAGCCGTAGATCCAACTAAGGTGGAGGCTGTAATGGAATGGAAGCAACCAACCACAGTAACTGAGATAAGGAGTTTTCTGGGTTTAGCTGGCTATTACCGAAGGTTCATCAAAGGCTTTTCGCAATTAGCTTTGCCGTTGACAAAGTTAACTCGCAAAGACACTCCGTTTGTTTGGACTCCTGGGTGCGAGGAGAGCTTTCAGACATTGAAGAAAAAGTTGACCACTGCACCTGTGTTAGTGTTACCTGAGCCGAACGAGCCTTTTGAGGTGTACTGTGATGCATCGTTAAAGGGCCTAGGGTGCGTGTTGATGCAGCATCATAATGTGGTGGCGTATGCCTCACGACAGTTGAGACCTCACGAAGTTAGTTATCCTACGCACGATTTGGAACTCGCTGCGGTTGTGTTTGCCTTGAAGGTGTGGAGGCATTATCTCTATGGGGTTAAGTTCCAAGTCTTCTCCGATCACAAGAGCTTGAAATACCTCTTTGATCAGAAAGAGCTTAATATGAGGCAAAGGAGGTAGATGGAATTGTTGAAAGACTATGACTTTGAGTTAAATTACCATCCTGGAAAGGCGAATATAGTGGCGGATGCGTTAAGTCGGAAGTCGTTATATGCGTCTTGGATGATGCTTCAAGAGGAGAAGTTGCTCAAGGGATTCGAGAGTCTAAAAATTGGTGCTCGAGAAGTATCTGGAAACTTGTGTTTGAGCCGATTAGAAATCTCAAGTGACTTTAAGTCCAAACTCCTAAAGGCTCATGAAAATGATGAAGCATTATGGAAGGTGTTACCGGCTATCGAGCAAGGAAAACAGTGGAGAGTGTCGGAAGAAAAAGATGGGTTATGGAGATTCAAGGGTAGGATCATTGTGCCGGATGTTGGTACTTTGAGACAAGATATCTTAAGGGAGGCACACAAAAGTGGATTCTCCATTCACCCGGGAAGTACTAAGATGTACCATGATTTAAAGGTGATGTTTTGGTGGCCGGGTATGAAGAATGATGTGGCGAAATATGTTTCAAAGTGCTTAACTTGTCAAAAGGTAAAGATTGAACATCAAAGACCTTCCGGGATGTTGCAACCTTTAGAGGTTCCGCAATGGAAGTGGGAAAGTATTGCAATGGACTTTGTGTCGGGATTGCCAAGGATTAGGACTGGTTTTGATGCTATCTGGGTGATTGTGGACCGACTGACGAAGTCAGCTCACTTTTTGCCCATTCGGATGACTTACACCCTTGAGGAGCTAGCTCGGTTATACATAAAGGAGATTGTGAGACTCCATGGTGTACCTGCTACTATAATCTCTGATAGAGATCCTCGTTTCACTTCGAGGTTCTGGGGTGCATTTCAGAAAGCTTTTGGAACCCGATTAAGCTTGAGTACAGCTTACCATCCTCAAACAGATGGTCAATCTGAGAGGACGATCCAAACACTAGAGGATATGTTGAGAGCTTGTGTTTTGGACCAACCGACGAGTTGGGATCGGTATATGCCGTTAGTGGAGTTTGCATACAATAATAGTTACCATGCGAGCATCGGAATGGCTCCGTATGAGGCATTGTATGGGAGGAAATGTCAATCTCCACTATGTTGGTATGAAGCTGGAGAGAAAGGCTTGTTGGGGCCAGAAATGATAGCTGAAACCACTGAACAAGTCAAGAAAATCCGAGACAGGATGCTTACGGCGCAGAGTCGCCAAAAGAGTTACGCCGATCAGAGGCGGAAGCCCTTGGAATTTGAGGAAGGAGATCATGTTTTCCTGAAGGTTACTCCGACCACAGGAGTAGGTAGAGCGATTAAAGCAAAGAAGTTGAATCCTCGATACATTGGTCCATTTCAGATCCTGGAGAGGATTGGGCCGGTGGCGTATCGGATGGCTCTACCACTTCATCTTTCGAACCTGCACGATGTGTTTCACGTGTCACAGCTTCGGAAGTACACTCCTGATGCTAGCCATGTGTTAGAACCTGAATCAGTTCAGTTAAGAGAAGATTTGACGCTTCCAGTGGCTCCAGTTAGAATTGACGATACTAGTATCAAACGATTGCGTGGAAAAGAGGTTTCATTAGTCAAAGTGGCTTGGAGTCGAGGCGGTGTTGAAGAACACACTTGGGAACTTGAGTCGGAGATACGAACGGATTATCCGCACTTATTCTCAGGTAATTGAATTTGAATTTTGTGGGCAAAATTCCCAATTAGGTGGGTAGAATGTAAGACCCGGTTAATTAATGGTTAATTAACCCATAAATGAGAATTTATTCTAGAAAGCCAAAAATGTTATTTTTATAGCTAAATGTGATAGAGGAAATTGAGACGAGAATTTCGGTACCAATTTTATAGAAATCGGACCAAGATTGGACCGAATGGGCCAAACCGGACCAACCGGACCCAAAGTGGGCCCTTGGCCCAACATAACTAAACCAAAACCCTAGTTTTCAGCACTCTCTCTCCTCACACAACACCAAAACACGCTGAAAATTGAGATGGAAGGGGGAAGAACACTCTCTCAACTTCCTTCTCTCACTTGATCTTCAAACCACCATAACTTTTGATCTAGAGCTCCGATTGCCGCTCCGTTTGCGGCCACGCGTTCACCGCGGAGAGCTCTACAAAACCCATACAATCAATCTTGAGGTAATCCACATTTTACTGTTCGAAATTCCAGCCCTTGATTTCGAGTTTCATGAGCAAAAATGTTGAGATTTTAGGTTCTTTGATGTTATAGGACCCAACTCTCTTGAAGGAGAAGGTTAATCTTGTCTCCTTGGACCTTGGGTGTGGTAAGATTCTCAACCCTAGTATAATTTGTTGTTCTATGATGTTTGGGTATTGAGATGTTGTGTATGGGTATGATGATTGTGGCTTAGGTTGTGTATATGTGAATATTGGAGCTTGATTGGTGATTTTGGAAAGCTTGGAAGAGGGTTTTGTGTGATAAAATCTGTTCTTGGAGGTGTTGATACCTTGAGAGCTTGTGGACAAGTGGTTTGGAAGTGCTCCGGTTGAGCTTGGGGAATCGGCTAAGGTATGGTTTTGGTTTCCCGTATCTAATATGTAATGTGGTAGGAAATACTTAGGCTAGAGGCCCTAAGATAGGCATTGAATTATTGGTGTTGTTGAATGGTTGAAATATATGATGTGTTCATATATGTGATTATGAATATTGATGCCTTGATTGTGTGAAATATGAGAAATGCATGTTGTGATATATGCTTGATGGATGATTGAGGTTGAATTGATGGGTGGTACCATGTTGATGGTGAGTATGATATTGATTATGTATAATGATGGTTAATTGGAAATGGTATTATTAGAAATTGGGATGAGGAAGGATGTATGACATGATATTGTGTTTGTCCTTTAGCCATTTGATTGAGAAGTGTTAAAATGGTTGGATGTGGTTTTGGAAACCTTGGTAAAGTGTCAATGTGTGAGTTGAGGATGGCTTGTTGTTGATTTTGGTACATTTTGAATGATTTCAAAGAGAAGGGTTGAAATTGGCATGTTTGATTGATTTTGAAAAGAGTTGAAAGTGGCTTGTTTTGAAAATGGCACCTTGTGGTTTTGTATGAAAACATGGTTTTTGGGCATACTTTGACGGGACATAACTTGGACTACGGATCTCTGATTTGTGTCAAATCTGTTTAGAAATGAAATTGGATCCGGGATGTCCATGCCGTTCGAAGAACGGGTGAAAAACGATTTAAAATGAGGAAGTTATGTCCGTCGGAAGATTGGGGTTTGAATCTGTAAATTCTGCAGCTTTTAACTTAGAAAATTTTTAGCAGAATGACCCCTCGCGCGTAGGCGCACTTGGTGCGTACGCGCCGTTCTTCGAGAAAGCGCCATCCACGCGTGCGCGTACGCGTGGACCTGTTTTCATCCCAAAGTTGATTTTTGAGTTTTAAAAGCCAAATTTCATACTTCTAAGCCTCCGATCTCACCACTTATGTCTTAAATCATTATGATATGCCTAGCATGAGAAAAAGGGCTAGTGAATGTGGTAACTTGCGAGTGAAGCAAGGGAAAAATGAATGATCATTGATGATCAAAGATGATTATGTGAGATGCGGAGAATGGCGGTGGAAGTGCTTGTTGTGCCATGGGCCGAAGGGCCGTAATTGTTAATGAATTGGCTGGTTATGGATTTAACCGTGAGCCGGATGGCTAGATTATTGCCGTGTTACGGCGGAGCCATGTTTATGGCCAAGTATAAATGCATATATGATGTTGATTGAATTGTGAAGGTTTGCACTTCTACCATTGGAGATGAGGGTTTCCCTGGGTAGTAGCAATGGCTAGCCACCATGTGCTCCAGGTTGAGACTCGAAGCTCTTTTGACCCTATGTCGTAAGTGTGGCCGGGCACTGTGAAAGGCCCGGATGAGCTCGCCCCCATAAATATTCACCAGTGATGGTGATGGATAAATATTCACCAGTGAGGGTGATGGATATGGATCATGATTATGATCAAGTTTATGATGAGTATAACTCGAGTTGGGGATGCACGACAGAGGGACAGTCCAATGGCTAGCTACCAGGACTTGTCGGGTTGGCTCTATAACCGACAGATGATATCATCAGCCACTAGGGACAGGCATGCATCATAAGCATATTACATGAATTGTTTGAGATTGCCTATTTGACTGCATATTACTTGCTAATTGCCTAAATGCCTTATCTGTTCCTATTTGTAAATCTCTTGTCTGATATAACTGTGTTTGCTATATTATACTCCTGCTGGTGGTTGGGAGGTCTGAAGGAATTGGAAAGGGAAGTATTAGTTAGACTGAAGAATCTTTAGTCAGTTGCCACTTACGGTTTAGCTTGTTTATAAGCTTTGATATTATCTGGAGGAAGTTCTAGGATTGCCTTCGGCTTTCCTCTATTATTATGTATTATATATGTGGAAGCTGTTACCGTACTGGGGACCTCTGGTTCTCACCCATGCGGATTTTGTGGTTTTCAGATGCAGGACGCGAGGCTTCTCGTTGAGGCATGCTGGGGACTTCTGGATTAGCGAAGATTCTTGTTCTCGGGACTCTATCTTGATTTATATATCTTGTTTAGATACTTTTATCTCCATTAAATAATACAAACTGTGATGACTCCTTCTAGAGGGGATTTTGGAGATTAGGTTTTCGGTATTTGTGTCCCTTTGGGTTTTCCTTGGGGTTTTCCTTATTTTATCATATGTATATATTACTATGCTCGGACCGGTATCTTCGCAACCGGATTTTGAGTCTTGATATTCCTGTTTTTGGCACTCTTTGTATACATATGATCTTGCGTTAGCTTATCCTTTGCTCGTTGTGTTAGTGATCGGAGTGTTGCGCTTTCGAGTTGCGGTTTTTGTTTACCCCTTTTTTTTTACAAGGCTCCTAGTTATAATCAATCATTCATACTACTATACGTACTAAATTTTTGTTTTAGAGGTCGTAATACCTTGCCATCTCTGAATTATGACTTAAGCATAAGTCTCTGTATGGTAGGGTGTTACAAGAGTTGTTTGCTTGATGGATATATTGATTATTTGAGAAGGTTGTATAATATGGATAATTGATTGATTTTGTTCAGTTGGTAATTGTTCAATTGGTCTCTTGATTTACTGAAATTGATTGGTGGTTGTAATTTTATTATGTTAATTCCTTGATTTGGCATTGGATTAGAATTGGTTTAATTTTGAAATGGTTTGACACCAAAAATAGTTTGATATTTGAAAATCTGAATTATGTTTTATTGGGAACTGATTTGATTTTGAACCTGTTGGACACGGTTGACAAATGGTTTAGATGGGATTCGAAAAGGATGACAAATTCCAAAATTTAGGAGAGGTGCTCCCAAAATTTTTATAAGAATTTAAGTAAAATTTAATAACGAGAATTTGACCATTTTTTATTTTGATTAATTACGAAAGGAAGTTGAAGTTGATTTATTCAATTGAAGCATTCTATTTTGAAGAGTTTTGAGAGTTTTGGTTATGGTTTTGAAAACGGGTTCAAGTTTTGGCTAAAGAAAAATGAGTTTGGTTAATTTTAAAGATTTTAGAATAACTAAAGTAATGAATTTGAAGATAAATACTTTTGGGATTTTCAATTAAGATTTCCAACTTTTAACTGGTATGACTTTGAACCTTGTTAAAAAAGTTTTAGAGCTTAAAATGGTTTTAAAATTGGTTCAGATATTTTGGTTTAAATGATTTGGTTTAAATGAAAAATGAGTTCTGTGATTTTGTTAATTCAATTAATTGGTTTATGATTTAACTCATTTGATTTTCACACAACGGTTGGAGACCGTGAGGATACTTTAAATTGAGAATTTGATTCTTTGGAAAGTTTTGTAAGTTTGTTTAAAAAGATGAGATTGGTTGTCGCTCCCCTAAAGTCTAAAGGCCTTGCCGAGGAATAAATAATTTTTCTTTTAACTTTTGAAAGAGATTTGAACTTGTAATGGTTTGAAGTATTTTGGAAAATTTCGATTAAGTGAGAATAAGTATTTTGGGCCAGAGGCCGTCGTTGGTTGTGTTTGGACCCGAGGCTTTGATTGGTAAGTGTGGTATATATTTTTCCTGTTACTGAGATTGGAATTCTTATAAGGAAAAAATGAATTTGAATTGTCGAATAGTTAATTGTTGGAGTAAAGTATCATTTTTGTCCCCAACGTTTGGGGTAAGTCCCAAAGTTGTCCCTAACATTTCAATTGTCCTATTTAAGTCTCTGACGTTTTAAAATTGACTCAATATTGTCCTGCTGTTAGGGATCCGTTAACAGAATTGACGGTGGGACAAAATTGAGACGATTTTGAAACATTAGGAACTTAAATAGGACGAAAACGTTAGGGACAAAAATGATACATAAAAGTAAATTTTAATTTAACTTTATCTTTCAATAATATTAATTTTTTACTGTACATAGTATTCAATTATTTTTTAATTATATCTAAATAAATTACAGTTAATCACATTACTTTCATTTTAAATAAATTTATTTTTTTATAATTTTAAAAAATTTTGATACATTAGAGACAAAAGGTATAATTTATATTTTATTGTATACATATTATTTTTTTCTGAAAGTTTATATACTAGTCATTCTACAAACATTTCATGATAACTAAAAATCTTTAAAAGTAAAATTATATAAAAAATTAATTTATTTAAAATAAAAATAATATGATTAAGTTTAATTTACTTAGATGTGATTAAAAAATAATTGAATACTATGTATAGTAAAAAATTGATATTATTAAAGAATAAAATTAAAATTTATTTCTATGTATCATTTTTGTTCCCAACGTTTCCGTCCTATTTAAGTCCCTAACGTTTCAAAATTATCTCAATTTTGTCCCGCGGTCAATTCTGTTAACGGATCCCTAACGGCAGAACAACATTGAGTCAGTTTTAAAACGTTAGGGACTTAAATAGGACAATTGAAACGTTAGGGACAACTTTATAACTTACCCCAAACGTTGGGGACAAAAATGATACTTTACTCTAATTGTTGTGGTTTGAAAGGATTCATAAGGCGAACGATGATCATTGCTTTTGAAATTCATTCTTCTTTTATATGTATCCTCTTATGACAATTCTTAAACCCTCTACTGAAAGCCTGCGAGGACGATGCTTTCACCCCCTACAGACTTCTCTTTTTAGGACAAACGAGGAAGGTGTGTGAAGTTTTTGCTTAGTTCTTAGCTATGATGTTTTCTTTGGATATAGTAGTCATAGTTTTTCCCTCACCTTTGTCATTATGATTTGTAAGTGGGATAGGAGTTGCAATGATACGTATGTATATAATATTTATAAGTTTCTTGTATGTGAAGTTTTGTATATATGTATATGCATGTTTGTAAAGTGAAAAAGAACTTTCGGTTTTCAAAGAAAACAGCTATATGGTTTCGAGTTAAAGGCTCCTATTTTATTATTAAGTATATAGAAGTCGTCGTAATATCTTAGCTATCAGAGTGGCGCAGCCGGAAGTGTGACATTCTGGTAGTAAATATGTTACATTATGGTATCAGAGTAGTCTTGCCTGTAAAGCCTGAGGAATAGAATGACTTTGCTTTAGTTACATACTCTGAGCATCTGTCATATTGTAGGTCTTGTCCCAATGACGAGAGTTAGAGCTTTATGCACATGACAATATACTAATTAATGTCGTTAGTTTATCATTTCATACTTCATGATATTAAGTTTGACCAGCTTAACACTAATGGTTTATGTATATGAGAACACTAACGGGTTATCATAGACGATACAGATATAATAGGTAACGCATATCGTGGGATTTGAGTAACATTAGAGGTTGCTTCTCGAGGTCACTTGATTATGTATCTTGTTCTTTCATGATTTACCTTGAAGTCCTTGTTGAGATTTCTTTCCTGGAAAGTAAATTGATTCTTTTCCAGTCTTGTTCTTTGTTCATATGCATTCTCATTGATCTTAACTGCATAAGTCTGCTTAAATTTCTTGAGATATCTGCTTTTCTTGACATGCGGTTTGGTTCGTTGCTTCATGTCTTGCATCTTATGTATATCTTTACCTGATTGTATCCTTGGTATCTTCTTGAAGTTCTTGTCTCGACTCTTTATAGAAAAAGCTTTGAGTTAATTTGTTCCCTGCTTGATTGTGTTCTCAACCATTCTCTTGAATTCCTGTGAACCCCGTCCATGATTTTTGTTTTTTTCCTCCTTAGTTTGGTATCTTTTTTAGTAGCTTAAGTTTTATTTTGGTGTCGCGTGTGACCTTTAGATATAGAAAGCGATACGTTAGTTCTTTAGGACATGTTTTGTGGACGTGGAAGGTAAAGCTTGTAAGTGTGCGATGTCATAGGAAGTTGTGGAGCTTTGATTTCTCGTGAAAGAGTTTGCGGATGCTAGACTTGTGACCAGTAGTGGGTTTGCAAAGCAATTAACGAGGTTGAGAATTGCCGGATGATCTATTTGATAAGGTACAATTGGGAATGGTGAAGGTACATCAGGTTAAAGTTCCGAAGTTGGTACGAGATCAATGTGCAAACGTTATACCTGTTGTTTTAATACTAACCTGTTTTGTGACCTTTCGCCACATTACACCACCATCGCATGTTTGACCATATAATCTTTTACCCCAAGCTTATCTTGTGGCTTCTGTTTCGCATCGCACTTTTACCCTTGTATTTTTATGCCATATGAATATCCTGATATTTGAAACTGTATATATATCTATATGCTGAGACTTTTTGCTTTTCCATAAGGTGTTTAAATGGTAAAGTGTTCAAAACTATGTAATACTTTGTGTATTTCATTATTTTTCAAGGACAAAAATTTTTCTAAGTAGGGTAGGATGTAAGACTCCGGATTTTTAGAAATTAGATAATAAGTTATTTATGATTTATTATATTTATTTAAGATTATATTTTTAGAGATTTTTAAATATAAATCGGGCAAATTTTTATTTATAATTTAAAACTTTAGTAATTAAAAAATAATGAGTATTTTATATGTCTTAATTTTAGAATTTAGATTTTGAACTTTATTTTATTAATAATAGAGAATTAATTTGATTATCTCCAATTTTTATTGAATTAGTATTTATTTGAAAATAATTTACAAAATTAATAATTAAATGGTATTTCAGAGATAATTATCTTATTTTTTATCCAATTTTAAATTATTAATTTACCCTTTTAATTTTTATTAAAACCACTACACTACCTTAACCCCAAAATCCCCAAAACAAACCCTAACTTTTACTCTTACTATCTCAAACCCTAACACATAACACCCACACCCTTCCTCTTCTCTCACACCCTCATCTCTCTCGCGCTCAGCCCCTCACGCCACTCATCTCATACACACTCAATGCACAACACAGTCACCATACACACCCATACACGAAGAAGAGAAAAAGGAAGGAGGAGCTTGCCTCCTCGCCACCATCGCGTCTTGCCACCGCCATCACCACCGAGCTGTCGAACCTGTCACACACGTCACCGCCGATTGTCATTGAGCCACCATCAGGAAACAGAACTGCCAAGAGAAAGAGATGTGCAGGACGGAGGGAGTATCATGGAGGAGGAAGAGCTGTTTACTGCCGCCGAAGCCTCCTTAGCTGTCGCGGTGGCCTAGGCCATCACCGAAGGGAGCCGCTAAACACTCCATCGCCGCCACTACAGAGGAGCCCGAGGAGAAAGAGATAGCTCATGAAGAGAGAGAAAACGCGATGGATCCACTGCCAGAACCCTAGCTGCGTTGTTGCGCTTTGTTTCCACCACTGTTGGAGCTCCGCTGCTGCTGCTGTGATTGTTGCCACCATGCATGGTCGTCGAAAACAGCGCTGACGTCACTGGAGTTCACTGCTGGAGTGACTGCTACTCTGTTCTTGGTTTCTTATTGGTACAGTAAGTCATTTTGCTCTGAAAATCCTTTTAGTCATTGTTCCATTATATATTGCTGAGCTTTTGCGATAGGGTTGAGTTTCGATCCTTGTATGTCGCGTTTGGAGTTGCTGTTGTTGTTGTGGAAGCAATATGGAGCTTGACGGAGAAAAAATATCGGTAAAGATTTTCACAAAAATATCTCGTTGCAAGTATAATTCTAAATCGACAATTAAAACTCAATCAATGTTTAAATTGTTTGTCACTTAAGCAAACTCAATAAAATTAACTGAAGTATTTAAACCGGGTTGTCTCTCAAGGAATTGCAGGTAAGTGTATTTATTATTGGTTATGGGAAAGTATATTTTTGGGTTTTTGAAATAAGGAACAAGAAAGTAAAATGGTGAGAAAATAAACTAATAATTAAGAAAGCTCTTAGCAAGGGAAGAGAATTAGAAGTCATATCCTCATTATCATCATCAATTGTAATGGTAAATGTGAATTGCCTTCACTTAGTTAACCTCTAACCAATGGAGGAAGGTCAAGTGCATACAATTAACTTGAGTTCACAAGTCCTAGTCAACTCACAGTGAGAGACTAGCTTTGGTGAAGTACAAGCTAACTGGCAATCTCCAATTACCATTTAACAAAAGAGTTTTGATAACCCAAGAGTCTCTAATTGATCAATCCTAGTTAAGAATATAAAAATCTATTTTAAAATCCTACCAAGCATTTTATCAAACACTTGGTAGGCGCAAAATAAAAGCATGAAAAATTAACAAGGAATATTAAATCTAAACAACCAATAGCAAGCATCAATGACTAACAATTAAAGAGAGTAACAATAAACATGAAAAACATAAATTGCATTAAAAGAAATCAAATGTAACAAGAGCTCATAAACATAAAAATGGTGAAAAAGGGAAATTAACAAAAGAAGAAGATGAACTAAAGTGCTTAAACAAATAAAAGTAAGACAAACTAAATTAAAGGAAGATTGAACCTGGACCTAAGGAGAAATTGAAAGAAGAAACCCTAAAACCTAGATAGAGGAGAGAGTCTCTCTCTCTAGAAAACTACATCTAAACCTAACTAATATGAATGAAAGTATGAATGATTGATTCTTTCTTCCTTTCAGATCCACTCTACAGCCTCTAATCTTCACTTTCGGGCTTGAAACTGGGTCCAAAGCAACCCAGAAAATTGCCTCCAGCATTTTCTGTAAATTGCAGCACGTAACGCTCTGTCACGCGTACGCATCAGCCACGTGTACGCGTCGATGGACTTTTCACTGGTCACGCGTAGGCATCCCACGCATGCACATCGTATGTCTGCTGCACCAGTCACGCGTACGCGTCGTCCACGCGTGCGCATCGCTACCAGATTCTGAAATACTCTATTTCTTGTATTCCTTCCACTTTTGCATGCTTCTTTCCCATCCTCTAAGCCATTCCTGCCCTGGAAAACCTGAAATCACTTAACACACATATCACGACATCGAATGGTAATAAGAGAGGATTAAAATTAGCAAATTTAAGGCCAAAGAAGCATGTTTTCAATCATAGCACGAAATTAGGAAGAAACATGTAAAACATGTGAATTATATGAATAAGTGTGAGAATAATAGATAAAATTCACTCAATTCAAGACAAAATAAACCATAAAATAGTGGTTTATCAATCTCCCTACACTTAAACATTAGCATGTCCTCATGCTAAGCTCATGAGAAGCTATAAAGGAGGTGAAGAGGAATGGTAGAATTTATGTAATGCGACCTATCTATATGAATGCAACTAAATGTAAAATGCTTCTGCCCACTTGGTTAGAAGTAAATCAAATTCTCCAAGAACAAATATAAACTGGATTCCACTAATTCAAATCATAAAATGAAGTACACATAGACTTGTAAGAAGAAAGCTCGTGAAAGCCGGGAACAAAGAATCGAGCATCGAACCCTCACCGGAAGTGTATAAACTTTAATCACTCAAGTGTTTAAGGTTTGATTCTCTCAATTCTCTACTAATCTTGCTTTCTAAGACTTGCTCTTCTTCTACCAATCAACAAAAATTTAATGCACAAACACACATATCAAGAGGTCTTTTAAGGGTTGTAATGGGGTTTGGATCAAGATAGGATTGTATTTGGTCAAGTGGACTAAAATCTGAACCCTTGATTAACCTAAACTTTCCACCTAACTTAAGACAATCCATGTAATTAAAGTGTAAAATCTAACTACCCATTAACTTTGTTTTCCACATATTCATGCATCCGAATTTTGAGTACATCTCACATGCATAGCTACCACCACTTACTTTGGGGCATTTTGTCCCCTTTTTATTGCTTGCTGTTTTTCTTTTCTTTTTCTCTTTTTTTTATTATTTATTTTTTTCTTTTTATTTTTCTTATTTTTCTTAATGCATATGATTAAGGTATTGAATGCAAGAATATATGCTCAACTATCTTTTTCACATTTTCACAAAAAGTATAACATAATCAATTCCCAAACCAAATATTTCCAAACCCAACTTCCCCACACTTAAATCATGAACACTTTCATTAGTCTAAACTAACCAAGGATTCAAATTAAAGATATTATTGTTTTTCGCTTAGAGTTAGTGATGAGCAAAAGTAAAGAATAAATGGGGTAAAATGAGCTCAATATTTGGTTTGCAAAGGATAATGAAATGGTAAGGCCATATAGGTATGTGAGCTATAGTGAAACAAAGGCCTCAATCATATAAGTGCATGCATACATCAAACAATGGAAATATAGAATCAAGCAAGACAAAGATCACAATTTTAGAGAGAACAACACACCAAAACAAAACATTGGTTGATAAAATACAACCAATCAAATAGGTTCAAAATCTCACGGGTTTTGTGTGTTCGAGCTCTAAACCATGTTCTAAAATAAATTTCTTCAAGCAAGTTCAACGAAAACTTTAATTCAAATTAGTGAAATGCTATAAAGTAGTTTCTTGGAAAAGAAAATATTACTTCAACCAAGTAGTACATAAATGCAAACAATTAACTACACATGTAATCTATTATGCAATGCAACAACTAACTATAAAAAAAATTAAAAATTGGTGTTGAAAAGAAATTAGTTACCCACGGAAGTCGGTATCGACCTCCCCATACTTAAAGATTGCACCGTCCTCGGTGCATGCAAAGATGTGCAAGTGGACTAGGGTTGCTACAACTGATGCGTTTTCTCCAAAGATTGTGCGGCGGAACTTGTTTGGTGCCCCATTTAGAAGTTTCCATTCCCCTTCTTGGTGGCCATCCTAAAAGAAGAGAAAAAGGAAAAAGAATAACCCAAAAACAAAGATATGCAAACAAATAAAGTCTAGGTGGGCTAATGTCAAATAATAATGACGTTCTCAATTGCATGGTAGCTACAACATGTAAGTAAGAAAATAATATAAGCAAAGGGCATATCAAGTAAATAGCAGACAAGTCAAGAAGCACCCAAAACAATGCAAGAAATATGCCACAGCTGAGTAAGAAAAGTTAACACGAATGGAAAATTAGCAAACTTAGAAAAGAAAATAAAAACATGCACAAAGTGAAAATGTAATGAATGATAGTATGTAAATGCAATTTGTAAAAGAGAATGAAGGATAAGAAAAATGATAAGTGAACTTTTGAAAAGTGAGAGAAGAATAATGTAAGAAAGGAAGATGAAAGAAGAAGAAAGGAGAAAGAAAGAAGAAGAAAGGCATAAACAAGGCGCGAACGCGACGCGCGGGCATAGGTCACGCGTGCGCGTGAAAACAGAAATAGGCATGCGACGCGTGAGCGTCGCTCACGCCTACGCGTGGGTGACCCAAAATGAAAAGTGACGCGTGACTACTCGTCGTGCTAGACGCACGATTCCAGCATTATACCATCACAACTCTCTGTTCAATGTACCAAAGTGCGCCGAATTTTCATACCACGCGTACGCGTCGCTGACGTACACGCGTGGAGTGGTAAAATGGCTAGTGATGCGTACGCGTAGATCACGCGTATGCGTGGGGTGGGTTGTACGCCAGGCACCCCACCCGGACATTTCAAGCGTAACTCTCTATTCATTATACTAGAGAGCGCAAACCTTCACATGACGCGTGCGCGTCATTGACGCTTACGCGTCAGCCGCAAAATTTTTTTTTAGCAACGCCAGAAATTAATAAACAACTAAACCATAAATTAAACTAAATAAACATAACTAAAAATGAAAATATAACTTATTACTAATATAAACAAAAGGGAAATTAGAAAGAATTTACCATGGTGGGGTGTCTCCCACCTAACACTTGTAGTTAAAGTCCTTAAGTTGGACATTTGGTGAGCTCCTTGTCATGGTGGCTTGTGCTTGAACTCATCTTGAAACTTCCACCAACGCTTGGACTTCCAATAAGCTCCAACATTTCCAAGTGAATTCACCAAGCCTTGATGAAGTTCTCCACAAGTTTTGAGCTTCCAAAGTTGATCCTCTTCTATGCTGGGATCCCAAATCTTATTTTTACACCCGTCTTTAAGTTGATCATCATTGTTCCAACCAGATGGCAAGCAATCCGAATTCTCACTGAGGCATCCCAACAACTTCCTAGACCCAATCAATTGAGAACTATAACAACCATTGCACTTAGACCTTAAACATCCAACCATAACGAACCTAGAAATGTGTTGCCAACCACTAACTATCCCCCGTTTGCTCTTAAAACCACAAAGAACTTTAAGTTGTCCATCCATCTCAAGAAAACCGTATGCAAGCGCAAAATTAAAGCTTAAGGAATAGAGATTTACCCACTTGAATGACAGGACGGATAGTGATGGCTTCGGGAGAGGTGTCTCCAATGGCAGCCCTGCCAATGTATGCTTCACTCTCTTGGACTCCTCTTTGATGATCTCGACCACTTGACAAGCTTCTTCAACATTAACCTTTTCTTCAAGTCCAATGGGAGAGGGTTCAATTGTAGATAAAAACTCATCAATTATTGAATCCATCTCATGATCAACCTCCTCAAAGTCTTCAACCATGATATGCTTTGGAGGTTGCACACCCTCCTCAACATCAAATTCAAATGTCTTGGAAGGAGGATCTATGAATTGAGTTTCCCATGGAGGTTTCGCATCTCCTAAATCTTCAACCACTTCCTCTTCTTCGATAATTTTGGCTTTCTCCACTTGCTCTAGTACAAAATTCAGCTCCTCTTTGATGATTTCCACCTCTTGACAACTTTCTTCAATTCCTACTTACTTGTTAACTTCTTCCAACTCTTCCTCATTGATCAAGTCATGTGTTGGAGGGTGTATACATTCCTCCTCAACATTAGTTTCACATCCGATGGAAGAAGCTTCAACAAGATTCCTATTATCACTTAGTGTAGAGTTGTCTTCAATGATGGAACTTTCCTTTTATTCAACCTCCCCTAATTCTTCAACTATTCCTTCATCTTCAAGGGTCTCTCCTACCTCCACCTTTTGGCCCTCCTCTTACTTTTCTTGAAGTATGGATGTGTGAACCCAATCCATTAAGTCCCTAAGATGATCCCCTCTCTCTTGTTCCATGTTACCAGCATAATTGGGATCGTATTGCTCTTGGATTGATGGATATGGGTGAAAAGGAAGTGCACTAGAGCTCGAGGGTTGAGTATTAGGGGTAGAGAATAGATCTACACAGGATATAAGAGCTTGGAGAGTAGAAGTGAGACCAGTGAGAGTAGAGGTAAGTGTGGTTTGAAGCTCCTGTTGCCCTTGGCGAATAACACTAAAGGTATCATCTATGGGAGCTTGGGGGTGGATAGGAGGGTTCATTTGTTGGGAGAAAGGGCTCATAATACGAAGGTGGTTCTTCTTGATAAGGATATGGAGATGGTGTATATTGAGGTGCTGGTTCTTGGGAGTAATTTTATTGGAATGTGGGTGGTTCTATGTATAGTTCATATGGTTCATATGGTAGTTAGTGTGGTGGATATGGGTTAGGGTCATGTGGAAGTATTTGATTGTAGGGGGCTTGTGAGTATAGTGGTTCAAAACTATGTTGAGGAGGGGGTTCAGAGGCATATGGTGGGGCTTGTTGGTAACTACAAGGGGGTCCACCATAGCTATTGGATTGATATGCTTCTTGGAATGGCTCTTTCTCATAGTACATTGGTGGAGGTTATTGCAAAAATGGTTGATCATATACTCGATGCTCCTCCCACCTTTGATGGTTCCATCCTTGATGCATGTTCTCATTATAGCTTTCATTCCCTACAACATAGTTATAGCTACTCTAATAGCCAAAGGGATGAGAATTCATAGTAGCAAATAAAAATAAAAACTAACAAAAATAAGCAACAAAGTCCTAAAACTAACAAAAACTAACAAACAAGCAAAAGGTAAATATATACAATAACCAATAATAAGGCACACATTTGCAATTCCCCAGCAACGACGCCAAAAACTTGAAGGAGGAAAAATGTCGGTAAAGATTTTCACAAAAATATCTCGTTGCAAGTATAGTTCTAAACCAACAATTAAACCTCAATCAATGTTTAAATTGTTTGTCACTTAAGCAAACCTAATAAAATTAACCGAAGTATTTAAACCTCGGGTCGTCTCTCAAGGAATTGCAAGGAAGTGTATTTATTATTGGTTATGGGAAAGTATATTTTTGGGTTTTTGAAATAAGGAACAAGAAAGTAAAATGGCGAGAAAATAAACTAATAATTAAGAAAGCTCTTAGCAAGGGAAGAGAATTAGAAGTCATATCCTCATTATCATCATCAATTGTGATGGTAAATGTGAATTGCCTTCACTTAGTTAACCTCTAACCAATGGAGGAAGGTCAAGTGCATATAATTAACTTGAGCTCACAAGTCCTAGTCAACTCACAGTGAGAGACTAGCTTTGGTAAAGTTTAAGCTAACCGGCAATCTCCAATTACCATTTAACAAAAGAGTTTTGATAACTCAAGAGTCTCTAATTGATCATTCCAAGTTAAGAACATAAAAATCTATTTTAAAATCCTACCAAACATTTTATCAAACACTTGGTAGGTGCAAAATAAAAGCATGAAAAATTAACAAGGAATATTAAATCTAAAAACTAATAGCAAGCATCAATGACTAACAATTAAAGAGAGTAACAATAAACATGGAAAACATAAATTACATTAAAAGAAATCAAATGTAACAAGAGCTCATAAACATAAAAATTGCAAAAAAGGGAAATTAACAAGAGAAGAAGATGAACTAAAGTGCTTAAACAAATAAAAGTAAGACAAAAACTAAATTAAAAGAAGATTGAACCTGGATCTAAGGAGAAATTGAAAGAAGAAACCCTAAAACCTAGAGAGAGGAGAAAGCCTCTCTCTCTCTAGAAAACTACATCTAAACCTAATTAATGTGAATGAAAGTATGAATGATTGATTCTTTTTTCCTTTCAGCTCCACTCTGCAGCCTCTAATCTTCACTTTCGGGCTTGAAACTGGGTCCAAAGTAGCCCAGAAATCGCCCCCAGCGTTTTCTTTAAATTGCAGCACGTGATGCTCTGTCACGCGTACACGTCAGCTACGCGTACGCGTCGATAGACTTTTCACTGGCCACGTGTAGGCGTCAGCCACATGTGCGCGTCGTATGTCTGCTGCACCAGTCACGCGTACGCGTCGTCCACGCGTGCGCGTCGCTACTAGATTCTGAAATACTCCATTTCTTGTGTTCCTTCCACTTTTGCATGCTTCCTTCCCATCCTCTAAGCCATTCCTGCCCTGGAAAACCTAAAATCACTTAACACACATATCACGGCATCGAATGGTAATAAGAGAGGATTAAAATTAGCAAATTTAAGGCTAAAGAAGCATGTTTTCAATCATAGCACAAAATTAGGAAGGAAAATATAAAACATGCGAATTATATGAATAAGTGTGAGAATAACAGATAAAATCCACTCAATTCAAGACAAAATAAACCATAAAATAGTGGTTTATTAGAACTGTGGTTGTGGCTGCCGCTGTTGCAGTCCAAGAGAAAAGAGGTTTGATGTGTTTAATAATTATCGACTTTTGACAATCGAGGTAGGGGATTTTTTAAAAATTATTTTATCACCAAGAATTGTTACAAGTCGATATTACCATGGAAAATTTTTTTTTATGATTTCGTAAGTCTTATGGATTAAACTGAGCTATCTTGGATGAATGGAGTTGTTTGCTTGATGGATATATTGATTATTTGAGAAGGTTGTATAATCTAGTTAATTGATTGATTTTCTTGAGTTGATGATTGTTGAATTGGTCTCTTGATTTACTGAAATTGATTGGTTATTGTAATTTTGTTATATTGATTCCTTGATTTGGTATTGGATTGGAATTGGTTTGATTTTGAAATAGTTTGACATCGAAAATGGTTTAATATTTGGAAATTTGAATTGTGTTTTATTAGAAAATGATTTGGTTTTGAACTCGTTGGAAAGGATTGAGAAATGATTTGGATGTGACCCGAGAAGGGTGGCAAATTCCGAGTTTTAGGGGAAGTGCTGCTAAAATTTTTTATAGGTTTTTAAGTGAAATTTAATAATGAGAATTTAACTATTTTTGGTTTTGATTAATTAAGAAAATAAGTTGAAGTTGATTTATTCAATTTAAGAATTCTATTTTGAAGAGTTTCGGGAGTTTTGGTTATGGTTTCAAAAACGGGGTTGAAAGTTTTGGCTAAAGGAAAATGAGTTTGGTTTGATTAATTTTATCAAAAGAGATATATGTTAAGTAATTTTAAAGATTTTAGAGTAATTAAAGTAATGAATTTGAGGATAAATGTTTTTGGGATTTTCAATTAAGTTTTTCAATTTTTAACTGGTATGGCTTTGACCCTTGTTGACAAAGTTTTAGAGCTTGAAATGGTTTTGAAATTAGTTTGGATCTTTTTGTTTAAATAATTTGGTTTAAATGAAAAATGAGTTTTGTTATTTTGTTAATTCGTGAAATTGGTTTATGATTTAACTCATTTGATTTTGAGATGACGGTTAGAGACCATGAGGATACTTTAAATTGATATTTTGATTCTTGAAAAAGTTTTGTAAGTTTGTTAAAAAAGATGAGATTGATTGTCACTCCCCTAAAGTCTAGAGGCCTTACCGAGGGGTTTAACTAATAAATGATTTTTCTTTTAACTTTTGAAAGGGGTTTGAACTTGTAATGGTTTGAAGTAGTTTAGGAAATTTTGATTAAGTGAGAATTGAGTTTTGAAAGACGGATTGGCTTTAAGTGAAATTGTTTTGAAGGTTTTGAAAAATGTCACAAAGAGATTGTATTGGTTTTAAAGGAGAAAGAGATTTGTTATTCGAGGCACCTAGGTAAGATGCAAGGGTGGTGGTTTTATCCCACTTGCTCCGAGTTAAGCGGCTAAACACCTACTTGGGTAAGACGCAATGGTTGTGGTTTAGTCCCACTTGCTCTGAATAAAGGTTTGAGACACTTAAGTAAGACGCAAGGGTTGAGGTTTGTCCTACTTGCTCTGGGTAAGACGCAAGGGTTGAGGTTTGTCCCATTTGCTCCGGGTTGAGAATTAAAATACCTGGGTAAGATGCAAGGGTTGTGGTTTTGTTCCACTTGCTCCAGGTTGAGATTTGTAAACACTCGCCCGGGGTGAGATGCAAGGGGTTGAAATTTGTCTTACTTACTCCAGGTTAAGCGGGTAAGATGCAAGGGTTGCGGTTTAGTCCCACTTGCTCCCTGTTGTGGTGTTCTATATCCAGGTTATCGGATGTGTCGGGTTCTGGCAGAATAACTAATGTATGAGCTCACGGCCAGTAGGATAGGCATGCATCATACTTCATTTGTTTTCTATTGTTTGGGTGTGCTTAAGTATTTTGGTTTGTCTATCTGATGAATTCTGTCTAACTGTTAATTGTGGTACTTGCTGTAACTGTTTCCTAATTGTGTTTGCCTTGCATTATTTGTGTCTGTGATTGATTCTTTCTTGAGACTGAGTATTGGTAAATGAATTGATGCTTTTGATGATAGTGTGGTTGTTTATGTTGGGCTGAAGGCCGACATTTGTTTATATGTTAGGCCGGAATTCGAGATTTTTTTATATGTTGGGCCGGAGGCCGTAGTTGGTTATGTTTGAGCCGAGGCCTTGATTGGTAAGTGAGGTATATATTGTTCCTATTACTGATATTGGAATTCTTATAAGGGAAAAATGAATTTGAATTGTCGGATAGTTAATTTTTGTGGTTTAAAAGGATTCATAAGGTGAATGATGATCATTGCTTTTGAAATTCATTCTTCTTTTATACGTTTCCTCTTATGACAATTCTTAAACCCTCTATTGAGAACATGCGAGGACGATGTTCTCACCCCCTACAGACTTCTCTTTTCAAGACGGACAAGGAAGCTGTGTGAAGTTTTTGCTCAGTTCTTAGCTGTGATGTTTTGTTTGGATATATTAGTCATAGTTTTTTCCTCGCCTTTATAATTATCATTTGTAAGCAGGGTAGGAGTTGTAATGATATGTATGTATATAATGTTTGTAAGTTGCACGTGTAAGAAGTTCTGTATATATGTATATGCATGTTTGTAAAGTAAAAAGAACTTTCAGTTTCAAAGAAATCAGTGATACGGTTTCGAGTTAAATGCTCCTATTTTATTATTAAGTATATAAAAGTTGTCGTAATATCCTAGTTATCATAGTGGCATAGCCGGAACTGTGACATTCTGATAGTAAAGATGTTACATAAAATATTATATTTTAATTATTAACAGAAATATCATATATATATATATATATATATATATTATTTATTAATTTTTATAATTTACAGAAATATATAATATCATATTATAATAGAAAATAAAAAATAATAATATTATTAGAAATTATACATACTAACAACAGAAAACATAAAAAATAGAATATTATTTTCCAAAATTCAATATTTATTATTAATTATATTATTTATTCATATTAATAGAAATAAGCTACTAAACTAATATTAACCAAATAAATATTAACAAATTAACTGAAAATAATAAACGTACATAATTAAGATGTCGTAAATAATTGATAATATGATCTTCCGCTCGGGAAAATAATTAAGATGTCTGGAGACGCATACTTTTCACATGCCGTTCGAGGAGTGCACGATCACGCTGTAGGATGTAGCGTACCAGTTAGGGCTCCCGATCGACGGTCAGTATGTCAGCGGATGCCTCACGGGCTTTGAGCGATATATTGACGGTGGTTCGAGGAGCTGTTGGGTGTTTTGCCTCCTGCAAACTGCATCGACAAGTTCACAGTGAAGTGCACTTGGATGCAGGAGACATTTAGTGAACTTCCGCAGGGTGCAGACTATGAGACGGTTAGGAGGTATGCCCGGACATATATCATGATGCTCTTATCTACGCAACTATTCGTGGATAAGTATGGTACACGTCTTCACATTCGTTGGCTACCCTACGTTACCAGGCTAGAGGACATGGGTTGGTATAGTTGGGGGTTTGCTGCTTTGTCATGGTTATACAGGGGCATGTGTTGTGTGGCCAATAGGAATGTCGTCAAGTTAGTTGGTCCATTGAAGCTCCTACAATCGTGGATCTCCTAAAGGTTCTTTGGTTTTTGGCCAGATGGATTTGATATCTTTCATTGGCCGTTGGCATCGAGGTACTTGCTTTTGGGTTATGCACTATGTTTTTACTAAGTTATCTGTTTACTTCCTTGTTGATAAAATATTTTGGTTTTCAGATGGTCAGGTTATCAGCCAACGTTGAACGACAAAGGGCCTCGAGTCGCGCATTGGAGGCTTAGGATAGATTTACTTCAGTCCAGGGATGTGAGTATTTATGGTTTCAATTTGTTCATCACTAATGTTGTGTTTGCACTGTTCACTGTTTATGAACGATTAGTACTTCTGTTCACAGTTCGTGTGGATGCCATATAGCTTGCCTCATGTCATTCAAGTGGTGCACCCCGAAATATTGGAGCCATGACATATGGCGTTGTGGAGGGCTACAACAATATTGATCTATTTTGCTGTCATAGAGTGGCATCAGGTGGATCGGGTGCTGCCGCAGCTTGGTGGCATACAGCATCGACCCCGTTCCGCACTAGACATAGATTTCTTAATGGCAAAGGATGGCAGAGGTGGAGATCAATGGTTTCCTGATACATTACAGAATTGGCACATTCATTGGACCAACAGGGCGTAGCATGTGTTACAGTTTGATGTTGTTCTAGACCTAGGACATTCACATGCGTACTTGGAGTGGTGGCATCAGTACGGCAGGAGATTCTTGTTGCCTGAGCTCCTCCTCGGTGACCCCAGGGCAGTTGCAATACCAGTCGAGGCGATGCAGTGAGGTCTCGACCATGTCCCTGATATGGACCAGGTGCCTGATGTCTCAGACAGACATCGTGTTGAGCGGAGATGTCATGTTGGGACACGTTCGAGCCAGCGTGAGTAGAGGTGGCTCGACGATTCCATCGATGCATTGGAGGGGAGTAGTCATGGATGGCGAGGGGGAGTGGTCGCAGCCGTAGAGGAGCTAGAGGTGGTGGTCGAGGTAGAGCCCGACGTGAAGGGAGAGACGGAAAGGCTGAGGGTAGAAGTGAGGACGAGGGTGGTGATGGGGTGACGAACCAGTGGTGAAACTCGACCTCAGTCTTGGCATAAGTAGGATTCACTAAAAACCTATGTGCATCCTTGCCCTTGAAACTCATGGTGAAATTTGCCGCCACGTGACTGATATAAAAAGCCTGGTATGCATTAGGCGGAAGCTAGCCACCATTAGGAGCCTCCAATGTAGCCTTTATCCCATCGTGCCTATTTGATATGACTAGAATACCCGATTAAGGCATTACATGCTGTCGAAGGTGAGATAAAAAGAATGACCACGACTCTGTATTCTCACCATCTACAAGTGCGAATGTAATAGGAATGATATTGCCATCCTTAGCAATCGCAACAAGCAGCTACCATTGTATTTGTCGTACAGGTGCGTCCCGTCGACACTGACCAATGACTTGCAATGACGGAAGGCCTCGATACACGGTGAGAATGTCCAGAAAAGCCGATGAAAATAAGCTAATGAGTCATCCACTTGCCCACCAACCCGCATAGTGCTCGTCCTCAACACCGCGACACTACCTGGCATCGTGATCTATCCATCCAGTACCTATCGCGGCAAATCATTTTATGACTCTTCCCAACCTCCGTAGCTCTGTGCCACGGCTTTCTGTTTATCCATCCAAACCCTCCTGTAAGTCGGTCTAAACCCGAAATATGCCTCTGTTGCATTCTGTAGTACCTTGATAGAGACGGCAACATCAGCTTTGATCATGGGGAGTATGAAGGTCGATACGACATGATAATCAAGCATCTTGTGATCATTAGATATCAATGTGGCCAGGCAAGGATGAGGATCATTGTACCATTTTACCTCCCAAATACCTCTGCGCTGGCGGAGGCTGACCCGAATGAGCCATATGCACCCGTTCCCGAACTCCTTGCCTTTGCAATAATACTTGCGATGATCGGATTCCAACACTTTGTACTCAACCCCACGGCGGATGCTATAAGACTTCACGCTTAACACAATCTCCTCTTTATCCTGAAACTGCTGATGGTACCCCGCGACACTATCATGGCATCTAAGTTCAAAGTTGAAAAATATGGGGGGTACTGATGAGTTCCTGAGCTAGATGCTCCTCCACCCACAACTGGGGTAGTCCTTGCTATATCATTATCACTATAATCAGCTATCGTGGCGGGCGCTACGTCATCATCATCATCATCCTGCAGTGCATCCTCAACGCTATCCGGTATTCCACCCTCTCCGAAAACCGGGACCATAAAAGGAGTACCGAGCGTCACAATCGCAACCTCACCCAAGGGTCCAGTGTCACCTATTCCTTCGTCACGATTGCGATTCAGATTAGCTGCAAAGGATGGAGATGCAACTAAAATTGCCTCAGGTACAATCACTGGCACAGCTGACGAGGCACCAACAGGCATGGAACTAGAGCAGGCTGGTATTGCTGAGGATTAAGGATTCTGGTTCGATCCTCCAGAACTACAGACCACATCCATAAGTTTCGCCAATAGCTCAGGGGTCCTCACCTCAGAAAACTGACAATGACAACGAAACACTTGCAAATCTTCGTCATTGCCTATGACGAATGAATCATACTTCACATCATCGCGTAACACAGAAATCAGAATTTTGTAGAATAACTTCTCCACTTGTTTCACGCCATGCAGCTCCAGTTTCTAGAGTATAGTATTCTGAAGCTCAGTGAAACTCGTCGAAGGTTTGAGAAAAACTCTCAGCGGGTCTTTATCAGTAAATTTAATTCCCGATCGTGTTTTTTTTCTTAATGGACCCTCTATAGTGCACCAGAACTAAAAAATCTCATCACTAACCATTGTGAGTCCCACTTTGGTAAAAAATTCACGTTCAACTCGTATTTATATACGTTAGGACTATACTAAATCAAATTAATCCATTTCGAATTATACATACTAGTAAATCAAATTTAATGGTTTTGATCTACCATTACCCAATACCCATTGTAAATCGACCTCAATAGATTTGATTTACTAAGGGAGCTAAATCGGACCTTATTGATTCAATTTAGTATAGTCAATAAAAATCGAAACCTATAAATTCGATTTAATTCAAATTCTTTAAATTCGATTTACTTTTGAATCACAACTTCAAGTAATTCGATTCCCGTAGATCCAATTTACTACTAACAACTCTAATTCGAATTCAATAAATTCGATTTATATAAAAATATGCGACAATATCTGATAATATTTTTGGATTTGGGAAGTTCAAGTAATATTGAAATGGCTTTGGTTTATGAAGGTGGATTATCCCTAAAATAATTTCTGCCAAAAAGACCATCTCAGAAATAAATAAATAAATAAATAAATAAAACAGACTTGGTAATTGGTAAAGATGATCATCGTCGTAATGACATAACCTGAGATGGGCGAGTAAGAGGCAAGATTAACCAAAAAAAAAAAGGGGGAGCAGAAGAAAAGAAATGGAGGAAGAAAAAGCGGCAGCATACTACGACGAGCTTACCAGAAAGGGCGAAGGAGCTGCCAGATTCAAGCAAGGGCTTGGCTTTTCAAGCGCCCCTTCAAACGACGACGTTCCAAAGCGAGGCTCAGCCCTTGCTTCTTCTTCTTCCTCCTTTCTTTCCAAATTCGTCAAAGCTTCCGCCCCTTCCAATTCTAACTCTCCTCCGCCGCCGCCACTGTCGTCGGAGTCTGACAAGCAAGCGTCGCTCCTCTCCATTCAAGACAAGCTCCAGAAAAAGCCCGCCCCCGATTCTTCTAGGGTTCCGGAGAAGAACAGAGATAGGGAACCCGATCGAACCACCAGAAGACGAAGCAGAAGCAGAAGTAGAAGTAGAGACAGATGCAGGGAGAGGGGAAAAGAATCGAGAAGGAGAAGTAGGAGCAGAAGCAGAAGCAGAGAGAGACACCATCATAGAGACAGAGATAGAGATAGAGATAGAGATAGGGATAGGAGACGAAGAAGAAGGAGCAGGTCGAGAAGTAGAAGCGATTCCGATGGGGAGAGGCGGCGTAGAGGGAGACGCAGGAGCAGGAGCAGGAGTAGAAGTGTTTCTCCCCGCAGGTCAGAGAAGAATAGGGGTCGAGATGATAGAAAGAAGGGGAACAATGCTGGGGTTGATTATGCCAAGCTTATTTCTGGTTATGACACTATGGTATCTTCAATCTTCTTCCCCTAAAAGAACAAAAAAAAAAAAAAAGAAGTGTTTGTGCTTGATACTTTGGTTTATTTCAATTTTAATTATTTGTGCCATGCCAAGCTTGTTGTCTAAGTGATGGGAGTAGTAATGGAGCTTATTGTTTGTACTTTGTAGAACTGCTTAGTATTTAGTTAGTTTCTTAAAAGTAAAAATCTTAATTAGTTTTCTCACTTTGCAATTTCTCAAACAGTCATCTGCTGAAAGAGTCAAAGCTAAGATGAAGCTTCAGCTCTCCCAAACTGGTAAGTCTATAGTCCTTATTCAGACTTTGAGGTGGTGCTTTTTGATGCACAGCTTTGTTCTGCATATTCTAATTTGCTTTATGAACCATGAAATGTTCACACTGTCATTGTCATTGATTCTATTATTCTATATATTGCTTATGTTTACTATTGTGGTGATCAAGTGTAAGAACAATTTCCAACAGCTTACTGTGCGAAAATACAAGGTGAACTTGACTTTGCATGAAAATCTCTGGTTGCTGTAGTGTATGACCATGTGGTATCAGAATTTTAGGCTGGGGTTATGAAAAATATTTTACATTCAGACTTAAAGAGAATACAGTAATAGTTACTTATTATTGAGCAAGTGTGCTGGTTTATACATGTACTAACTTGATTTCGTGGGATATTTTTTAATGCAGCGGCTCAAGACTCAGAAAAAGGTAAGGGCTGGGAGCGATTTGAGTTTGACAAGGATGCCCCTCTTGAAGATGAGGAAATTGAAGGTTGAACTTGTTTGCCATTTCATTATTCTAAATAAATTTGCCGAGACTTCTTTATTGCAAATACAATCTGTTTTAAAATGGACAGTTTTTTTAGTCTTCCTATGTTTTCCTGATAATGCAACACAGGGTCCTGAATCCTGATAATGTAAACTTCATTTTTAATTGATCCAATGTTGAGTACTGTTGTTGTGTGCTTGTTAATACCACCAATACTTACTGATTTTAATTGTTCATTGCTTAGTCATGGTGATTCTTCTAATTATTGAATGCCAATGATATTTTTGCATATAAATGATAATGAGTAATGGTGTGGGGTTTGGATTGAAGCCTGAAACTTAATTGAACTGATTGTATTTGCCCACCTATCTGCAGTGGCTGAAGATGATGCTTCCTTGGTCAAGCAAATTGGCCAGAGTTTCCGGTATTCTAAAATAGAGGTATATTCCTCTTCTTATATTCATGAATAGTCAGTTTTGTTCCTTGTTAACATACATGCGTCATCTATGTATGGGAGACTAAACATAGATCGAATCCATTTTCTTATCAAGGCAAGAAGGGAGGAACAAATCCAAGCTGCTCATGATGAAGCAATGTTTGGTGCTTCAGCACTTCCACCTCCTACCAGTACTGACAGTGAGCCTGAAAGGGAGAATGAGAAAGAAGTTGACAAAAAAGCCATTGTTACAAGCCTCTTAAGTGAAGCGGTAAGTGGTTTCTCTGCAGACTTATGTGGATAAGCATGATGAGTCATTTAAGTAATCCTTATATTTGGATTCAGGTGCTGGCCAAGAGAAAAGGATCTTGGCGTGATCGAGTTCGAGAATTATAGATTTCGCACCTTGTGGCTGATGCTGCCAACAGAAAGGCTTGCATAAGTATTTAGAAATATAAACAAGTATTAGGTACCTATGCAACTTTTATATTTTGAGAAGTTGAAGCATATATTTGTAGTTTGACAGGCTATGTGTGCCTCTGTTTGTCATCTCAGAAGAGGGGAAGTGTGGGATGTCTAGAAAGCCTTTTTGTAGATATTCAGTTTCAGTCTTTGTTTAAACTTTCAAGTGAGTAGAACAGAATGAATTAGTTGTTTATTGTTTTCCAAATTCATTCCTTTCCATCCTCGTCGCCTGTGGGGCGTTTAGGCGGTTGGCCGAACTTTTCTCGACTGTCCTCCACCTTGTGCGCAACTTTCATCTAAAGAGACCCCTTTTTAAGCATGACAAGGAAGAATAAGAACAATCAACAACTGAAACATAGGAGAAAAACGCCCTTAAAAGCGCAGTTCCTAGTTCCTGCAGCCCTACCTTCCTTGAGCGCTTTCCGGTGAAGTGACAGGGAACAAAGTGCCAGTGACAAGGAACGTTTCAATTCTTGAGATTTTGTTCTCAAACTTACCTTTACAAGAAGCCAAAAAAAAAAAAAAAAAATCTTAACTTTTGTATTCACTAATTAGCTTCAACCATTAACTCTAAACTTTTAATTTTCTTTTACCAAATGTATTCTTCATACATGTTATTGTTTTATTTATAAATTTTTTATTGTTTTTCTTTGAGTTTATTTTTATTATTTATTATTTTTATTTTTTGTTAATTTTTGTTTGATTTAATATTGTACATTTTTATAATTGTAGTTTTTGTGTATTATATTTATTTTTTTATAATATAATTTATTGATTCCATTAGGTAAAGTAAATTAAACAAAAAAATTAACCATAAATAATAATAATAATAATAATAATAATAATAATAATAATAATAATAAATTATAGCATATTAAAAAATATTATAAAAAACACACTAAAAAAATATAAAAAAATTAAACATAATTAAAAAATATTATAATTTAATGTCATGTTTTTTCTAGTAATTATATATCTAAAAGTGATTTTAACTAATTTTATCCAAACAATATTTGTTTTATCAAAATCAATTTTGGTAGAGTTGTCAAACATAAATTATGTTGATACAAATTCACTTTTACCTATAAAATTACTTTCATTCAAACTCAAATTTGATAAACGCCAATCCAAACACACACTTAGGTGGTGGAGGACTATAGAGGCAGTATGATAGATAGATGATCCAAAGGCTATTATTAAAAAATAAATACCTAAATTGATCTCTAAGAAATTTTAGACCGGACAGTTTAGTTTTCAACAAATTTTTATTCTCTAAGTCTTTCACAAATTACTTTTGTCGGATAGAGAAATCCCTGCCTCATTTTGAATATGACTAATTTGTTTTAGAGAGTATTTTTTGAGAATCTAATAATCTAATAATAAAACTTGTTAGGGACTTATTTATCTAATACGCATATTGAAAAATTGACTCAAAGTAACTTAGGGACTAATGTGTTTAATGAGAGCAATTCTCAAGGACTTTAAAAGAATAAAAATTCGGTGAAGACTAAAGTATCTAATCTAAATATTTTTGGGAACTAAATTGGATGTTTACTCAAAAATAACTTATTTTGTTTTGAGACGGTATATAGGTTAATCGTCGAATAGCGTAACAAAAGGTACCTCCATAGGTTCCCCTACCTTGAGAGTGGGTTAAGCTTAGGCTAAATCAATGCACTTACTCAAGAACTAAGAGCAGTATAGGAAATACACTATCTTACTGGAACACCCTATGATGATCAAGCAGAGTGCAAGTGCCTGAATAATCCTAATCCAAACCCTCAAAGGTGTTCTTTGAAGCTCCATTTGATCTTTTGACGCATGGGGATATAGCCAATTCAAAGTAGGCACGAATTAAAGAAGTGTGTTAGAGCTAACTAATAATATAGGATTTCTTTCATCTCTTGGTTTGATTGAAATCAATTCTAGGATTGAATATCAGAAGCTTTTTAACACTCCAGCTTAAGTATAAAGTCGCAGAGTCAAATATTAGCATTTTGCTATACAAGATATGTTGGACAAGATACATAAATAATACATAAGATTTCATACTAAACAACGAACAATCAATGTTTGAAGGTGGAAACTCAGGTGCAGTCGACTTCACCTGAAGTTGATAGATGAAAGCCGTTAGATGAAAATTTAGTCAAATCATCTAACGGCTCTCAGTTATCAACTTCATGTGAAGTCGACTACACCTAAATTTTCACCATGTTTAAAACACACAAACTAACATAATAAGCTCAAAATGTTAACATCATTCAAAAGAAGAACCAAAAATAATTATATATACATGTTCTTTAAATATCTTTGGTTGCATTCCTTTAGTCAATGGACCAGATAATAATAAATTGGGTAAATGTCCTATCTGGCCTCTGTTTTTTTTTTTCGTTGAACAACATGCATCTTGATCATCCTAAAACTTTATCCAAGCCCCCACCATCAATGAAAATGTACATATTAATGTCTGCTACTTGATGGGAAACGGTTGTCCATTTGATGTGTCAAGTGAAGTCTGATATGTCATGTCAGAGTGCGAGGTATCAATACGAAATTGTTGTAGAAACTAAAACCCCCTTATTGTAACTCAAACGTCGTCGCATAGCCTTATTTAGTATCCCTTGAGAAACATTGCATTTCCATTGATCTCCTTCCTCTCCTCACTCATTCACAAAAAAACTTAACACATCTTCTTCCACCAGTGTTTCCCTCCAAAAGTCAATGACAACGTTGCAAGTGTTGGCCTGATTACGAGTCATTGACAGACGTTTTGAGGGTTTTGACCGTAGCTTCGTGGCACATGTGAAAGGTTAGTTTCCCTGTTTTGGTTTCTCTTATGTTAGTTGATAATGTACTTGTTTTGCATGCATGTATCTTAGAATGAACTGCGTACATGAACTACGTCCCCTTCTTTTTGTTGAATCCGAGTTAATCCTTGAATTGTGATACCCTAGAACACTGTTTTGATTAGGGTTCATTAATTTAAGGTTTTCAAAAACATAGTTAATATTCCAAGTTATTGATAAAATGTAGTGTTTTTAGTCATGGTTTTCATAGCTGTCATTGATGCTTATTAGGAAAAAACTTTAATGGTTTAGGTTTAAAATGTTGCAAATATTTGTGTTTGTGGTACCCTATATTTAACCATGGCATAAAGTTTGGAAGAGCTGCAAATTGTAAGCTACGTTACTTAAGTGGAAAGGTTGAGAAATTTCCTCCAATGGATGTGGATTTCATTAATAAGAAGGACTTAGAGGAACTTTTCAAGGGATTGGGGTATTTGGTGTACAAGAAAATTTACTGGAACGATCCCAATGATCCTCAACGAAAGGACTTTTAGGCCACCAGCTCCTCTGAATTCTCAACTATCAACAACCCATGGATACTGAGCCTACACCAACTCGAACGCCATTAACTCATCCTGCAATAATTCGACCTGCAACAACTAAGGGTCTATCAGCCCACCAAAAATTCCTGAGGCCATATCCAAAAAAAATAATGGCTACAGCAAGTGGAAGGACTTTCTTAAGAGCTAAGACTATTCAAGTGCATTCTAACACCAAATTTTAGGCCATCTACGTAAAATTAGTTTTTTAGGATGCTTGTCTTCTAAGACATGGATTTGGTTACTTTCTGTTTTTGACAATTTATGTTTTTATTTTGCTACTGTCAAATTTGGAAAACTAGTGATAGGTTGTGACATGGTTTGTTATTCATTTTAGAAAGGGCCTCACATGGTTGGGAGTAACTTTTGGAAACTTTGTCCTTCTTTTGAAATGATTATCTATTAACTTTGTTTAGTTGTCTTGTATTATTATGTTTGCTAACATTTCAAACCTTCAATATGTGAATCAATGATACAGAATTCATCAATTGTAACATGATGAATAACTAAATAGAAAATGTCTATTAATCTAAGAACATAGTTGATTACAACTTCGTAGTCAATGCTTCCCTTGCAAATCCAAATTGCATCACTTACAAAACATTAATAAAAAGCACTAACAAATCATCTAAACATTAACAAAGTACTAACAAAGCACTCTAACAGCATCCACTAATAACTAAATTAAACCCCATTGCTATTCCAATGCCCATGAAAAGTAAGTCAAACACTTTGCACATGTTAAGACCACCACTATATTTGTCAAGATTCTTATATTCAACCATCTTCATCTCCAGCTCTATTTTTCATTGGGTCTGCAACTTCATGTTTTGTGGCCACTTCATCAATACCAAAAGATGCAACATACTCATCTAGCTAGTCAAGTAAAGTATTTGCAATGTGGTGTTTTGGTCTACAACAAAGATACTTACTATTAAACTCCCATAAACACCAAATATTTCAGAAAACATGAACTAAAACATAAAACTTACCTTGAAATAAGAACAAAAAAGTCTCCTTAGACTCTGCAAAGTGCCGAATTCGAATAAGATGATATAGGTGCCACAGTTGCACATAGGTGAAACGAATTTCTTCTTTCTCCTCTTCGATGCTCCTTCGAGGTTGCTTCTACCAGAACTCATCCTTGCGGTCCAATTCTCCTTGCACCCAACATATCTTTTGTCGTGACAGCATGAAGAACCACTATTTGCAGTACCCATGCCTGCTGTTATGGAGTCTTCTCACATGGATGGATAATGAAAATCCTATCCTTTTAATGAGGAGCGGAACACATTTAAACTACTAACGACAATGTTTGAGTTGCAAGGGGGGATTTTAATCCATGCAATAATTTTGTATTGACACCTAGCATTGTGATATTGAACATCAGACTTCACCTGACACGTCAGATGGACAAAAGAAAAGGCTTTGGGCAGAAATTCAGCACCCATGTCAATTTGTATAGCTCTCAATTTATATCCAGTTTGTTATTTCATGAGAAATTTATAATTTTGAAAGGTTGTAAGTGCCTGAGATTTATTAACAATCATTAAAATAAAGTTAAACTTAAAATATGCATCCACAAAGCATATATAGTATTTATATTGATAAACCCATATTTTATGATATATATTGTGCTCAATTTAAGTGATTTATTCAACCCTTCACCCACTTATTCATGTAAATTGCATGGTTTTACTTTTCCTTCCTTATTATATGATATATGTGAAAAACATGTTTTCTATGCTTTAAAAATAATTATTTTAATTACCCTTTATTACCATTCGATGTCGTGATTTGTGTATTGAGTAGTTCAGATCTTCTAAGGCAGAAATGACTTAAAGGATGGAAAGGAAACATACAAAAATGGAAGGAAAGCACAAAATAGAGTTTTTGAAGAAACTGGCAGCGACGCGAACGCATGGACGACGCGGCCGCATGCCTAGCGCGAAAAAGCAACGACGCGAACACGTGACTGACGCGGACGCGCGCCTTAAGCAGAACACAGATGATACGGACGCATGACTGAAGCGAACGCGTGATAAGGAAAACTCCAGATGACGCGACCGCGTGACCCAAGCGGCTGCGTGACAGACGCCACGCACCAGAAATTACAGAAAACGCTCCCAGCGATTTCTGAAACCCTTTTTGGCCCAGATCCAAGTCCAGAAGGCACAGATTAGAGGTTATAAAGTGGGGGAATGCATCTATTCAGGAGGAGGATTCGATTATTCACTTTTCATGATTTAGATGTAGTTTTTAGAGAGAGGTTCTCTCCTCTCTCTCTTAGGACTAGAAATTAGGATTTTTCTCGCCTTCATAATTGTCTCTTTTTATTAGGTTCAATGTTCCTTTTTAATTATTTTCTCAAATTAATTTATGAACTCTTTCATGTTACATATGATTCTCTCAATTAATGTTATTTGAGGTATTTCAGTTTATGATTGCTTTCTTTTATTTATGTTACTGTTGCTTCCAATCTGAAGACATTTTTATTCAAGTAAGTTTACTTTTCCCCTTTTGGGCTTGGTTAAGTAATTGGTAACTCATGAGTTATCAAACTCAATGTGATTGATAATTGTTATCTTTGCTAATTGAATTGAACTTCAATAACTCCAGTCCTTTCTTAGGAATTGACTAGGACCTGAGGATCAAACTAATTGGTCCACTTGACCTTCCTTTGCTTTAGTAAAGGCTAACTAAGTGGGATTAAAACTCAATTCTCATCACCATTGATAAGGATAACTAGGATAGGACTTCCAAATTCTCATACCTTGCCAAGAGTTTATTTTATAGTTATTTATTTATTTTATTTGTCATTTAAATTACTTGTTCCTTACTTTCAAAACCCCTAATTTACAAAACTCATAACCAATAATAAAGAACACCTCCCTGCAGTTCCTTGAGAAGACGACCCGAGGTTTAAATACTTCGGTTATCAATTTTAAAGGGGTTTGTTACTTGTGACAACCAAAACGTTTGTGATAAAGAACTTTTGTTGGTTTAGAAGCTATACCTACAACGAGGATTTATTCTGCGAATTTCTAGGCCACGCAAAAGTTCTCTCTTCATATATCCATTTCTTGATGTTATTAGCGATGGACCCCAAATACCTGCAAAAACTAATTTTAAAGGTGATGTATAAACAATGTCAGTATAGAAAAATGCAAGCTATGAATTTTTGCAACCGAACAAATTTCACAAACATGATCAGGATTGATATTAGAAGAGATGAAAATAGAACATCGTTTAAGCGTTGTCTCAACAGTGTTTATTGCATAGTGGCTTAATCGTTTATGCCATAAGTCAATAGTAGGTGTCTTATTATAACTATAAGCTATAGTGCTACATCCATAACCATTTTGAAGGTCAGAATTATTTGGTTTAAAGACAAAATGATTAGGAAATCTATAGACAAAACTAATGTGATGCTTATTTGTACTTGATATAGCACATAGATCAGAATGTATTGTAGAAATCGGTTTTGGCACATAGAGATGATCAAAAGTATAGATTCCATTTTTAACTACGCCTTGGAAAAGATGCTCCCGAGTAGCTTGATCACGAATGACAACAAAATCAGGCCAAATTCAAAGAAAACTCGATTATCGGCAGCAAATTTTAAAACACTCATGAGATTATGTGTAATTTCAAGAACTAGTAACAAATTATTCAAATGAAATACAATCTTTTTAGAAAGATCCGTTATAATAGAACAATCTTTACCAGTGATACTAATACCTGTGCCATTTTCCACAAACAATTGATCTGAACTTGCTTGACTTGAGCATGAAGTTAACAAATTAAAGAGTCATGAGTTGTATGGTGGTGATAAACCACTATTTTATGGTTTATATTGTGTTTAGTTGTGTGGTTTTGTCATGATCCTTGCCCACTTATTCATCAATTTAGCATGCATTTAGATTTCCTTCCTAAATTCAGTACATGTTTGAAAATTGCTTCCTAGAGACTTTAATTATTTACTTTTAATTCTCCTTTATTCCATTCGATACCGTGATCTGTGTGTCAAGTGTTTCAGGCCTTATAGGGCATGAATGAGATGGAGATTTGAGAGGAAGCTAGCAAAAATGGAAGGAACACAAGAATTTGAAAAGATAACCAGCGAGAAGTGACGCGGTCGCATGGCTCACGCGATCGCGCGAAGGAGCGCAAATCGCAGCTACGCGGCCACATGGCTTGCGCAGCCGCGTGGATTGGAAAGCGCAAGCGACGCGGTAGCATGGACGACGCGAACGCGTGGAGAGGAAAAAGCGCAAGCGACGCGTCCGCATGGATGACGCGATCGCGTGACATGTGCGATCTGCATAATCTGCAGAATTCGATGGGGGCGATTTTGGACCTTATTTCGGCCCAGTTTTCGGCCTAGAACAGCTGACTAGAGTCAGAGAATATGCAGAAACAACACACACATTCATTCAGTAGTTTTAGATCTAGTTTTTTCACTCTCTTAGGTTTTTCTCTCTAGTTTTTAGGATTTTAATTTTTCAATTGATCTTAGCATTGGAACATTGAGAAGAGTTATTTCCTCATCAAGACTTCATCATTCTAGTTTGTTCTCTTAACTTAGTTTTATTCTTCCATGTTCTTTGTTATGTTCAATTTTGTCATTCAGATATTTTTATGATTAATGAATGCAAGGATTATTTCTCTTTAATTCAAATTCAATTCCAATAATCATGTCTTCTTTTAATTCCCTTTTATGTGCCATGGATTCTTTATTTACAATGCGTGAGTAGTTTCATTACTTGATAGGGAGTTGATTAAAAGGAACTCTTGAGTTGGAAGGATCGAAGGAGAAATTTATAGTTGGGTTAAATGTTGGATTGCTATCCTGTCACCAACGCCAATCCCTTTGAACTAAGTGGGTTGTAACTCGTGAATAGATTTGGCAGTCTAACTTGTTTGACTTTCCCTTACCTAGTAAAGGATAACCAAACAGAGTAACCGTTAATTATAAATCAATCTTAAAAATCACCCCATCAATGATAGAGATTCTAACTGATCAATTCCCAGTCAAGGCTTTTATTTATATTATTTAAAATTCCTCAATTTAAATTCCAATTTACTTAGCTCAACTTCTTGGAACATCTGATTAATAAAACAGCACACTTTTCTGCAACTCGTTGGGAGACGACCTGGGACTTAAAACTCCCAGTAATTTTAATTTAGACTCTCTGTGACATATTTCTAAATTGATAGACAGATTTTCGGTGAGTTAAAAACTATACTCGCAACGTAACCATTTTAATAAATTTTTAATTCACCAGCTTCTGCTTCCCATCAATTTTTGGCGCCGTTGCCGGGGAGTTGCAATAGAGTGCTAATTTTATTAATTAGAATTTATTTATTTGCATTTTATTTAATTTTGCTACTATGAGCTGCATGTTTCTTCCGTCAAATGACACGTTCACTTCCTGATCCGCGCTTGCTAATATTCGATCCTAAAATTGAAAGAACAATTTCACGAATAAGGCGAGAACAGCGTAGGTTAGCCCGCTCTGAAGGCGGATCTGAAAGTGAATTTGAGGAAGAAATCAGCCCCCGTTCTACTGATTCAGTTGTTTTACGCGTAGAAAACATGGCAGCTAGAAGAGTTACCATTCAGGAGGAAGGAGCTCCTGATTTTACAATACAACCGTTTCAAGCGCATCATCTAGTGGTAGCTACCGATTTTGAAATAAAGACCGCACTGCTGAATTTGATGCCCAAGTTTCATGGCCTACCTGCTCAAGAGCCTATCAAGCACTTGAGAGATTTCCAGGCAGCCTGTTCTACTGTCAGGCGTGATGGCATTGATGAAACTTCAATTTTGCTGAAAGCTTTTCCGTTCTCTCTTGAGGGAAAAGCAAGAGAGTGGTACTACACTCAACCTCTAGCAAATGTATCCAACTGGGATACACTCAGAAAGGAGTTTCTGGAGAAATTCTTTCCATCTGAAGTTACTGATAAACTGAGGAAGGATATCTCTACAATTGTTCAGGATGACAATGAGACTCTCTTTGAATACTGGGAGCACTTCAATAATCTTCTGGAAGCATGCCCCTACCACATGATTGACAAGATCGTGCTACTCAGCTATATCACACAAGGTATGAGGCCCCAAGATAAGACCACATTGGAAAGTGCCAGCAATGGGTCTATGAATAAGTACAAGACCACTGATGAAGCTTGGCAATTGATCAGTGATTTAGCTGAATCTACTCGAAACCACAGACAGAAGCAAGGTCATTCAAAAGCCATTGCAGAAGTATCTTCTGGCATAGAGACTGCTGCTCTAAATCGAAGCATCTGTGAGATGACCAACCTGCTGAAGCAAATGCAGTTAAATTAACAAGCTCAGCAAACTCAACCGCAGCAAAACCAACAACTAGTCCCACAAAGAATTTGCAGAATTTGTGCTGATTATAGCCATTACACTGATGAATGCCCGCAGCTCCAACAAGAAGACAACATGGTGGCATCCACTCACAACTTCTATGACCGCCCCAACCAAGGGTATAATCAAAGTGGAAATAATAACCATGGATGGCAGGACAATTCAAACCAGAATTGGAGGGACAACAATAATAGGGGAGGCAGAGATAATCAGGGAAATCAGAGGTGGAATAATAACAACAACAAGCAGCAAAATCAACCTTACCGAGCACCTCACCTGAGGCAAAACCAAGGACCACCGAACAATCAGCAGCAAACCTCTCAGTTTACACATTCTTCTGTATCTTCTAATGAAGATTTATTACAAGCTTTTGAGAAAAGACAACTGGCCATGGAAAATACCATCGTGAACAATATTAACGCCAGTCTGAATGGTTTCACCTCTACTCTACAAGCTTTATTGACACAACTTGGTTCAGCACAAAATTCCAGTAACCAACCTTCAAGCACCACTGGAATTCCCTCTCAACCATTACCCAATCCGAAGGGAGGCATTAATGCCATCACCTTGAGGTCTGGAACCACACTGCAGGAGAGGAATCAGGAGGAACCAAGCTCACCAGAATACGCCTCAGCTGAAGAGGTGGTGGAAATCGAAGATGTTGAAGAGGAAGAGGATATACAGGACATGGCTGAAGAAGAGATAGCTCAACCACAGGAAGAAGCACCAAAAGGCACAGGCACCACAGAAAACACTACTCCCATTCCATTCCCACAACTTGCAAGGAAGCCCAAGAAGCAGCTGGAACCTGATCCTAAAATGGTAGAAATATTCAAAAAGGTTGAGGTAACTGTTCCCCTTTTTGATGTTATTCAGCAGGTACCTAAATATGCAAAGTTTCTAAAAGACTTATGTATCCATAAAGACAAAATTAATGAATTAGAAACTATTCCTTTAGGTAGTTCTATATTTGCTTTAATGGGAAGATTACCTGAAAAATATAGTGATCCAGGTCCTTGCATAGTTAGTTGTACTATTGGTGGTGTAGTAATTTATGATTGCATGTGTGATTTAGGAGCATGTGTCAGTATAATGCCTTTGTCTATATATGATGTTTTAAGGCTCCCTCCCTTAAAAAGGTCGGCAGCTCATTTTGTGTTAGCAGATAAAAGCATTATTACAGTGGCTGGAGTTGCTGAAGATGTTTAGGTGAACATTAAAGGGCTCACATTTCCCACTGATTTTTATATCTTGGAGATGCCACATAATGATTTAGATAAGCCATCATCAATCCTACTTGGAAGACCATTCCTGAAGACATCAAAATTCAAATTGGATGCTTTTTCAGGAACATACTCCTTTGAAATAGATGGCCGTATAGTGATCTTCAATCTGAATGGAGTCATTGACAACCCCCAGAAGATCGTTCTATCTTCCAGTGTGATGTCATAGACGAAAGTGTGGCTGAAGTTCAAAAAGAAGAGTTTGAAGAGAGGCACACTGGACAAGATCCAAGTGTGGGGACCCTCTTAACTGACAATGGGGACACTTCGCCATTTTCGCAAGCCCCAGACAATCCAGAGCCTACCCATGATCAAAAGTTAGGATTGAAACCTCTCCCTCCACATCTCAAATATGCTTACCTTGAGGATGAGCAGAAGCTTCCAGTTATTATTGCAAGAGAACTGACTTCTCAACAAGAAGAGCAGTTACTTGATGTGCTGAGGAAGCATAAGAAAGCAATTGGGTGGAGTTTGGCAGATATAGTGGGAATCGACCCTCAAGTATGCGAGCACAGAATATTTTTAGAAGAGGGAGCAAGACCTGTCCGTCAACCCCAGAGAAGATTGAATCCCACCATCTTGGAAGTTGTCAAAAAGGAAGTGACCAAATTATTGGAAGCCGGTATCATATATCCCATTTCAGACAGTGAATGGGTAAGCCCAGTACAAGTGGTGCCCAAGAAGTCCGGAGTCACTACCGTGAAGAATGAGCATGGAGAGCTCATAGCAACTAGAGTTCAGAATGCTTGGAGAGTCTGCATTGATTACAAGCGTCTCAACCAAGCTACCCGTAAGGATCACTACCCACTTCCATTCATTGATCAAATGCTGGATCGCCTGTCAGGTAAATCACATTATTGCTTTTTAGATGGTTACACAGGTTATTTCCAGATTCATATAGTTCCTGAGGATCAAGAAAAGACTACTTTTACATGTCCTTTTGGGACTTATGCTTATAAGAGAATGCCCTTTGGCTTGTGCAATGCACCAGCTACTTTCCAAAGGTGCATGATGAGCCTTTTCTCTGATCTTATTGAGGACTGTATGGAAGTTTTTATGGACGATTTTAGCATTTATGGTGATTCTTTTAACCTTTGCTTAGATGGATTATCTAGAGTATTAGATAGATGTGTTGATACAAACCTTGTATTGAACTTCGAAAAATGCCACTTTATGGTAAAGCAAGGGATTGTATTAGGACATGTGGTATCTAATAATGGCATTTCTGTAGACCCAGCAAAGGTGAATGTTATTTCTAGTTTACCTTACCCCTCTTCGGTGAAGGAAGTCCGTTCGTTCTTTGGCCATGCAGGTTTCTACAGGAGATTTATTAAAGACTTTAGTAAGGTGGCACTTCCCTTATCCAGATTACTGCAGAAGGACATTGAGTTCGAGTTCAGTGAAGATTGCAAACAAGCATTTGATAAGCTGAAGACTGCTCTAACTCAAGCCGCAATTGTGAGAGGACCCGACTGGAGCCAGCCGTTTGAAATCATGTGCGATGCTTCCAACCATACAGTAGGAGCAGCGCTGGCTCAGCGTGAAGGTAAGGATCCTTTTGTTATTGCCTATGCGTCTAAGACTTTAGACACTGCCCAGTCCAATTATACTACTACTGAGAAAGAGCTACTTGCTATTGTTTTCACTCTGGATAAATTCCGAGCTTATTTACTTGGTACTAGAGTAGTAGTGTATTCGGACCATGCAGCTCTAAAGTATTTATTAGCTAAAAAGGAATCCAAACTAAGACTTATACGTTGGATACTGCTGTTACAAGAATTTGATTTAGAAATAAAGGATAGGAGTGGTAATCAAAATTTAGTAGCGGACCACTTAAGTCGCCTTGAACATATTAAGGATGATTCTACTCCTATAGATGATAATTTTCCTTTTGACAACCTGCAAGCAGTATTTGAGGTAGTCCCTTGGTACGCACCTGTTGTTAATTATTTAGTTAGCCGCACATTTCCTCCACATTTCTCTAAACATCAAAGAGACAAGCTGAAAAGCGAGTCTAAATATTATATATGGGATCACCCATATTTATGGAGATGTGGCACTGACCAGATAATTAGACGATGTGTACCTCAATCAGAATTCCAGTCCATTTTAGAGGCCTGTCACTCATCTGAGAGTGGAGGACACTTTGGCCCTGAAAGAACAGCTAGAAAGATCTTGGACTGCGGATTCTGGTGGCCTACTCTTTTTAGAGATGCTGCTGAGTTTTGTAAATCTTGTCACCCATGCCAGAAATTTGGTAACATATCCAAGAGGGATGAGATGCCTCAACAATATATGCTTTTTTGTGAAATTTTTTATGTCTGGGGCATTGACTTCATGGGTCCATTTCCGAATTCTAGTGGATATTTTTATATATTTTTAGCTGTGGATTATGTTTCCAAATGGGTGGAAGCAATTCCTACCCGCACTGATGATGCTAACACTGTTGTTTCCTTTGTGAGAAACCATATTATATGCCGCTTTGGATCACCACGAGCGATCGTGAGCGATCAAGGCACCCATTTTTGTAACAGGAGACTAACAGGATTGATGAAGAAGCATGGGATAATCCATAAAGTTGCAACAGCTTACCACCCCAAACTAATGGGCAAGCCGAGGTGTCAAACAGAGAAATTAAGCGTATCTTGCAGAAGATAGTGAAGCCTCATAGAAAAGACTGGAGCACCAGACTACAAGATGCACTGTGGGCATATAGAACAGCATACAAGACACCCATTGGGATGAGTCCCTTTCGCTTAGTTTACGGAAAAGCTTGCCATCTTCCAGTTGAAATCGAACACAGAGCCTTCTGGGTAGTTAAAGAGTGCAACATGGAAATTGAGAAAGCCGAAACTGAAAGAAAGTTGCAACTACAGGAACTGGAGAACCTTCGCCTAGAAGCTTATGAGAACTCCAGAATATACAAGGAAAAGATGAAAGCTGTGCATGATCAAAACATCAAGAAGAGAGAGTTCTAACCTGGAGATTTTGTTCTCCTTTACAAATCTCGACTGAGGCTCATGCCCGGTAAGTTGAGATCAAAATGGGAAGGTCCATATAGAATAGAGAAGACTGAACCGTACGGAGTCTATCACCTAAGCCATCCTTCAAGTTCTGAACTTATTAAGGTTAATGGACACCGCCTAAAGCTGTACCATGGTGAGAAGGTGCAGAAAAATAAGGAGCTTGAGATCTTCCACTTGGAAGATCCCCACATAGCAGCAGATTGAACTAGTGGAGCGTCCAACTTACAGATGTAAAAGCAAAGTGCTTGGTGGGAGACAACCCACCGCGGTATGATCGTTCCTTTCTTCACTTTTAGTTTTTCTTCTTTAATAACTCTTCTCTTTATTAGTGCTTCCGTGCTCTTTCAATTACATGTATTTACATTTCTCTAAAAAAAAAAAAATTTCTCCGAACGACGCGATCGCACCAGCAACGCGTCCACGTGGCAGAAGGAGTAAAGAAAAATAAAAATGAACAGAAAGTTACGCAGGAGGAGCGCTGGAGTCGTGCCAATGGCACAAATTACTCCACGTGACCGCGTCGCATGGAAATCATGGCCTCCCACGCGACCGCGTGCCTCACGCGGCCGCGTGCCTTGCATTTTCGACGTAAAAGGGTGCACTATGCTATATTGTGCGAGAGTGGTGCTGGATTGGTGCTGGAAGCACAATCCTCGTCACGCGACCGCATCGCCGACGCGGCCGCGTCCCCCATTTTATAACACACACTCATGCGATCGCGTGACCCACGCGATCGCGTCACCCAATTTTGGCAATTAAAATGAATCAAACAGAGAGTTGTGCTGGAGCGAGGCTGCACTCGCGCCAGCAGCGCAACATAGGTCACGCGACCGCGGGACAGACGCGATCGCGTCCCCTTCCCTGACGCGTCCCCATGCGAACGCGTGCCCCAGGCGGCAGCGTCGCATGCGCCGCACAGCTAAACCCCAATTGCCAAATTATCTTATCTTTCTTTCCTCCAAATCCTAATTTTTCTTTTCCCTCCTTCTTTCTTCTTTCCCCCTTCTCCTTTCTATCTCTCTCTCTCTCTCTCTCTCTCTCTCCTCCATTAACAAGGTTTTACCTTCTTCTTCCTTCTTCTCTTTTCTATCATTCTTATTATATTATGTATATATTATTATTTTCTTTTTCTTTTCTTTTTCTTTTCAAACTTTTACTTTCTTTATTCTTCTTTTCCCTTTTTACATGGTGTTAGAAATTTTTTTGAGTCATTATCCCTCACCATATGCTTGTGACTTGTTACAATTTATTTGACAATTATTATTATTTTTTTTTTAGGGGATTGCTTGCACGTTCAATTTCATACTTTTTACATCTTGTTTAACATGCATGCTATGTGTTTGTGAAAAAGCCCATGTGGCATTATGCACTTCTCTATGTTCCTATACTATTCAATGCTTGCTTTTCACAACTTTCCCCTATTATTTTATTAATTGAATTCAATTTTCAATACAAACGTGATGGTTTGTTACAAAGTAATGCTTGGCCTATGCTACTCATGCCCTTTGCCAGCATGCCAATAAACACCTTGCATTCACTTGTCTTTTTATGCACTAGCTATTTCCCATTGATGGCTTTTCATATGTACTCGAGAGCATGTGTTAATGTCATCTACATTTTACTGTGCATCATTCACCCTCTTTTCCATTTCCTTCCTTGCTGTATCTCTCTTTGCATTTAATTTTCTTTCTCTTCCCTTCTTTCAGGATGGCCACCAAGAAAGGAAAGGAGAAAGCAACTTCCAGACCACCAGCAAGAAGGGGAACTAAAAGAGCATTAGTGGCAGAGCCTTCTTTAACCGCAGTCAAGCCCTCAACAAAACGAGTCAAGAGGATAATAAAGGTTGACGAAAAAGAGAAAGCCTTTCCAGTAAAGGACGCTGCGCGATTTTCCAATTGCTACTGTGAGCAGATGTTCCCCATCCTGGCAGAAAGAAACTATAACAATGAATACCTTCTTACCCTCCTGCCCAATATTGCCACCTTTGTTGAGCCGCAAATTGAGCGAAGACAATGGGGTTTCCTACGGAAACAGCCAAGGCAGGTCAATCTTTCTTGGGTAGTTGAGTTCTACTCCAACTTCTACATGCCGACCCTGCAGTCTGTTTATGTCCGGCAGAAGCAAGTCCCCATCACAGAAGAAGCCATTCAGCAAGTTCTGAGTCTTCCCCCTATTCCTGCAGGAATGGACGCTTTTCAAGAAGCCACCCTTCAGCGCCAGAGATACCAATTTGACTGGGACTTCGTTTTCGGAGTCATCGCTTTACCTGGCAGCCGTTGGATCTACGGATACCACCGTTCCCGCCCTAAGGGAATCTTGGCTTCCGTACTTACCTTGGAGGCTCGCGTATGGGCACAGATCATGTCCCATTACGTCTTTCCAAGCACTCACGAGTCCTCCTTCACTGCAGACATGGCTGTTCTACTATGGTGCATCCTTACAGACCAACCTCTGAATCTCTCAAGACATATCCGGCATGCTATGGAACACGTACAAATCGCGGGCAACCTACCTTTTCCTGCCCTGGTCTCAGATCTTGTCTCAGCAGCCGGAGTCTCTTACAGAGCTGGGAACACCAAAGCCATGCTTCCACGGGAGGATCAATATGTCCCTCACGGGAAATACCTCAGACTTTCAGCAGCCACTACAAGCCAGCCTACTGAGCCAGTTGAAGATATTCCTTCTTCAACACCACAAGCATCTACAACCGAGAAATTGCTCCAGCAGATACTTGAAAAATTGGATCGGCATGAACTGAAAGCTAAGATGAGAGAGCGCCGTAACGAGCGCCGATTCAAACACCTCAAGGAGCTACTCAAGGGACGCTTCAGAGACTCAGACACCCCGGACTCCACTTCTTTTACCAGTACCAGGAGCCATGATGATCCCGACTGTGGAGATACTGCCACTAGCCCACCCCTGTTCCTGACAGATGGCACCGAGGACGGTGCAAAGCCTTAAGTGTGGGGAGGTCGGTCAGTACCTGACTTCCGGAGGTAAATTCTCTTCTCTGGCACCAATAATTATGATATTTTAGTTAGATTTTCTTTCTTTTATAGAATAGAATAAACTGCATAGGTTAGAATAGTTGCATGCATGTTCTACTTGATTTAAAAGACAATAAGTTTCTTTTAAAAATCTATCTTTGGAACAAAATTTCACTAATTTTTCAAAATTTTTATGATAAATCTTCTTGAGTTGTATTTGGAACATGATGTTTGAGCTAAAGAACACACAACCTGTGAAAGATTTGAGCCTTTATGTATGGTTACATTATTTAACCATAATCATTTTATTCTTGTGTGTTTACTTCTCTATGATTGTAATCTATATTTTGTTTTATCTTATATGTCCAATATTTATTATATTTACATGTTTGCACATGATTGAGGCCATCATTTGTTTACACTCACTTATCCAAATCAAGCCTACCCTTTTCAATTACCCTTGTTAACCACTTTGAGCCTTTGAAACCCCATTTGTTCTATATTTTACCACATTACTAACCTTAAGCTGAAAAACAATTATATATCCCAAATTGAATCTTTGGTTAGCTTAAGATAGAATTGTGTGTGCTAGTTAAGTATGGGAAATTGTGGGAACAAAAGTTGTTGAGGGAATGTGTCATGAAAATTTAAAGGGAATTTGGATACCTACTCATGTGAAGATATGAGAATGAAAAATCTATGTGCATTGATAAGCTTTATTTATTAAAAAAAAATCAATAAATAAGGGGACAAAATTAACCCAATGTTAAATTCAGAATTCAAAGATCAATGCACATATGATAGAATTAAAATACAAAGTTGAAACATGAGTATGGGTTGAAAAAGGGAATTATGGGTAGCTAAGCATGAATTTAAAAGTATATAGAATATATGTATATTAGGTGAGAGCTTAGGTTAATTAAAGATTCAATTTATAAAGCTCACTTAGCCATATGTATATCCTTACTTGCACCTTGGCCCCATTACAACCCTGAAAAGACCTCATGATGTTTGCATTGGTATATTAATTGTTGTTGATTGGTTAAGAGAAAAACAAAAGTTAGAAAACATGACTAGAAAAGAATTGAGTGATTACCCTATACACTAGAGATTAGAGCGTACATACATTACCAGTGAGGGTTCAATGCTTGAATTTTCATGTTTCCTGCTTTCATAAGCTATCTTCTTGCACTTTTATCAGTTTTATTGTATAATGATAGAATTAGTGGAATTTGATTTGTAACTGTTTTGAAAGGCTTATTTACTTTTGATCAAGTGGACAATAATCATCTAGTTGCATTTATTTATATAAGTAGGATTGCATTGCATTTCATGAGTTTCTGCATGTTCATACTTATTCCCTTGTCTCCTTCAATTTAGCATGAGGACATGCTAATGTTTAAGTGTGGGGTTGATAAACCCATATTTCATGAGTTCTTTTGTGCTTAATTAGAGTGATTTATACAATCCTTCACCTACTTATTCACATTAATTGCATGGTTTTACCTTTCCTTCCTTATTATGTGATGTAAATGAAAAAACATGTTTTCGAAGCTTTAAAATTAATTATTTTAATTACCTTTATTTCCATTCGATGACGTGATTAGTGTGTTGAGTAGTTTCAGATTTTCTAAGGCAGAATGACTTAAAGGATGGAAAAGGAAACATACTAAAATGGAAGGAGGAAACAAAACGGAGCTTTAAAGAAATCGGTATCCACGCAATCGCATGGACGACGCGATCGCGTGCCAAGCACGAATCAGCAGCGACGCAGCCGCATGACTGACGCGACCGCGCGCCTCAAGCAGAAAACACATGACGCGGTCGCATGACTGACGCGACCGCGTGGCAAGGAAAAGCTCCGAATGACGCGACCGCGTGACCCACGTGGACGCGTGACAGAGGCCACGCACCAGAAATTACAGAATACGCCCCCAGTGAATTCTGAAGCCCTTTTTAGCCCAGATCCAAGTACAGACAGCATAGACCAGAGGTTATAAAGTGTGGGAATGTACCCATTCAAAGGGAGCTCGCATATTTTCACCTTTCAATGATTTAGATTTAGTTGAGAGGGAGATCTTCTCTCTCTCTCTTTTAGGATTTAGGATTTCTTCTTGTTTTAAGAGTAACTCTGGATCCAGGTTTAATGTTCTTTTAGTATTACTTCTATTTATTTATTCCAACATTTGAATTGATTATTATTATAAATTGATCTAAGAATTATTCCATGTTACAGATTTCTAATTGAATTAATGATAATTTGAGGTATTTTCAGTTTATGATTGTTCTCTTGATTTAAGTTGCCATTGCTTCCCATCTAAGGACACTTTTATTAATTCAGCAATTTACTTTTTCCCCTTTTGGTTTTGATTAAGAATTCAGTAACTCAACAGTTATTAAACTCAACATAATTGATAATTGTTACCTTGCTAATTGAGTTGAACTTAAATAATCCCAACCTTTTCTTAGGAATTAATTAGGATTCAAAGGTCAATTTAATTAGTCCCTTGACTTTCCTTTGCTCTGGTAAAGGTTGACCAAGTGGAATTAAGATACAACTTTCATTATTGTTGAGAAGGATAACTAAGTTGGACTTCTAATTTCCCCTATCTTGCCAAAAGTTATTTTACAGTTATTATTTATTTTTACTTGCCATTTAATTCACTCGTCATTTAAATTACTTGCTTCTCACCGTCTAAACCCCGATTACAACCTTTATAGCCAATAATAAGAACACACTTCCTCACAGTTCCTTGAGAAGACGACCCGAGGTTTGAATACTCGGTTATCAATTTCAAAGGGGTTTGTTACTTGTGACACCCAACACGTTTGTAAGAAATGTTGATTGCTTGGTTTAGTAACTATACTCACAACGAGAGTTTTTATAACCTCTAAACCATCAATCTTCCGTTGCTCTTTCAAAATGGCGCCGTTGCCTAGTAGAATCTCACCGTGGCGACCAAACGTCCTCCGTGATCCATGCAATTGAGCACGATACCAATCCGTGTACTTCGAGGTGAAGTGTGGAACCTTATTGAACCTGGTGCACCAGCTCTGAATACGAGCCATTTACCTCTTACTCTTAAAGCTGCAAAGAGCTCTAAGCTGGCCATCTGTTTCAAGCAAACCATATTCAAGTGAATAAGTAAAATTATAAGTTAAGGATTGTACCCACTTGAAGCTTGTATTGGGTGGCAATGGCCTTGGGATAGGTGTTTTTGGTGGTTCTGCGAGTTCCGTTTCCTTGTGCTCTTCTGTGAATTCTTCCACTTCCTTGCAAAGATCTTCAATTGTATCTGTATCTTGGTCAAAGTCTTCTATGTCTTCCTCATCACTTGAGTCATAGATTGGAGGTTGAGAGAAATCTACCTCCGCATCATCTTCATATTCACTTGGGGAAGATTCTTCGATCTCAGAGAATTCACTTGCGGACGCAAGTTCATTACTAGGAGAACTAGACTTGTGACTATCATCATCAAGGAAATTTGCTTCTTGGATCATTCTGTCTGATTCTTCGTAAACGACTTGCCTTGGAGATTGTACGGTATCCTCCTTAGCATTAACTGTGGCATCTCGGACGGAGTTTTCCTTAATTCTGTATTCCCAAGGAAGTTCAGCATCGCCTAGATCTTCAACCAATTCTTCTTCTTGAACAATGACAGCTTCTTCCACTTGTTCTAGTACGAATTCATTTTCTGTCTTGTCCACTGGAGTCTCTAGTATTTCTTTCATGCTACGCTCTTCATTGGGCTGTCCACATGGAGCTGTTGTTGATCCTTGTATACTTGAGCGCCTAGTGGCCCATTGAATTAGTGCTTGCTCCAGTTGTTGAATGGTTGTTTGAAATTTAATCATTGTTTCCTTCAGGCGATCCTTTGCTTCGCGGTTTGCCAGACTTGGACATGATACAAAGGAAAGTGGTGATGATTGGGAACGATTGGATTGGTATTAGGGTAAGGAAGGATCATATGATGGCGAATGGTGAAGAGAAGCTTGTGAGTGTGGTGGTTCGAGGTTATGTTGAAAGGATGGTTCATATGCACGGGGTGGGGCTTGTTGGTAGTTACAAGGTTGTCCACCATGTCTTACAGCTGGGTATGCACGGTAGAATGGTCTTTGTCCAGGATATCTCGGAGGGTGTTGCTGCCTAAAGGGTTGATTAGATCCTCTTGGTTCCATCCATCCTTGATTGGTCTGACCTTGATGCACATTCCTGCTATAACTTCTATTTCCTTTAACAATATTAGAACCAAACTCAAAGCGAGAGGGGTGAGAGTTCATAGTAGCAAATAAAGAGAAAAAGGAAAAACAACAATAATTAAACAAGCAAAAGAAAAATATTTACAATAACCAATAATAAGGCACACGTTAGCAGTTCCCCGACAACGGCGTAAGTATTCCCGCCTGTCACGCGGGTGACCCGGGTTCGATCCCCGGCAACGGCGCCAAAAATTGATGGGAAGCAGAAGCTGGTGAATTAAAAATTTATTAAAATGGTTACGTTGCGAGTATAGTTCTTAACTCACCGAAAATCTGCCTATCAATTTAGAAATATGTCACAGAGAGTCTAAATTAAAATTACTGGGAGTTTTAAGTCCCAGGTCGTCTCCCAACGAGTTGCAGAAAAGTGTGCTGTTTTATTAATCAGATGTTCCAAGAAGTTGAGCTAAGTAAATTGGAATTTAAATTGAGGAATTTTAAATAATATAAATAAAAGCCTTGACTGGGAATTGATCAGTTAGAATCTCTATCATTGATGGGGTGATTTTTAAGATTGATTTATAATTAACGGTTACTCTGTTTGGTTATCCTTTACTAGGTAAGGGAAAGTCAAACAAGTTGGACTGCCAAATCTATTCACGAGTTACAACCCACTTAGTTCAAAGGGATTGGCGTTGGTGACAGGATAGCAATCCAACATTTAACCCAACTATAAATTTCTCCTTCGATCCTTCCAACTCAAGAGTTCCTTTTAATCAACTCCCTATCAAGTAATGAAACTACTCACGCATTGTAAATAAAGAATCCATGGCACATAAAAGGGAATTAAAAGAAGACATGATTATTGGAATTGAATTTGAATTAAAGAGAAATAATCCTTGCATTAATTAATCATAAAAATATCTGAATGACAAAATTGAACATAACAAAGAACATGGAAGAATAAAACCAAGTTAAGAGAACAAACTAGAATGATGAAGTCTTGATGAGGAAATAACTCTTCTCAATGTTCCAATGCTAAGATCAATTGAAAAATTAAAATCCTAAAAACTAGAGAGAAAAACCTAAGAGAGTGAAAAAACTAGATCTAAAACTACTGAATGAATGAGTGTGTTGTTTCTGCATATTCTCTGACTCTAGTCAGTTGTTCCGGGCCGAAAACTGGGCCGAAATAAGGTCCAAAATTGCCCCCATCGAATTCTGCAGATTATGCAGATCGCACATGTCACGCGATCGCGTCATCCATGCGGACACGTCGCTTGCACTTTTTCCTCTCCACGCGTTCGCGTCGTCCACGCTACCGCGTCGCTTGCGCTTTCCAATCCGCGCGGCTGCGCAAGCCATGCGACCGCGTAGCTGCGATTTGTGCTCCTTCACGCGGTCGCGTGAGCCATGCGACCGCATCACTTCTCGCTGGTTATCTCCTCAAATTCTTGTGTTCCTTCTATTTTTGCTAGCTTCCTCTCAAATCTCCATCTCATTCATGCCCTATAAGGCCTGAAACACTTGACACACAGATCACGGCATCGAATGGAATAAAGTAGAATTAAAAGTAAATAATTAAAGTCTCTAGGAAGCAATTTTCAAACATGTACTGAATTTAGGAAGGAAATCTAAATGCATGATAAATTGATGAATAAGTGGGCAAGGATCATGACAAAATCACACAATTAAATACAATATTAACCATAAAATAGTGGTTTATCAGGTGGCTATCACCAGAATTTAGAAGCCACGCAGCTTCACTTATAGAGGAAAGGATAGAAATACATGCTCTTGGATGATGGAAGGAGAGTGGTGGTGGTGGTGGAGGTTGAGAATTGCCATATGAAATTGGACGTTGGAAATTATAGTTGTTTGTTGGTGGGGTAAAGGAAAATTCAAAGCAATGGTAGCAGCTCCAAATGACATGGCCAAATCGGTCACAAAGTTGGCATTGAGGTTTATTATTTGTGAAACCAAATATTCCTCTTTCTCTTGAGTTTCGACCCCCTGTACCTCGACATCCATAACCACCTCTAGTATCATGAAATGACATTGATGATTGAGCAAAATTAGCTATATGCATTCCTGAGTCAGATTTCTTGAATCTTTCCAGCATATTTTCATATGCTAAAAGGTAGTTTTCCACTTCTATAACACGATAGGAACCTAATTTAGACATAACAGTGCCTATGTAAACATTGTATTCCTCAGAAAGCCATCAAGAATGGCTTAGATGTGATCATCTTCAAGAACAATACCGATAGCAAAGAAAGAATCAACAATCATTCTTATTTGAGCTAAGTAGTTAAAAGCAAAAGCTATTTTCTTGGTGGATTTCAACTACGATTTCAATGATTGTACTCTTGCATTTGATGCGACTGTAAAGTAAGAATTAATTTTGCCCCAAATTTCATAGAACCAACCTGAGCCAAGGATCTTGTTTCAAAAGATTGGAGTCATAGATGCTACAATCCATGTAGAGAGAGCAAGATCCTGAAGCTTTCAGGCCTTGTAAAAGTCAGATTCAGATTGTATCTTCTTGGTTGGACCAGTGATGAATTGTTCAGGTACCTTTTTCTGCATAAAGATGATCTTCCATTCCAATGTTTTGAATGGTAAGAAGAGCTTGATAACGCCATGTGGAGTAATTATTTTCGTTCAGTTTATCAGGAATTGGGGAGAAAGGTTTCTTGTTTGATAAATCGGTGAGTGAGATCTCAATTAAAAGAGCAAACAAGAAGAAGATTCAGCTACATAGGTGTTCATACCCTGGGTCGAGTTATGCGATCCGGGTTGGACGAAGACAAGAACGACTGACCTCTTATAAGGTTGGCTGGTCACCGACCTCTTCCCAAAGAGCTCGGCCAAATCGCTATAAGGGCCTAAGCAGGCCCAAAGTAGAAGATCACAGCCCACCTGAAGGCGGCTGGCCAAAAGATAAGCGGACTCACCCATAAAAAGATAAGATAAGATAACTAACTTATCTCAAGGGAGGTCACTCCACACTACTATAAATACATTGGAGCACCCAGGTATAACTCATATTTCAATTCTACTAACAAAACCTACCTAAAGCCCATGCTAACTTAAGCATTGGAGTCTCTTGCAGGTACCACCACCCTCCGGTGACCAAGGATCGATAGCATCTCCAGATCCAGCAAGTCGGACCCAACAGCTTCGATCACACCCGAAGATCTCATCCGAGATCGACCTTCAGTTTTAGGTAACCCTCGAAACATTTGTGCCATTTCCGGGGATCCTGGAACTCATCCCACCATCATGGCAAACAATCCTGACAACGATCATAACTCTAGTTTGGAAGAAAGAATGCCGCATAAGAACACGGATGCTGCATCAAAGGAAACACCTCAATCAAAAGGAGACAAGCAAACCCCAAATACAGAGATCTTAAATGCAATCCGTGAACAGCAGGATTGTCTTAAACAGCTCGAACAACAAGTTGAACGGCAACGAGAGGCCGAGAGAGACCTCTGAAGAGAAACAAGACGGCGTCAAGAGCTGGAGGACAAGCTCCTAAAACTCGAAGCCGACCTCAAAACTAAAACCACTCGATCCAACCACGAAGATAGCTCCCACAAGACACGTTCAGAAAAGAGATCATGAAAGCCAAAGTTCCAAAGGACTTCAAAGCCCCCAACATGACCCTGTACGATGGTACGACTGATCCAAGCCATCATCTCAGCAATTTCAGAAGTTGGATGTATCTTACAGATGCCTCAGATGCAATCCGTTGTAAAGCCTTCCCGACCACGTTGACCAAGACGGCAATAAAGTGGTTCGACAGCTTGCCGCCAAGGTTGATAACAAGCTTCGATGACCTCGCTAAGAAATTCTTAGCTAGATTCTCCATTTAAAAAGACAAAGCCAAGCATGCTCCAAGCCTGCTAGGGATTAAGCAAGGAGATCGGGAAAGCCTCCGCAGTTACATGGAGAGATTCAACAAAGCATGCCTGGACATACAAAATCTTCCAACAAAAGCAGCCATCATGGGTCTCATCAATGGTTTACGAGAAGGACCCTTTAGTCACTCCATATCTAAAAAACATCCAACATCTCTCAATGAGGTTCAAGAACGGGCAGAAAAATACATTAATATGGAGGAGAACTCTCGATTAGGGGAAACTTCAAAGATTGGATTCTCCTACCCACCTCGGGACAAGGATAAAGAGTCTAGGAAGAAGGAAGACCAACCTACTGAGAAACCCAGAAAGTACCACAACTACACCCCTCTTCGGGTGTCTCTCGTGGATGTTTACCGGGAGATATGTAACACTGAGAAGATCCCACCGCCTCGCACGATTAAACACAAGAGAGGTGGAAGTCAGACAGAGTATTGCGAATACCACTGAATCTACAGGCATTCTACCAACGAGTACTACGACCTAAGGAATGTCATAGAAAAATTGGCACGAGAAAGGAGATTAGATCGGTTCTTAGCCAATAGAGTGGATCAACCAAAAAAGAGAAGAAGGGATGAAGAGGTCGGACGAGCTGAACGTCCCCCTAACACCCCTGAGAGACATGTTCACATGATAAACGGAGGAATCGCAGGAGGAGGGATCTCTAAGTCCTCCCGTAAAAGACACCATAAAGAAGTGCACCATGTCGGAAGAGGGGATAGGTTGGTCGATCTCCCCACTATTACCTTCACTCAAGAAGACGCCGCGTGCATCATCCCGAGGCATGATGACCCCGTGGTCATTACCATCATACTAGCCAATGCCAACCTTCACCGAACATTGGTCGACCAAGGAAGCTCTGCAGATATACTGTTCAAATCCGCCTTCGATAAGCTCGGCCTACAAGAAAAAGAACTCAGAGCATACCCAAATAGCCTATTCGGGCTAAGAGACGCCCCAATTCAGCCACTAGGGTACATTCCACTACACACAACCTTTAGAAAAGGAACTCGGTCTAGGAAATTAAGCACAGACTACATCGTAGTCGACGTGAGTTCAGCCTACAATGCCCTAATAGGTCGGACAACACTGAACCAGCTCGCCGTAGTGGTGTCCACTCCGCACCTATGCATGAATTTCCCAACTCCAGAAGGGATCGCTACCATAAATGGAGCACAAAAACTCGCGCGACGCTGTTATAATGAAAGTCTGAACCTTAAAGGTGACCCCAGAGGAAAGAAAACCAATGCTATAGAACTTGGGGAAGACCGAAGAAGTTCAAATCGGTGAAACTCAGGACAAAACAACAAATATAGGGACAAATCTAAAAGGAGACCTCAAGGAGCTATTAACAAAGCTCCTAAAGGATAATTCCGACTTCTTTGCATGGAAGGCCGTGGACATGCCTGGCATCGATCCCAGACTAATGTGCCATAAACTAGCAGTATACCCTGGATCTCAGCCCGTACAACAGAAACGAAGAAAGCTCAGTGCAGAGAGATCACAAGCTGTAGAGGAACAGGTACAGGCCTTGTTAGAGGCAGAGTTCATAAGGGAGGTAAAGTACCCACTATGGCTAGCCAATGTAGTATTGGTCAAGAAGTCAAATGGGAAGTGGCGGATGTGCACTGATTACACCGACCTCAACAAAGCCTGCCCAAAGGATCCCTACCCACTCACGAACATAGACACACTAGTCGATGCTTCATCGAGATATAAGTACCTCTCCTTCATGGATGCTTACTCGGGATACAATCAAATCCCGATGTATCAACCCGACCAGGAGAAAACCTCATTCTTAACCCCAAGAGCAAACTACTGCTACGTAGTCATGCCCTTTGGACTTAAGAACGCAGGGGATACATATCAAAGATTGATGAACAAAGTGTTCGCCAATCATATTGGAAAGCTGATGGAGGTTTATGTACACGACATGCTGGTAAAGACATAAAGAGAGGAAACGTTGTTATCCGACCTCACTGAAGTGTTCGACACCATAAGAAAGCATGGGATGAGACTTAATCCCGTGAAATGTACCTTCACGGTAGAAGCTGAAAAATTCTTAGGCTTCATGCTCACTCAAAGGGGATCGAGACAAACCCGGACAAATGCCAGGCCATACTTAACATGAAAAGCCTGACCTGTGTTAAGGAGGTCCAGCAGCTAAACAGAAGACTGGCATCTCTATCTAGATTCCTAGCTAGATCGGCATTAAGATCTCTCCCTTTCTACGCAACACTAAGGAAAGGAAAGAGGTTCGAATGGACCCCAGAATGTGAAAAAGACTTCCAAGACTTCAAGACATTCCTGGGGCAACCACCCATCTTAACCCGACCCAGGGAAGGTGAAGAGCTAATCCTATACCTCACCGTAGGAAGTCGAGCAATAGCTTCAACACTAGTCAAAGAAGACGAAAATGGGCAACAGCCCATCTACTTCATCAGTAAGGCTCTACAAGGGGCTGAACTAAACTATCAAAAGATAGAAAAGTTTGCCTGCGCCCTTATACTCACTTCTCGATGATTTCGGCCATATTTTCAAGCTCACACTATCAGAGTACAGACCAATCAACCTATAAAAAGTATTCTACAGAAAATAGACTTAGCTGGAAGAATTCTACAATGGGCAGTCGAGTTGTCCCAGTTCGATCTCAAGTATGAAGCTCGGACAGCCATTGATAAATCACTATTTTATGGTTTATCTTGTGCTAATTTGAGTGGGTTTTATCAAGTCTTTGCACACTTATTCATATGATTTGCATGATTTTACAATTCCTTCCCAATTTTGTTCTATGGGTGAAAACTTGCTTCCTAAGCCTCTAAATTATGAAATTTTGATCTCCTTTTCTACCATTCGATGTCGTGATCTGTGTGTTAAGTGTTTTCAGACTTTATAAGGCAGGAATGGCTTAGAGGATAGAAAGAAAGCTTGCAAAAATGGAAGGAACACAAGAAATAAAGGAGACAACCAGTGAGGATCGACGCGTGCGCGTACGCGTGGATTGGAGTTTGCACGACGATGCGTGCGCGTACCTGACGCGTACGCGTGACTAGCGCAGAAGACAAGCGACGTGTACGCGTGACATGCGCTACCTGCAGAAATCACAGAAAACGCTGGGGGTGATTTTGGGCTGAGTTTGGGCCCTGTTTTCAGCCCAGAAACGCAGACTAAAGCTAGGGGACAAGCAGAGACTCAACATATTCATTGACACAACATTCATTCACAAAAAATTTTAGATTTTAGATGTAGTTTTCTAGAGAGAGAGGCTCTCTCCTCTTTCTAGGTTTTAGAATTTCTCTTAGTTTTAGGTTTATTTCTTCTCAATTCCAAGTTCAATGTTCCTTTAATTTAGTTTCTCTTCTACTTTTATTTATTCTAGCATTCTAGTTTATTTATTTTCCCAATTTGATTTATGAACTCCATGTTAGATTTGATTTTTTTATTTAATGCAATTTGAGGTATCTCATATTTATGATTTTAATTTCGCTTTTTACATTCTTAGCTTGAATTGATTAATTGGAGACTCTTGAGTTATCAAACTCTTTTGTTAATTGATAATTGAAATTTGCTAGTTGATTTGGATCCCTCTAAGCTAATCTTTCCTTAGGAGTTGACTAGGACTTGAGGAATCGAATTGATTCATCCACTTGACTTTCCTTCATAGTTAGAGGTTAACTAAGTGGGAGCAATGAACAATTCTCATCACAATTGATAAGGATAACTAGGATAGGACGTCCAGTTCTCATACCTTACCAAGAGCTTTTCTAGTTATTGATTTACTTTCTTGCCATTTTATTTCCTTGTTCCTTATTCAAAAACCCCAAAAAGATACTCTTCCATAACCAATAGTAAATCAAACCTCCCTGCAATTCCTTGAGAGACGACCTGAGGTTTAAATACTTCGGTTATTAATTTATTGGGTTTGCATTAGTGACAAACAAGTTTTTGTACGAAAGGATTCTTTGTTGGTTTAGAAACTATACTTACAACGTGATTACTTTTGTGAATTTTTTACTAGCAAAAATCCGTTTGTCAAAAAAATGGCGTCGTTGCCGGGGAATCGCAAACGTGTGCCTTATTATTGGTTATTGTAAATATTTGCTTTTTTGTTTCTTTGTTAGTGTTTCTAGTTTTAGGAGTTTATTTTTATTAATTTTTATTAGTTTTTATTTCTCTTGATACTATGAATTCTTACCCCTTTGGCTATGAGTTTAGTTCAAATTATGTTGCAAGGAATGGACGCTATAATGAGAACATGCATCGAGGTCGGAATAATCAAAGATGGGAGGAGCCACGAGGATTTGATCAACCCTTTCGGCAACAACCCCCTCCAATGTGCTATCACCAACAACCATTCTATGATGCATACCAAGACAATAGTTATGGTGGACCTCTTCGTGACAACCAACCTCCACCAAATTACTATGGTCAAGAGCCATTCCAGGGTGCGTACCAAGATGATGAATATGGTGAACCCCCTTGTAGTTACCAACAAGTCCCACCATATGCCTATGAACCCGCTACTCAACATAGCTTTGAACCACCATACTCACAAGCCCCCTACTACCAAACACCCTCACATGATCCTGACCCATATCCACCATATCAACCACCCTATGAGCCATATGAACCATACGTAGAACCACCCCAATTCCAACCCAATTACTCCCAAGAACCACCACCTCCATATACACCATGTCCATATCCATCCATCCACGAGCCATATGATCCTAATTATGCAGTCCGAGCGGAACAAGAATCAAAGGATCGTCTCAAGCAAACAATGGATCGGTTTCATGTAACCCTTCATCAATTGGACCAAGTGGTGAGCCAAATGGCACCCGAAGCTCTCGCGGCTAAGGAAACTCAACTTGAGAACCAAGGATTGAAGTGTGTTGTGCAACAAGTGGAAAAGATGGAGAGTGTTGAACCACCACATCCTGAATATGATGAACCACCCTCTTATCATGAACCTTTCCTCCCAAATAATGAACCCTCATATCCACCCCAACCTCCAATGAATGACACTTTAAGTGTTCTTCTTCAAGGACAAAGAGAGATGCAAAGGACAACACAAGAGTTCATAGCTACCTTGACCGAGGTGGTAGGTAATTTTGCCTCCCTACACTTCGATACTCAAAGAACTCCCATGGCTACATGTGGAGAATTATTAGAAGAGCGTAGCATGAAGGAGACATTAGAAACTCCGGTGGAAAATGAGGAACGTGATTTTGTATTGGAACAAGTGGAGGAAGCCGTAATAGTTGAAGAGGAAGAAGTGGTTGAAGACTTAGGACACGCTGAACCTCCATGGGAATCTAGAGTTGTAGAGTATTCCTCCAAGAAGATTGAAGTTGATGTCAAGGAGGCTAGTGCACACCCCCATGGCATATTCCTTATGAAGACTTGGACGGGATAGATCAAGAAGCAAGTTCCCTTGATGAAGAGCATGAATCAAGCCATCCTAGTGCTGAACGTGCATCCGCAACTGAACCCCTTGAGTTTGAAGAACCTTCTCCAAGTGAATCTGAAAATGATGTGGAGGTAGACTTTTCTCAACCTCCAACTTATGACTTGAGTGACAGAGAAGAATTAGACAAATTTGATGAGGTTGCGGTTAAAGTTGAAGAGGTTTGTAAAAAGGTGGAAGAATTCAAAGAAGAGCACAAGGGAGTGGAGCCTGAAAGACCATTAGATACATCTCTCCCAAGGCCATTACCACCCAATACAACATTCGAGTGGGTAAAATCCTTATCCTTGACCTTCACTTTCCCATTTGAATATGGTTTGCTCGAAACAGATGGTCAACTTAGGAGACTTTGTGGAATTAAGCGTAAGAGAATGACGTTTAGTGGTTGGAGTTTCAAATCAAGACTCATCAAGGTTGATACTTCAAGAGCTAGATGCAAAGGTGAGACTAGTGAACATTTGGTTGGATCTAAGAGAAGAGTTTGGTATTGCATAGAGAATTCAGACTGTCTGTCAACCGGTTGGACCAATGATAACCCACTTAGAGACGGGTATAGGATCAAGATTTGGGATCCGGGCATACAAGAGGATCAATTTTGGGAGCTCAAAGCTTATGGAGAACTTCATCAAGGCTTGGTGAATTTATTTAGAGATGTTGAAGCTTATTGGAAGTCCAAGCATTGGTGGAAGTTTCAAGATGAGTTCAAGCACAAGCCACCATGACAAGGAGCTCACCAAATGTCCAACTTAAGGACTTTAATTAAAAGTGCTAGGTGGGAGACAACCCACCATGGTATAATATTTCATTTTTATTCTTAGTTTTATTTTATTTTATTTTTATTAGTGTTTATTCATAATGTCGGTGTCATCATCTGCATTCTGCATCTTTGCATTCTGCATTAAAAAAAAAAACAAGCACACGACGCGTACGCGTCACATGTGCTTGCGAGAATAAGGAGAAGTGAACAGAGAGTTGGGTAGGAGTGGTGCTAGATACGTGCCTTGCGCACAAGCAAGTCCACGCGTACGTTTCCCTCACGCGTACGCGTCGCTTGCGAATTCAGTCCAGCACGCGTACGCTTCCCCGACGCGCACGCATGCCCATGAAAAATCGGCGTAAATAGTGTATGGCCAGAGAGTTATGATGGTGTGGGGCTGGAACTATGCTGGGAGCACAAGTCCCATCACGCGTATGCGTTCCTAACGCGTGCGCGTCGTTTTTCCAAAAACGGCCATCCACGCGTGCGCTTGCCTGACGTGCACGCATCATACGAGATTTAGGCCCCATGCGCACAACAAACAGAGAGTTGTGCGTGTGCAGGGCTGCCCTCGCGCCATTCGCACAACCAACATCATGCGTACGCGTCCCAGACGCGTACGCGTCGCTTGAAATTCACGCGATCCACGCGTACGCACAATTTATCCACCTCAGCGCCTGATTTCAAATCACCCCCCATCCTAATTCTTTTCAATCCTAATTATTTCTTCCTTTTTCTTTCTTTCTTCTTCCTTATTCTTTCTTACTTTCTATTACTTTCTTCTTTCCTTTTTCATCTTCCTCATCAGGTTTCTTTTTTTCTTCTCTCTCCTTTACTCTCTCATTCTTCATTTAATTATTGCATTTAACTATTTTTCTTTCTTCTCAATTTTATCTTAGCTTAATTCCTTTTGGTTTCTTTTTCATTCCTTTTTTTTCATGCATTTTTATGTTGGTGTTGGAACTTTATTTGGGTCTTATATTATTATACTCGAGCTTGTGGATATATTAGGGAGTAATTTGACAATTAATATTAATTTTTGGGTTGTATGCATGTTTGGAGTTCTTACTTTTGCTAACATATTTTACATGTATACTAAGTGTTTGTGAAAAGTCCGTATGGCATTGTGAATTCTTAATTATTCTATTCTTCTACACTACTGCCTGTTTTTCACAAAACCCTTGAAATTTTTTATTGATTAAATATTATTGTCAACACAAATGTGGTTGTTAGTTTGTTACATTTGATAATAAAATGGAGCTATTAATGCTTGATCTATGCTACTCATGCCCTTGCCAACATGCTGATAAACATCTTGTATCTAATTGCCTTAATATATCATGCTATATTTCCATTGATGTCCTAATTACATGGAGTCGCGACCATGTCTTTACGACATTCTTCTTTACCTTGGCATTGATTATCACTTGTATTTTCCTCCTCCCGGTTCTAGCTATTTGATTTCATGCCCCTTTCTTTTCTCCCTTTTCAGGATGGCCACCAGGAAGGGTACAGAGAAAGCCTCTAACAAGCCACCGGCGAGGAGAGGAATGAAAAGAGCATTGGCTGCGGAATCATCCTCAACATCAGTCAAGCCAACCACAAGGCGGGTCAAGAGGATCATCAAGGTCGATAAAACCACCCACCTGAGGAAGAACCAGACACTCCGGACTCCACCTCACCTACCAGCACCGGGAGCCATGATGACCTCGACTGTGGAGATGCTGTTACCAGCCCCCTTTGTTCCTGACTGATGGCACCGAGGACGGTGCCAAGCTTTAAGTGTGGGGAGGTCGGTCAGTACCTGACTCCCGGAGGTAATTGCTTTTTCTTAACACCAATAGATTTTTTTTTTCTTTTGTTAGATAGGATAGATTGCATAATAATAAGTGTTTGCATGTATGTTCTACTCGATTGAAAAATAATAAGTTTCTTTTCAAGACCCTATTTTTGAAAATTTCACTAATTCAAATTAAAATTCTATGTTAAACTTGTTTGAAGATTGTAACTTGGAACATGGTTTAGAGCTAGAACACACAACCCAGTGAGATTTGAGCTTCATTATATGGTTACATTATTTAATCATAATATTTTATTCTTAGGTGTTTTCTTCTCTATGATTGCAATCTTTGCTTTGTTTCATTCTATATGTCCATTGTTTAGTGTATTTACATGCTTGCATATGATTGAGGCCATCATTTGTTATTAGCTCACTATTCCAAATAGCCTACCATTCTAATTACCTTTGTTTGCCACTTTGAGCCTTCTCTATCCCCTTTTGCTCTTTATGTTACCACATCACTAGCCTTAAGCAAAAAAAAATGAACTACCTTAATTAAATCTTTGGCTAGCTTAAGATAGGGATTGTGTGTCAAAATAAGTGTTGGAAACTATGGGAACTCTGGTTAATAATAATGTGTATTGCTTAATTGATGAAGATTAAGAATTTGAATGCTACTCATGTGAAATTATGAAAACCAAATGCATTGATGTTGTACTGCTTTTATATTTAAAAAAAAATCCAAATTTAGGGGAATGAAAGCACCCCAATGTTAAGTTCAATAAAAAGATCAATGCATGTGAGATTAAATAGAAGAACATTTAAATACATGAGTAGGTAAAAAGCACAAAAAGTGAGACTATGGGTAGTTAGGCATGATTTTAGAAGCATAAGGAGTGTGTGTATGTTAGGTGAAAGCTTAGGTTAATCAAGGATTCAATTCTTAGCTCACTTGGCCATACATATATCCTCACCCTTACCTTAGCCCCATTACAACCTTGAAAAGACCTCATGATGTTTGCATTGGTACATTAAATATTTGTTGATTGGTTAGATGAAGAACAAAGTCTAGAAAGCATGACTAGAGAAGAGTAGAGTGATTAACCCTAGACACTTGAGAGATTAGAGTGCATATACACTACCACTAAGGGTTCAATGCTTGATTCTATGTTCCCTGCTTTCATGAGCTATCTTCTTACAAGTTTACTTGTTTTTTTTTTATTATATGATTTGAATTAGTGGAATCTGATTTATGTTTGTCTTGAAGAACTTATTTACTTTTAACCAAGCAGACAGAATCATCTTAGCATATAGTTGCATTCATAGGTTGCATCTCAAGAGTCTTACTTTCCCCCATTCATTCCTTTTATCTCCTTGAGCTTAGCATGAGGACATGCTAATGTTTAAGTGTGGGGAGATTGATAAACCACTATTTTATGGTTTATCTTGTGCTAATTTGAGTGGGTTTTATCAAGTCTTTGCACACTTATTCATATGATTTGCATGATTTTACAATTCCTTCCCGATTTTGTTCTATGGGTGAAAACTTGCTTCCTAAGCCTTTAACTTTTGTATTTTTTATCTCCTTTTCTACCATTCGATGCCGTGATTTGTGTGTTAAGTATTTTTCAGGCTTTATAGGGCAGGAATGGCTTAGAGGATAGAAAGGAAGCTTGCAAAAATGGAAGGAATACAAGAAATAAAGGAGACAACCAGCGAGGATTGACGCGTGCACGTATCTGACACGTACGCGTGGATTGGAGTTTGCACGACGACGCGTGCGCGTACCTAATGCGTACGCGTGACTAGCGTAGAAGACAAGCGACGCGTACGCGTGATTGACGCGTACACGTGACCAAGATTTTTGTCAATCGACGCGTACGCGTGACATGCGCTACTTGCAGAAATCGCAGAAAATGATGGGGGCGATTTTGGGCTGAGTTTGGACCCAATTTTCAGCCCAAAAACGCAGACTAAAGCCAGGGGACAAGCAGAGACTCAACACATTCATTGACACAACATTCACTCACAAAAAGTTTTAGGTTTTAGATGTAGTTTTCTAGAGAGAGAGTCTCTCTCCTCTTTCTAGGTTTTAGGATTTCTCTTAGTTTTAGGTTTATTTCTTCTCAATTCCAAGTTCAATATTCCTTTAATTTAGTTTCTCTTCTACTTTTATTTATTCTAACATTCTAGTTTATTTATTTTCCCAATTTGGTTTATGAACTCCATGTTAGATTTGATTTCTTTATTTAATGCAATTTGAGGTATTTCATATTTATGATTTTAATTTAGCTTTTTACATTCTTAGATTGAATTGATTAATTGGAGACTCTTGAGTTATCAAACTCTTTTGTTGATTGATAATTGAAATTTGCAAGTTGATTTGGATCCCTCTAAGCTAGTCTTTCCTTAGGAGTTGACTAGGACTTGAGGAATTGAATTGATTCATCCACTTGACTTTCCTTCATAGTTAGAGGTTAACTAAGTGGGAGCAATGAACAATTTTCATCACAATTGATAAGGATAACTAGGATAGGACGTCCAGTTCTCATACCTTGCCAAGAGCTTTTCTAGTTATTGATTTACTTTCTTGCCATTTTATTTCCTTGTTCCTTATTCAAAAACCCCAAAAAGATACTCTTCCATAACCAATAATAAATCAAACCTCCCTGCAATTCCTTGAGAGACGACCCGAGGTTTAAATACTTCAGTTATTAATTTATTGGGTTTGCATTAGTGACCAACAAGTTTTTATACGAAAGGATTATTTGTTGGTTTATAAACTATACTTACAACGTGATTACTTTTGTGAATTCTTTACTAGAAAAAATCCGTTCGTCAGCCATCAAGTCCCAATATCTGGCCAACTTCATTGCAGAATACACCGACACCATAGACACCCCCACCGGCTGGAACCTCTACGTTGACGGTTCATCAAACAAAGCCGGAAGTGGAGCCGGAGTAATCCTAGAAACTAGTCAAGGAACTCAACTTGAGCTCTCCTTAAAGTTTGAGTTTCCCACCTCAAATAACCAAGTTGAGTATAAAGCCCTACTGGCAGGTTTGAAGCTGGCTAGGGAGGTCGGCTCTCAAAAGCTTACCATTTTCAGCGACTCACAGGTAGTCACCTCCCAAATAGAAGGGAGCTACCAGGCTAAGGATCCCACCATGAAGAAATACCTAGAAAAGACCAGAGAACAGCTCGAAAACTTCATGGGATATGAGATTCGACATATACCTTGAGAACAAAATGCCCGAGCTAATGCACTTTCGAAACTAGCTAGCACCAAACCTGGGGGCAACAATAGAAGCCTCATCCAGGAAATACTACAAAATCCGTCAACCTCGGAAAAAAAGAAGGTCTTAAGCATATCAGACCAGGACCAAGGGTGGATGACTCCCATAATTAGTTTCCTCAAATCTGAAACACTCCCCGCGGATAAAAAGAAGGCAAAAAGGCTAGTACGAGAAGCACAGTACTACACCATAGTGCACGACGTCCTATATAGGAGAGGAAAGTCTACACCCCTCCTAAAATGCATCCCAACCTCCGCTACAAGGGAAGTTCTTGAGGAAGTCCACAGTGGCATGTGCGGCAACCACCTCGGGGCGCGAGCTCTTTCTAAAAAGGTATTTTGTGCTGGCTTTTACTGGCCAACCTTGCAAAAGGAAGTAATAGAGTTCGTCAAAACATGCCCCCCATGTCAGAAGCACACCAACTTTCACATCGCACCACCCGAAGAACTCATTTGTGTCACTTCACCTTGGCCATTCGTAAAGTGGAGGCTTGACCTCCTCGGACCATTCCCTTAGGGATCAGGACAAGTCAAGTTCCTTATTGTAGGAATAGACTATTTCACAAAATGGATCGAGGCTGAACCTTTAGCCACTACCACCGCCCAAAGAAGTCGTAAGTTCTTGTATAGAAATATTGTCACAAGGTTTGGGGTCCCATACTCTATTACCACAGACAATGGCACTCAGTTCACCGACACAGGCTTCAGAAACCTTGTGGCTGATTTGAAAATCAAACACCAGTTCACCTCTATAGAGCACCCACAAGCCAGTGGACAGGTGGAAGCTGCCAACAAAGTCATATTGGCCGGGTTAAAATGGAGACTACAAGACGCCAAGGGAGCTTGGGCAGAAGAGCTTCCACAAGTCCTATGGGCATACTGGACAACACCACACTCCACCACCGGAGAATCACCATTCCGACTTGCCTACGGAATGGAGGCAATGATTTCCGTGGAAGTAGAAGAAGGATCCCCTAGAGTGATCCTCTACAACGAAGACACCAACTCCCAAGCTCAAAGGGAAGAGCTCGACCTACTTCTAGAAGTCCGAGAAAGAGTTCGGATCAGAGAGGAAGCCCTAAAATGTCGAATGGCTCTAAGGTATAATCGAAAGGTAATCCAGTGAAGCTTCACCACCAATGATCTCATCTTAATCCGAAATGACATCGGAGCAGGTCGGTCAGGAGAAGGAAAGCTAGCAGCTAACTGGAAAGGGCCATACCGAGTTATAGAAGTACTAGGAAAAGGCTACTATAAGGTGTCCGACCTCGAAGGGCGAGAGCTACCAAGGTCATGGCATGCTTGTAACCTAAGAAGGTACTATATCTAGAAAATAGTAAAGATCTTAGGTTAAGGCGCACTCTTTTTCCTAAAAAGGGTTTTTTAATGAGGCATCAGGCCAAGATCTAAAAAACTGCCCGACCTAGAAGGGTAAACACTCATATGTATACACTTTTGTTTATGTTTTATGAAAGTTATCAATTCCCTAAAAATTTTCCTGTCAAGACACATTAATCTAAGCTCATAAAACGCAAAAATTCATCGCCTGATTACAGAAAGGTCGGCAAGGTGAAGCGATAGAAGCAAATTAATGTAAGAAGTTATAAAAAGTAACCCATAAAAAGTAACCTGACGATGTCTAACTAAAAATGGGATTACTAAAAATAACTTAAGAAGGCCCGACAGAGAAGTCGAACCAATGAAAGGATCACTGCAAAGGGACAAAGAAAGGTTGAAAAACCAAGTGCTTAGCTGAAAGGTACAAAGTCTCGAAAAAAGACATTACTTAAAAAGTAAAAGCACAAGTCGGAAGAAGGCTAAAAAGTCTTCCAAACAAACTATAAAGAAAAGGTTTCCCATAGGAACACTACCTAAAGTTGATTAGAATATGACTGAAAGCCAGGACAGTAAAGGCATACAAGTCAACACCAAAAAGGTACGACCTAAAGAGACAAATACAAAAAAGAGAATAGGTAAAAGTCCAAAAGGTCAAAAAGCCTAAGGGTCAAAGCGCTTAGCTAAAAAGGGTACAAGACTCCTGAAAGGAGATATTACTCAAAAGGCAAAAGCATAAAAAGTCATCCAAACATACTAAAAAAGTTCCACCCGAGAACACTATCTAAAAAGTTGTTTGGAATTCGACTAAAGAGCTTGGACGACAAGTCGCAAAGATGATACAGCTGAGGTAGCCACTGCAAGGGAAACCAAGGAAAACCCCACCTCAAGGGGTGTCAAACCAAGGAAACCCAAAGCGCCTATATAAAGGTTGAAGAGCAATCCCCTCCAAACAAAGGTTGAAAAACAAATATAAAGCATATCGTCACAAGCAGAGTTAATATATCATTCAACACAAATTAAAGCATTAAAGACTCAAAGGCTGCTGTAAAGTGTTGTTTTTGAAATAAAGTTGCTAGGAAGCAACTAAATGTCAAAGAGTCAGCCACAGAAACTTACAAAAAAGTTCAACAAAGTCCACAGGTCGGACTATACCAAATACAAAACAAAGCTATAATAAGAAATCATCAAGGATCTAAAGTCGCGTCAGCAGCGGCACCCTTAGGAGAAGGAGGCATGGTCGAGATTGGGGTGGCATTGACAACTCCATCTGGCTCATTTAGAATCTCCACATTAGGCTTGGGCTCAGGTGGGACCACCTCGCCAGAAGGAGCTACAGTACCGGAAGCTGAGGAAGCCTTAGGTGGTGGCACAAGAGGAGGAACTTTATCTTCATCATCTGGGGCAAGCACGATCTTGCCATCCTCCACCACATTTTCCATACTAAATAACGAGAGTTCGAGCTCGGGAGCAAGAACACAGACTTGGTCCTTTAGATTTTCATACATCTCGGTCATATTGCTCACCATATGGCCCTGAAGCTCGGCAATCATCTTGGGCAGACTGAAGACTCTCCTTAGCTTCCAATAGCTCACCATAGGTCCGAGTATAGCTCTCCTTATACTTCTTAGCAGCCTCCTCGAACAGATTAGCAGCTGCCTCCGCCACAGTAGCCCAATCCTTCTCCTTTTCTACATCAAGCACCAATTTAGCCACCTTGGCATCTAGCTTGTCTTTCAAAGTCTTAATCCTATCATATTCAGACTTAGCATCTTCCATAAAAGCTCTGGAAGCATGAACCAGAGACTCCTGGACAATTCGGGATAAGGCCGCAACAATATTGGCCATCCGAATGATGTTGCTCGTTATGAAGTCAAGGTGGTGAAGGATCAAAATGTCGTCCAGAGGGACTTTCCCATGAGGAGCTATCAATTCTGTGACAAAAGCCACACCATCAAATTCTTTGTCATTAAGGTTATAAGTCCCAACAGTCTTTTTCTTCTTGGGAGGAGGACCAGTAGCAGTAGGAGAGGAGGCAGCACCAGAGGTCATCTGAGACGGGTTGGACAGAACTGCCCGAACTCTCGGGGTCGGGATAATCTTCCTCGGACCCTGAGACTCAGCCGCTGGCTTCTTCGGAGGCAGCTATGCCAAAGACCCCTCCCTCGACGTCTTATGTGACAGATTTTGGGCCGCCATCGCCTTCTTGGCCTTCCGAAAGGACTTCATAGTATCCGAAGATTTAACCATCTCTGAAAAGAAGCCAGGAAAATAATTACACAGTCGAAAGAGGATAAATTCACAAATAAGAATAGAAAACTATATGTAAAGAAAGAGGTCGGACGCTACCTAGCTCAGCACAAATAAGGGAAAGATCTCCTAAAAACTTCTTAGTATCCAGGTGAGGAAGTTCTCCCCAATGCTCCTCTAAAACATCCACAAAAGCCTGTTCTACCTCACCTAAACTCTCCCAAGAGTATTTTAGGGCTACAGGATCTTTTTGCCACCATAAAGGAAAGGTCGGCTCATTATTCTCATCCAAAAGAAAGGGCAAACGCCCTCAACAGCTCGGACTTTAAAATAGTGATTTTTAAAGTCGCCAAAAGATTCATCAAACATTGAGAACAATTTCTTGCCCTGGGTAGCTCAGAAAGAGATCCAAGAAGCTTTCTTCTTAGCCACTCCAGGTTTGGTCAAAAGAAACAGGTAAAGGAAAAGAGACTGGGAAGGATGAACACCTAGTTCTCGACACAGCAACTGAAAAATCTTTATAAAGGCCCAAGAGTTCGGATGAAGTTGCGAAGGGGCCACATTACAGTTCCACAAGAGCTCGGTTTTGAAGGTAGTAAAAGGAATGGTAATATTTAGCTGGGAAAAGAAGTAGTCATAGGCATAAAAGAAAGGTCGCTCTGTCCGTTCTAAAGGAGGGAAACTAACTCTTTCCTCAGGGTCGGGCGATACTAATTCATAATTCTTCTCATCTTCCCTACACTCACAGACCCTATGAAAGCGCCTAAGTTTCTCACAGTACTCAGGATCAACTACGGTAACACACATCAGGATGGAGTCTAGCCAATCGGCCGTACCAGTAGGGACCTTGGTGGACGATGCACCACTATTTTGTGGTATATTTTGTACTTAATTGAGTGGATTTTATCCACTAAACTCATACTTATTCATATAATTCACATGTTTTACATTTTTCTTCCTAATTCTGTGCTATGATTGAAAACATTTTTCTTTAGCCTTAAAATTGTTAATTATTAATCCTCTCTCACTACCACTTATTCATATAATTTGCATGTTTTATATTTTCTTTCCTAATTCTGTACTATGATTGAAAACATGCTTCTTTGGCCTTGAAATTGTTAATTATTAATCCTCTCTCATTACCATTCGATGCCGTGATCTGTGCGTTAAGTGTTTTCAGGCTTTATAGGGCAGGAATGGCTTAGAAGATGGAAAAGAAGCTTGCAAAAATGGAAGGAACACAAGAAACTAAGGAGCTGACCAGCGAGGAACGACACGTGCACGTATCTGACCTGTACGCGTGAAAGGCGAAAAAAGTACAGCAACACATGCGCATGCCTGACGCGTAGGCATGACAAGGAAAATCTCCAAACAACGCGTACGTGTGACTGACGCGTACGCGTGACATTCGCTACCTGCAGAAATCGCAGAAAATGCTGGGGGCGATTTTGGGCTGAGTTTGGACCCAGTTTTTGGCCCAGAAATGCAGACTAAAGCCAGGGGACAAGCAGAGACTCAGGACACAATTGACACAACATTCATTCAAATAATTTTAGGTTTTAGAATTTCTCTTAGTTTTAGGTTTATTTCTTCCCAATTCCAGGTTCAATGTTCCTTTAATTTAGTTTCTCTTCTACTTTTATTTGTTCTAGTACTTTGGTTTATTTATTTTCCCAATTTGGTTTATGAACTCCATGTTAGATTTAATTTTATATTTAATACAATTTGAGGTATTTCATATTTATGATTTTAATTTAGCTTTTTACATTCTTAGCTTGAATTGAGTAATTGAAGACTCTTGAGTTATCAAACTCCTTTGTTGATTGATAATTGAAAGTTGCTAGTTGATTTGAATTCCGATAACTCTAGTCTTTCCTTGGGAGTTGACTAGGACTTGAGGATTCATATTGATTTATCCATTTGACTTACCTTCATAGTTAGAGGTTAACCAAGTGGGAGCAATGAACAATTCTCATAACAGTTGATAAGGATAACTAGGATAGGACTTCTAATTCTCATATCTTGCCAAGAGTTTTCTTAATTATTAGTTTATTTTCTTATCATTTAATTTCCATGTTCAATATTCAAAATCCCAAAAAGTTACAATCTCATAACCGATAATAACTACACCTCCCTGCAATTCCTTGAGAGACGACCCGAGGTTTAAATACTTCGGTTTATTTTTATTGGGTTTGCTTTAGTGACAAACAAGTTTTTGTACGAAAGGATTCTTTGTTGGTTTAGAAACTATACTAGCAACGAGAACTTATTTGTGAAATTCTTTACTAGCAAAATTTCGTTCGTCAGTGGACATCTCGACAATGTTCTTACGAGAAGACATAAAGCAACTATACCTACAGCAAGAAAAATAAAAGGAGTCATTACCAAAAACAACTCGGACAGCAATAAAAAACAAAGGAACAACCAACAAGTAACAAGTATGACAGCAAAAGGGCACCCCAGGATCCATGCAAAGCAAAGAAATCAAACACCAAAAGACCCAGGGGCACCCTTTGGAGGCAGTACAGATGCGGAAGAAACCCATAGGGAGATCAAAACCCTAGGCCCTTCACCAAAAAGAAAAAAGGTTCACCTAAAGCGCCTACATTCCCCCAAACCAAGCAATGAAGACTAAAAGATCGCGACTTCAATGAAACGTAATCACCAGAAAGCTATCAAAAAGCCCAGCAAGATAAAAAAATTTATACAAAAGAGCATGCAGCAGTAAAGTACAGAGAAACACGATGATCAAAACACATAAGATAAAAATACGTGAAGCGAAAGCACCAACCTGTGGAAGAAGCTAAAACGAGCAAACCAGCGAGCCACGAACAATCTTCACTAAAGATAATGGAAGCTCCAAAAAACCAAGAAAGGAATGATCTTGGGGATGAAGAAAAGGAAGCTTCTTTCACTGAGCAAGAGAAATGCACGAACAAACCAAAAGCAAACTTCAGGAAAGAAACGAGCTTAGGGGCAAGATTAAAGGACGAAACGAAACAGAAAGGAGAAGGAAACTGAAACTAAGAGCAAAACCTCTTCTTTTATTTCAAAAAAAAGTTTAAAGAGGGAAAAGAAACGGCAAAACAAAATGAAAGCCCAATCAATAGGCATTAAAAGCGCGTGTGTATTCCCAAGAAAGTAACCCCTTCAAGAAACAAACGCGGCAATAAAGGAGCGAAAGCAAAAAACGCTTCTCATTCAAACACATCTCGCAAATAGAAGAACATATTGGGCCAAGATTCTTGAGCACGAATTCCCCAAAGAGATCAAAGTTCAGAAAGCACGATCTCATGGAAAGGTCTAAGCTCAAGCAGGGGCACTGTTCATACCCTGGGTCGAGCTATGCGATCCGGGTTGGACGAAGACAAGAACAACCGACCTCTTATAAGGTTGGCTCGTCACCGACCTCTTCCCAAAGACCTCGGCCAAATCGCGATAAGGGGCTAAGCAGGCCCAAAGCAGAAGATCACAGCCCACCTGAAGGCGGTTGGCCAAAAGATAAGCGGACTCACCCACAAAAAGATAAGATAAGATAACTAACTTATCTCAAGGGAGGTCACTCCACACTACTATAAATACACTGGAGCACCCAGGTATAACTCATATTCCAATTCTACTAAAAAATCTGCCTAAAGCCCGTGCTAACTTAAGCATCGGAGTCTCTTGCAGGTACCACCACCCTCCAGTGACCAAGGATCAGCAGCATCTCCAGATCCAGCAAGTCGAACCCAACAGCTCTGATCAGACCCGAAGATCTCATCCGAGATCGACCTTCAGTTTCAAGTAACCCTCGGAATAATAGGGATGGAGGGAGGGATAAGAGAGGATTTAAATACCAATTAAGGGAATTGAATTCAACTATTTTCTATATCATCCAGTAATACTCATAACATGACCACAAGATCTAAAGCTAAACAAAACTTCTCTATTGCTTTAATTGTCTCTAAACTTGTTGCGTTTGATCTTATAAATAATATACCAAAAAATATAAAATAGACTCTACATCTCCTCATTGGGAAGCTACTATAGATCAGGAGTATAAGGCCTTACTAAAATCTAGACCCTGGACACTTAAAGAACCTCTACCAAATGCTTTAATTTTGTATAGTAAGTGGGTGTTTGCTATAAAAAGAGATCCTTGGCCAAAAGGTTTCACCAAATGAAGGAATAGATTATTATCAATTTTATAGTCCTGTTGTGCGACCAACTACAGTTAGAATTATATTGACTCTTGCTGTCTCTCTAGGATGGAATATTAGGCAGTTTGACTTTGATAATGTATTTTTTAATGGTAAATTAGATGAAAAAGTATACATGTTAAGCCAGAGGCTTATGTTGTCTCTACTTCTTTATTAGTGTGTGACTTAAATAAAGCTATTTACGGTTTAAAACAAGCTCCAAGAGCTTGGTTTAATACTTTATCTAACACACTAAAACTGTTTAGTTTTGTAAATGCTAAATTAGATGTGTCATTGTTCATGAAAATTACATCATCCTATGTTATTTATCTTCTTGTGTATGTAGATGATATTATTGATACAGAAAATAATGCTCAAGAGTTGGAATTATTGATCACTAAACTCAATACAGTTTTTCCTTTGAAGGACTTGGGGAGATTTAGCTTCTTTCTTGGCCTCGAAGCAAATTATCTACCTCAAGGATAGATCCTATTAACTCAACCAAAGTATGCAAATGAGTTATTAAGGAAATTCAACATGGATCAAGCATAGCCACTGCCAATCCAATGGTATCGAATGCTAAATTGGATATTAATAATTCTGAGCCTTTTCAAAATCTTAGAGGGTATAGAGCTATTATTGGTGCCTTGCAGTACCTTACAATGACTCGTCCAAATATATTATTTACAGTGAATTGTGTGTTTCAATTTATGCATAACCCAACTGTTCTACACTGAAGAAGTGTCAAGCGCATACTTTATTACATCAAAAGTACAGTCAATCATGGAATTTTGTTTACAAAATCTACTCACTTTCAACTTCTTGCCTTTGCAAATACTGATTGGGGAGGAGATCTGAATTATCGCAAATCCTTTACAGGGTTTTGGACAATCATTTGTCATCCGGTAGTAGGCGTCGATCTGTACATTTTCATTGATAGGTGGGAGTAGGATAAGATTTCAGGGTGATCGAGGTGCATGTTATCCCACGAAGAAAATGTCAAAGGTCGGGCATGATATATACCATAATAAATTTTATTCTAACATATTCTATGAACACTTTTTGTTTCTGAACTTTCTTCTAAAAACCAAAGTACTCTAATTCCATATATTTGATATCTTTAAAGTATCAATTATTTTTTGAGAAAAATATTATTGTAGAATTATTAGAATATTTTCATACCTTAAGCACATACTTTTCATGTTCGTCATTATTATCAGAAACTTGTTTACTAAATTCCAAGAAAAAAAATTAAGTCATTAAACATGATAATAGACAAAGTTTACTAATAAATAAAAAGATTATGCTACATGTACACAAAAATCAGTTACTAAAGTCAGTGATCAGTATAAAATATACGTTGTAATACAAATACATATTGAAAATAAATAAAATTAGTAACTAATAAATAAATATATATATATATATATATATATATATATATATATATATTTCATAAATATATTGGTAACTGATTGTAATGTACGAATAGCATTTTTATAAATAAAAATACATGTTATTTAATCAAATTGCAATGCTCATATTAATTTTATCCAATACCCAAATTATATTATTATAACATAATATAGTTTGTCTGTCGATAAATTTTACAATACATTAACATAAATAAATTTTTGATAAGTTTAATACCAACCACAAATAATGTCTTTAGACAATACATGTATTTGACTCTGATCCGTTACCACCAAAACCGACCTAACCCAACAAAAGCTCGGAATCGAAAAACCGTTAAAAGAGATAACCCTCCAAAAATCTCACCAACTAAACCATCAGAATCTCAAATATCGGAGCATTAACAAAAGACTCCGTAAAACTAGCAACAAATATACGAATAACCACTTTAGAGTAACTCAATATATACTAACGACCTACTAGGTCACAGGTACACAATTCATTCTACTCTCTACTCTGAATATCTCACACCCTTACTTACTTGAGCGTTGGAGTCTCTTTGCAGGTGTCCAACACCGCCTCTCATACAAGAAGACGACGTTCCACCCCTGTTCCAAGGGTTACCTGAAACTGTAGGTCGATCTCAGACGAGATCTTCTGTATTGGTCAGAGCTGTTGTGCCCGACTTGTTAGACTTGTTGGTGATGCTGATCCTTCGTCTCCGGAGGGTGGTGGTACCTGCAAGGGACTCCGATGCTTAAGTTAGCAAGGGTATTAAGCAGGTTTTTTATAGAATCAGAGTATGAGTTATACCTGGGTGCTCTAGTATATTTATAGTAGTGTGGAGTGACCTTCCTGGAGATAAGATAGTTATCTTATCTTATCTTATCTTTGAGTGAAGTCATCTTATCTTCTGGAGAGCCGCCCTTATCTTTCTAGGCCGTAGTTGCCTTTAGATTGGGCTACGTCCCTTTACTTGGGCCTGCTTGGGCTCCTTGTAACAATTTGGCCGAGCTCTTTGAGAAGGGCTCGGGTAGTTCTGTCCTGAAGAGGTCGGTCGACTCAGCCCGGGTCGGACAGCTCGACCCAGGGTATGAACAACCCCCTTGTTCCAAGGAAAGCTAGTTCAAGCGTTAGCATGAGCTATACCTCGGAATATCCATTCTCACAAAAGAACATTTGGCGCCCACCGTGGGGCCTGAGATTTTGTAACCCCACGTCTCTTTATGTATTTTCTGTACTTTCTTCTTTTCTTTGCAGGTCACGACATATGGCGGATGCTCACAGCAATGCCCCTTCAAACCATAACTCGGCTGAACTACTGGCCATCAACGAATATCTCAGGGCGGAGAATCTAAAAATGGCCGAGCTCTTACATCAAAAGCAAAGCAGTCAAAGTAAAGGAGGAGAGCACAAGAACACTGAAAACAAGGATGACAATGACAAACACACGTCGGAGGCAAAGCACACCATACATAATCCCCCGAAAACTGTAACCAAAAGAACTAATCCCTTAAAAAAAGAGGTCATGAGCTTTCAGATGCCCAAAAACTTCACCCTTCCAATGACCCTGAAACCCTATGTGGGAATAGGAGACCCAGACATCCACGTCACCAAATTCTATACCATGATGTTCATGAACAAAGAGTCCGACCCAATCCTATGTCGCACTTTCTCAACTTTCTTAGATGGAGCCGCCCTGATTTGGTTCTCCAACCTCCCTGAAGGCTCTATCTCTAATTTCGATGAACTAGCCGACTAATTCGTCAACCACTTCAATGCATCCAAGATATATGTGCACAATTCTGACTACCTGAGCACTATTAAGCAAGGGCCGAATGAAAGCCTGAAGGACTACATAACCAGATTTGCTGAAGCGACCAACGAAATACCCAACCTGAACCCAGAAGTCCACCTCGATGCCCTGAAAAGCAGACTCCACCCTGGGAAATTCCAAAAAACATAGTCATAGCAAAACCAAAAATCCTAACCGAATTCTGAGAAAAAGCGATAACGCAGATCGAGATAGAAGAATTCCGAGCACTGCGAAAGGCAGAAAAGCCCACCTCGAACAGAGAGGATGAAAAGCAAATCAAGTATTCAAACAGCAAGACAGATCAAAGGTCGTTCAGACTCACACCCAAATTCGATAGCTACACTCCCCTCAATACCAAAAGAAAAGACATCATCAAAGACATCATGCATTCAAAGCTCATCAAGCCTCCGAACAAGGCTGGTACATACCAAGACCAGTGATATGTAGACAAATCCAAATACTATACTTTCCATCAGAAATACTGACATACCATAGATGATTGTGTAATAGCAAAAGATCTCCTCGAAAAGTTGGCCCGCTAAGGCCTACTGAACAAATACATCGAAAGCCAAGGATGAAAGCGAAACACATAAGACCTCGGCCAACATCCCAAAACGACTAACAATCTCTGAGATAAAGGGAAAAAGATAGACGGTGATATTAATCCACCTCGCAAAATAATAAATTGCATTTCTGGTGGCTTTGCAAGAAGATGATGTACAAATTCGGCCAAAAAGAGATCCTACGGAGCTATGATGACCATGACGGCATCAACCTCGTCTCAACCTATCAACTCAGACAAACCAGGGATATCATTTCTCCCCAACGACTATAAGGCAACCGACCACAATCTCGACGACCCCATTGTTATCTCTGCGCAGGTTGGCGAGCCATTAGCCAAGAAAATCCTGATGGATTCGGAGAGTAGCGCATACGTACTATTCTACTCAACATTTCAGAAGATAAAGCTAAGTGAAAAAGCCCTACAACCATCATCCAGAGAACTGGTAGGTTTCTTAGGTGAGCGAGTTTCTATCCGAGAATATATCTAGTTATAGACCGTACTCGAAAACTATCCTGACTGTAAAACTATTGATATACAATACCTAGTAGTTGATTGCAAAAGTCCTTACAACATAATTCTAGGCAGACCCTCTTTGAATGCATTCAATGTTATTATTTCTACTGTGCATTTGTATGTCAAGTTTTTCTCGCAGGATAACAAAGTCGTAACAATCCATGGAGATCAAAAAAAAGCCAGGCAGTGCTATAACGCCAGCTTGAAAATTGAATACTCGGGACGACCCGAGCAACAATATGTCCAATCAATATACAACTCAAAACAATTACCCCCGTTGGCTAACTTAGACCCTCGAACCAATCACCAAGAACGACCGATGCCAACAGACGACCTCACAAAGGTCCAACTAATAGCCGAGGAGGGCAAATATACATACCTCGGCAACGCATTGAAAAATGAGGAACGAGAACAACTGACCGAGCTGTTCAGGAAAAATGTTGACCTATTCACGTGGACCCCAGCTGACATGCCATGGATAGATCCCAATGTAATTTGTCACAAATTGGCAATCAATTCATCTATCTGACCTATAGCCCAGAAGAAAACACACCTCAGAATAGATAAAAAGGCAGCTTCTTTAGAAGAAACCAAAAAGCTCCTCAATGCCGGGATCATAAGAGAACTCAAATACTCCACCTGGTTAGCCAACATGGTAATGGTAAGAAAAAACAATGGTAAGTGGATGATGTTTATGGACTATACAGACCTTAATAAGGCCTGTCCAAAGGACGCATACCCCCTCCCATGCATTGATAAACTAGTTGACAGTTCCTCCGGTTTCCAATGTTTAAGTTTTATGGATGCCTATTCTGGTTACAACCAAATACTAATGTATTTGGCTAACCAAGATAAGACTGCTTTTATCACTGACAATGGTAATTTCTGTTATAAGGTCATGCCCTTCGGACTCAAAAATGCAGGTGCAACATATCAAAGGTTGATGGACAAAATCTTTTCAAATCAAATTGGCCGAAACATAGAAGTCTATGTTGACGATATGGTGGCAAAGACATTACATGCTACAAATCACATAGATAATATAAAAGAGATCTTCCAACAACTTCGCACATACAACATGAAACTCAATCCTGAAAAATGCGCTTTTGGAGTGTAAGGAGGGAAATTCCTCGGCTTCATGCTCACCTGCCGAGGTATTGAAGCCAACCCTAAAAAATGTCAAGCAATCCTAAACATGAGAAGCCCCAAGACGGTCAAAGAGGTCCAACAACTAACTAGTCGGCTAGCAGCACTGGCCAGATTTCTACCTCGTATAGCACATCGATCATATCACTTCTTCAGGACATTGAGGAAACAAGCAAGATTTGAGCGGACCAAGGAGTGCGAGGAAGCATTCACTGAGCTTAAGACAATACTATTAGAATCGCCCATTCTGCAAAAACCAGAGCCTGGTAAACCATTATATCTATACTTATCTGTTACTAACCATGCTATCAGTTCTGTCTTGGTAACAGAAACAGGAAAGCAGCAACACCCAGTATACTTTGTTAGCAAATTCCTCCAACACGCCGAGGTCAGATATCCAAAACTAGAAAAGCTCGCCCTGGCCTTAGTAACAACGACCAGATGTTTGCGACACTACTTCCAGAGTCATACCATCATTGTCAGAACAGAACAACCCTTTTGGCAAATCCTGACGAAGCTCGAGCTGGCTGGAAGACTGATTAAATGGTTGATTGAGCTATCTAAGTACGACATCCGGTACCAAAGCTGAGGAGCAATAAAATCTCAAGTGCTAGCCAATTTCATCGTAGAACTCACCTCACAAGAATCTAATCCCACAGAGAGCACATGAACACTATACGTTGATGGAGCCTCAAACAACAAAGGCTCAGGAGCAGGAATCCTGCTTGAGGACAAACACGACAAAGCTTTAGAACAGTCTCTACAATTCACCTTCCATGTAAGCAACAACCAAACAGAATATAAAGAACTCATAGCAGGACTGAAGCTAGCCCACACAATAGGCATAACACAATTGCACGTCAAATATAACTCCTTACTTGTGGTAAAGCAGGTAACAGGTAACTTCCAGGTTGGCCCACTATTGGAAAAGTATAATGCTATTGTTAATAACCTTGTCTAGGGTTTTCAAAAATTTGAAATTTCCCATATACCTCGGGAAAAAAATGATAGAGCATATATCCTTTCAAAATTAGCAACAACCAGAACTCAAACTAAAACATCTATATTATCTCAACTAACATTTAATGAACCTAGTGTTTCGCTAATAGCAATTTAGAGTATCTCACAAGAAGAAGACCGGCGACGACCTTTCATACACTACCTATAAACAGGTCATATACCTGATAGAGTCCATAACAAAAGAAAGTTCAAAAGAAGGGCCAGTTTTTACACACTACTCGGCACTGAACTATACAAGCGAGGCTTTACAAGACCTCATCTAAAATGCCTGAACACGGCAGAAGCTAAATTGGCAATGAATGAAGTTCATAAAGGTGTTTGCGGAACGCACATAGGAGGACGAAGCTTAGCTTCCAAGATCCTCCGAGCAGGTTACTACTGGCCAACATTGCAACAATACTGCATGTATAAGGTTAAACATTGTGACCACTGCCAACGTCATGCACCAGTCATTCACAATCCAGGCGGGCAATTACACTCATCTGAGGTAAGTTGACCATTCAATAAGTGGGGGCTGGACATCCTCGGACCTTTCCCACCTGCACTAGGCCAGGTTAAATTTTTAATTGTTGCTATTGACTATTTTACAAAATGGATAGAAGCAGTACCATTGGCAAAAATAACCTCCGAAAAAATGATTTCTTTTTTATGGAAAAACATACTCTCCCGATTCAGTATTCCTCAATCCATTATAACTGACAATGGTAGACAATTCGTGGATAAAAAATTCACAACATTCTTACAAAACTTAAACATAGTTCAACAGTTCTCATCTGTAGAACATCCACAAACTAACGGCTTAGCTGAGGCTGCCAATAAGATTATTCTATAGGGACTCGGGAAGAAACTCGAAGACTCCAAAGAAGAATGGGCTGAGCTCATTCCAGAAGTATTATAGAGCTATAACACAACAGAACAATCATCAACAAAAGAAACTCCTTTCAGGCTGGTATATGGATGTGATGCCATGCTACCAATTGAAATCTCACTACAATCTCCTAGGACCGAGAACATAAACGAAGGCGACAACAGAGCTTGACCTCGTCGAAGAAGACCAAAACAAATCAACTCTGTAACAACTCGCCACAAAACGAGCTATAGCTCGAAAATATAACAAAAAACTAAAACCAAGAGCATTCTTAGAGGGCGACCTCGTACTCAGGAAAATAGAAGATCTACGAAAGCCAACAAGACACGGCAAACTAAGTGTCAGCTGGAAAGGACCATTCCGCGTACACAAAGTCTTCGGCAAAGGAGCCTACAAAATACAAACACTTGATAGAACTATCCTACCAAACAATTGGAACATATCTTCTTTAAGAATGTATTTCAGTTAGTCTATAAGCCAGGCACGGTGATGCACTTTTTTTCCTACTACCAGCTTTTATCCCTAAGGAGGGTTTTGCTGGAGAGGTTTTAATGAGGCACACCACCCCACACTTTCTCAATTATCATCTTACAATACAACAAACATAACCTACTTTCCATAATAAATTATCTGTCCTACTCGGCCGAGCACTACCAACAAATAATACTAACTCAAAGTATGAGTATTCAAAAAGATTCTTCACACGAGAAAATCACACAACTAAACATGTAATTTAAACATGCAATCGAATTCTAACAATATCAAATCCTTTTGGCTAAGTACTACAAGCCAACAGTTCCAAACAAAAATAACTACATCAATGCAATTTTCGCCTATAAACAAGAAGTTCCAAAACACAAACGCAAGAACAAAAGACTACTACAGAAAATAACTAAACATTTGGGTTCTCACCTTCCTCCTCAATACCATCTTCATCATCATCAACAAACTCGTCGCCAACAACAACCTTACACGGATCCATTGCAGATAGATCACCAGTAGGCGCCAGAAGTTTCGCTTGCTCAACAGCCCTCTCAAAACCAGCAGCGAACATCTTGAGGCCGTGGTCTTCTTTGCTAGTCTCGAGCTCTTTCTTCTCAGCCACCAGTACAGCCAGCCTAGCCTCCAATACAGCTTTTTCTTCATCAAACTTCTTTCCGACATTTTTGGCAGTAGTTAGCTTCTCTTGCAAAGAGTGCACCAAGTCCAAAGCAGTGCGAAGTTTGTTAGCTTTATCCAAATTATCCTGCATCAGCTGGTCTACAGTAGCTCTGTCAAACGAGTCCCTGTCATGTTTTAACTCCTGAGTTCGGCTGAGAGACATCAGTCGAGCTCCCATCACCTAAAACAACAAACAATCAAATCAAACCAACACAAACTGACATATTGCTAAAGAAAGATGAGCAAAGACATCATACCTGAAGATATTGACAAACGCCAATATCACCAACCTCCTGAACCAGTTTGACATCGGCAAGACTTTGACAATATTCATCAGCAACCATCGACAGAGGAAAGTGCTCGCTCCACAGAGAGGTGAGATCCTCATCTCCCTTATAACCATGCAGTACCTTTTGATTTTTCGTAAACCTCTTCGCCTGATCCAAGTCGACCTCCTTCCCGCCAATTTTGTCATCAGCCAAACCGACCACCTTTTCTTTCTTTCCATCTCCCCTTTTTTGTTTATAACTTACCTTCTTTGTAGGAGATGGTTGATTAACCTCAGCTCCTTTCTCATCCTTCGCATGACTACTAGACCCCTCTTTATCCACGTTCCTCGATCGAAATAACGCTCTCAAACTACTCGATGTTACTTTCGGAGCCTTCTCAACTGCAAAACACAAATATAAGAGACATATCAAAAACCATAAAATAAAGCAGGCGAGTCCAAACAAAATCTTTACCTATATACTCTGAAACAGTATCTTTATCAGACTCCCACTCAAGAAGCTCCACAACAGACAACAAACCGGAAGAGGAAATACTGTTAGCCAAAAATTCCACCACCATTTCATTTCTATATTCATCTCATCCATCCCCAATATCTGCCTAGGTCTAGGATACCAAAATAAAGGAAACTTCTCAAGCAAATAGTCATCCACATACCAAGGAAACTCATCCTCAGTAACACTAACTTTCAGAAACATTGATTTAAACCCCTTATAAGATGACTTATACAAGCTAAATACAGCTCGACCAGGAGCACTGGCCAAGTTCAACCACCCACCCCCTTTGCACACCCTTACACTGAAAAAGAGCAAAAAACACCTCCAGCAATGGTTCGAACTCAAGATATTCCATTAACACCTCAAACGCCCTAACAAAAGCCCATGAGTTCGGGTGCAATTGAGAGGGCGCGCATTTAAGCTGCATCAACACTCCACATTCAAACTCAGTAAAGGGAAACCTAACACCTAGGTCTACAAAGACACAATTATACATAAAGAAAAACTCAAACCCTTCACCACGATGACATACGCGATCATCAGCATTGCAAGACAAAAATTTTAGACTTATACCGCCACCTTCCCTAACCCACAAAGATGCTAAACCTAACTGAGATAAACTTTGATAAAAAACAGAAGCATACTCTTTCATCGACTCAGCCACCCACGCGAAAGGATCATTAGGATCCCATACCCAAACTTCCTCCGCAATCTTGTTCTTCTCGTTAACTTTCTTTCTACCCTGACCCCTAACAGCCCTCCCCACCACAACCTTTTTTCCTTTTCTCCATCTCAAAAACGAAATGAAAGCAATAAAGCAAACAAAAACCAAGTAAGAATAACTAACCTTTCTTACTCATCTTCAGAAAAAACACAAGAGATGTAAAAGCACAAAATATTCAAAGAGTCCAACCAAAACAACCCACTAGCCCACTACCCACATCTTCAGTAAGTTAAAACATCACAACAAACCCTGTCCGTCAATGAACAAAGGTACATTACAAATCAACAGTAAAAAATTATCATTGTTTCAATACCCAACAAGCATTAAATGAACCTATCTTTTCCAAAACCTTCTCTCTCTTCAAAATAACTCCACGTAAATTGCCGCGAAAAACCCAAGCATCTCCTTATTTTTCAAAATTCGCAAAAACCAAGTTGAACTTGGGGGGCTTTAACTATCTCCGATTCCGACCTATACCTCTGAAGCTCAACCTGTTATAGCTCAGTTCCTCAAAACAGGTCTAGCTTGGGGGCTATGATCTGTTACCACCAAAACCGACCTAACCCAGCAAAAGCTTGGAATCGAAAAACTGTTAAAAGAGATAACCCTCCGAAAATCTCTCCAACTAAACCATCAGAATCTCAAATATCGGAGCATTAACAAAAGACTCCGTAAAACTAGCAACAAAGATACGAATAACCACTTCAGAGTAACTCAATATATACTAACAACCTAATAGGTCACAGGTACACAATTCATTCTACTCTCTACTCTGAATATCTCACGCTCTTATTTACTTGAGCGTTGGAGTCTCTTTGCAGCTATGAAGCACGGGTTCGCTCATGGTGCCGGCGTATCCGTGTCGGATGCGAATCCGACGTCGACACGCGGTGGATACGTCAAATGAGCGTATTGGCGGCATGTCTTCTTGCGGTGCAGAATTTTGGTGAAGCGGTCACAAATCTAAACGAGTCCAACCCGATTCAGATGTTCATGAGACGAATCTTTCTGCTGGGCCGCAAATCTGCAATTGATTTTGTGATTATGCCCGATTAACTGATTTTCTCTTTTTAATTTTAAAATATTTTAAAATAAAAATAAATCAAAATTTAAATTTAAAAATAAAATAATTAATAAATCAAAACCTAAATCTACTTATCGTTTGTTTTTGGTGGCTTACTTACTCACTAGCTTAGCCGTTCTTAGTTCTCTGCATTATATTAAAGAAGAAGAAGATACAGAGGATGATGGACTTGAAGCTGTGGTGTTGCGGATGATGGACTTGGAAGAGAAAAAATTGATACATTTTCTGTTAGCGAGATGGCAAGAGTAGATTAAAGTTTTTTATTTTCTTTTTAATAATTACATAATTTTAAGACTTTTTTATGCAACTATATTTACTCTTATATTTACAATATGATATTTTATTAATTTAATATATTATTTAAATTTTAATTCACAATGTATCCTAAACGTGTTGTATCCAATTTTTTATAAAAAGAACGTGTCGACGTATTCGTGTTGTGTCGTGTCCATATCACGTGTCGTATCGATGCTTCCTAATTTTGCAGGTGTCCAACGCCGCCTCTCATACAAAAAAATGACATTCCATCCCCTTTTTTCAAGAAAAACTAATTCAAGCGTTAACATGACAAGCTATACTTCAGAATATCCATTCTCACGCAGGAACAGACTTAATAATAAAATTTCAGTTCTAAGTTTATTGAAGATAAAAAAAAATTCTCTCGAATAAATATAATTCCAAAATTAATTAGCAATGCATCATTTAACAATGATGACATTTTCACATTATAATCCTGTCACTTTGATGTGAATAATCATATAGTTAATTTTATAAATAAAATATTTATATATGCTAGTATATTAATAGTTTGCCCTTTTATTTATTAAATAGGTATAAAAATAATAAAGATTCAATTAGTGAAAATGGAAAATGTTTTATAATTAAAAAATTTCTTTGATTCAAATATTAAAAATAATATCTTGTTTGATTGATTGATATAAAATGAAAGATATTTTAAGAAAAATATCAACGCTTTTAATATCCCAATTTCAATATATAATCAAGGATATTTATGAGTACATTCAGATAATCAAATTGCTATAGGAAAATTTTAAGGTATGGACTAAATTAAACATCCATACACATGGATCTGACCTGTCTTACATGCTGTGTTAGACGCGTGTGTGGTTTCCTGCATTTTGCAGGGTTTCATAAATCCCGAAGGAGGCAGTAGTAGTAGGTGGTGTCAGCGTTGGTTCAGTACTTATTCCGGGTGACTGCGGCTAAGTAAAGCTGATTAAGAGGTGTGTGTTTCTTCTGTTAACATATGTGTTTAATTTTTATTTTTGGATGATGGGCCCGAATTGTGTAATGGGTTCACTCCAACTTTTTTCGTTGGTTGGATAATTGGTGGGAATGAGTAATTGTTGGAAAAATTTTGTCCGAAGATGCTTTGGAGTTTGGATGGCAGATGGTTGATATGTAGGAAAAAATGGTGAGTGATGTGACCAAAAACAATATGATGAGGATTACAAGGAACTGATATCTGAATTGGGTCTGTAAATGGAATTACAATTAAATAATGAGGTAATTTGAAATTTTTTTCCAACATGCATGCAAAAAAAAAAGTTCATAATTATTTAAATATTTAATTACTATTCTAATACATATGTTACAATGAGCTAAAAAAAATCTATAGGTTACATAACTAATTATTTACCTATATCCACGAAACAATAAATTAATTAATTAAATTAGTTTTTTAAATGTTTTTTATTTGTGACTAGTTTTTTTTAAATGTTTGAATTCAAAATATTTAATTTTCAACAAATTTCAATTATTAAGTCAGTTACTAATATTTATTTTGCTAAAAAAATTAATTATCACGTAAATGTTTTTTGAAAAAATTGACAAATTAATTTCTATTTTTATTTATTAGAATTTACCATGAATTTTTATGTAAATGAACTATATGAAATAAAGATTAATTATTTTAGAAAAATAAAAATTTAAGCAATAATTTAATAATTAAAATTTATTAAAAATAAAAATATTTGAAAAAAATTAATTAAATATCGACCTGGGTGGTGGTTCTCATGAATTAATTAGCACTAATTTCCTTATGACTACGACTAGTAATTTTATTTAGATAATCTTAAATCCAAAATTAAAACTAGTTCAATAATTTTGTTGACTTAAAGGTTATGTTCCATACAAAGAATAATCTTACACCATCAACTGATACTGGACTAGTGAATTTGTTGCTCAATTTTTTTTTTTTTTTTTTTTTTTTGGTTCTTAACTTGTTGCTCAATTTGTGGCCATGATAACGAACAATGTTGCATTGTCAAATTAGAAATAGATTTAAATCCTTGTTTCCTTTCAATTCGGACACTAATCAAAATACGAATAAATCTGCTTAGAATTAATTAGAATCAAGTCTAGAGTTACATTTTTAATTTAGTTTCAGATTTTATAATTTTATTATACAAAAATCAAGCCCACGTTAAGAGTACTTTGAGTGTTTGTATAGCTAAAATTTTTATATTTTCACGTAAAAATTTAGTACATTTTCTTTGTTAGTCCCTTGAAAAATTTGCACAGTTTAAAGTAATTTTTGTTCGTATAGCTAAAATTTCTAGATTTTTCACCTAAAATTTTTACTCTTTTTTTCATTGATTTCAACTAAAAAATCTATACAATCTAAGAAACAGAAAAGGTAGGGTAACAATTTATGTTATTTGTGGCATATTATGTTTTTTTTTTTTTTTTTTTTTTGTGGGTTAATCGTTTATAAGTAATGTTGGGATAGGGTAATATTTTTTTTTTGTTTATTATGCTTAATTAGAGTAAAGTGACAATTAGATTGTCACCAAACTAAAATAATATAATTTTTTTATTCTTACTTAAAAATCTCAAACTTTATTATTGTAAAAGACTAAATTATAATTAAAAATTAAAATCTTCAAAAACGTAATTGTCACTTTATTCTTATGCTTATTATTCCTCCTCAAAATCTGTCCCACTCATCCCCAAAAAATAATAAAGACCGACCAGAAATTCTTTGGACAAAAAAACGTTTAAATGGTTAAAATTTACTTATGAACGTAATTCCAAAAGTTACATCTGACCAATTCTATCATACACTACTCACTCATGCTCCTTTCAGTACGCAACACATTCGCCAAGAACCTTAGTCCCACTCAATTAAAAGTTCAAAATACGCCGCATAGTAAAAAGCGACACTTATTATCCATGCCTATGAATATATACCATGGAACTCTCCATGCATACTGTTTTGTCGATTTTTAGTAAATCGATGGTGATTTGATATTTAATGATTTGGAAGCGAAATTGTTCCGAGGGTTACCTAAAACTGAAGGTCGATCTCGGATGAGATCTGCTGTGGTGGCCGGAGCTGTCGTGTCCGACTTGTTGGATCTGGTGATGCTGCTGATCCTTGATCACCGGAGGGTAGTGGTACCTGCAAGAGACTCTGATGCTTAAGTTAGCATGGGCTTTAAGCAGATTTTTAGTAGAATCAGAGTATGAGTTATACCTGGGTGCTCCAGTGTATTTATAGTAGTATGGAGTGACCTTTCTGGAGATAAGATAGTCATCTTATCTTATCTTATCTTTGAGTGAAGTCATCTTATCTTTAAGGGGAACCGCCTTTATCTTTCTAGGCTTTGACTGCCTTTAGATTGGGCTGTGCTCCTTCGTTTGGGCCTGCTTTGGGCTCTTTTGACGATCTGGCCGAACTCCTTTAAGAAGAGGTCGGGGAATCCAGACCTGAAGAGGTCGGTTGACTTGTCTTTAATCAGCTGGGTCATACAGCTCGACCCAGGGCATGAACAGTGCCGCTACTTGAGTGCGGTCTTCCTTTTGAGGTCGTGTCTTTTTAGACTTCGATCTCTTTTTGGGAAAAGCCGAGCTTGAGCATTCTTTTGTTGATCTCGTTGTAGAACTCCTTTTAGTGGCTTGAATGCGAAACATTCCTTCTTTTAATTACGGCGTGCGTTTGGCTTTTCTTGGAAACTTGCAAAGGTCAAAAACTTCATTAACTCTTTGCCGTTTCCTTTGTTTCCCTCTTTGTATCTTCCATTTTGAATTTCAAAGCCTCTTCCCTCAGTTTCTTCTTTCACTTTTCTCTTAGACTCCTTGCTAGCGCTTCGTTCTTTCGTTCTCAAATCTTTCCATTCTTCGTGCTTCCCTCTTTCTTTGCTCGGAAAGCGATTGTTTGGCATGGTTTCGTCGTTACTTTGGTCTCTGAGCGTTTATCATCTCCTCTCCACTGCAGGTTGGTTTTTCGTCTTCTCTCTCTTTTACGCCGTTCTTTTTATTGCTTGTGTTTGTTTGGACATGAAAAAGTTTTGATCTTTTGGATTTGAAAAGTTTGAATTTTTTCTGCGTCGTTGTGCTTATAATGCGCGCCTTGAGGGATTCTTTGATTTGTTGCTTGTTTCTGCCCCTTTTACTTGATTTCTTTATGCGTATATCTTCTTCTGTCTGTATCTTGGAGTAATGGGCTTTGAATTTAAAAAAATGTTGCATCTTTTTTATGATTTCTGCATGCTTGATGTTCGCTTTTTTGTATGGATCTTCTTTGTCAGAGAAGGATTGATATTTTGTGTTTTTAGGGTTTAAATTGCAAGATTTTTCCTGAATCCTTACTTCGTTACTGCCTCCAAAGGATGCCTCTGGACCTTGGTGTGAGTCTTGGGTTTCCTTTTACTGCTGACTTCTAACGTTCGCATGCTATTTGTCCGAGTTATCTCCATATTTATCCGAGCTATTTCCTGATTTGCCCGAGCTGTTTGATTAGTAACCCATTCTCCTTTTTTCTCACTGTAGGACTAGTTGACCCATGTCTTCCCACAAAAACATTGTCGAGATGTCCACTAAGATCCCAGATGGCATGTCTGACTAGCTAGATTCTCTTGTCTTGATGTGTGTTACTGTGGTTGATTCTAAATACTGTGCGTGACTTAGGAATCATCATAGGATTTGTAGTAGTAGAGATCAAGAGAAAAATTACGAGTTGGTAGCGCCTGACCCTGATGAGAGAGTTTGTTTTCCTTCTCTGACTCAGGGGGAACGTCCTTTCTTTTATGCGTACGATTACTTTTTTAGCCAAATGAACATCACCATTCCTTTTACTTCCTCTGAGACCGACATGTTGTGGTCCTGCAACGTAGCTCCTTCTTAACTTCACCCGAATTCGTGGGGCTTCATAAAATCTTCCAACTGTTGTGCCAAGAACTGGGTGTCCGACCTTCTCAAACTCTCTTTCGTTACCTTTTTGTTTTGATGAAGCCTGGGCAGTTAAGAAGAAGGCTTCCTGGATTTCTTTCTGAGCTGCCCAGGGAAAGAAAGTTTTCTCTATGTACGACGAATCTTTTAGGGATTTCAAAAACTATTATTTCAAGGTCCGAGCTGTTGAAGGAGCTCGGCCTTTCTTCTTCGAACAGAATAATGAGCCTGCCTTCCCCTTACGATGGCAAAAGAATGTGGTAGTGTCTAGGTATACTTGGGAAATGCTAGATGAAATCGAGCAGGCCTTTGTACATGTGTTGGAGGAGAATTGGGGGGAATCTCCTCACCTCGACACAAAAAGGTTCTTAGGGGATCCCTCCCTTCTCCGAGCTGAATTGGGTGGTTGCCGGTTCCTCTTTATCTTTTTCCTTTGTTTTATTTGCTTGTTTTGTGAATCCATCCCTTTCTTACTTCGTAATTCTGACTTTGCTGCTTTCTTTTTCAGAGATGGTGAAGACTAGTGATTCCATGAAGGCCTTTAAGAGTGCGAGGAAGGCGACTGCAGCCCAGAACATCTCGGCCAAAGGTTCTGGGGAGGGATCTTCGAGAGTTACTCTGAGGAGGTCGACCTCAGACACCTCTGGGCTGAGGAGAGTCATACCAACTCCCCAGGTTCGCCTTGCTTCTTCTGATCCTCACCCAGTCGACCTTTGGTGCTACCTCTCCTTCTGCTGCCAGTCTTCTACCCAAGAACCAGAGGACTGTTGAACCCTGTTTATACCCTGGGCCAAGCTGTTCGACCCGGGATGTTTAGCGACATAGCGACCGACCTCTTAAGGTCCGACTAGCCGACCTCTTCTCAAAGAGATCGGCCAAATCAACAGGAGAGCCCAATAAAGAGCCCAAATAGAGGAACACGACCCAAATCCACAGGCCGTCCAAGCCTATAGAGATAAGGGCGGTTCCCTTGAAGATAAGCTGACCTCAACTCAAAGATAAAGATAAGATAAGATAACTAACTTATCTTATCCAGAAAATGTCACTCTACAACTACTATAAATATACTGGAGCACCCAGGTATAACTCATACTCTGATTCTACATAAAATTTGCTTAATACACGTGCTAACTTAAGCATCGGAGTCTCTTGCAGGTACCCCCCACCCTCCGGTGACCAAGGATCAGCAGTGCAGTCAGTCCAACAAGTCGGACATAACAACTCCGGCCGCCACTCACCGGCCGAACTCGTCGGCACCGACCCGTACAGAAGATCTCAACCGAGATCGACCTCCAGTTTCAGGTAACCCTCAGAACATTGGCGCCGTTGCCGGGGAACCTAGAAGTCATCCCATCACCATGGCGGATAACCATAACAACGACCACGATTCAGGTCTGGAAGAGAGAACACCGCACAAGAACGCGGATGTCACGCTACAAGACACTCTGGAAGTCAACAAAGACAAAGACTCGCCAAATTCAGGGGCAATAGAAGCGCTCCTAGATCGCCTAAAACAACTGGAAAAAGAAACTCAACAACAACGGGAAATCGGAAGGGATCTACAAAGAGAGATGCGGCGACGTCGAGAGTTGGAAGAAAAACTACAACAATTAGAAGCCGATCTCAAATCAAAAGCCCCTCGGGCCAATCTCGAAGAAAATTCACGCAAAGAGCAAGACCCGTTCACCAGGGAAATCATGAAAACCAAAATTCCAAAAGACTTCAAACTCCTGGATATGACCCTGTATGATGGCACCACGGATCCCAACCACCACCTCAGTAACTTCAGAAGCAGAATGTACCTCACCGACGTCCCAGATGCTGTTCGCTGCAAAGCCTTCCCAACAACTCTCACAAAGACAGCCATTCGATGGTTCGATAATCTGCCCCCAAAGTCCATCTCAAGCTTTGATGACCTAGCTAAAAAATTCCTAGCTAGATTCTCCATTTAGAAAGATAAAGCCAAGCACGCCCCCAGTTTACTAGGGATCAAACAAGGAGAACGGGAGAGCCTCCGTAACTATATGGAGAGATTCAACAAAACATGCATGGACATACAAAGTTTACCCACAGAGGCCGCCATCATGGGACTCATCAACGGCCTACGAGAAGGACCCTTCAGCCAATCTATATCAAAAAAATACCCGACCTCCTTAGATGAAGTGCAGGAATGAGTAGAAAAATACATCAACATGGAAGAAAATGCTCGGTTAGGAGAGACCTCAAAACCAGGGACCTCTTACCGAGATAGAGACAAGGAATCCAAAAGGAAAGAAGATCGAGAAGGGGAGAAAATCAAAAAGTACCATAATTACACCCCTCTCAGAGCATCCTTGGTCGAGATATACAAAGAAGTCTGCCATATAGAAAAAACCCCCCCAGCACGGCCACTCAAAGGCAAAAAGGGAGGAGGAAACCGAAAGGAATATTGCGAATACCATCGAGTCCGAGGACACTCCACAAATGAATGTTTCGACTTAAAAAATATCATAGAAAAATTGGTGAGAGAAGGAAAGTTAGATCGATTCCTGGCCACCCGAGATGATGATCAAAGAAAGAGACGAAGGGATGAAGATACTGAACGAACAGAACGATCACCTCGGACACCAGAAAGACATGTCCACATGATACATGGCGGATTCACAGCAGGTGGGATCTCCAAATTCTCTCACAAAAGATATCTCAAAGAAGTATATCATGTCGAAGGAAAGGAAGAAGCAATCAACATCCCAGCAATAACATTTACTAAAGAGAACGCATCCGGCATCATCGCAGGACACGACGATCCCATGGTCATCACCATCATATTAGCAAACGCCAACCTACACCGCACCTTAATAGACCAAGGGAGTTCTGCTGACATCTTATTCAAAAAAGCCTTTGATAAACTCGGCTTAGAAGAAAAAGAACTTCAAGCATATCCAAACAGCCTATTCGGACTAGGAGACACCCCGGTTCGACCACTAGGATACATACCACTATACACAACCTTCGGAAAAGGGAACCAATCCAGGACCCTCAAAATAGATTACATCATGGTCGACGTAAGTTCAGCTTACAATGCTCTCATAGGTCGGACAACACTCAACCAACTCGGCGCGATAGTCTTGACCCCATACCTATGTATGAAATTCCCAACACCAAAGGGGATAGCCACGATAAAAGCATATCAAAAAATGGCACGTCGCTGTTATAACGAAAGCCTAAACCTCAGAGGCAAAGGAGAAGAGTTCCACACAATCGAGCTGGGCGGAGTTCAACGACGAGAAGAACTTCGTCCCCAACCAGAGGGCGAAATAGAAAAGATTCAGATCGGGGATACCTCGGAAAAAATAACTAATATCGGCACAATCCTAAAAGGAGACTCAAAGGAATTACTAATACAATTCTTGCGAGATAACGTCGATCTCTTCGCATGGAAAGCCGCAGATATGCCAGGCATAGACCCAAAGCTGATGTGCCATAAGTTGGCGGTCTATCCAGGATCTCGACCGGTACAGCAGAGACGAAGAAAACTCGGGCCAGAGCTATCCCAGGCTGTGGAAGAACAAGTCCAGGCACTACTGGAAGCAGGATTCATAAGAGAAGTCAAATACCCACTATGGCTAGCCAACATTGTCTTGGTGAAAAAATCAAATGGGAAGTGGCGAATGTGCACCGATTACACTGATCTCAACAAGGCTTGTCCAAAAGACCCTTACCCACTCCCAAATATCGACGCTTTGGTAGACGCTTCCTCCGGATATAAATATCTCTCGTTTATGGATGCATACTCGGGATACAACCAGATCCCCATGTACCCACCAGATCAAGAAAAGACCTCGTTCCTAACACCGAAAGCAAACTACTGCTACATTGTGATGCCTTTCGGTCTCAAGAACGCAGGAGCTACCTATCAAAGGCTAATGAATAAAGTCTTCTCGGATCACATTGGAAAGATCATGGAAGTCTACATGGACGACATGCTAATAAAAACACAAAGTGAAGAGACACTATTGTCCGACCTGGCCCAAGTGTTCGACACCATAAGAAAGCATGACATGCGACTTAATCCAGCAAAATGCACCTTTGCGGTAGAAGCAGGCAAATTCTTAGGTTTCATGCTCATACAAAGAGGAATTGAAGCAAATCCAGACAAATGTCAGGCCATACTCAACATGAAGAGCCCAACCTGTGTCAAAGAAGTACAACAACTCAACGGGAGATTGGCAGCCCTATCCCGATTCTTAGCAGGAGCCGCGATAAGATCTCTCCCCTTCTATGCTACTTTAAAAAAGGGAAGGCATTTCGAGTGGACGACAGCATGTAAGCAAGCCTTCCAAGACTTTAAAAAGTTCTTAGGACAGCCGCCTATCCTCTCCCGACCACAAAAAGGAGAACCACTCATACTATATCTCGCAGTAGGAAGCCGGGCAGTAGCGTCAGCACTAGTTAGAGAAGATGAAAATGGACAACAACCCGTCTACTTCATTAGTAAAGCACTACAGGGATCCGAGCTAAACTATCAGAAAATAGAAAAATTTGCATATACTCTCATTCTAACATCTAGACGACTCCGCCCTTACTTCCAGGCCCACACCATCAAAGTTCGCACTAACCAACCCTTGAAAGGAATATTGCAGAAAACAGATTTAGCAGGAAGAATTCTACAATGGGCAGTTGAGCTGTCAGAGTTCGACCTCCAATATGAAGCTCGGACGGCCATTAAGTCACAATATCTGGCCGACTTTATCGCAGAATTCACAGATACCCTGGAAACCCCCACAGAGTGGAATCTCTATGTGGACGGTTCTTCAAATAAAACTGGAAGCGGCGCAGGAGTGATAATAAAAAGCAACCAGGGAACCCAAGTTGAGCTCTCCCTCAAGTTCGGGTTCTCGGCTTCAAATAACCAGGCAGAATATGAAGCACTGCTAGCTGGTTTGAAGCTGGCTGAAGAGGTAGGAGCTCGGAAACTCAACATCTACAGCGATTCACAAATTGTCACATCACAAATAAAGGGAGCTACGAAGCCAAAGATCCCACCATGAAAAGGTATTTGGACAAGACCAAGCAACAGCTCGGACAAATCGGAGAATATAAGATATACCATATACCCCGAGAACAAAATGCCCGAGCTGACGCACTCTCGAAACTAGCCAGCACCAAACCAGGGGGCAACAATAGAAGCCTCATCCAGGAAATATTACAGAACCCGTCAATCTCGGAAGAGGAAAAAGTCCTAGCCGTAACAAGCCAGGACCAAGGATGGATGACTCCCATAATTAACTACCTCAGAGCAGGAACACTCCCCCCAGAAGAAAAAGAGGTAAAAAAGCTAAAAAAGGAGGCACAGTACTACACCATTATAAACAACATCCTGTACAAAAGAGGGATCTCAGTACCATTACTAAAATGCGTACCGACCTCCCACACGAAGGAAGTGTTAGAAGAAGTACACGGCGGCATTTGTGGCAATCATCTCGGAGCACGAGCTCTCGCCAAAAAAGTGCTCCGGGCGTGGTTTTATTGGCCAACTCTATAGAAAGAAGCTACAGAATTTATAAAGACATGCCCACCATGTCAGAAACATGCCAACTTTCACATCGCCCTGCCAGAAGAGCTCATCAGCGTAACTTCCCCTTGGCCATTTGCAAGGTGGGGGCTCGACCTTCTCGGCCCCTTCCCCCAGGGGTCAGGACAAGTTAAATTTCTCATAGTAGGGGTGGACTATTTTACAAAGTGGATCGAGGCAGAGCCCCTAGCCAATGCCACCGCTCAAAGAAGCCGGAAATTCCTATATAGAAACATCGTCACAAGGTTCGGGGTTCCATATTCAATAACCACAGACAATGGCACTCAATTCACAGATGCATGCTTCAGAAAACTAGTAGCTTACTTAAATATAAAACATCAATACACCTCCGTGGAGCATCCACAAGCCAATGGACAGGCCGAAGCTACCACCAAAGTCATATTGGCCGGATTAAAACGGAGATTACAAGATGCAAAAGGAGCTTGGGCAGAAGAGCTTTCACTGGTCCTATGGGCATATCGAACAACGCCGCACTCCACCACGAAGGAATCCCCCTTCCGGTTAGCATACGGAATAGAGGCAATGATTCCAGTAGAAATTGAGGAAGGATCGCCTAGAGTAATTCATTACAATAAGGGAGCAAACTCCCAACTTCAGAGGGAAGAGCTCGACCTACTACCTGAAATCCAAGAAAGAGCTCGGATCAGGGAAGAAGCTCTAAAACGTCGAATGGCTTCCAGATATAATCAAAGGGTAGTGCCAAGAAGTTTCGCAGAAAACGATCTCATCCTAATCTGAAATGATATCGGAACAACTCGACCAGGAGAAGGAAAAGTGGCAGCAAACTGGAAAGGACCCTACCGAGTCGTAGAAGTACTGGGGAAGGGCTACTACAGACTGTCCGAACTTGATGGACGAGAGTTTCCCAGATCGTGGCACGCTTGCAACCTAAGAAGATACTACAGTTAGGAAGGTAACAAATCTCATTATTGGATGCACTCTTTTTCCTGAAAAGGTTTTTTAATAAGGCACCAAGCTGAGACCCAAACACTATCCGACTTAAAGGGATGAAAAAATTCCCACATGTATATATTTGCACTTTTACTTTGAATAAAGCTTATTTAGATATTCTACAAAGAATTCAAGACGCATTAATATGAAGAATTCATCGTCCGATTATAAAGCGACAGGTCGGCAGAAAGTGAAAAACAATTTCACTGCACGACCACGATAAAAATAAACCGTCCGATAAATGTGAAAACGCGATTCACCAAAAGGACGATCCAAAGATGCCAACCACTTTCTACAAATCGGCAAAGATGAACACAGAATAATGTAAGAAATTTATCGAAAGCAATCCAAAAAAGAACCTGACGAGGTCTTACGGATAGCTAAAATAATAACTTAAAGACTGGCTGACGTCCAGAAGTCGGACCAAGTCAACCCAAGTTATAAGTAAACCCTGGAAAGAGGTCTGGCCAACCCTATTAAAGAGGATTACCTTAACTTAGAAGGGCTCGACCTAACAAAGTCAAGCCCAAAATAAAAAGGTTATAAAAGTAATCCCTGAAAGAGACTAACCAAGGTCCAAGAAAGAGGATTACAAAGTAACTTAGAAGAGATCGACAAAGAAGTCGGTCTCCTACAACGGAAATTTATAAAAGTAATCCCTGAAAGGGACCTAACAAAGGTCCAAGAAAGAGGATTACGAAGTAACTTAGAAGAGATCGACATAAAGAAGTCAGTTTCCTACAACGGAAAGTAATAAAAGTAATCCCTGAAAGAGACCTGACAAAGGTCCAAGAAAGAGGATTACGAAGTAACTTAGAAGAGATCGACGTAAAGAAGTCGGTCTCCTACAATGGAAAGTCATAAAAGTAATCCCTGAAAGAGACCTAACAAAGGTCCAAGAAAGAGGATTACGAAGTAACTTAGAAGAAATCGACATAAAGAGGCCGGTCTCCCACAAACCGGTCATAAAAGTAATCTCTAAAAGAGACCTGAACAAGGTCCAAAAGAGAAGATTACTTTAAATAATTGACATCGGTCAACTACCTGGAAAAAGGCAAAGAAATCGGGCATGGATTGCTAAAACAGATCCACGCATCGACAACAAACCAGTCCAAAGAAGCTAAAACAGGTGCAAGCAAATGTGACATAAAAGCCTTAGGGTCAGACCCAAAAGCTCAGAAGCTATTCGATTGTGTTTTTAAATAATGTTGCTAAACAAGCAACCAGAAAGAGTGTCAACAAAATAAACTAAAGAGTTTTAAAGCCCACAAGCCGGGCCAACTACAAAAATATCCAAAGTAAATCAGCTAAAGGTCAGAAGGCTTCTTAGCAGCATCAGTCTGAGGAGAAGGAGGGCGAGCCTGGAGAGGAACAGCATCCACAGTACCATCATCCCGGTTTAAAATCTGACAGTCAGGATCAGAAGCGGGAGGGTCGACCTTGGCAGGAGGAACAGTAGGCGCTGACACCTTGGCAGAAGACACAGGGAGGAGATCGACCTCATCATCATCATCCCCATCATCAGGGACAATCTTGCCATCCCTGACAATGTTGTCCAGGCTAAAGGGAGTGAGATCGGCCTCGGGAACAATAACCCGAACTTGCTCCTTCAAGTTCTCGTAAGCTGCAGTCACACTGCCAACGAGATGACTCTGAAGCTCAGAATAATCTTCCCGGACATTGTCGAGCTCCTCCCTCAAACGCAACATCTCCCGATAGGATGTAACGTAACTATCCTTGTGCATCATGGCTGTGTCCTCAGCCAACCTCAAAGAAGCTGCCAGTGATTGAGAACTCGCCTTCTCGTTCTCTAAGTCCTTCTCTAGCTTGGCTACCTTTATCTCAAGTTCCTCCTTCAACTCTCTCATCCGATCAAACTCTTGTTTTGCTTCCTCTATAAACACTTTAGTGGCATGGAGAGGGAGATTCTGAGCAGTCCGATATATGGCAGCAGCCATATACACCATCTTTACGTGATTTCGGGCCATAAATTCCAAGTGATGGAGGATGGACACATCATCCGTAGAGAGGGAGCCATAGGGACCGATTTGCTGATCCACAAACTCAATGGCATTGAAATCAGGAGCATCGAGGTCAAAGGGCTCGGCTGTTTTTTGTTTTTTATTGGGAGGAGCAACAGATGGAGCGGCAGAAGTAGGGTGAGGATCCACCAAACGGACTCGGGGTGTAGGGACCACCTTCTTTACCCCAGCAGAACTTGGCACTGATGGCTTCTCGCGCATTTGGGAGGACCCCTCCCCAGTCGCCTTGGCCGCAATATTCCTGGCAGCAGTCGCCCTCTGCGCCCTCTTAAAAGCTTTCATAGCCTCATTATTCTTCATCGCCTCTGCAGATAAAACAGAAATTAAGCTACAAGTCGGATAAATCGGAAAGACAGCTACAAGCAACATAAACAGATAAACACAAGATACCCAGTTCAGTTTGAAGAAGAGAAGGATTGGTTAGAAATTTCTTTGTGTCGAGATGAGGAGGATGACCCCAGCGGTCTTCCAAGACAGTCACAAAGGCTCGTTCAGCCTCATCCAACATTTCCCACGCATATCTGGAGACCCTCACATCTTTTTGCCATTCCAAGGAAAAAGCAGGTTTGTCATTTTCATCCAGAAAAAAGGGCCGAGCTCCTTCAACAGCTCGGACCTTGAAAAAGTAGTTTTTAAAATCATGGAACGACTCGTCAAACATGGAAAAGACCTTCTTTCCCTGGGTGGAAAGGAAGGAGACCCAAGCCGACTTCTTTTTTACCATACCGGGCTTAGTCAAGACAAACAGATAGAAAAAGAGAGATTGGAAAGCAGGAATACCAAAACCATTGCACAACAATTGGAAAAATTTTATGAAACCCCAGGAATTGGGGTGAAGTTGAGAGGGGGCAACATTACAGGACCATAACAGATCGGTTTCAAATTGAGTAAAAGGAAGGGTGATACCCAGCGGACCGAAGAAAAAATCATAGACATAAAAGAAGGGGCGATCATCAACAACCCGAGTAGAAAAGCAGACTCTCTCATCAGAAGAGGGAGGGACAAGCTCATAGTTCTTCTCATCACTGGAATTACTACAAACACTATGAAACTGTCTAAGCTGTGCACAAAACTCAGAATCAACCAGAGAAACACACATAAGAACCATCGAGTCCACCCAATCGGCTATACCCTCAGGAACCTGGGAAGGCATCTCTACAACGTTATTTCGGGAAGACATGAGGCCAACTAAACCCTACAAAAGAAAAGAAGAACGGATTACTCAAAAACATCTCGACGGACGAATACACAGAAAAGGAAACCCCAAGACTCAAACTGAAACTCCTGGGGCATCCTTTGGAGGCAGTAACAAAGCGAGGTATCAAGGAAAATCTACTTACGTCCCGGCGTCTCGCAAACAGAATAGAAGACCTCAAACAGCAAGCATTTTCCACAGGAGAAAGACAAAACATAAAATAGAAAATCATCTTCCTACAGTCTATCAGCAAGAAACAACAGCAAACATACCAGGCAAAAATCATCAAAAATGCGACCTTTTTTCAGAATCAAACAAAACTATCACTCCAAAGCTTCAAAATCAAAAGTATTTCGCAACGTGCAAAAACCCTAAAGACATCAAGCAACAGAGACCATGCAAAAGACGAAGAAATTACGAAACACACGGTGATCAGGCACAGCGGAAAACAGAAAGATCCAAACTTTCTCTAAAGAAAAATTAAAACTTGATCACAAAAGCAACGAAAGAGAAAGAAAATATGAATGGAACTCACCTGGAGAAGGAAGAAGCTTCGGAGGAAAGAGGGAGGCGTAAAAATGGAAGCTGCCCAGAAAATTCGTCGAGCAATGCCGCAACGAGAGAAAGAGCAGAAATGAGGGCAAAAAACAGAGAGCGAGAGAACAAAGGAAGAAAATGTGAAGAAGTTACAAAGGAGCGAAGAAGAGAAACCGTTTCTGGGTTTTCAAAAATCAAAAGCTTCAAAGGAAAAATGGGGCAATTAATGCTAATTAATGAAAGTATTAAACCCTTACACGTTTCCAAAGCACTGACGTGAAAGCGCGCGCTTTTAGAGAAAAACGTTCTGCATTCAAAAGATTCTACAAAAAGGGAAAAATCGACGAAATGCTTGAGTTCGGCTCCACTATAGAAGGACCGAAGTCAAGGACTCAACCTCGAAAAAGAAGACCGAGCTCAAGCAGGGGCACTGTTCATACCCTGGGTCAAGCAGTTCGAACCGGGATGTTTAGCGACATAGCGACCGACCTCTTCAGGTCTGACTAGCCGACCTCTTCTCAAAGAGATCGGCCAAATCAACAGGAGAGCCCAATAAAGGGCCCAAATAAAGGAACACGACCCAAATCCACAGGCCGTCCAAGCCTATAGAGATAAGGGCGGTTCCCTTGAAGATAAGCTTACCTCAACTCAAAGATAAAGATAAGATAAGATAACTAACTTATCTTATCCAGAAAGGTCACTCTACAACTACTATAAATACACTGGAGCACCCAGGTATAACTCATACTCTGATTCTACATAAAACTTGCTTAATACCCGTGCTAACTTAAGCATCGGAGTCTCTTGCAGGTACCCCCCACCCTCCGGTGACCAAGGATCAGCAGTGCAGTCAGTCCAACAAGTCGGACATAACAACTCCGGCCGCCACTCACCGGCCGAACTCGTCGGCACCGACCCGTACAGAAGATCTCAACTGAGATCGACCTCCAATTTCAGGTAACCCTCGGAATAAACCCTATAATCTGGATGCCCCTGACTTTGATGCTGTGGGATTTGTTGATAACCAGATTTCCCCTTATGGCCAACTTCCTATGGATGACGTTTCCATCCTGCACCACCTGGATTTTATTACCAGTAGTAGTGTTTGAATGGCGCACATGGGTGCAGCTTTGTTTCTCTCAATCCAAGACTCCCATCCATGTGACGAAGGCTTTTATGCTGGAAGCTAAGTCGAAGTATGACAGGTTCAAGGGGTTGAAGGATGAGCTGGACGCCAAAGTGGCCAAGTTGGAAATGGATGTAGAGAAAGAGAAATCTAGGGCTGTTGCTGCGGAGGATGCTGTGAATCTGGCCGAGGAGATAGCTAAGAAGTCGAAGGAAAGTTATACTCGAACTTATGGCGAGTTGCTGGAGGTCAGGGAGAGACTTGAGTCGGCCCATGCTGATTATGCTGAGCTTCAGGGTCACCTTGTGGGCAGTGTGACTGACGCATATGAAAATCTAAAAGCTCAGGTCCGAGTTCTTGCTCCCAAGCTCGACCTGAGTCTTTTTAGTTTGGATAACACTGTTAAAAATGGTAAGATTGTCCTTGCGCCGGATGAAGATGAAGAGGAAGGTCCTTCCTCAGAGCTGCCGATCAAAGCTTCTATTGACGCGACTGCTTCAACTGCTGCTGCTGAGGTCAGCCACCCCGAGTCCGACCCTGACGTCGAAATCTTAAATCGAGGGGATGGGACGGTAGATGCGATTCCTATAAAGATCATTCCTCCCTCAATGACCCAGGGTACCACCGTTGAGGAGACCTTGGATCCCTTGTGACTTTTTATGTATTCGTTTAGCCCGGTTTGTGGGCTTTTAAACTCTTTTACTTTTGTAACTTTGCATGGTTTGCTTTGACATTTTGGTTGCTTTTCTTAGCAATTTTATTTGGGAAAAACAAATACCTTCAAACTCTTAAGGCCGACTTTCAGGTGGCCTTCTGAGTTCTTATTACAGTAGCTTTGTTTCTCTTGATATGTTTGTTTGCAATTTTGCCATTTCCAGGAATCTTTAGAGTGTTGGAATTTTGCTGTCCGACCTCTTTTTGATTGCCTTATGTTTGTTCATTTTCTGCTTTTGATGCTAGCTTTGTTTGACAACTTTTTAGTGTTCTCGTAGAACTTTGTTAGTTTAGTCTGAACAACTCTAGTGGCTTTGTTATGGAGTCGTGGCTTTTTGGGCAGAGCTGTGTCCCTTCTAGCGCACGCCCTTCGTTGGTCTGACTTCCCTTGTCGATCCTTTCTCGAGTTATTTTAGTAATCCATTTTTAATTAGGCCTTGCCAGGCCTCTTCTATGGATTACTTTATATAACTCTGTCACTTTGGTCGATTGGTCCGACTTCTTCATGTCGGTCCGTTCTCCATTATTTTTAGCAATCCATTTTTACTTAGACCTCGTTAGGCCTCTTTCTATGGATTACTTTTTATAACTTTTGTAGCTTTCCTGTCGATTGGTCCGACTTCTTCATGTCGGTCCATTCTAAGTTATTTTTAGCAATCCATTTTTACTCAGACCTCGTCAGGCCTCTTTCTATGGATTACTTTTTATAACTTTTGTAGCTTTCATGTCGATTGGTCCGACTTCTTCATGTCGGTCCATTCTAAGTTATTTTTAGCAATCCATTTTTACTCAGACCTCGTCAGGCCTCTTTCTATAGATTGCTTTTTATAACTTCTTGCATTAACCTGTTTTTATCGCTTTTTCATCTTGCCGATTTTGTAGAAATTGGGCAGTGAGTTTGGTTCTCACTCAACCGACCTTTGTCGACATCGGACGATGAATTTGATTTTCATCGTGATCGGGCAGTGAATTTGGTTTTCACCTTGCCGACCTGTAGCTTTGTAATCAGACGATGAATTTTTGCACTCAGATTAATGCGTCTTGGTAGGGAGACTTTTGTAGAGAATCTGAAAAGTTTTATTCAAATAGAAAGTAGACATATAGGCATACAAAATATATACATGTGGGTGCTTACCCTTCTAAGCCAGGCAGTTTTGCAGATTTTGGCTTGGTGTCTCGTTAAAAAACCTTTTCAGGAAAGAGTGCACCTTGACCTAAAACCTTTATTACCTCCTAACTATAATACCTCCTTATGTTGCAGGCGTGCCATGACCTTGGTAGCCCTCGCCCCTCGAGTTCAGACACCTTGTAGTAGCCTTTTCCCAGTACCTCGGTAACTTGTTAGGGTCCTTTCCAATTAGCTGCGAGCTTTCCTTCTCCTGGTCAACCTGTACCGATGTCATTTTGGATTAGAATGAGATCGTTGTGGGCGAAACTTCGCTGGACGACTTTTCGATTGTATCTTGAGGCTATTCGACGCTTTAACGCCTCTTCCCTAATCTGAGCTCTTTCTCAGACTTCTGGGAGTAGGTCGAGCTCTTCCCTTTGATTTTGGGAGTTGGCCTCTTCATTGTAGTAGATCATTCTGGGGGATCCTTCTTCGATTTCTACTGGGATCATTGCCTCCATTCCGTAAGCCAATCGGAAAGGTGATTCTTTTGTGGTGGAGTGTGGAGTTGTCCGATATGCCCATAGGATTCGTGAGAGCTCTTCAGCCCAAGCTCCCTTTGCGTCCTGTAATCTCCATTTTAACCCAGCCAATATGACTTTGTTAGCTACTTCTGCTTGTCCATTAGCTTGTGGGTGTTCTACGGATGTGAATTGGTGCTTTATTTTCAAGTCAGCTACCAACTTCCGGAAACCTGTGTCTGTGAATTGGGTGCCATTGTCCGTGGTGATGGAGTAAGGAACCCCGAACCTTGTAAAAATATTTCTGTACAAGAATTTCTGACTTCTTTGAGCAGTGGCATTGGCTAGGGGCTCTGCCTCAATCCATTTTGTGAAGTAATCCACCCCTACAATAAGGAACTTGACTTGTCCTGATCCTTGGGGAAAGGGTCCAAGGAGGTCGAGTCCCCATTTTGCGAATGGCCAAGGTGATGTTACGTTGATGAGCTCCTCTGGTGGGGCGATGTGGAAGTTAGCATGTTTCTGACATGGTGGACATGTCTTAACGAACTCGGTTGCTTCTTTTTACAAAGTCGGCCAAAAGAATCCGGCTCGAAGTACTTTTTTAGAGAGAGCTCGCACTCCCAGATGGTTGCCACATATGCCACTGTGTACTTCTTCCAAAACCTCCTTTGTGTTGGAGGTCGGCACACATTTTAATAAGGGTGTAGAGATCCCCCTCTTGTATAGGATGTTATTTATGATGGTATAGTACTGTGCCTCTCGTCTTAGTCTCTTTGCTTCTTTCTTATCTGCAGGGAGTATCTCTGATTTGAGGTAGTTGATTATGGGGGTCATCCATCCTTGATCCTATCCTGATATGGCTAGGACCTTTTCTTCCTCTGAAATTGATGGACTCTGCAGTATTTCCTGGATGAGGCTTCTATTATTACCTCCTAGTTTGGTGCTAGCTAATTTTGAGAGGGCATCAGCTCGAGCATTCTATTCCCAAGGTATGTGGCGGACCTCATATTCCCCAAGTTGTCCGAGATGTTCCCTGGTTTTGTCCAGGTACTTTTTCATGGTAGGGTCCTTAGCTTGGTAGCTCCCTATTATTTGTGAGGTGACTACTTATGAATCGCTGAAGATGATAAGCTTTTAAACTCCAACCTCCTTGGCCAGCCTCAAACCGGCTAGTAATGCCTCGTATTCGGTCTGATTGTTTAAAGCAGGGAACTCGAACTTTAGGGAGAGTTCGATTTGGGTTCCTTGATCATTTTCTATTATCACGCCCGCACCACTCCCGGTTTTGTTTGAAGAGCCGTCTACATAGAGATTCCATTTTGTAGGAGTTCCCGTGGTGTTAGTGTACTCAGTAATGAAATCGGCCAAATACTGAGACTTGATGGCCGTTCAAGCTTCATATTGGAGATCGAACTCAGATAGCTCAACTGCCCACTGTAGAATTCTTCCAGCTAAGTCTATCTTCTGTAGAATGCCTTTCATGGGTTGGTTAGTCCGAACCTTGATGGTGAGAGCTTGAAAATATGGGCGAAGTCGTCGAGAAGTTAGTATGAGAGCGTAGGCGAACTTTTCTATCTTTTGATAGTTCAATTTGGCCCCTTGTAGGGCTTTGCTGATGAAAAAGATGGGTTGTTGCCCATTTTCGTCTTCTCTGACTAGTGCTGAGGCTATTGCCCGACTTCCCACTACGAGGTATAATATGAGTGCTTCTCCTTCCCTTGGTCGAGTAAGAATGGGTGGTTGTCCCAGGAATTTTTTGAAATTCTAGAAGGCTTGCTCGCACTCTGTGGTCTATTCAAATCTCTTTCCCATCCTTAGTATGGCGTAAAAGGGAAGAGATCTTATGGCCGATCCGGCTAGAAATCTGGACAAGGCTGCTAGTCTTCCGTTGAGTTGTTGTACTTCTTTGACACAGGTCGGACTTTTTATGTTGAGTATAGCTCGGCATTTATCTGGGTTCACCTCGATTCCTCGTTGTGTTAGCATGAAACCCAGGAATTTGTCGGCTTCTACTGCAAAGGTACATTTTGCGGGATTAAGTCGCATGCCATGTTTTCTGATGGTGTCGAACACTTTGGCGAGGTCGAACAGTAATGATTCCTCACTTTGTGTTTTTACCAACATGTCGTCCACATATACCTCCTTGAGTTTCCCAATATGGTCTGCGAAGACCTTATTCATTAATCTTTGGTAGGTAGCTCCTGCGTTTTTGAGTCCAAATGACATGACAACATAACAGTAATTTGCTTTTGGGGTTAGGAATGAGGTCTTTTCTTGATCAGGTTGGTACATTGGGATTTGATTATATCCTGAATAAGCATCCATGAAGGAAAGGTACTTGTATCCGGACGAGGCATCCACTAGAGTGTCAATGCTTGGGAGTGGATAAAGATCTTTTGGACAGGCTTTATTGAGGTCGGTGTAATCAGTGCACATTCGCCATTTTCCATTTGACTTTTTCACCAATACAACGTTGGCTAGCCATAGGGGGTACTTGACTTCTCTTATGAATCCTGCCTCCAGTAGAGCTTGTACCTGTTCTTCCACAGCTTGGGATCTCTCTAGTCCGAGCTTCCGATGCTTCTGTTATACTGGCCGCGACACTGGGTATACTGCTATTTTGTGGCACATTAGTTTGGGATCTATGCTCGGCATGTCCGCGGCCTTCCATGCAAAGAGGTCGGCATTGTCTCTGAGGAACTGTATCAAAGACTCCTTTATGTCTCTTTTCAAAGTTGCCCCAACATTTGTTATTTTATCTGAGATATCTCCGATCTGGACTTCCTCGATCTCACCCTCAGGTTGTTGACGAAGTTCTTCCTGACTTCGAACTCCTCCGAGTTCAATAATATTGATTTCTTCTCCCTTGCCTCTAAGGTTCAGACTTTCGTTGTAACAGTGTCGCGCAATTTTCTGGTCTCCTTTTATCGTGGCGATCCCTTCTGGGGTTGGAAACTTCATGCATAGATGTGGAGTCGAAACTACTGCAGCAAGCTGATTTAGCGTTGTCCGACCTATGTTGAGTGTCCTTGATCGGATTTCCTTTCCAAAGGTTGTGTGTAGTGAGATATTTCTAAGGGGTTGGATTGGAGTGTCTCCTAGTCCAAACAAGCTGTTCGGATATGCTCTGAGCTCTTTTTCTTGTAGGCCGAGTTTGTCGAAGGTGGGTTTAAACAAGATATCTGCCGAGCTTCCTTGGTCTACTAGTGTGCGGTGGAGGTTGGCATTGGCCAATATGATAGTAATGACCATGGGATCATCGTTCCCCGGGATGACGCCTGCCGCGTCTTCTTGGGTAAAAGTAATAGTAGGGAGGTCGGGTGATTCTTCTCCTCCTCTAACGTGATATACTTCTTTAAGGTGCCTTTTGCGAGATGATTTGGAGATCCCTCCTCCTACGAATCCTCCATTTATCATGTGAACGTGCCTCTCCGGGGTCCGGGGTGGTCGTTCAGCTCGTCCAACTTCTTCATCCCTTCTTCTTTTTCTGGGTTCATCCATATTGCCGAAGTATCGATCTAGTCACCCCTCTCTTACCAATTTTCCTATGACATTCTTTAAGTTGAAGCACTCGTTTGTAGGATATCCGTAGATTTGGTGATATTCACAGGATTTTGTCTAATTTTCCCCTCCTTTTTTTCTTTTGATTGGACGAGGTAGTGGAATCTTCTCAGTGTGGCACACTTCTCGGAAAACGTCCACAAGAGACACCCGAAGAGGTGTGTAGTTGTGGTATTTTTTAGGCTTCTCTCTGTGTTGATCTTTTTTTTCTTGGACTCTTTATCCTTATCCCGGGAGGAGTAGGAGAATCCAGATTTTGAGGTCTCTCCTAACCGAGAATTTTCTTCCATATTGATATACTTCTCTGCCCGTTCTTGTACTTCATTTAAAGATGTTGGGTGTTTCTTTGATGTAGAATGACTAAAGGGTCCTTCCCGCAGGCCATTGATGAAACCCATGATGGCTGCTTCTGTCGGTAAGCTTTGTATGTCCAGGCATGCTTTGTTGAATCTTTCCATGTAAGATTGAAGACTCTCCCGATCTCCTTGTTTGATTCCTAATAGGCTTGGGGCGTTGTTCACACCCTGGGTCGAGCTATCCGACCCGGGATGTTCAGTAACAAAGCGACCGACCTCTTCAGGTCAGGCTATCCGACCTCTTCTTAAAGAGCTCGGCTAAATCGACAGGAAAGTCCAGTAAAGGGCCCAAATAGAGGAACACGACCCAAATCCAAAGGCAGTCCAAGCCTATAGAGATAAAGGCGGTTCCCTTGAAGATAAGCTGACCTCACCCAAAGATAAGATAAGATAAGATAAGATAACTAACTTATCTTATCTAAAAAGGTCAATCCACACTATTATAAATACACTGGAGCACCTAGGTATAACTCATACTCTGATTCTACTAAAAACCTACTTAATACCCATGCTAACTTAAGCATCGGAGTCTCTTGCAGGTACCCCCCACCCTCCAGTGACGAAGGATCAGCAGTGCAGCCAGTCCCACAAGTCGGACACGACAGCTTCGGCCGCCATCCACCAGCCGAACACGTCATCTCCGACTAGTACAGAAGATCTCGTCCGAGATCGACCTACAGTTTCAGGTAACCCTCGAAACATTGGCGCCGTTGCCAGGGAAGTTGGAAGTCATCCCATCATCATGGCGGACGACCATGACAACGACCACGATTCAGATCTAGAGGATAGAACACCGCACAAAAATGCAGACAATACACTGAAAGATACCCCGGAATCTAACAGGGACAAAAACTCATCAAATCCGGGAGTGATAGAAGCGCTTCAAGATTGTTTAAAGCAACTTGAAAAAGAAACCCAGCATCAACGAGAAGTTGGAAAGGGTCTATAAGGAGAGGTAAGGCAACGCCGAGAATTAGAAGATAAACTTCTAAAACTCGACGCCGATCTCAAAGCCAAAACTACTCGATCCACCCCTGAAGACAACTCTCGCAAGGATCAAGATCTATTCACTAGGGAGATCATGAAGACCAAAATCCCTAAGGACTTCAAACTTCCGGATATGACTTTATACGATGGCACTACAGATCCCAACCATCACCTCAGCAATTTCAGAAGTAGAATGTACCTCACCGGCGCCTCAGATGCAGTTCGCTGCAAAGCTTTTCCAACAACTCTCACAAAGACAGCAATTAGATGGTTCGACAACCTACCTCCGAAGTCCATCTCAAGCTTTGATGACTTAGCCAAAAAGTTCCTGGCCAGATTCTCCATCCAAAAAGATAAGGCTAAGCACGCCCCCAGTCTATTAGGAATCAAGCAAGGAGATCGGGAAAGTCTTCGCAACTACATGGAAAGATTCAACAAAACATGCCTAGACATGCAAAGCCTACCAACAGAGGCCGCCATCATGGGCCTCATCAATGGCCTACGAGAGGTACCTTTTAGCCAATTCATATCAAAAAAAATACCCCACATCTCTGGATGAAGTGCAAGAACGAGCGGAGAAATACATCAACATGGAAGAAAATTCTCGACTAGGAGAAACCTCAAAATTCGGATTCACCTACCGAGACAAAGATAAAGAGCCCAAAAAGAAGGAAGATCGACAAGGGAAAAAATTAAAAAATATTATAATTACACTCCTCTTCGCGTGTCCCTTGTGGATGTTTACAAAGAAGTCTGCCACACAGAAAAAATACCCCCAGCTCGACCACTCAAAGGCAAAAGAGGGGGAGGAAACCGGAACGAATATTGTGAATACCATCGAGTCCGTGGGCACTCCACCAATGAATGCTTTGACTTAAAAAATGTCATAAAAAAATTAGTGAGAGAAGGAAAACTAGATCGGTATCTGGCCACCCAAGACGATGAGCAAAGAAAAAGGAGAAGGGACGAGGAGGTTGGACGAACCGAGCGATCACCTCATACACCAGAAAGACATGTTCATATGATACACGGAGGGTTTGCAGGAGGAGGAATCTCCAAATCATCTCGCAAAAGATATCTCAAAGAAGTATATCATGTCGAAGGAAAGGAGGAAGCACCTGACATCCCTCTTTACGTTTACCAAAGAAGATGCATCCGGTATCATCTCAGGACACGACGATCCCATGGTCGTCACCATTATACTGGCAAATGCAAATATCCACCGCACACTAATAGACCAAGGGAGCTCCGCCGACATCTTATTCAAAACTGCCTTCGACAAGCTCGGCTTGGAAGTAAAAGAACTTAGAGCATATCCAAACAGCCTGTTCGGACTGGGAGACACTCCAGTGCAACTACTGGGATACGTCCCACTACACACAACCTTTGGAAAAGAAAATCAATTCAAAACACTCAAGATAGACTACATCGTGGTCGACGTGAGTTCAGCCTACAATGCCTTAATAGGTCGGACAACATTAAATCAACTCGACGCAATAGTCTCAACTCCACATCTATGCATGAAATTCCCAACTGCAGAAGGGATAGCTACGATAAAAGTAGATCAGAAGATGGCGCGCCGCTGTTATAACGAAAGTCTAAACCTCAGAGGCAGAGGAGAAGAATTCCACACAATCGAACTTGGTGGAGTTCAGAGGCGAGAAGAACTCCGTCCACAACCTGAAGGTGAAGTAGAGAAAGTCCAGATCGGAGACATCCCGGACAAAACAACCAATATTGGCACGATTCTAAAAGGAGACATAAAAGAATCACTCGTACAGTTCTTACGAGATAACGTCGATCTCTTTGCATGGAAAGCTGCAGACATGGCAGGCATAGACCCCAAACTAATGTGCCACAAGTTGGCGGTCTACTCAGGATCTCGGCCAGTACAGCAGAGACAAAGAAAACTTGCGCCAGAACGATCCCAAGCCGTGGAAGAGCAGGTACAAGCCCTACTGGAGGCATGATTCATAAGAGAAGTCAAGTACCCACTATGGCTAGCTAACGTCGTCTTGATAAAAATGTCAAACGGGAAGTGGCAAATGTGCACTGATTACACTGATCTCAACAAAGCCTGTCCAAAAGACCCTTATCCACTCCCAAGTATCGACGCTCTGGTGGACGCCTCATCCGGATATAAATACCTCTCGTTTATGGATGCATATTCCGGATACAATCAAATCCTAATGTATCCACCCGATCAAGAAAAAACCTCGTTTCTAACACCAAAAGCAAACTACTGCTACATCGTAATGCCTTTTGGTCTTAAAAACGCGGGAGCTACTTATCAAAGGCTAATGAATAAAGTCTTTTCATATCATATCGGAAAAATCATGGAAGTCTATATGGATGACATGTTAATAAAGACACAAAGTGAAGAGACATTATTGTCCGACTTGGTCCAAGTGTTCGACACTATAAGGAAGCATGGCATGCGACTCAATCCTGCAAAATGCACCTTTGCAGTAGAAGCTGGCAAGTTCTTGGGTTTTATGCTCACACAAAGAGGAATCGAGGCAAATCTGGATAAATGCCAGGCCATACTCAACACGAAGAGCCCAAATTATGCCAAAGAGGTACAACAACTCAACGGGAGGTTGGCAGCCTTGTCCAGATTTCTAGCGGAATCAGCAATAAGGTCTCTCCCCTTCTACACCACTCTAAGGAAGGAAAAAAAAGTTCGAATGGACAACAGAGTGCGAGCAAGCCTTCCAAGATTTCAAAAGTTTCCTGGGACAACCACCTATCCTAACTCGACCACGAGAGGGAGAGCCACTCATATTGTACCTCACAGTAGGAAGTCGGGCAGTAGCCTCAGTACTAGTTCGAGAGGACGACAAGGGGCAACAACCTGTATACTTTATTAGTAAAGCACTACAAGGGTCCGAGCTGAACTACCAAAAAATAGAAAAATTTTCCTATCCACTTATACTAACATCTCGACGACTTCGCCCGTACTTCCAAGCTGACACCATTAAGGTTCGGACCAACCAGCCCATAAAAGGGATATTGCAGAAAACAAATCTAGCAGGTAGAATCTTACAATGGGCAGTCGAGTTGTTCGAGTTCGACCTTTAATACGAAGCTCGGACAGCCATCAAATCACAATACTTAGCCGACTTCATTGCAGAATTTACAGACACCCCGAAAACCCCCACAGAATGGAATCTCTACGTGGACGGTTCCTCGAATAAGACTAGAAGCGGCGCAGGTGTGATAATTGAAAGCAACCAAGGAACCCAAAAATTGAACTCTCCCTCAAATTCGGGTTCCCTGCCTCACCAGGCGGAATATGAGGCACTACTAGCTGGTTTAAAGTTGGCTAAAGAGGTCGGAGCTCAAAGAATCATTATCCTCAGCGACTCACAGGTGATCACTTCACAAATAACGGGGAGCTACCAAGCCAAGGACCCCACTATGAAAAAGTACCTGGGTAAAATCAGGGAACAGCTCGGACAACTCCGGGAATATGAGATCCACCACATACCCCACGAACAGAATGCCCGAGCTGACGCACTCCAAAGCTAGCCAGAACCAAACCAGGAGGCAACAATAGAAGCCTCATCCAGGAAATACTACAGAACCCGTCAATCTCAGAAGAGGAAAAAGTCCTAGCCATAACAGGTCTAGATCAAGGATGGATGACTCCTATAATTAACTACCTCAAAACAGAAACACTTCCTACATATGAGAAGGAGGCAAAAAAGTTAAAACGAGAGGCACAACATTACACTATCATAAATAATACTCTATACAAAAGAGGGATTTCAATACCATTATTAAAATGTGTGCCGACTTCTAATACAAGGGAAGTTTTAGAAGAAATACACAGTGGCATTTGTGGCAACCATCTCGGAGCACAAGCACTTACCCAAAAAGTACTTCGGGCAGGATTTTATTGGCCAACTCTATAAAAGGAGGCCACAAAGTTCGTAAAGACATGTCCACTATGTCAAAAACATGCCAACTTTCACATCGCCCCGCCAGAGGAGCTCATCAGCGTAACCTCACCTTGGCCATTTGCAAAATGGGGTCTCGACCTCCTCGGACCCTTCCCTCAAGGGTCAGGACAAGTTAAATTCCTCATAGTAGGGGTAGACTATTTCACAAAGTGGATCGAGGCAGAACCCCTAGCTAACGCCACTGCTCAAAGAAGTCAAAAATTCCTGTATAGAAACATTGTCACAAGATTCGGGGTCCCATACTCCATCACCACAGACAATGGCACACAATTCACAGATACAGGCTTCAGAAAGTTAGTGGCCGACTTAAACATAAAACAACAATTCACTTCCGTAGATCATCCTCAAGCCAATGGACAAGCCGAAGCTGCCAACAAAGTCATATTAGCTGGGATAAAATGGAGGTTACACGACGCAAAAGGAGCCTGGGCTGAGGAGCTCCCACAAGTCCTATGGGCATATCAGACAACGCCACATTCCACCACAAAGGAGTCACCCTTCCGATTAGTGTATAGAACGGAGGCAATGATCCCAGTGGAGATCGAAGAAGGGTCGCCTAGAGTAGTCCACTACAATGAAGAAGCCAACTCCCAACTTCAAAGGAAAGAGCTCGACCTACTTCCCGAAATCCAAGAAAGAGCTCGGATCAGGGAAGAAGCATTAAAACGTCGAATGGCTTCCAGATATAATCAAAAGGCAGTACCACGAGGTTTTGCGGAGAATGATCTCATCCTAATCTGAAATGATATTAGAACAACTCGACCTGGAGAAGAAAAGCTGGCACCAAACTGGAAAGGACCTTACCGAGTCATAGAAGTACTTGGGAAGGGCTACTACAGACTGTCCGAACTCGAGGGGCGAGAGCTTCCCAGGTTATGGCATGCCTACATCCTAAGAAGGTACTATAGTTAGGAATTGTAAAGGATCTCAGCATAGGGTGTACTCTTTTTCCTGAAAAGGTTTTTTAATGAGGCACCAAGTTGAGATCCACAAATTATCCGACTTAAAAGGATAAAAACTCCACATGTACATATTTGCATTTTCCTTTAAATAAAATATGTTAGATGTTCTACAAGTTTTCAAGACGCATTAATCTGAAACATTCATCGCACGATTATAAAGCAACAGATCGGCAGAAAGTGAAAAATAAAATTCACTGCACGATCACGATAAAGACCAGCAGAGATGAAAACCAAATTCATCTAAAGGTCAACTAAAGGATTGAACTCACCTTCTACAAATCAGCAAAGATGAAAACAGAATAATGCAAAAAGTTATCGAAAGTGATCCGGAGAAAGGACCTGACGAGGTCTTAATGGATTGCTAAATAATAACTTAAAGACTGGCCGATGTTAAGAAGTCGGACCAAGTCAACCAAAGTTATAAGTAAACCCTGGAAAGAGGTCTGGCCAACCCTATAAAAGAGGATTACTTTAACTTAGAAGGGCTCGACATGACGAAGTTGGTCCAAAACATAAAAGTTATAAGAAGTAATCCCTGAAAGAGACCTGAACAAGGTCCAAGAAAGAGGATTACAAAAATAACTTAGAAGGGCCCAACATGACGAAGTCGGCCCAAAACATAAAGTTATAAAAGAAATCCCTGAAAGAGACCTGAACAAGGTCCAAGAAAGAGGATTACAAAAATAACTTAGAAGGGCCCGACATGACGAAGTTGGCCCAAAACATAAAGTTATAAAAGTAATCCCTGAAAGAGACTCGAACAAGGTCCAAGAAAGAGGATTACAAAAATAACTTAGAAGGATCCGACATGATAAAGTCGGCCCAAAGCATAAAAGTTATAAAAGTAATCCCTGAAAGAGACCTGAATAAGGTCCAAGAAAGAGGATTACAAAAAATAACTTAGGAGGACCCAACACGATGGAGTCAGCCCAAAACGTAAGGTAATCCCTGAAAGAGACCTAAGCAAGGTCCAAAAAAGAGGATTACTAACAACAACTTGGACAAAACCGACATGGCGAAATCGGCCTCCCGAAAGCTTTAGCGCTATACAAAGTAATTTCGGATAATGACCCGAACGAGGTCCAAACAACACAAATTACTGGAAATAACATCAGGCAAAGGCTCAAGCCAGTCCAAAGAGATCAGACAACAAAAATTCCAACACTCCCAAAAACCTAGAAAGGTACCTAGATGAGTGCAGAAAGACATGTTGCGAAAAAACACAAGTTATGATAATAACAAGCCCAAAAGGTTACCAAAACTAACCCCAAGAGCTTGGAAATTACTTTGTTTTTCAAAATAAAGTTGCTAAATAAGCAACTAGGAGTGCAGCGAAAGTCAGAAACATCATTTACAAAATAAAGAGTTTAAAAAGCCCACAAGCCGGGCTACCTACACAAGCAATTAGAAAATTCATTAAGGATCCAAAGGCTCCTTAGCAGCATCAACACGGGGCGAAGGAGGACGAGTCTGAAGAGGCACGGCATCCACAATCCCATCATCCCGATTCAAGATTCGACAGTCAGGTTCTGACTCGGGATGACTGGCCTCAACCGAAGGAACTGAAGAAGTCGGCACCACAGAGGCTTTGGCAGCAGGCACGGAGGGAGGTTCAACATCATCATCATCAGGGTCGTTAGGGACAATCTTGCTATCCTTTACAACATTGTCCAGACTAAAGAGAGTAAGGTCGGCCTCAGGTGCAATAACTCGAACCTGCTCCTTCAGGTTCTCATAAGCAGCATTTACACTGCCCACAAGGTGACCCTGGAGCTCGGCATAATCAACCCGGGCTGACTCCAACTCCTCCCTAAGACGCATCACTTCCCTATAGGACGTGACGTAGCTATCCTTGTGCCTTAATGCTGTGTCTTCAGTCAACCTCACAGACGCCGCCAAAGCAATAGAGCTAGCTTTCTCGCCCTCCAACTCCTTCTCCAGTTTGGACTCCTTCACTTCGAGCTCCTCCTTCAAACCCTTTATCCGGTCGAACTCCCGCTTAGCCTCCTCCATAAAGGCTTTGGTAGCATGCAAAGGAAGGTCTTGAGCAGTTCGGTACAGGGCAGCACCCATATGCGCCATCTTGATGCAACTCCGAGTTATAAAATCTAAATAGCGAAGGAAAGAAACATCATCCATAGAGAGGGCACCATAAGGACCAATCTGCTGGTCGACAAAGCCAATAGGATCAAAATCAGGTGCATCCAGATTAAAGGGTTCAACAGTCTGAGGTCTTTTGGAAGGAGGAATAGCCGGAGGAGAAGATGCAGCAGCAGCAGAAGACTGCGGAGGATCCATCAAATGGACTCGAGGAGTAGGAATCATTCTCCTCGGACCAGGAGAGCTCGGCACAGATGGTTTCGACATCGTCTGAGAAGATCCTTCCCCATCCATTTTGGTCAAGATGTTCTGAGCTGCAGTAGCCTTTTTCGCCTTCTTGAAAGCTTTCATTGCATCGTTATTCTTGGCCATCTCTGCGAAATAAAAACCAGCAGTTTTACAGACCAGGAAAGAAGAAAAAAGCAGAGTAAAAATAAGAAGCAATATATATCAAGTAATATCCAACGCAGTTTGGATGAGGGAGGGGTCCCCCAAAGACTTTTTAGTATCCAGATGAGGAGGTTCGCCCCAAAGGTTCTCCAAAACTGTTACAAAAGCCTGCTCAATCTCGTCGAGCATTTCCCACGTGTAGCGGGATACTACTACATTCTGCTGCCAATGTAGAGGGAAAGATGGCTCATCATTCGCTTCCAGGAAAAAGGGACGAGCTCCTTCAATAGCTCGAACCTTGAAAAAATAGTTCTTGAAGTCCCTAAAGGACTCGTCATACATGGTAAAAACCTTATATCCTTGTGCAGATCTAAAAGAAACCCACGAGGCTTTCTTTTTTGCAGAAATCCCGGGCTTAGTTAAAACAAACAAATAAAGGAAAAGAGTTTGAGAAGGGGTAACATCCAATTCTCGGCAAAGAAGCTGAAAAATCTTAATAAAGCCCCAGGAGTTCGGATGAAGCTGGGATGGGGCTACATTACACGACCACAACAAATCGGTCTCAAAGGAAGTGAAGGGAAAAGTGATGTCCAACTGGCTGAAAAAATAGTCGTAAGCATAAAAGAAAGGGCACTCCCCCTGGGTCAGGGTAGGGAAGCAAACCCTCTCCTTGGAGTCAGGTGCTACCAATTCATAATTCCTCTCTTGATCTCTACTCTTACAAAGGCGGTGATGTTTCCTAAGCTTCACACAGAATTTAGCATTAACCACAGAAACACACAACAAAACAAGGAAGTCCAACCAATCGAACATTCCCTCAGGGACCTTAGAGAACGTCTCTACAATATTTTTGCGAGAAGACATGGCCAACTAGTCCTACAAACAAGAAAAGAAGATTGGATTACTAAAAAAAATACATCTCGGATGAAATCAAAACAACTCGGCCAACATAATCCAGCGCAGTACAAACAACAAAAGGAAACCCCAGGACCCACACCAAAAAGATCCAAGGGCATCCTTTGGAGGCAGTTAGCAGGACAGGGACTCAGGAAACCTACAAGCCTATATCTCAATACGACCCAACAAGAAAACAATAAACCCTTTTTTTCTTTTTTCTTTCAACTAAAGCGACACTTTGAGAAGAAAGCTACGAGCCACAGATCATCAAAATAAACTACCTCCCAGATTCACTATCCCAGTTTTGATCAACGAACGAAGCTACTAAAAAACAAAATATCATCAAAGACGCAACCTTTTCTTCAGAGAAATAAAATCCCCCTCCGAACAAACAAAGTAAATCAAAACAAAGCATCGATCATCTCTTACAAAGGTTTAGCAACAAGGAAAGCTATCAACAGGGCAAAAATCAAGGGGCAATCTTTGCAGAAGTAAACAAATACAGTTTTCAAAGTATCAAAAAACAACTAGAAGCAACAGTAGAACATGCAAAGCCCTAGAAAGCCTCAACAGAAATACCAGGAGTATGCATAAAGACAAAAAAGAAACCAAAAAAAATACATCACAGTAACAAGCAAACATGATGTGTATTTTTGGAAAACGAATTCCAAACACACAAATCTAACCGGCAAGTGCACCGGGTCGCATCAAGTAATAAAAACTCACGGGAGTGAGGTCGATCCCACAAGGATTGAGCAATTTTATTTTAGTGGTTGATTTAGTCAAGCGAATCAAGATTTGGTTGAGAGATTTGTGATTAACAAAATTTAAATTGCATGGAAAGTAAAGGGAATGGGTAAATTGCATGAAAGTAAAGAGAACTGAAATTTAAAGTGCTGAATCTTAAAGAATAAGAAATTAAATGGAAGAAACTTAGAACGCAAGAAATGTAAATTGCAGAATCTTAAAGTGCAAGAAATGTAAATGGCTTGAATTGTAAAGAGAATTGGGAATTGGATTTGCAGAAATTAAACAAGGAAAAGTAAAATTTCAACAAGTAGAGAAGTAGAAGATCACTTGGATTGAATCGGATCTATAAACAGAAATGTAAATGAGATTGAAAAACATTAAACATAGGATGTAAAATTGGAATTCAGATCTCAGGACCCAAGAGACTAGATAATCAAGTCTAGATCTCAATGCCTTCCTAGATCCAACAAGAACAATTACAAAGGAAATGTAAATTGCAGAGAAAGTAGATGAAGAAGCAATTAACAGAAATTTAAATTCAATTGTGCAGTAAAGAAACAGAGAGGTCTCAGGATGAGATTGAAACAGATTTCCTTCAATTCTCCAACCCAAGATCCAAGACAATTGTAATTGAAATTAAAAGCAATAAAACTAAGAGGAAGGGAATTCAATTCTCCTTCCCCGAGACTTAGAAATTAAAATTCACTCAACACCAAAAGCTCTCCGAAAACTCTCTATGAAAACTAAAAGGGAAAGCCCTCCGAAAAACTTAAATCCTATGCTATTTATACACTTTCTTCAAATGGTCTTCAAGCCTTCAATTGGGCCTTTGCTCTTGATGGAATTGGGTTGATAGAGGCCTTGGTTGATTGCTCTTGGAGTTTGGAGAAGAACCGAAGTGAACCAGGTTTGGAATCATGAAAGCTTGAGTAAAAGTTTGAGTAAAAGTTTGAGGCAAACTTTTACTCAAACTTTTCACATCAGCCACCGTATTTTGCTGCTACCAACATTTGGGCAAAAGTTTGGGGTCAAACTTTTGCTCAAACATTGGCCTCCCCTTGCACACTCATGGCGCCAACGTTTGCCAAAAAGTTAGAGGCAAACGTTGGCGCAAACTTTTGCTCTCCAGGGTGTGTTGTTCATGCGCCAACGTTTGCCAAAAAGTTTGAGGCAAACGTTGGCGCAAACTTTTGCTCTCCAGGGTGTTGATTTGTGATGCCAAAAGTTTGCCAAAAAGTTTGAGGCAAACTTTTGCTCCAGCTTTTTGCCCAAAAGTTTGAGGCAAACTTTTGGTCAAGCTTTTTGCTCCCTGGTTCGTTTTCAATTAATCCAAAAGTTTGAGCTAAAGTTTGAGGCAAACTTTTGCTCAAACTTTTTGTCCTCTCTTCCTCCTAGCCATTCCTTCTTGCTTCAACCTTTCTCCAAGCTTTCTTCACCTATCATTAATCAACCAAACATATCAAAGCTATGCTCAAAATCATGAGATATTCATTCTTTCATAATATGTGACAATTATAGCATAAAACCTCATGAAATTGCATTAATTCATCTATGGTTGATTAAATCAAAGGAAGCATGAAAATCTACCCAGTTGGCTTGCTTATGGCTCAAGAAAGTGCATAATTCAAATGAAAACAAAAGAAAAAGGCTAGTGAAACTAGGCTAAGATGACTTGTCATCACAACACCAAACTTAATGCTTGCTTGTCCCCAAGCAAGAAATGAATTATGCTCATAGGTTCTTTCTATTAAGACGGATTGAAGAACAACTTGTAAAGTCCTGTGAGTGAAGTGATCAAGTAACAGTGGGGTGAACTCTAAATTATATACTCATACAAGGGCTTCAGTGCTTACTAGTCCTCACATATTGGGAGTCTTAGGTCTTAGAATTTTCATCCAAATGGTATCATGGAGATCTCTTTATATGTAGTCACCTTGAAGCAGCTTATAGTTTCTGTGCTTTGGCCTCGACTCTAAGTGTCATGTCTCAAAGCGGCTCTTTAGATAAGCTTTCAATCAATACTCCTAAACCAGTTGGTTTTAAGGTATTAGGTGTTAAAGCACCCCTAAGGATTTACTTGCTCAAGCCTCTTTCTTTAACACAACTCAACCACAAGCATTTACTAGGCTAACAACTCTTTGAGTTTTGTTTCTTCTTTCTTTTTCTGCCTAGTAATTGATGCTCAGAGCCTTGGGCCATGTTCTTTTTGCTTTTGTATTTTCTTTATTATCTTTTGTTTTGTTTGCTGCTTCTTGAATCAATAGATTTTTGAGAATTGGTGCACGAATTGTGAATCACACTTTTCACAACGCGTACCACTAACCAGCAAGTGCACTGGGTCGTCCAAGTAATACCTTACGTGAGTAAGGGTCGAATCCCACAGAGATTGTTGGTTTGAAGCAATCTATGGTTATCTTATAAATCTTAGTCAGGAAGTCAATTATGTTTATCAATTGAATTGTGAATAACCAGTAGAGCATAAATTAAAAGTTACTTGTTGTGCAGTAATGGAGAATATGTTGGAGTTTTGGAGATGCTTTGTCCTCTGAATCTCTGCTTTCCTCTGTCTTCTGATTCACACACGCACGTCCTCCTATGGCAAGCTGTGTGTTGGTGGATCACCGTTGTCAATGGCTACCTTCCATCCTTCCAGTGAAAACTACGCTCACGCGCTCTGTCACAGCACGGCTAATCACCGGTTGGTTCTCGATCCGGTTGGAATAGGATTTACTATCCTTTTGCGTCTGTCACTAACGCCCAGCCTTCAGGAGTTTGAAGCTCGTCACAGTCATTCAATCCTTGAATCCTACTCGGAATGCCACAGACAAGGCTTAGACTTTCCGGATTCTCATGAATGCCGCCATCAGTTCTAGCTTATACCACGGAGATTCTGATTAAAGAATCTAAGAGACACTCATTCAATCGGATATAGAACGGAGGTGGTTGTCAGGCACACGTTCATGGGTTGAGGAAGGTGATGAGTGTCACAGCTCATCACCATCATCACAGTTAAGCGCGAATGAACATCTTAGATAGGAACAAGCGTGTTTGAATGAAAACAGAAATACTTGCATTAATTCATTGAGACACAGCAGAGCTCCTCACCCCCAACAATGGGGTTTAGAGACTCATGCCGTCAGAGAATACCAAGTTTAGATCTGAAATGTCATGAGGTACAAAATAAGTCTCTAAAAGTTGTTTAAATACTAAACTAGTAGCCTAGGGTTACAAAATATGAGTGGACTATGATGGATGATGCAGAGATCCACTTCTGGGGCCCACTTGGTGTGCTGGGGCCCACTTGGTGTGTGCTGGGGCTGAGACTTTAAGCAATCCACGTGCAGAGGCCATTTGTGGAGTTGAACGCCAGTTTTTGTGCCAGTTTGGGCGTTCAACTCCAGTTTTTGATCCTTTTCTGGCGCTGGACGCCAGAATTGGGCAGAGAACTGGCGTTGAACGCCAGTTTACGTCATCTATCCTTGTGCAAAGTATGGACTATTATATATTGCTGGAAAGCCCTGGATGTCTACTTTCCAACGCAATTGGAAGCATGCCATTTCGAGTTCTGTAGCTCCAGAAAATCCACTTTTAGTGCAGGGAGGTCAGAATCCAACAGCATCAGCAGTCCTTTTTCAGCCTGAATCAGATTTTTGCTCAGCTCCTTCAATTTCAGCCAGAAAAATACCTGAAATTACAGAAAAACACACAACTCATAGTAAAGTCCAGAAATATGAATTTTTCCTAAAAACTACTAGAAATAGACTAAAAACTAACTAAAACATACTCAAAACTATATGAAATTATCCCCAAAAAGCGTATAAAATATCCGCTCATCACAACACCAAACTTAAACTGTTGCTTGTCCTCAAGAAACTAGACAAATAAAATAGAAGACTAATAGGTTGAGAAGCAATAATATCTCAGAGTTTTTGAATGAAGCTCAGATTCTAATTAGATGAGCGGGACTAGTAGCTTTTTGCTTCTGAACAGTTTTGGCATCTCACTTTATCCATTGAAGCTCAGAGTGATTGGCATCTATAGGAACTCAGAATTCAGATAGTGTTATTGATTCTCTTAGTTCAGTGTGATGATTCTTGAACACAGCTTCTTTATGAGTCTTGGCCGTGGCCCTAAGCACTTTGTTTTCCAGTATTACTACTGGATACATAAATGCCACAGACACATAATTGGGTGAACCTTTTAGATTGTGACTCAGCTTTGCTAAAGTCCCCAATTAGAGGTGTCCAGAGTTCTTAAGCACACTCTTCTTTTTGCTTTGGACCTTGACTTTAACCGCTCAGTCTCAAGTTTTCACTTGACACCTTCACGCCACAAGCACATGGTTAGGGACAGCTTGATTTAGCCGCTTAGGCCAGGATTTTATTCCTTTTTGGCCCTCCTATCCACTGATGCTCAAAGCCTTGGGATCCTTTTTATCACCCTTGCCTTTTGGTTTTAAGGGCTTTGGCTTTTTGCTCTTGCCTTTTGGTTTTAAGAGCTTTGGCTTTTTCTGCTTGCTTTCTCTTTTTTTTTTTTTTTCTGCAAGCTTTGTTCTTTGCTGCTTTTTCTTGCTTCAAGAATCATTTTTATGATTTTTTCAGATTCTCAATAACATGTCTCATGTTCATCATTCTTTCAAGAGCCAACATATTTAACAGTCTTAAACAACAAATTCAAAAGATATATGCACTGTTCAAGCATTCATTCAGAAGACAGAAAGCATTGCCACCATATTTAACTAATTAGAATTTCTCTTATTAAAACTCGAAATTTTATTGCTTCTTATTCAAAAGATCTACTACTTTATTCATGTTTGCTGATGATGAGAAAAATAAACTATAGCTTAATTGGAGATAAAATCAAAATAGATACTAATTACTGCTATATGACTCCTAAGGTAAAATTAAAATAAGAGCAGTTATCACAGAGTTAAGGCTAAGATTAGAACTCAACAACCTTGAGGTTTGGGAAGTGGATGTTCCTCTAGTCTGTGAGGTGCTTGGTCCTTTAAGAGAGAATTTCTGGTGCTTCGGTTCCTTTAAATCACGCCCTTGCTCCTCTTGGAGTGGGTTGTTTTCCTTTAGGGGCCATGATCTTAGTGATCACGGATAAGCACACCAAACTTAGAGCTTTGCTTGTCCTCAAGCAAAAAGAAAAAGAAGGAGATGGGTAGAAGGAGAGCTCCTCCCCACCATCCTGGCGTTTGAACGCCCAAACACTGCCTGTTTTGGGCGTTCAACGCCCAAATGTTGCTCTCCTGGGCGTTCAACGCCCAGTTGTTGCCCTTTTCTGGCGTTGAACGCCAGATAGCTATCCTTACTGGCGTTCAGTGCCCACTGGATGCCCATTTTGGGCGCTGAACGCCCAAAATGGCCTTCACTGGCGTTTTCTTGCCAGTAAGCTCCCTATCTCTGTTTTGTGTGTAAATTCCTTCTGTAACCCTGTAAACTTATGCAAATGATTGTTTACCTTAGTGTCAGTGAACTTTATATAAACAAATAAAAATAAAAATAGGGCAAAATGCTTAGAGGATTGTTGCCCCATGGCTGGGTTGCCTCCCAGTAAGCGCTTCTTTATTGTCTTTAGCTGGACCTTGCTGAGCTTTTAATCTAGCTTCAGCCTTGAGCATTCTTGCTCAGTGTTGCCTTCAAGATAATGCTTGATTCACTGTCCATTGACAATGAACTTCTTATCAGAATCAATATCTTGAAGCTCCACATAACCATATGGTGACACACTTGTAATCACGTATGGTCCCCTCCACCGAGATTTCAGTTTCCCGGGGAATAGCCTGAGTCTAGAGTTAAACAACAGGACCTTCTGTCCTGGTTCAAAGATTCTAGATGACAGCTTTCTGTCATGCCATTTTTTTTATTTTTCTTTATAAAGTTTGGCATTTTCGAAAGCTGTGAATCTGAATTCCTCTAGCTCATTTAGCTGGAGCAATCGTTTTTCTCCTGCTAATTTGGCATCTAAGTTTAGGAATCTGGTTGCCCAGTAGGCCTTATGTTCCAGTTCCACGGGCAAGTGGCATGCCTTACCATACACGAGTTGGTATGGAGAGGTCCCTATAGGGGTCTTGAATGCTGTTCTGTAAGCCCACAGAGCATCATCCAAGCTCCTTGCCCAATCCTTTCTACGGGTATTTACTGTCCGTTCCAGGATTCTCTTTAATTCTCTGTTAGAGACTTCAGCCTGCCCATTGGTTTGTGGATGATATGGAGTGGCCACCTTGTGGCGAATTCCATACCGAACCATGGCAGAGTAAAGCTGTTTATTGCAGAAGTGAGTGCCCCCATCACTGATTAACACTCTAGGGACACCAAACCTGCTAAAGATATGTTTCTTGAGGAACTTCAGCACTGTTTTAGTATCATTGGTGGGTGTGGCAATAGCCTCAACCCATTTTGATACATAGTCAACTGCCACCAGAATATAAGTGTTTGAGTATGATGGTGGGAAAGGTCCCATGAAGTCAATTCCCCATACATCAAACAACTCTATTTCCAAGATTCCTTGTTGAGGCATGGCGTAACCATGAGGCAGATTACCAGCTCTTTGGCAACTGTCACAATTACGTACAAACTCTCGGGAATCTTTATAGAGTGTGGGCCAATAGAAACCACATTGGAGGACCTTGGTGGCTGTTCGCTCACCTCCGAAATGACCTCCATATTGAGATCCATGGCAATGCCATAAGATTCTCTGTGCTTCCTCTCTGGGGACACACCTACGGATAATTCCGTCTGCACATCTCTTAAAGAGATAGGGCTCATCCCACAAGTAGTACTTTGCATCAGTAATTAGTTTCTTTTTTTGTATTCTATTGTACTCCTTGGGTATGAACCTTGCAGCTTTATAGTTTGCAATATCGGCAAACCATGGTGCTTCCTGAATGGCAAATAGATGCTCATCAGGGAATGTCTCAGAGATCTCAAGGAAGGGGAGGGACGTCCCTTCCACTGGCTCTATCCGGGACAGATGATCAGCTACTTGGTTCTCTGTCCCTTTTCTGTCTCTTATTTCTATATCAAACTCTTGCAGAAGCAATACCCATCTGATGAGCATGGGTTTTGAATCCTGCTTTGTGAGTAGATACTTAAGAGTAGCATGGTCAGTGTACACAATCACCTTTGATCCTACTAAGTAGGATCTGAACTTGTCAATGGCGTAAACCACTGCAAGTAATTCCTTTTCTGTGGTTGTGTAATTTTTCTGGGCATCATTTAAAACGCGACTGGCATAATAAATGACATGCAGAAGCTTGTCATGCCTCTGTCCCAGTACTGCACCAATGGCATGATCACTGGCATCACACATTAACTCAAATGGCAATGTCCAGTCTGGTGCAGAAATGACTGGTGCTGTGACCAGCTTAGCTTTCAGCGTTTCAAACGCCTGTAGGCATGCTGTGTCAAACACAAATGGCGTGTCAGCAGCTAGCAGATTGCTTAGGGGTTTTGCGATTTTTGAAAAATCCTTTATAAACCTCCTATAGAATCCTGCATGCCCCAGAAAGCTTCTGATTGCCTTAACATTGGCAGGTGGTGGTAATTTTTCAATTACCTCTATTTTTGCTTGATCTACCTCTATTCCCTTGTTTGAGATTTTATGCCCAAGAACAATTCCTTCAGTCACCATGAAGTGACACTTTTCCCAGTTTAAAACTAGGTTGGTTTCTTGGCATCTTTTCAGAACAAGTTTCAGGTGATCAAGACAGGAGCTGAATGAGTCTCCATATACTGAGAAGTCATCCATGAAGACTTCCAGAAATTTTTCCACCATATCAGAGAAAATAGAGAGCATGCATCTCTGGAAGGTTGCAGGTGCATTGCATAGCCCAAAGGGCATCCTTCTATAAGCAAACACTCCGGATGGACATGTGAATGCTGTTTTCTCTTGATCCTGGGGATCTACTGCAATCTGGTTATAGCCTGAGTAGCCATCCAAAAAGCAGTAATAATCATGACCTGCTAGTCTCTCTAGCATCTGGTCTATGAATGGTAAAGGAAAATGATCCTTTCTGGTGGCTGTATTAAGCCTTCTGTAGTCAATACACATGCGCCACCCTGTAACTGTTCTTGTAGGAACCAGTTCATTTTTTTCATTATGAATCACTGTCATGCCTCCCTTTTTTGGGACGACTTGAACAGGGCTCACCCAGGGGCTATCAGAAATGGGATAAATAATCCTAGCCTCTAGTAATTTGGTGACCTCTTTCTGCACCACTTCCTTCATGGATGGATTTAGCCGCCTCTGTGGTTGAACCACTGGTTTGGCATTATCCTCCAATAGGATTTTGTGCATGCATCTAGCTGGGCTTATGCCCTTAAGGTCACCTATGGACCACCCAAGAGCTGTCTTGTGTGTCCTTAGCACTTGAATAAGTGCTTCCTCTTCCTGTGAATTTAAAGCAGAGCTTATGATCACTGGAAAAGTGTCACCTTCTCCTAGAAATGCATATTTCAAGGATGGTGGCAGTGGCTTGAGCTCTGGTTTAGGAGGTTTTTCCTCTTTCAGAAGAAAGTTCAGAGGCTCTTTCATGTCCCCTGAATCCTCCAAATCAGGCTGAACATCTTTAAAGATGTTTTCCAACTCTGATTCGAGACTCTCAGCCATGTTGATCTCTTTTACCAAAGAGTCAATAAGGTCAACTTTCATGCAGTCTGTTGATGTGTCTGGATGCTGCATGGCTTTGACAGCGTTCAACTTGAACTCGTCATTGTTGACTCTCAGGGTTATTTCCCCTTGCTGGACGTCAATGAGGGATCGTCCAGTTGCTAGGAAGGGTCTTCCTAGAATGAGAGTAGCACTCTTGTGCTCCTCCATTTCCAGCACAACAAAGTCAGTGGGAAAGGCGAATGGCCCAACTCTGACAATCATGTCCTCAATCACGCCTGATGGGTATTTAGTGGAACCATCAGCAAGTTGGAGACATATCCGGGTTGGTTTAACTTCTTCAGTTAAGCCAAGCTTCCTGATAGTGGATGCAGGTATTAGGTTGATGCTTGCCCCAAGATCGCATAAAGCTGTCTTGGTGCAATCACCTTCTAATATGCATGGTATCAGAAAACTCCCAGGGTCTTTAAGCTTTTCAGGAAAGCTTTTCAGAATGACTGCACTGCATTCTTCAGTGAGGAGAACTCTTTCTGTTTCTCTCCACTCCTTTTTATGACTCAAGATCTCTTTCATGAACTTGGCATAAGAAGGTATTTGCTCAAGTGCCTCTGCAAATGGAATCTTTATTTCAAGAGTCCTTAGATAATCTGCAAAGCGAGCAAATTGCTTATCCTGCTCCTCTTTCCGGAGTTTTTGAGGATAAGGTATCTTGGCTTTATATTCCTCAACCTTAGTGGTTAAGGAAGCCTTTTTAGAGGGTTGTTATCAGCACTTGTGTGTGTCTGATCCCTCACTGGCAATTGAATGCCAGAGTCAGAAGCTGGAGTGACGTTAGACGCCAGCTCACTGTCTGTTCCTGGCGCCTGAACGCCAGAACTGTGCTCCTGTTGGGCGTTCAACGCCAGATTCTTGCCCATTTCTGGCGTTGAACGCCAATCCTGCCTTGTTTCTGGCGCTGAACGCCAGTTTTGGGCATGGTCTGGGCGTTCAGCGCCAGCCTTCCACCCCTTTTCTGGCGTTTTAGTGCCAGAATTATTTTTCCCTGGGCTCTTACTGTCCTCAGGGGAATCTATGGTGGGTTGCTCATTTCTTGAATTTTTGATGCCTTGAGGTGGGGTATTTAATGTTTTCCCACTTCTTAATTGAACTGCTTGGCATTCTTCTGCTATTTGCTTTGATAGCTGCTGCTTTGTTTGCTTAAACTGTTCTTCCATATTTATATTAGCTATCCTTGTCTTCTGTAACCTGTCTTTGAATTCAGCTAGCTGCTTTGTTAGAAAATCTAATTGCTGATTGAATTCAGCAGCTTGTTTTACAGTACTGAATTCAGCAGTTACTGTTTTAACCTCTTCATTCATGGAAGGGTTGCTGCTTAGATACAGATGCTGATTCCTGGCAACTGTATCAATGAGCTCTTGAGCCTCTTCGATTGTCTTTCTCATATGGATAGACCCACCAGCTGAGTAATCTAAAGACATCTGAGCTCCTTCTGCAAGCCCATAGTAGAAGATGTCTAACTGAACCCACTCTGAAAACATTTCAGAGGGGCATTTTCGTAGCATCTCTCTGTATCTCTCCCAGGCATCATAAAGAGATTCATTATCTCCTTGTTTAAAGCCTTGGATGTCCAGCCTTAGCTGTGTCATCCTTTTTGGAGGGAAATATTGATTCAAGAATTTTTCTGTCAGCTGTTTCCATGTTCTTATGCTGGCCTTAGGTTGGTTATTTAACCACCTCTTAGCTTGATCTTTTACAGCAAATGGAAACAGTAATAGTCTGTAGACATCCTGATCTATTTCCTTATCATGTACTGTGTCAGCAATTTGTAAAAATTGTGCCAGAAACTCTGTAGGTTCTTCCTGTGGAAGACCGGAATACTGGCAACTTTGCTGCACCATGATAATGAGCTGAGGATTCAACTCAAAGCTACTAACTCCAATGGAGGGTATGCATATGCTACTCCCATACGAAGCAGTAGAGGGGTTAGAATATGACCCCAGAGTCCTCCTGGACTGTCCATCTCCACTTATGTCCATGATGGATATATGGATATAACTTGGACTGATTTATCTTTTTATTTATTTTATTTTATAAGAAGTAAATACTTAAATAAAATAAAATAACTAAAAAGAATTTGAATTTTGAAAATTTTTTTTTTTCGTAAAAAGATTAAAAATAATTAGTTAAAAAAAAACAGAAATTTTTGAAAAAGAGGGGAGATATTTTCGAAAATTTTGAGAGAGAGAGAGTTAGTTAGGTAGTTTTGAAAAAGTTAAGAAACAAACAAAAAGTTGGTTAGTTAGTTGAAACAAATTTTGAAAAGATAGGAAGTTAGAAAAGATATTTTGAAAAGATATTTTTGAATTTAGTGAGGAGAGAGAAAAACAATAAGATAGTACAAGATTTAAAATTTTTAGATCTAATGCTCCTTGTTTTTGAAAATTTTGGAGGGAAAACACCAAGGAACACCAAACTTAAAAATTTTAAGATCAAGACACAAGAAAACTCAAGAACACTTTGAAGACTCACAAGAACACAAGAACATGAAGGAAGAACACCAAACTTAAAATTTTTAGAAAACCAAACCAAAATTTTCGAAAATCAAAGGGGAATCAACAAGAAAACACCAAACTTAAAGTTTGGCACAGGATTTAATCGAAAAATTATTTTTGAAAAAGAAGGTTTTAAAAAGAGTATAAAAGATTCTAACCCAATCAAATTAATGTTCTAGCCAAATGAGTTATGGGACCTTATTAATAGAAAAATTATTTTTTTGAAAAAGGTTTTTTTTTTTTAAAAATATGATAGCCAATTACCATGAACATAAACACCACGTTCTAATTAACTGAGCTATAAATTTAAAGTGTTTTAACAAGGGATAAATAATAAAAGACTCTAAACCAAAAAAAGAGAAGATTTTTCCTAATCTAAGCAACAAAATAATCCGTCAGTTGTTCAAACACGAACAATCCCCGGCAACGGCGCCAAAAACTTGGTGCACGAATTGTGAATCACACTTTTCACAACGCGTACCACTAACCAGCAAGTGCACTGGGTCGTCCAAGTAAGGGTCGAATCCCACAGAGATTGTTGGTTTGAAGCAATCTATGGTTATCTTGTAAATCTTAGTCAGGAAGTCAATTATGTTTATCAATTGAATTGTGAATAACCAGTAGAGCATAAATTAAAAGTTACTTGTTGTGCAGTAATGGAGAATATGTTGGAGTTTTGGAGATGCTTTGTCCTCTGAATCTCTGCTTTCCTCTGTCTTCTGATTCACGCACGCACGTCCTCCTATGGCAAGCTGTGTGTTGGTGGATCACCGTTGTCAATGGCTACCTTCCATCCTTCCAGTGAAAACTACGCTCACGCGCTCTGTCACAGCACGGCTAATCACCGGTTGGTTCTCGATCCGGTTGGAATAGGATTTACTATCCTTTTGCGTCTGTCACTAACGCCCAGCCTTCAGGAGTTTGAAGCTCGTCACAGTCATTCAATCCTTGAATCCTACTCGGAATGCCACAGACAAGGCTTAGACTTTCCGGATTCTCATGAATGCCGCCATCAGTTCTAGCTTATACCACGGAGATTCTGATTAAAGAATCTAAGAGACACTCATTCAATCGGATATAGAACGGAGGTGGTTGTCAGGCACACGTTCATGGGTTGAGGAAGGTGATGAGTGTCACAGCTCATCACCATCATCACAGTTAAGCGCGAATGAACATCTTAGATAGGAACAAGCGTGTTTGAATGAAAACAGAAATACTTGCATTAATTCATTGAGACACAGCAGAGCTCCTCACCCCCAACAATGGGGTTTAGAGACTCATGCCGTCAGAGAATACCAAGTTTAGATCTGAAATGTCATGAGGTACAAAATAAGTCTCTAAAAGTTGTTTAAATACTAAACTAGTAGCCTAGGGTTACAAAATATGAGTGGACTATGATGGATGATGCAGAGATCCACTTCTGGGGCCCACTTGGTGTGCTGGGGCCCACTTGGTGTGTGCTGGGGCTGAGACTTTAAGCAATCCACGTGCAGAGGCCATTTGTGGAGTTGAACGCCAGTTTTTGTGCCAGTTTGAGCGTTCAACTCCAGTTTTTTATCCTTTTCTGGCGCTGGACGCCAGAATTGGGCAGAGAACTGGCGTTGAACGCCAGTTTACGTCGTCTATCCTTGTGCAAAGTATGGACTATTATATATTGCTGGAAAGCTCTGGATGTCTACTTTCCAACGCAATTGGAAGCATGCCATGTCGAGTTCTGTAGCTCCAGAAAATATACTTTGAGTGCAGGGAGGTCAGAATCCAACAGCATCAGCAGTCCTTTTTCAGCCTGAATCAGATTTTTGCTCAGCTCCTTCAATTTCAGCCAGAAAAATACCTGAAATTACAGAAAAACACACAACTCATAGTAAAGTCCAGAAATATGAATTTTTCCTAAAAACTACTAGAAATAGACTAAAAACTAACTAAAACATACTCAAAACTATATGAAATTATCCCCAAAAAGCGTATAAAATATCCGCTCATCAAGAATCTCCACAATACTTCTTTGAATTTCATGTCCTACCTATGAGCTCCCATGCAAGTTTTCACAAGCATGCAACCTCAATACATAATCATACAACTAGAACCACCACTTCTCCTAATCTTTTGCTTGCCTCAAAATTGTTTAATTCCTCAATCCTTCTTTTCAAAGAACTTTCATGTGATGCATTTTTGAAGTATTGAGTGCAAACAAGTGTGAAAAGTGTAGTGTTGTGAATAGTCAAGCATCTTAGTTATTGAATTACAGAAAAACTATGCTATGCAGGCAGGCAGGGGTATTATGTAACTTTCAATTTAGCAGCATCTGATACAAAATAATCACTGAACAATACAACCTTTTGGATTTCGCTTGCTTTCCTCTTCCTCATCATCATTGCCGATCTTTACATTCCTCTCTCTTCCTTTTGATAGATGATGCTTAATCCTTCCAAAAGTTTGTATGGTACCCTGCAGTGATATTGAAAGTTGCTTGTTCCCCAAGCACTTGAAAGAAGAAATGGTTAGCTTGCATGATTTATTTGTGGGCTTTTGAACTTACTTTGGTGTGGGAACACCAAACTTAGTACCTTGCCAATGGTTCTCATGCATCGAATTAACCATGTGTGAAACTCTTTTTCTTTTTTTTTTTTCAAAAGCAATAAAACTGAAAACTAGGAAACAGCAGAATAGTTAACTAGTTCATCCAACATGCTTGAAGCCAGCATTATGCAGAAAGTGAGAATGTGTTTTATGATGGGATTTTGGTGGAACACCAAACTTAAAATCCTTCATTCTTCCTTATGTTGTTTTGGTGTGCAACACCAAACTTAGCTTCTTGCAATATAGATAAAACTAATTAACCTTTTTATTAAAATAGCTATGAAAAGAAAACTACCTCAGGTTGGGTTGCCTCCCAACAAGCGCTCTTTTATTGTCACTAGCTTGACATCCTTCATTCTGTGCTCATGGAAGTTGAGGATTCTGTTGCCTTAGGCTTCCTCCTCTCACTATGGGCTTCCTTCCCTCTGTTTCTCTTTCCATAGCCTTCTCACTTTCCTTCATGACTTCATTCCCTTTCAACCCCGCATCCTTTTCATGGCTCTTTAGGTTCAGAGTTCCCTTCTTCTCACCCAATTCAGCAAGGTTTTGAACCAGTTGTTCCATCTGCCTTTCGAGCCTTCTGAGTGAGGCCTCTTGGTTCTTGCTTATCATCTCTTGATGTTTCTTTATTTCTTCCTGCTCTATTGTTATCATTTCTTGAATTTTCATGGACCTCTCCATCATCATTTCTAGAATATAGAGTCTTTGAAAGGTTGGAAGTGGTTGTGGCTGTGTCAATTGTGGTGGTCGATGAAGGTCATTTTGGGCGAATGGTGAGGTAGGACGGGGTTGGAAGTGTGTGTGATTGTTGTTGTGGGGGTGTGTTTTATGTTGAGTTTTGAAGCTGGGATTGTTGCAGTTGAAGTCCTTTGGTCTTTGGTTTTGGTTCTCAACCCCCCTCCCATTAGAATGAGTTCTCCAAGGTGGATTGTACACATCATTTTGAGGCCTGTGTTGGAGCACGCTAGAGTGATTGCTTGGAGATTGTAGTTGCTCATAACTTTGTTGCTCATGGTTAATGACCCCAAAACTGTGTTCAGCTTGATTACACCCATATGAGCTTTGAGTTAGGTTGTATGTATGTACTACAGCATGTCTCAACTCAGTGATTTTTCTGGCCATCATGTCTAGTTGTTGTAGAGTCTGCTGATGCATCTGCTTGTTTTGGCTTATGACTGCACGAGCACCTTCAATTTCTTTCTCTTGTGTGAATGGATGCACTTCTGCCTCTGGCTTAACAACTCTCTGTGATGGGTTCAACTTGACTAGGAGTTCACTCATCAGTTCTTCCCATCCGATAATGCTTCCTTGTGGAAAAGCTTCAAACCATTGGGCAACATCATTCATGGCTATGGATAGTTGCTTCGAACTATGGGTTATATTATCATCCAAGGTGGGGATATTACTCTCATGATTGCTAGAATTTGTTGAGTTCCCCTCCATGATCTGCACAGTCACAAACAATTCAAGTGATGATTGAATATTTTCAAGCTCAGAATGTGATTCAGAAGGTTAGCTGGCACAAAGTATCAAACAGTTGATGGACTTGGGAGATTAGTGGCAGAAATTTCTTCTCTTGTGTAAGCAAGAGCATTGCATAGAGCCAGAAATTTCCAGGAAAACTTCACTTTGTTGCTAAAGCAAAGTTTCAGTTATCTCAGGTAAAAATTCAAACAGTTAGTGGGTTAATAAAAAATTAGAGAAACAGGAAATAAAAATGCTAGATCTAGATCTCCACTTTACTTAATCATTGTCAATCTAATCATTCCCCGGCAACGGCGCCAAAAACTTGATGTGTATTTTTGGAAAACGAATTCCAAACACACAAATCTAACCGGCAAGTGCACCGGGTCGCATCAAGTAATAAAAACTCACGGGAGTGAGGTCGATCCCACAGGGATTAAAGGATTGAGCAATTTTAGTTTAGTGGTTGATTTAGTCAAGCGAATCAAGACTTGGTTGAGAGATTTGTGATTAACAAAATTTAAATTGCATGGAAAGTAAAGGGAATGGGTAAATTGCATGAAAGTAAAGAGAACTGAAATTTAAAGTGCTGAATCTTAAAGAACAAGAAATTAAATGGCAGAAACTTAGAACGCAAGAAATGTAAAATTTCAAGGAAAAGTAAAATTTCAACAAGCAGAGAAGTAGAAGATCACTTGGATTGAATCGGATCTATAAACAGAAATGTAAATGAGATTGAAAAACATTAAACAGAGGATGTAAAATTGGAATTCAGATCTTAGGACCCAAGAGACTAGATAATCAAGTCTAGATCTCAATGCCTTCCTAGATCCAACAAGAACAATTGCAAAGGAAATGTAAATTGCAGAGAAAGTAGATGAAGAAGCAATTAACAGAAATTTAAATTCAATTGTGCAGTAAAGAAACAGAGAGGTCTCAGGATGAGATTGAAACAAATTTCCTTCAATTCTCCAACCCAAGATCCAAGACAATTGTAATTGAAATTAAAAGCAATAAAACTAAGAGGAAGGGAATTCAATTCTCCTTCCCCGAGACTTAGAAATTAAAATTCACTCAACACCAAAAGCTCTCCGAAAACTCTCTATGAAAACTAAAAGGGAAAGCCCTCTGAAAAACTTAAATCCTATGCTATTTATACACTTTCTTCAAATGGTCTTCAAGCCTTCAATTGGGCCTTTGCTCTTGATGGAATTGGGTTGATAGAGGCCTTGGTTGATTGCTCTTGGAGTTTGGAGAAGAACCGAAGTGAACCGGGTTTGGAATCATGAAAGCTTGAGTCAAAGTTTGAGTAAAAGTTTGAGGCAAACTTTTACTCAAACTTTTCACATCAGCCACCGTATTTTGCTGCTACCAACGTTTGGGCAAAAGTTTGGGGTCAAACTTTTGCTCAAACATTGGCCTCCCCTTGCACACTCATGGCGCCAACGTTTGCCAAAAAGTTAGAGGCAAACGTTGGCGCAAACTTTTGCTCTCCAGGGTGTGTTGTTCATGCGCCAACGTTTGCCAAAAAGTTTGAGGCAAACGTTGGCGCAAACTTTTGCTCTCCAGGGTGTTGATTTGTGATGCCAAAAGTTTGCCAAAAAGTTTGAGGCAAACTTTTGCTCCAGCTTTTTGCCCAAAAGTTTGAGGCAAACTTTTGGTCAAGCTTTTTGCTCCCTGGTTCGTTTTCAATTAATCCAAAAGTTTGAGCTAAAGTTTGAGGCAAACTTTTGCTCAAACTTTTTGTCCTCTCTTCCTCCTAGCCATTCCTTCTTGCTTCAACCTTTCTCCAAGCTTTCTTCACCTATCATTAATCAACCAAACATATCAAAGCTATGCTCAAAATCATGAGATATTCATTCTTTCATAATATGTGACAATTATAGCATAAAACCTCATGAAATTGCATTAATTCATCTATGGTTGATTAAATCAAAGGAAGCATGAAAATCTACCCAATTGGCTTGCTTATGGCTCAAGAAAGTGCATAATTCAAATGAAAACAAAAGAAAAAGGCTAGTGAAACTAGGCTAAGATGACTTGTCATCAAAACACAAGACTACAAAAAGGCTCAAGCTTTCCCAACGTACATTCAGTCAGAATCAAAGCCTTATCAGAAAAAAGGATGAGAATAATGCAAAGAAGAACCAACCTGAACAAAGGAAGAAGTTTCATAGAAGATCGAAGACGGGGGGACAGAATCACCTTTCGAGCAAAGAGAGACACCAAGAAATCACCAAATGACGTCGCAGGGAAGAAATGTGAAAACCGCAAACTTCAGGAAACAGAAAGAGGGAAAGAAAAGGGAAGTTACAAGTAAAAACGGAGAAGAGAAACCGTTTCTGTGTGTAAAGTTCAAAATAAAAAGCCAAGGGAAATGGGAAAATTAAAACCAATTAATGAAGGTATTAAACCCTCGCACGTTCCCAAGAACAGAGCGCTAATATAAAAGCGCGCGCTTTCAGAAGAAAATGTTCCACATTCAAAAAAGGAAGGATCTACAAAGAAAGAAGTCGACAAATGCTCGAGTTCGGCTTCACCAGAGAAGGATCGAAGTCTTAAGAACTAGGACTCAACCTCAAAAGGAAAGACCGATCTCGAGCAAGGGAACTGTTCACACCCTGGGTCGAGCTATCCGACCCGGGATGTTCAGTAACAAAGCGACCGACCTCTTCAGGTCAGGCTATCCGACCTCTTCTTAAAGAGCTCGGCTAAATCGACAGGAAAGCCCAGTAAAGGGCCCAAATAGAGGAACACGACCCAAATCCAAAGGCAGTCTAAGCCTATAGAGATAAAGGCGGTTCCCTTGAAGATAAGCTAACCTCACCCAAAGATAAAGATAAAGATAAGATAAGATAACTAACTTATCTTATCTAGAAAGGTCACTCTACAACCACTATAAATACACTGGAGCGCACAGGTATAACTCATACTCTGATTCTACAAAAAACCTTCTTATCTCTATAGGCTTGGATTGCCTTTGGATTTGGGTCGTGTTACTTGATTTGGGCCCTTCTTTGGGCTTTCCTGTCGATTTGGCCGAGCTCTTTGAGAAGAGGTCAGATAGTCTGACCTGAAGAGGTCGGTTGCTTTGTCGCTAAACATCCCGGGTCAGACAGCTTGACCCAAGGTATGAACAGTGCCCCTGCTCGAGCTCGGTCTTTCTTTCGGAGGTTATGTCGAACTCGAGCATTTTGTCGATTTTGTAGAGTTCTTTTTTGAATGTGGAGCGTTTCCTCTTTCGTTTCCTCTAAAAGTGCGCGCTTTTATATTTAGCGTTTTGGCTTTGGGAATATGCGAGGCTTTAAATACCTTCATTAATTGGTTTTAATTGCCCGTTCCCTTGGCTTTTATTTTTGAAATTTACGATCAAAAAACGGTTTCTCTTCTTCATCTTTCTTCAGAACTTCTTCCTTCACTCTCTCACTTTCTGTTTTCGCCTGCATTTTGCCTTTTCTTGTGCTGCAGCATCATTTAGGGATTCTCTGGGTGATTCCATCTTACCATCTTCGATCTCCTTTGAAGCTTCTTTCTTCGTTCAGGTTGGTTTTTCTTCCTTTCTCTTTTCCTCGTCATTTTCCTGTCTGACTTTGAAAAAGTTTTGATTTTGGATCTTTCTGCTTTTGTCGTGCCTGATTGCTGTTGTAATGTGTGCTCTGGGAGTTTCTTTGTCTTTTGCATGAACCTTTTCGCCTTTCCTCTTTGTTTGATGCTTTTATGTTTTGCATGTTATCACCGTTTCTGTTTGTGCTTTTGATTTTGAAGCTTTGGAATGATGATTTTGTTTTATTCTGAAAAAGGTTGTATCTTTGACGATTTCTGCTTGGCATGTTTGATGTTGGTGATGCTCTTTGCTGATAGACTGTAGGAAGATAGTGGCTTTTGATGACTTCATGTTTTCCTTTTTCGAAACGTTTTGTTATTTGAGATCTTCTTTTCTTGTTTTGAGAAATGTCGGGATGTGAGCTGTAGATTTTTCCTGAAATCTTGCTTTGTTACTGCCTCCAAAGGATGCCCCAGGGCTTTGGTTTGAGTCTTGGGGTTTTCCTTTTCTGTTTGTTCTTCTGTATCATATTAGTCGAGTTGTTTTGCCCCTCATCCGAGATATTTTTTAGTAATCCAATCTTCTTTTCTTATTGTAGGATTAGTTGGCCTCATGTCTTATTGCAATAACATTGTAGAGATGTCTTCTAAAGTTCCCGAGGGGATGTCCGATTGGCTGGACTCCCTTGTCTTAATGTGTGTTTCTGTTGTGGATGCTGAGTTTTGTGTAGAGCTGAGGAAACGTCATAGGGTTTGTGGTGGTGGTGCCCGAGAGAGAGATTATGAGCTTGTGGCGCCCGATTCTGACGAGAGGGTTTGTTTTCCTACTTCTGTCGAGGGGGAGCGTCCCTTTTTCTACGCCTATGAATATTTCTTCAGCCAGTTGGACATTACTTTTCCTTGTACTGCTTTCGAGACCGACTTGTTGTGGTCATGTAACATTGTCCAATCCCAGCTTCATCTGAATTCCTGGGGTTTTATCAAGATTTTTCAGCTGCTTTGCCAAGAGTTAGGCATAACACCTTCTCAGACTCTTTTCCTCTATCTTTTTGTTTCTCCCAAGCCTGGAGGGTCTTCCAAAAAGAAAGCTTCTTGGGTTTCTTTCAGGTCGGCCCAGGGGCATAAAGTTTTTGCCATGTACGATGAGTCTTTTAAAGATTTTAAGAATTATTTCTTCCGAGTCCGTGCTGTTGAGGGGGCCCGCCCCTTTTTTCTTGATGAAAATGATGAGCCTGCCTTTCCTCTAGAATGGCAAAAGAATGTGAGAGTGTCTCGCTATACATGGGAGATGCTTGACGAGGTTGAGCGGACTTTTGTAATTGTTCTTGAAGATTTATGGGGGGAACCACCCCATCTTGATACAAAAAGATTTTTGAGTGATCCATCTTTGGTTCGAACTGCTTTGGGTACTGTCTGACTTGTTTCTATACTTGCTTTTTTGTTTTGCTTCTTCTTTTTGTGATTGTAACCCATTACTGTGGTCGATTCTGTATTTTCAGAGATGTCAAAAAACAACGATTCCATGAAGGCCTACAAGAAAGCAAAGAAGGCTGTAGCTGCTCAAAATATCTTGGCCAAGGTGGCGGGAGAGGGATCTTCTCAAGTTCCAGTGAAGCCGCCCGTGCCGAGTTCTCCTGGGCCGAGGAAGGTAATTCCCACTCCTCGGGTTCGCCTAGCCAAGCCTCCACAGTCTTCCGCTGCTACTTCTGGTGCTCCTCCCAACAAGAAACAAAAAATAATTGAGCCTTTCAACCTTGATGCCCCTGATTTTGACGCGGTCGAGTTCGTAGATCAGCAGATCGGTCCATACGGTGTCCTCCCTATGGATGATATAACTCAGAGTAGTGTAAAAATGGCACATATGGGAGCTGCCTTGTACCAAACGGCTCAAAATATTCCTCTCCATGCCACCAAAGCCTTCATGGAGGAGGCAAAACAGGAGTTCAATCGGATGAAGGGCTTGAAGGAGGAGCTTGAGGTGAAGGTGGCTAAACTGGAGAAGGATCTGGAGAATGAGAAGGCGAGTTCCCTTGCTCTGGCGGCTTCTGTGCGGTTGGCCGAGGACACGGCGTTGAGGCATAAAGACAGCTACGTCACGTCCTATCGGGAGGGAATGCGTTTGAAGGGGGAGTTGGAGAACGCCTGAGCTGATTATTCTGAGCTTCAGGGTCATCTTGTTGGCAGTGTGAATGCTGCTTACGAGAACCTGAAGGAGCAGGTTCGAATTATTGCTCCCGAGGCCGACCTTACTCTTTTTAGCCTGGATAATGTTGTGAGGGATGGTAAGATTGTCCCTGATGACCAGGATGATGACGATATCGAGCCTCCCCCTGTGCCTTTTGTCAAAGTTTCAACTTCTACTGTTCCTCCAGGTGAGGTCGGTCATTCCGTTTCTGATCCAGACTGTCAGATCTTGAACCGGGATGATGGTACCGTGGATGCTGTGCCTATTCAGACTCGCCCTCCTTCTCCCCGTACTGATGCTACCGAGAAGGCTCCCGATCTTAGCTGATTTTTCTTGGATGTTTGTGTAGATAGCCCGACTTGTGGGCTTTTAAACTCTTTATTTTGTAATTTGAATATTTTGCTGACTGTTGATACTCCTTTTGGTTGCTTGTTTAGCAACTTTTCATTTTGAAAAAACAACAAGTAGCTTTCAAGCTTTGGGCCTGATCCTGAAGCTTGTTTATAATATTGTATTTCATATCATGCTTGTTTGCACTTGTCTTGGCACCTTTCTGGGTTTTGAGAATGCTGAAGCCTTGCTGCTCGGCCTCTTTGGATTGCTTTGTACTTATTGCTTGTAGCTTGGATCCTTTGAGGTTGTGGATGTATGGATCCAACTTGTATTTCGATTTTCTAGCTCTTACTTGTATTTATTTCTGGCCATCCATAACCGATTTCTTTACGTTGGTCCTCTTTCCAGTTATTTTTGTAGTCCTCTTTTTTGGACCTTTGTCAAGTATCTTTCAGGGACTACTTTTATAACTTGTTTGTTGTAGGAGACCGACTTCTTTGCGTCGTCCTTTTCCAAGTTATTTTTGTAATACTCTTTTTTGGACCCTTGTCAGGTCTCCTTCAGGGATTACTTTTATAACTTGTCCGTTGTAGGAGACCGACTTCTTTATGTCGATCTCTTCTAAGTTATTTTGTAATCCTCTTTCTTGGACCTTTGTCAGGTCTCTTTCAGGGATTACTTTTATAACTTTTTCGTTGTAGGAGACCGACTTCTTTATGTCGATCTTTTCTAAGTTATTTTGTAATCCTCTTTCTTGGACCTTTGTCAGGTCTCTTTCAGGGATTACTTTTATAACTTGTCCGTTGTAGGAGACCGACTTCTTTATGTCGATCTCTTCTAAGTTATTTTGTAATCCTCTTTCTTGGACCTTTGTCAGATCTCTTTCAGGGATTACTTTTATAACTTGTTTTTCGTAGGAGACCGACTTCGTCATGTCGATCTCTTCTAAGTTATAGCAATTCCTCTTTTATAGGGTTGGCCAGACCTCTTTCCAGGGATTTGCTGATAACTTGGGTTGACTTGGTCCGACTTCTTAACGTCGACCAGTCTTTAAGTTATTATTTAGCAATCCATAAGACCTCGTCAGGTTCTTTTTCCGGATCACTTTCGATAACTTCTTGCATTATTCTGTGTTCATCTTTGCCGATTTGTAGAAGGTGGTTTCTATCTTTGTTTGGTCGACCTTTAGATGAATCGCGTTTTTATCTCTATTGGTTTTTATCGTGATCGTACAGTGAATCTGTTTTTCACTTTTCTGCCGATCTGTTGCTTTATAATCGGACGATGAATGCTTTAGATTAATGCGTCTTGAGAATTTGTAGAATATCTAAAATATGTTTTATTTAAAAGAAAGTGCAAGTATATACATGTGGGAGTTTTTCATCCCTTTAAGTCGGATAATTTCTGAATCTCAACTTGGTGCCTCATTAAAAAACCTTTTTAGGAAAAAGAGTGCATCCTATGATGAGATCTTTTACCATCTCTAGCTATAGTACCTTCTTAGGTTGCAGGCGTGCCATGATCTGGGAAGCTCTCGTCCCTCGTGTTCGGACAGTCTGTAGTAGCCTTTTCTAAGTACTTCTATGACTCGGTAGGGTCCTTTTCAGTTTGCTGCCAGCTTTCCTTCTCCGGGTCGAGTTGTTCTAATATCATTTCGGATTAGGATGAGATCATTCTCAGCGAAACCTCTCGGCACTACCTTTTGATTATATCTAGAAGCCATTCGATGTTTTAGTGCTTTTTCCCTGATCCGAGCTCTTTCTTGGATTTCAGGAAGTAGGTTGAGCTCTTCCCTTTGAAGTTGGGAGTTGGCTTCCTCATTGTAATGAACCACTCTAGGCGACCTTTCCTCGACCTCTACTGGGATCATTACCTCCACTCCGTATGCTAATCAAAATGGTGATTCGTTTGTGGTGGAATGTGGCGTTGTTCGATATGCCCATAGGACTTGTGGAAGTTCTTCGGCCCAAGCTCCCTTTGCATCTTGCAGTCTCCGTTTCAGCCCAGCCAATATAACTTTGTTGGCCGCTTCGGCTTGTCCATTGGCTTGGGGATGTTCGACGGAGGTGAACTGGTGTTTTATGTTTAAGTCAGCTACTAACTTTCTGAAGCCTGCGTCTGTGAATTGGGTGCCATTGTCTGTAGTGATAGAGTATGGAACCCGAAACCTTGTGACAATATTTCTATATAGGAATTTCCGGCTCCTTTGAGCAGTGGCGTTGGCTAGGGGCTCTGCCTCGATCCACTTTGTGAAATAGTCTACCCCGACTATGAGGAATTTAACTTGTCCTGATCCCTGGGGAAAGGGTCCGAGAAGATCGAGTCCCCATTTTGCAAATGGCCAAGGCGAAGTTACGCTGATGAGCTCTTCTGGCGGGGCGATGTGAAAGTTGGCATGTTTCTGGCATGGTGGGCATGTCCTTACAAACTCTGTAGCTTCCTTTTGTAGAGTTGGCCAATAAAATCCCGCCCGGAGTACTTTTTTGGTGAGAACTTGTGCTCCGAGATTATTACCACAAATGCCACTGTGTACTTCTTCTAAAACTTCCCTTGTGTTGGAGGTCGGCACACATTTTAATAGTGGTATTGAAATTCCTCTTTTATATAGGGTGTTGTTTATGATAGTGTAGTACTGAGCCTCCCGTTTTAACCTCTTTGCCTCCTTCTCATTTGTGGGGAGTGTTTCTATTTTGAGGTAATTAATTATGGGGGTCATCCATCATTGATCCTAACTTGTTATGGCTAGGATTTTTTCCTCTTTCGAGATTGACGGGTTCTGTAGCATTTCCTGGATGAGGCTTCTATTGTTGTCCTCTGGTTTGGTGCTGGCTAGTTTTGAGAGTGCATCAGCTCGGGCATTTTGTTCGCGGGGTATGTGACAGATCTTATATTCCCCGAGTTGTCCGAGCTGTTCCTTGGTTTTATCCAAATACTTTTTCATGGTGGGGTCTTTGGCTTGGTAGCTCCCTGTTATTTGTGAGGTGACTACTTGTGAATCACTGAAGATGTTGAGTTTTTGAGCTCCAACCTCCTTAGCCAGCTTTAAACCAGCTAGTAATGCTTCATATTCCGCCTGGTTGTTTGAGGCCGGGAACCCAAATTTGAGGGAAAGCTCAACTTGGGTTCCTTGGTTGCTTTCTATTATCACACCTGCGCCGCTTCCAGTCTTATTCGAGGACCCGTCCACGTAGAGATTCCATTCTGTGGGAGTTTCCAGGGTATCTGTGAATTCTGCAATGAAGTCGGCCAAGTACTGTGATTTGATGGCTGTCCGAGCTTCATATTGGAGGTCGAACTCGGATAACTCGACTGCCCATTGTAAAATTCTGCCTGCTAGATCTGTTTTCTGCAATATCCCTTTTATGGGCTGGTCGGTCCGAACCTTAATGGTGTGAGCCTGGAAGTACGGGTAAAGTCATCGAGATGTCAGTATGAGAGTATAGGCGAACTTTTCTATTTTTTGGTAGTTCAGCTCGGATCCCACAGCGCTTTACTAATGAAGTATACAGGTTGTTACCCTTTGTCGTCCTCTCGAACCAGTGCTGAGGCTACTGCCCGACTTCCTACCGCAAGGTACAATACGAGTGGTTCTTCCTCTCGTGGTCGAGTTAGGATAGGTGGTCGTCCCAGAAAATTTTTGAACTCCTGGAAGGCTTGCTCGCATTCCATTGTCCATTCGAACTTCTTTCGTTTCCTTAAAGTGGCATAGAAGGGGAAAGATCTTATCGCTGATCCCGCTAAGAATCTGGATAAGGCTGCCAATCTCCCGTTGAGTTGTTGTACCTCTCTGACACAAGTTGGGTTTTTCATGTTGAGTATGGCCTGGCATTTGTCCGGATTTGCTTCAATTCCTCTTTGTGTGAGCATGAAACCTAAGAATTTGAGCAACAACAAAGAGGAGTGTAATTGTGATATTTTTTAATTTTCTCTCCTTGTCGATCTTCCTTCTTTTTGGATTCTTTATCTTTGTATCGGTAGGAGAATCCGGATTTTGAGGTTTCTCCCAACCGAGAGTTTTCTTCCATGTTGATATATTTTTCCGCTCGCTCCTGCACCTCATCCAGAGATGTGGGATATTTCTTCGATATAGATTGGCTGAAAGGTCCCTCTCGTAGGCCATTGATGAGGCCCATGATGGCGGCCTCTGTTGGCAAGATTTGTATGTCTAGGCATGTTTTGTTGAATCTCTCCATGTAGTTGCGAAGACTTTCCCGATCTCCTTGCCTGATTCCTAGTAGACTGGGGGCATGCTTGGCCTTGTCTTTTTGGATCGAGATTCTGGCCAGGAATTTTTTGGCTAGGTCGTCAAAGCATGAGATGGACTTAGAAGGTAAATTGTCGAACCATCTAATTGCTGTCTTCGTGAGAGTCGTTAGAAAAGTTTTGCAGTGAACAGCGTCCGAGGCGTCGGTGAGGTACATTCTTCTTCTGAAGTTGCTGAGGACCTGAGGTGATGGTTGGGATCTGTAGTGCCATCATACAAAGTCATATCCGGGAGTTTGAAGTCCTTAGGAATTTTAGTTTTCATGATGTCCCTAGTGAATGGATCTTGATCTTTGCGTGAATTGTCCTCAGGGGTGGTCCGGGTAGCCTTTGCTTTGAGATCGGCTTCGAGTTGTAGGATTTTATCTTCTAACTCTCGACGTCGCCTTACCTCTCTTTGTAGATCCTTGCCAACTTCTCATTGATGCTGGCTTTCTTTTTCAAGTTACTTTAAACAATTTTGAAGTGCTTCTATTACTCCTAGATTCGATGAGTTTTTATCTCCGTTAGATTCTGGAGTATCTTTTGGTGTAGCGTCTGCGTTTTTGTGCGGCGTTCTGTCCTCTAGATCTGAATCGTGGTCGTTGTCATGGTCGTCCACCATGGGGATGGGATGACTTCCAGGTTCCCCGGCAACGGCGCCAATGTTCCGAGGGTTACCTGAAACTGTAGGTCGATCTCGGATGAGATCTTCTGTACTGGTCGGAGATGACGTGTCCGGCTGGCTGGTGGCGGCCGGAGCTGTTGTGTCTGACTTGTTGGACTGGCTGCACTTCTGATCCTTGGTCACCGGAACGTAGGGGGTACCTGCAAGAGACTCCGATGCTTAAGTTAGCACGGGTATTAAGCAGGTTTTTTGTAGAATCAGAGTATGAGTTATACCTGTGCGCTCCAGTGTATTTATAGTGGTTGTAGAGTGACCTTTCTAGATAAGATAAGTTAGTTATCTTATCTTATCTTTATCTTTGGGTTGAGGTCAGCTTATCTTCAAAGGAACCGCCCTTATCTCTATAGGCTTGGACTGCCTTTGGATTTTGGTCGTGTTCCTTGAGTTGGGCCCTTCTTTGGGATTTTCTGTCGATTTGGCCAAGCTCTTTGAGAAGAGGTCGGATAGTCTGACCTGAAGAGGTCGGTCGCTTTGTTGCTAAACATCCCGGATCAGACAGCTTGACCCAAGGTATGAACAGAACCCTAAAAAAAATTAACTCGAGACAGACTCAGAAAGTCGCTGGGATGTTAGTGTGCATGAGTAATTTCTGAAGCAAAGTTCCAACCATTGTATCTTCGAGCTTTCTTCTATTTATAGCCATCTCCTAGCCAATCAAATCAAAGTATAACCCCATATGTGTGAAAACATATGTAACTGTTCCTGCCTCTTCTGCTTTATAGTGTAATTTCCAAAAAGCAATCTTCGAAACTTAAGGTCTTCAATTTACTTCCTCAACCAACTATGCCAATCAAAATTCGAGTCAATGTCAAAATGCCTTTCTCGATTCAAGCTTCCTTCCAAGAACTCATTTACTAATCCTCGAATAACTTCCTTCATCGAAAATAATTATTTTCGACTAATACATACATAGTAACTAAATGAATTTAAAGTATTAACTTAGCAATAGCAAACAAGAGAGTACATATAGTGATACATATACACAAAATAAATTCATGATATAAATGTGTTACAGACCCGACCCTCGCACTGAAACAGTCTTTAACTCGAACACCCGAGGTCAGCCCCTTTCCTCTAACCGGCTCAAAACGGCCCCATATCCTCCAATCAATATTCAAATTCAAATACCTCCCTTATCTTAGCAAGATAAGATAAGATACGATGAGATAACTACCACTAAGCTATATAAAGGGGAGCCTAAGGCCCCCTCAGGTACGTTATTCATTCCACACCTTATACCTCTCAGGTCAATTCTGACTTGAGTATCGGAGTGTCTTTGCAAGTACCACCCCCATGGCTCCAGTCAGATAATCCGGCGACCACCCCGACTAGTAAGTCCCCGATCCATCTCATAACCCGTACCGAAACTTTCCGGTACATTAGTGCTGTCTGTAGGGACTGCCGAATCGCAGAGCCATGGCGGATAACCCCAACGAGCAATCTTTGAGCCACCACCACAACTCACATCCGCAAAGTCCAAACCCAAACACTGAGATATCACCCCTCCCACCCATGATAGGGTAACAAGCACTGTACACTACCAACCAACCCCACCCCAGCCATAACTGAGAGGAACAACCGTCCACCCCATGAAACCTGGGCTCTCGATGGCTTGGGCAAAAAAGCAGGCCAAATAATTCAAGAACTATGCCTCAAGGTGCAAAACCTCGAAGGACGAGTTACGACCAAAGAACAGTATCATGCGAAACACTGAAGCCATGTGACTTCCAAAACCCGATCTTACTGTTAAACCAGGGACAGGTCACTCGAACAGCGACACAGCAAAAGACACGACCGCAGTGTTTTTCGAAAACTAGAACACCGAGACAATAAAGACGACCGATGGCACCATCGGGAAGCCAAACGAGCTCGAAGTGAGCATGTGATAATGGGAGCCACCCTGTACACTGAAAAACTTTTAAGAGCCAAGCTTCCAAAGAGCTTCAATTAGCCCACGGACATGAAATACGATGAAACTAAAGATCCCCAGGAACATCTAACGGCCTTTGAGGCCAGGATGAACCTGGAAGGAGCCGTCGATACGGTCCAATGTACGGCCTTCCCGATAACCTTGACCGGACTCACAATCAAATGGTTCAACGCCCTCCCGAACGGCTCCAAAGCTAGCTTTCATGACATTTCGAGAAAGTTCATAGCTCAATTCACCACCAGAATCATCAAAGCTAAACACCCTATTAGCCTGCTCGGAGTCACCTAAAGGCAACACGAATCCACGAGAAAATACCTCGATAGGTTTAACACGAGTGTCTAATGGTTGACGAACTCACAGACTCGGTCGCTAGTCTTTGTCTGAGCAACGGCCTCATGAACGAGGACTTCTGGAAATACCTCACTACCAAGTCGGTCTGGACTATGCACGATCTTCAAAGCATCGCAAGGGAATATATAAACAATGAAGAGATGAGTCAAGTCGTGGCTGCCAAAACATGGTAGCACGGCAACATGGCACCTCGTAATAACCTGCCACCGAGAGAAACTCAGAAAGAGCACTCCAAGCCGACAAACACCAACGGACCACCCAGGGTGGAAAAATTCTCAACCTACACCCCCTTACCTGCTCCCATCACAGAGATCTACCACCAAATAGTGGAGCAGGGTATCCTCCTGAAGGGACGACAACTGAAAAGACAGATAGGCGACAACAAGACCTTGTACTATGACTATCACTGAGGATACGGGCATAAAACCCAAGACTACTGATGAGCGGATATTTTATAGCTTTTTGGCATCATTTTTATAAAGTTTTAGTTATGTTTTGTTTAAATTTTATTATATTTTCATAGGTTTTAGTGCTAAATTCACATTTTTGGATTCTACTTTGAGTTGTTGTGTTTTCTGATTATTTCAGGTAATTTCTGGCTGAAATTGAAGAGTTTTTGGCAAAGTCTAATTCAGAGGCAAGGAAAGCGTAGCAGATGCTATCAGATTCTGACCTCCATGCATTCAAACAAGCATTTCTGGAGCTACAGAGGTCCAAATGACGCTCTCTTAACGGAGTTGCAAAGCTAACTTCCAGAGCTTTCCAGCAATATATAATGATCTACACTTTTCTACGAAGGAGCCTACCCATATTAGGCATTGAACACCAAGGAGTTACCTCCTTTCTGGCATTCAACGCCCCAAAGGAACCTAAGACAGCATTGAACGCCACATTCCACCCCATTCCTGGCGTTCAACGCCACCAAGAGGCACAAGGTAGCGCTAATCACCTCCCCAATGGGCGTTCAATGCCCATTCCTCAAGATGGACGCCAAGCTCAGCCCAAGTACTCAATCAAAGTGGGCCAAAGAGTGGATTTTCGCACCTTTAGTCTAGTCTATCATACTTTTGTACCTCTTAGTTATTAGGTTATTGATGCGTGAGCATCTTCTCTATCTTTTCCTAGTGAATTTGCATTCAAATTACTAAGTTTAATCAAGATTTAGTTACTTTTAGCCACTATGAATGCTACTTTGAGTTGTTTGCAATTTTTGTTTATTTCAGGAAGCATTCAGATGGATTTGACAGCGAATGATGTTATCGACTCCGACCTCCTTACACTCAAATAGAAATAACTTGAGCTACAGAGGTCCAATTGACGTGATTCTAGTAGCATTGGAAAGATAACTTTCAGGGCTTTCCAATGATGTATAATAGTGCACACTTCTTCTCCAGAAAACTCTGCCTCATCCACACTGAACTTGGTTCCTTCCAAGTTTAGCGTGGACTTGAAAACTCCAAAGGAAATCATGCGCATTAACCCACGTTGAACTTGGCAAATACCAAGTTCAGCGTGGATTCAAAGGAAGGCACAAGAAACACACTGCTTCATCCACACTGAACTTGATATTTGCCAAGTTCAGCATGGACCTTAACGTACAAAGTGGTCCCCAATTCGTTCCAAAGGCAGCACGGATCAATTAAATAAATTTTGATTTAACTTTTATTATTAAAATTAGAAAAAGATATTATTTAGTTTTAGAAAATATATTTTACATTAATGAGGATTAGAATCTCTTCTCTTCAACCTGATTCCACAATTTATAGTTTACCTGAATCCTAGTTTTTCTCTCTGAACCATGAGCAACTAAACATCCACTGTTAAGGTTAGGAGCTCTGTCTATCATATGGATTGATACTATTATTTTTCTATTTTAATTCATGTACTGATTTATAATTCAAGAATTGTTTTCGTTCTTTATCTTATGAATTTGGGTAGAACGGAAGTATGACCCTTGTTCTAATTATGTTCTTGTATAACTTGGAAAAAAGCTCTTTACTTGAACAACAGCTTGAAAATAAATTCTCTTAAATTTCTAATTATCTGGACTTAACGGGATACATGACATATAATCCTCTTATATTTGGATAATTAGGATTTTTGTGGCATATAACTATAATTGAACTTTACCCTCTAATTGGAATTAAGTGACCAAGGAATTGGCAATTGATGAATTTTAGAGGAGACTAAAAAGGTCTAAGGAATTAGGGTTTAGTCACATATAGTTTGTCATGAATTAAATCTTGCATGATTAAAATAGTTAGTAAGAAAAGTCAATCCAGAAAATAGATAACTCTGAAGCCTTAACTGTTTTCTCCATATATATTTCACAACTTGTTTACTGCTTGCTTTCTGATATTTTGAATTTACTGTTTGATGCAATTGAACTCAAAACACCATTTTCTGTTTGCCTAACTAAGTAAATCACTTAACCATTGTTGTTTGATCCATCAATCCTCGTGGGATTGACCCTCATTTACTTGAGGTACTACTTGGTATGACCCGGTACACTTGCCGGTTAGTTTGTGGTTATAAATTTCGCACCAAGTTTTTGGCGCCATTGCTGGGGATTGACTGTGATTAACAACTATTAGTTGTTTGATTACTTAGATTAGGCGTTTTAGTTTTAATTTTATTTAATTGTTTCTTTATTATTTTCGAAAAATTAGTACTAATATTTTTCTTTAATTTCTGAAATTAAGTTTAGTGTCCCCTATTTATTTTTATTTCAATTTTTCCTGTTTATTTTTCTTGTTAATTTCGAATTTTTCTGTCTTAATTCTACCTATAATTTTCGAAATTTATTTATTTACTTTATTTAGTATTTTTATTTTATTATTTTACACAAGTACCTCACAGGAAATTCTCTACACTCTGACGTAGAGAGTCCCATCTTTTCTTGTCTTTTGTTTGTTTATGAGCAAGAACAAAGACAAGGAACCTCTGTTAGACTTTGATCCTGAACCTGAAAAGACTTTTAGGCGGCGTTTACAACAAGCAAGACTTTACAAAGCTGCAGAGTCCAACATGGATCATAATAATCATGCTGTTAATGCCAATGTGGCAAATCCAGTTGGGAATGAGCAACCTAGAAGAGTGCTTGGCTCTTACACTGCTCCTAATGCAGATCTTTATGGAAAAAAGTATTGTGGTACCTCCTATAGCTGCAAACAACTTTGAATTGAAGCCACAACTAGTTACTCTTGTGCAACAGAATTGTCAATATCATGGACTCCCTCAGGAAGATCCAAATCAGTTTATTTCTAATTTTTTGCAGATTTGTGACACTGTGAAGACCAATGGAGTGAATCCTGAGGTATACAAACTCATGCTCTTCCCATTTGCTGTGAAGGATAGAGCAAAACTGTGGTTAGATTCTCAACCCAAGGTGAGTCTGGATACTTGGGACAAGGTTGTCACTGGATTTCTAACTAAATTTTTCCCACCTCAAAAGCTTACTAAGCTAAGGGTGGAGGTTCAGAATTTTAGACAGAAAGATGGTGATACCCTTTATGAAGCTTGGAAGAGATTTAAGCTACTGACTAGGCAATGCCCTCCAGATATGTTCTCTAGATGGACTCAGCTGGATATCTTTTATGAGGGCTTATGTGAGATGTCCAAGATGCACTTGGATAATTCTGCAGGTGGTTCTTTGCACATGAAGAAGACACCAGAGGAGACTATTGAGCTTATTGAGTTGGTTGCTAACAACTAATACTTATATTCCTCCAACAGGAATCTTTTGCACTCTGAGACCTCTCAGAAGAGAGGCGTGTTGGAAGTGGAAGCTGTTAATGCTCTTCTTGCTCAAAATAAGCTTTTGTCTCAGCAAATAAATCTGATTGCTCAACGATTGAGTGGAATGCAAAGTTCAGCTGTCAACACTCAGAATGCCCCCCAAGAAGCCTCTTATGACATGACAGGTAATTTTATGCAAAATAAAAATTATGATTATGCTCAATTTTCTTCTGAACAGGTCAATTACATGGGAGTGCTCCTAGAAATCTCAATAACGATCCCTATTCTAAGACCTACAATCAGGGGGTGGAGAAATCACCCAAATTTTGGGTGGAGAGAGCAACCTCAGAGGCCACAGAATTCTAATAATAATTCTCAGGGTAGTTTTCAACAGAATAATTTTAATAACCACCAGTTTCAGTCATCTCAGCAAGCAACTTCTCAACCCCAGCAGATCAATGATTTGGAAGCAATATTGGCAAGTTTTAGACAGGAAACTAGAGTATCAATCAAGAACTTGGAGATTCAGATGGGTCAATTAGCCACAAAAGTTAATGAAATTGATCAGAGGACCACTAATAGCCTTCCTGGTAACACAATTCCAAATTCAAGAGAGGAATGCAAGGCTATCACCTTGATAAGTGGACAAGTGGCAAGCATGGAAGCACAAGTTAATGAGGAGCCAGTTGAAAAAGAAGCTCTAGAGGAGAAGAAGGAAGAAGTAGAGCACGTCCCTCCAAAGCGTGCGGACAACCCATTTCCAGACTCTTTTGACACTTATCCTACATTGCCAAAGGCTCCTGAGTACAAGCCTAAAATGCCATATCCTCGGAGACTTCAAAAGGAGACCATGGATAAGCAGTTTTCAAAGTTCTTAGAAGTCTTCAGAAAGTTGCAAATCAATATTCCTTTTGCTGAGGTTTTAGAGCAAATGCCTCTCTATGTCAAATTCATGAAGGAGTTGTTGTCAAAGAAGAAGCCTTTAAAGGGAGATGAGACAGTGGTCCTGACTAAGGAATGTAGTGCCATCATTCAGAATAACTTGCCAAGGAAGATGCCGGATCCAGGGAGCTTTCAAATTCCATGCACCATTGGGAGCACAACCTTTGAGAAAGCGTTATGTGGTCTGGGAGCAAGCATCAATTTAATGCCCTTATCTGTGATGAAGAAGTTGCAAATCCAATAGGCACAACCCACAAGGATAGCATTACATATGGCAGACAAATCTATAAAGCCTGCATATGGACTAATGGAGAATATCTTGGTCAAAGTGGGTAAGTTCTTCCTCCCAGCAGATTTTGTGATTTTTGACACAGAAGAGGATGAGAATGTCTATATAATTCTAGGAAGACCATTCCTAGCCACTGGAAGAGCTCTGATTGATGTGGAAGAAGGTGAATTAGTGCTTAGAGTGCGTAATGAGCAACTGGTCTTTCATGTTTTCAAAGATATATATTCAACAGGTGAAGAAGAGAGGTGCATGCAGACTGAGCTTATTGATCCAAACCTTCAAGAACCCCCTGATGATGCACAGCAAAATTTGCAGCTCAAACCTCCCTTGGTAACAATTAACAAAATTTCTCCTGACATTAAACCTAAGTTTGGTATCGGGAATGCATCATCCACTACGACGGAGGTTCCCAAAAAGAAGAAAGTACCCAAGGGATGGAGAAACAAAAAGATTCTCACTGAAGACTTCTCCCCAGGAATGAAGGTGGTGTTGACTAGCAATCTAGTGTGGACTTATACAATAAACAGAATCCTCTCTCTGGAGCATATTGAGCTACATTATAGGGGCACAAGGAGAAGATTCACAGTGAGGGGTGAAGAATTGAGCCCCTATGATCCTCCTCCTTAGAGGAGCTGACCGTCAAGCTAGTGACGGTAAAGAAGCGCTTGTCGGAAGGCAACCCGATGGCTTCGTATCCTTAGTCTATTTTCCGTAGTAGTAGTAGTTTTATTATTTATTTGATTTTATTGAATTTTTACTATTTTTCCTTTGTTTTACGTGTGTTTTGATCAAGTAGAAATTTTAGAACAGGAACCGGACACTTAGAAAAATTTTTGCCAGCCCTGGAGACATCTAATTCGGATTGGTTGGCGCCGAACTTGAAATTTCCAAGTTCGGTGCCAAGTGTTACGTGAAGGAGCGAATTGGGTTTGTATGGTCCACGCTAAACTTGGGATTTTCCAAGTTTAGCGTGGTGTGTGCATGCGAAAGTGGTAATTGGCTCTGAAAGGTCCACGCTGAACTTGAAAAATTCCACTATTAGAGAACAAAGATCACCACTATTAGAGATCTTTTGCCCTTTTTCACATTTTACTATTACTTTCTGTAAGCTATGAGCTACTAAACCTCCTAAGTTAGGGTTAGGAGCTCTACTGATTCTCATGGATTAATAATATTACTATTTCTATTTTACTACACGTTTGATTCCATTTTCTTGTGCATTCTCGTTCTTCATCTTATGAATTGAGGATGAACCGTGACACTTGGTGCACAAATTGTGAATCACACTTTTCACAACTCGTACCACTAACCAGCAAGTGCATTGGGTTGTCCAAGTAATACCTTACGTGAGTAAGGGTCGAATCCCACGGAGATTGTTGGCTTGAAGCAATCTATGGTTATCTTGTAACTCTTAGTCAGGATATCAATTATATTTATCAAGTTGAATTGCGAAAAATAAAAGAGTATGAAATAAATACTTGTTCTGCAGTAATGGAGAATATGTTGGAGTTTTGGAGATGCTTTGTCTTCTGAATCTCTGCTTTCCCCCTGTCTTCTTCTTCACGCATGCAAGGTTCCTCCTATGACAAGCTGTGTGTTGGTGGATCACCGTTGTCAATGGCTACCATCCGTCCTCTCAGTAAAAATGGTCCAGGTGCGCTGTCACCGCACGGCTAATCATCTGTCGGTTCTCACTCATGCTGGAATAGGATCCATTGATCCTTTTGCGTCTGTCACTACGCCCAACCCTTGTGAGTTTGAAGCTCGTCACAGTCATTCAATCCCTGAATCCTACTCGGAATATCATAGACAAGGTTTAGACTTTCCGGATTCTCAAGAATGCTGCCAATAGATTCTAGCTTATACCACGAAGATTCTGATTAAGGAATCCAAGAGATATTCATTCAATCGAAGGTAGAACGGAGGTGGTTGTCAGGCACGCGTTCATAGGTTGAGGAGGATGATGAGTGTCACGAATCATCACATCCATCATATTGAAGTGCGAATGAACATCTTAGATAGAAACAAGCGTGTTTGAATAGAAAACAGAAATAATTGCATTAATTCATCGAGACACAGCAGAGCTCCTCACCCCCAACAATGGAGTTTAGAGACTCAAGCCATCAAAGAGTACAAAGTTCAGATCTAAAAATATCATGAGGTACAAAATAAATCTCTAAAAATTGTTTAAATACTAAACTAGTAACCTAGGTTTACAGAAAATGAATAAACTAAGATAGTTGGTGCAGAAATCCACTTCTGGGACCTACTTGGTGTGTGCTGGGGCTGAGACTTAAGCTTCTCACGTGCCTAGGCTATTTCTGGAGTTAAATGCCAGGTTGTAACCTGTTTCTGGCGTTCAACTCCAATTTGTAACCTATTTCTGGCGTTTGACGCCAGAATGCAACATGGAACTGGCGTTGAATGCCAGTTTACATCGTCTACCCTTGAGCAAAGTATGGACTATTATATATTGCTAGAAATCCCTGGATGTCTACTTTCTAACGCAATTGAGATCGCACCATTTGGACTTCTGTAGCTCTAGAAAATCCATTTCGAGTGCAGGGAGGTCAGAATCCAACAGCATCTGCAGTCCTTTTTCAGCCTGAATCAGATTTTTGCTCAGCTCCCTCAATTTCAGCCAGAAAATACCTGAAATCACAGAAAAACACACAAAATCATAGTAAAGTCCAGAAATGTGATTTTTAATTAAAAACTAATAAAAATATAATAAAAATTAACTAAATCATACTGAAAACATACTAAAAACAATGCCAAAAAGCGTATAAAATATCCGCTCAACACAACACCAAACTTAAACTGTTGCTTGTCCCCAAGCAACTAAAAACAAAGTAGGATAAAAAGAAGAGAATATACAATGAATTCCAAAAATATCTATGAAGATCAGTCTTAATTAGATGAGCGGCGCTATTAGCTTTTTGCTTCTGAACAGTTTTGGCATCTCACTTTATCCTTTGAAGTTCAGAATGATTGGCATCTATAGGAACTCAGAATTCAGATAATGTTATTGATTCTCCTAGTTCAGTATGTTGATTCTTGAACACAGCTACTTTATGAGTCTTGGCCGTGGCCCTAAGCACTCTGTTTATACATGCCACAGACACATAACTGGGTGAACCTTTTCAGATTGTGACTCAGCTTTGCTAAAGTCCCCAATTAGAGGTGTCCAGGGTTCTTAAGCACACTCTGTTTTTGCTTTGGACCTCGACTTTAACCGCTCAGTCTCAAGTTTTCACTTGACACCTTCACGCCACAAGCACATGGTTAGGGACAGCTTGGTTTAGCCACTTAGGCCAGGATTTTATTCCTTTAGGCCCTCCTATCCACTGATGCTCAAAGCCTTGGATCCTTTTTATTACCATTGCCTTTTGGTTTTAAGGGCTATTGGCTTTTTGCTCTTGCCTTTTGGTTTAAAGAGCTTTTGGCTTTTTCTGCTTGCTTTTTCTTTTTCTTGCTCTCTTTTTTTTTTTGCATTTTTTGCATTTTTTTTTCTGCAAGCTTTGTTCTTCACTGCTTTTTCTTGCTTCAATAATCATTTTTATGATTTTCAGATTATCAAATAACATTTCTCCTTTTTCATCATTCTTTCAAGAGCCAACAATTTTAACATTCATAAACAACAAATTCAAAAGACATATGCACTGTTCAAGCATTCATTCAGAAAACAAAAAGTATTGCCACCACATCAAAATAATTAAACTATTTTAAAATTCGAAATTCATGTACTTCTTTTTCTTTTTCAGAAAACATTTTTCATTTAATAAAGGTGATAGATTCATAGGACATTCATATCTTTAAGACATAGACACTTAGATACTAGTGATCATGTAATAAGACCCAAACATAAATAAACATAAAGCATAGTAAACGAAAAACAGAGAAATAAGAACAAGGAGATTAAGGAACGGGTCCACCTTAGTGAGGGTGGCGTCTTCCTCTTCTTGAAGAAACAATGGTGCTCTTGAGCTCCTCTATGTCTCTTCCTTGTCTTTGTTGCTCCTCCCTCATAGCTCTTTGATCTGCAGTCGAATGCTCTACCACAAAACTATGGACCCTTGAGATGAACCTCTCTATCTCTCATGACTCGGGGGTGGAAGCAATTGCCTTCCTTTTCCTCTTTCTAGAGGTTTCTCCGGCCTTAGGTACCATAAATGGTTATGGAAAAACAAAAAGCAACGTTTTTTTCCACACCAAACTTAAAAGGTTTGCTCGTCCTCGAGCAAAAGAAGATAGAAGGGAGTAGAAAGAGAAGTGTGAATGAGTGGGTATGGGAGGGGAATGGTTTGAATTAGAATGGTGAGTTAGGTGGGGATCCTGTGGGGTCCACAGATCCTGAGGGGTCAAAGACTTAGCATCCCTGCTCCATTGAGGCATGCAAAACGCCCTTAGTGTGCAATCCTGGCATTTAACGCCAGACTGCTGCTTGTTTCTGGCATTAAACGCCAGCTTTTCCCTTTTCTTGGCGTTGAACGCCAACTTGGTGCTTGTTTCTGGCGTTTAACGCCAGCTTGATGCTTCTTTCTGGCGTTAAACGCCAGTTTGATGCTTCTTACTGGCGTTTAAACGCCAGTAAGCTCTTCCTCCATGGTGAGCTGTTTTAATGCTATTTTTGACTTTGCTTTGATTTTTGTGACTCCACATGATCCTCATCCTAAAGAAAACAAAAAATAAAAATGGAAAACAGAAAATTAACATAGATACAGATAATGCTCAATATTGCTTGATTCTCTGTCCATTAACAAAGATAATGCTCAATATTGCTTGATCTAGCCTCAGCCTTGAGCACTCTTGCTCAATATTGCCTTCAAGATAATGCTTGATTCTCTGTCCATTAACAAAGAACTTCTTATCAGAATCAATGTCTTGAAGCTCCACATAGCCATATGGTGACACACTTGTAATCACATATGGTCCCCTCCACCAGGATTTCAGTTTCCCAGGGAATAGCCTGAGCCTAGAGTTAAACAACAGAACTTTCTGTCCTGGTACAAAGACTCTAGATGACAGCTTTCTGTCATGCCACCTTTTTGTTTTCTCTTTGTAAAGCTTGGCATTTTCAAAAGCAGTGAGTCTGAATTCCTCTAGCTCATTCAGCTGGAGCAATCTTTTTTCTTCCGCTAATTTGGCATCAAAGTTTAGGAATCTGGTTGCCCAGTAGGTCTTATGCTCCAGTTCCACGGGCAGATGACAGGCCTTACGATACACAAGCTGGTATGGAAAGGTCCCTATATGAGTCTTGAATGCTGTTCTGTAAGCCCACAGAGCATCATCCAAGCTTCTCGTCCAATCTTTTCTACGGGTACTTACAGTCTGTTCCAGGATTCTTTTTATTTCTCTATTACAGTCTGTTCCAGGATTCTTTACTCTGCTATGGTCCGGTATGGAATTACCCTAATTCCATACCGGACCATAGCAGAGTAAAGCTATTTGTTGCAGAAGTGAGTGCCCCCATCACTAATTAGTGCTCTAGGGACACCAAACCTGCTGAAGATATGTTTCTGGAGGAACTTCAGCACTGTCTTAGTATCATTAGTTGGTGTGGCAATGGCCTCTACCCATTTGGATACATAGTCGACTGCCACCAGAATATAAGTGTTTGAGTATGATGGTAGGAAAGGCCCCATGAAGTCAATACCCCATACGTCAAACAACTCAATCTCTAAGATTCCTTGCTGAGGCACAGCGTAACTGTGAGGCAGATTACCAGCTCTCTGGCAGCTGTCACAGTTACGCACAAACTCTCGGGAGTCTTTATAGAGAGTGGGCCAGTAGAAGCCACATTGGAGGACTTTTGTGGCTGTTCGCTGACCTCCGAAATGTCCTCCATATTGTGATCCATGACAATGCCATAGGATCTTCTGTGCTTCTTCTCTAGGCACACACCTACGGATTATTCCGTCTGCACATCTCTTAAAGAGATATGGTTCATCCCACAGGTAGTACTTTGCATCAGTAATTAATTTTTTCTTTTATTTCTTGCTGTACTCCTTGGGTATGAACCTTGCAGCTTTATAGTTTGCAATGTCTGCAAACCATGGTGTTTCCTGGATGGCAAACAGTTGCTCATCCGGAAAGGTTTCAGAGATCTCAATAGTGGAGAAGGACGTCCCTTCTACTGGCTCTATTCGGGACAGATGATCAGCCACTTGGTTCTCTGTCCCTTTTCTGTCTCTTATTTCTATATCAAACTCTTGCAGAAGCAACACCCATCTTACGAGCCTGGGTTTTGAATCCTGCTTAGTGAGTAGATATTTAAGAGCAGCATGGTCAGTATACACAATCACTTTTGATCCTACTAAGTATGATCTAAACTTGTCAATGGCATAAACCACTGCAAGCAATTCTTTTTCTGTAGTTGTGTAATTTTTCTAGGCATTATTTAAAATGCGGCTAGCATAATAAATGACATGCAGAAGCTTGTTATGCCTCTGTCCTAGTACTGCACCAATGGCATGGTCACTGGCATCACACATTAGTTCAAATGGTAATGTCCAGTCTGGTGCAGAAATAACTGGTGCTGTGACCAGCTTAGCTTTCAGAGTTTCAAACGCCTGCAGACACTCTGTGTCAAACACAAATGGCGTGTCAGCAGCTAGCAGATAGCTCAGAGGTTTTGCAATTTTTGAAAAATCCTTTATAAACCTCCTATAGAATCATGCATGCCCCAGAAAGCTTCTGATTGCCTTAACATTGACAGGTGGTGGTAATTTTTCAATTACCTCTACCTTAGCTTGATCAACCTCTATTCCTTTGTTCGAAATCTTGTGCCCAAGGACAATCCCTTCAGTCACCATAAAGTGACATTTTTCCCAGTATAAAACCAGGTTAGTCTCTTGGCATCTTTTCAGAACCAGTGTCAGGTGATCAAGACAGGAGCTGAATGAGTCTCCATATACTGAGAAGTCATCCATGAAGACTTCCAGAAATTTTTCCACCATATCAGAGAAAATAGAGAGCATGCATCTCTGAAAGGTTGCAGGCGCATTACACAGCCCAAATGACATCCTTCTGTAAGCAAACACTCCAGAGGGACATGTGAATACTATTTTCTCTTGATCATAGGGATCTACTGCAATTTGGTTGTAGCCTGAATAGCCATCCAAAAAAAGGTAATAATCATGACCTGCTAGTCTTTCTAGCATCTGGTCTATGAATGGTAAAGGAAAATGATCCTTTCTGGTGGCTGTATTGAGCCTTCTGTAGTTAATACACATGCGCCACCCTGTAACTGTTCTTGTAGGAACCAATTCATTTTTTTCATTATGAACCACTGTCATGCCTCCCTTTTTGGGGACAACTTGGACAGGGCTCACCCAGGGGCTGTCAGAAATGGGATAAATAATCCCAGCCTCCAGTAACTTGGTGACCTCTTTCTGCATCACCTCCTTTATGGCTGGATTTAGCCGCCTCTGTGGTTGAACCACTGGCTTAGCATCATCCTCCAATAAGATCTTGTGCATGCATCTAGCTGGGCTTGTGCCCTTAAGGTCACTTATGGACCACCCAAGAGCTGTCTTGTGTGTCCTTAGCACTTGAAGTAGTGCTTCCTCTTCCTGTGGATTTAAAGCAGAGCTTATGATTACCGAAAAAGTGTCACCTTCTCCCAGAAATGCATATTTCAGGGATGGTGGTAATGGTTTGAGCTTGGATTTAGGAGGTTTTTCCTCTTCCTGAGGAAGTTTCAGAGGCTCTTTCAATTCCTCTGAATCCTCCAGATCAGGCTAAACATCTTTAAAGATGTCTTTCAGCTCTGATTCGAGACTCTCAGCCATGTTGATCTCCTCTACCAAAGAGTCAATAAGATCAACTTTCATGCAGTCTTTTGGTGTGTCTGGATGCTGCATGACCTTGACAGCATTCAACTTAAAACTCATCCTCATTGACTCTTAGGGTTACTTCCCCCTTTTGGACATCAATGAGAGTTCGTCCAGCTGCTAGGAAGGGTCTTCCTAGAATGAGAGTAGCACTATTGTGCTCCTCCATTTCCAGCACTACAAAGTCAGTGGGGAAGGCGAATGGCCCAACCCTGACAATCATGTCTTCAATCACGCCTGATGGGTATTTAATGGAGCCATCAGCAAGTTGGAAACATATTCGGGTTGGTTTGACTTCTTCAGTTAAACCAAGCTTTCTGATAGTGGATGCAGGTATTAGGTTGATGCTTGCCCCAAGATCACATAAAGTTGTCTTGGTGCAATTATCCTCTAATATGCATGGTATCATAAAGCTCCCGGGATCTTTAAGCTTTTCTGGGAAGCTTTTCAGAATGACTGCACTGCATTCTTCAGTGAGGAGAACTCTTTCAGTTTTTCTCCAATCCCTCTTATGACTCAAGATCTCTTTCATGAACTTGGCATAAGAGGGTATTTGCTCAAGTGCCTCTGTAAACGGAATCTTTATTATAAGAGTCCTGAGATAGTCTGCAAAGCGGACAAATTGCTTATCCTTCTCCTCTTGGCGGAGTTTTTGAGGATAAGGCATCTTGGCTTTATATTCCTCAACCTTGGTTGCTGCAGGTTTATTTCCTACAGAGGTGGTTGGGGAAGCCTTTTTAGAGGGGTTGTTATCAGCACTTGTGTGTGTCTGATCCCTCACTGGCGTTTGAATGCTAGGGGTGGAAGCTGGATTGGCGTTGGACGCCAACTCCTAACCTGTTCCTGGCATTTGAACGCCAGAACTGAGCTTCCTTTGGGCGTTTAACGCCAGCTCCTTGCCTGTTTCTGGCGTTTGAACGCCAGAATTGTTCCTCTCTGGGCTCTTACTGTCCTCAGAGGGATTTTGGATGATATTTTGCTCATCCTCTGTCAGTTGTTCTTTCATTGGCTTTCTGCTGCTCTGAAGTGAGGTATTTAATATTTTCCCACTTCTTAATTGAACTGCTTGGCACTCTTCTGTTATCTGCTTTGATAATTGCTGTTTTGTCTGATTCAATTGTGCTTTCACATTTTTATTAGCATTTTTAGTGTCTTGTAGCATCTCCTTGAATTCTGCTAGCTGTTTTGTTAGAAAACACAATTGTTGATTGAGTTCAGCAACTTGTTCTGGAGGATAAAGTTCAGTAGACACTGCTTTGGCTTCTTCTTTTATGGAGGACCCATTACTTATGTACAGATGCTGATTTCTAGCAACTATATCAATAAGCTCTTGAGCCTCTTCAATAGTTTTTCTCATGTGTAGAGATCCACCAGCTGAGTGGTCTAGAGATACCTGAGCTCTTTCTGTAAGCCCATAGTAGAAGATGTCTAATTGCACCCATTCTGAAAATATTTCAGAAGGGCATTTCTTTAGCATCCCTCTGTATCTCTCCCAGGCATTATAAAGGGATTCACCATCCTCTTGTTTAAAGCATTGGATGTCCAGCCTTAGCTGTGTCATCCTTTTTGGAGGGAAATATTGATTCAGGAATTTGTCTGATAACTGTTTCCATGTTCTTATGCTTGCTGTGGGTTGGTTATTTAACCACCTTTTAGCTTGATCTTTTACAGCAAATGGAAACAGTAACAGCCTGTATACATCCTGATCTACCTTCTTGTCACGTACTGTGTCAGCAATTTGCAAGAATAGTGCCAGAAACTCAGTAGGTTCTTCCTGTGGAAGACCAGAATACTGGCAGTTTTGCTGCACCATGACAATGAGCTGAGGATTTAGCTCAAAACTGCCTGCTTTGATGGAGGGTATACAGATACTACTCCCATATGCAGCAGTAGTGGGATTACCATATGACCCCAGAGTCCTTCTGGACTGTTCATTTTCACTTAGATCCATGATGGATAAAATGGAATTGATATGAATTGCAAAGAAAATATATTTTTAAAAAATTTTTTTTTAAAAACCGAAATTAAAATAAAATAAAATAAAATAAATGAAAAATTGACTATAATTTCGAAAATTAGAAGAAAAAGAAATAAAAGAAAATTGAAAACTAAATTAATTAATTAAAAAGATTTGAAAAAGAAAAAAAATGTGGGTGAGGGTTTTCGAAAAAATGAAGAGAGAGAAATTGGTTAGGAAGTTTTGAAAAAGATATGTCTTAAAATTAAAGATACTTGTAAGAAAATAAAATAAAATAAATGAAAAAAAGAGAAGATATGAAAAAGATTTGATTTTAAGATTTGAGATTAGAAAAGATAAGATAAGCTAGGTAAGAGAAGATAAGGACTTTAAATTAAAAAGTTTTGAAATTTAAATTTTGAAATTTGAAATTTGAACTTTGAAATTTTAAATTTTGAATTTTGAATTTTTGGAAAAGTCAACAATATAAGATAAGGATTTGAAAAAGATTTAAATTTTGAAAAGATTTGATTTTTAAATTTGAAAATTAAATTTTGAATTTTAAATTTTGAAATTTAAATTTTGAAATTTGAATTTTAAAATTTGAATTTTGAAAGTTGAAATTTGAAATTTGAAATAAGATAAGATAAGATTTTGAAAAAGATATGATTTTTTTAAAAAAAAGATTTGAATTTTGAAATTTTAAAACTAAGATAAGATAAAATAAAAAATTTTAAAATAAAATCTGAATTTTTAAAAGGAAAATTCGAAAAATCAATTAAAATAAAGGAAAAAAATATTTTTGAATTCAATGAGGAAAGAGAAAAATAATAAAAAGACACAAAACTTAAAATTTTTAGATCTAATGCTCCTTATTTTCGAAAATTTGGAGGAAAAATACCAAGGAACACCAAACATAAAAATTTTAAGATCAAAACACAAGCAAGACTCAAGAACACCTTGAAAATTCACAAGAACACGAAGAACAAAATTCAAAGACTCAAAGGACTCAAGAACATAAAAAAAGAACACCAAACTTAAAATTTTTAGAAAATCAAAAACAAATTTTCGAAAATTAAATAAAAACTAACAGGGAAACACCAAACTTAAAACTTGACACAAGATTTAATCAAAGAAAAATTATTTTTGAAAAAATTTTAGAAAGAAAGACTCAAAGGAGCAACTATTCACAAGAACATAGATACATTCAACAAATGCAAGGATTAAACAGAGAAAAAAAATTTTTTAGATACTAATAATTCGAAAATGCACAAGAAAAACAAGAAAAATCACAAAACAGAAAAAACTAAAGATCAAATAAGAAAAATTGCAAGAACAACTTGAAGATCAAGAAAGAACAATGAACACAAATTCGAAAATTTAAAGGAAAATAAAAACATGTAATTGACACCAAACTTAAAATATGAAACTAAACTCAAACAGAAAAACTCAATTATTAGTTTATAAAAATTTTCGAAAAATTTAGAAAAAAGAAAATAAGGATTTAAAGAAAATTTCAACCAAAAACAATAATAGAAGACGCAATTTTAGTGACTCTAAACTAAAAAAATAAATTTTTCCTAATCTAAGAAACAAAATAAACCGTCAGTTGTCCAAACTCGAACAATCCCCGACAACGGCGCCAAAAACTTGGTGCACAAATTGTGAATCACACTTTTCACAACTCGTACCACTAACCAGCAAGTGCAATGGGTTGTCCAAGTAATACCTTACGTGAGTAAGGGTCGAATCCCACAGAGATTGTTGGCTTGAAGCAATCTATGGTTATCTTGTAACTCTTAGTCAGGATATCAATTATATTTATCAAGTTGAATTGTGAAAAATAAAAGAGTATGAAATAAATACTTGTTCTGCAGTAATGGAGAATATGTTGGAGTTTTGGAGATGCTTTGTCTTCTGAATCTCTGCTTTCCCCCTGTCTTTTTCTTCACGCACGCAAGATTCTTCCTATGGCAAGCTGTGTGTTGGTGGATCACCGTTGTCAATGGCTACCATCCGTCCTCTCAGTGAAAATGGTCCAGGTGCGCTGTCACCACACGGCTAATTGTAACGACCCAACTTCCAATACGTCATGATCGTACCAAAAGTAAGGTGTTACTGACCTGTTTTCCTTATTAACTATTTACTATTAAGCCTTTAGTTCAATATCGCGATTCAATTTTAGTAAAAATACCAAAAATTTTTTGTTTTTATTAATTAAAATCATATAGCAAACATCACCAAGTAATAATAATCACATAATTATTAATAATAGTAATATTATACAAAAAAATTAAATAAAATTCAGGTACAACTCCTATCCCTCTGCATAAAATAAAAACCTTAAGTAGTAAGGGCGAGGGAATTCTATGAAAGAATCTCAAGTCATAACCTAACTCGTAAATAAATTCTAGAATCGCCCGCAGCTTCAAACTGAATCTTCGAACCTGTGTCACTGAAAGGGGAAAAGATTTTGGGGTGAGAACAAACCACACGTTCTCAGTAGGGAATGGGAATGCTGTAAAAGTAATGATTAACATACAAATAATTAACTCCAGTTTCCAATGTAGTTTTTTTTTTATTATCAAACCTTTTTAAAATTTCTTAAGACTTCCTTGAAGCTGTTTAAATCCTTTTCTTTAAATCATATTACTTAAATAAAGTCTCAACCGCATTAGCAATTCTTCAGCTACAAATAGCATTCCTCAACCATCACAATAACTAAGTAAATCAGCAATATAAATAATATACCCAAACCTCACTTCACAAAATACCATTCCTCAATACTTCACTAAGTTCAAAGAATCAACAAAAATATCTAATCAAACACACAAGCAAGTCACTAAGACAAACAGCACAATCACAAAGAAACAAGACAAGCAACATAAATTACAAAGAAATAAAACAAGCAAACACAATCAAATGCAGATGCGCAAATAAGGATGATGCGTGTCTGGCCCTAGTGCAGGTAATGAGCTCATCTGTCGGTTACTAACCCGCTCCCGACGTTATCCAGCAACCTCTGTCTGGATAAGGCTTTCCTATTGGCTATACCCCTGTGTACAGGAAATAACCCCTCTGCCACCACAGGGTCCACTGCACGCAGGAAATAACACATCTGCCACTGCAGGGATGTATGCCGACACACCTTCTGTATACAGGAAATAACCCCTCTGCCACTACAGAAATTGAACAGGTGGTCACGGTACTTCTGTAGCAGGAAATAACCCCTCTGCCTTACAGAAATAAAATATGGATCTGTACCGTAGGAAAGCGTTCTCAGTTATCACACCATTATCTATCTCACTGCCTCACTGCAGCAGATAATCATACAAGTATATCTGGAGTTGCCTTAATGCAACAAATGAATAAACACATCTCTTGGGTTGCCTCAAGCAACAAATGACCTTTCAACAGGTCCTCTGCTTTTTATTCTCTTTTATAATCATAAATACGCAAGCGGGACAAAACCCACGTCCTTACCAATAATTTCACAAACTGAATACCTTTCCTCAAAAGAATCAGTGTAATTATCATCATAAGTTATCATTCCCATTATTCATCTCCAGTTATATATTCTTATACAATATCTCTCTCTTTCTTTATTCAATCATGTTGTACAAACTTCACGACTTCCACTTTTGCAACCGCTTAACTCGAACCAATTTTAAAACTATTTTCTAGTTTATTTTTCTTTCAAAAGACTCAAGAAAATCATTTATTTTAAATTCGCTAAATACTTTTCAAAGCATCACCCTCTTACTAAAAGTAACCAAATAAAACTCTTTTTTAAATTTACTAACTTCCCAAAGACTCAAAACCCATCTCTTTTTACCATTCAAATTCAAATATTATTATTTCACCAAACTTCTAAGAAGATCATCCTTTATTTCAAACCTTAAAACATAACTCTTTTCATATTAAATCAAACTCAAAACATATTTCTTTCTATTCTTAATAAATCAACTCAAAACGGAATCCTTTTCGTAATAAATCCATCTTAAACATAATATTTTTTTCTCAATGAATAAAACCGAAAAACATAATTCATTTCTTTTCTTAGTAAATCAGAATAAAATAATATAATTTCCCAAATCCAAACCTTTTAAAATAACTTTTTCAATTAAAACCTCAGATTTCACAAAATTCCGGCAGCACCTCCCCTAAAACTCGGACTTAGCCACCCTTACGGGTTCCCTCTTTCTCAACATCTCATCAAACCTTTTTCAACAATTATCACAATAAATCAATCAGAAATTTAACAATCCGCAATAGTTAATAATTCAGCCATAATCCGCAACTTCCACGTACTCCATCTACCCAACTTCAATTTGATCAATTCATAAATTATTTTAACCAAAGGATTAACAATTTTGCACTTTCCAAACACCCAAAACACATTATCACCTAACTTAACCAGAATCTTAGCAATATTGACACCAAAACACATAGTATGTATTATTTACATAATTTCAGTTCTCTTATAATATGTTCACCCAAAAATTCTGCTCCATATAATTCCCAATTATCACAAGTTATCCTTATACTTTTAGAGTTACTGTTCTTATCTTTAAATTCAGATTTCATAAGATAAATTTAATAATCAAGCTTCAATCTGTTAACAGTTCTCAAACTTAATTCTAATTAATCATGAACCAACATTAACAACTACCAAAACCAATTCCAACTAGTCACAAGTCAATTTCACAGCCATTCCGATACATCACATAACTAAAAACAACAACAAGCACTTACTCTCCATAACCAGAATACAGCCACACAACTCAACTAATTCAGTATAATCACATAGAATCAGAACTTTTCAACAATCCCATCAGAATCAGAAAATACCAATATCAATTACAGCTTCAAACTAAAGCAAATCTCATCAATTAATTACTCACGACAACGAAACTAGTCAATATCGCAGCCATAACCCAAACTCAATTCACATTCGCATCCAACTTCAATCATAACTCAGAATAATCACCACAACTAACTCTTCTCAAATACATTTCATTCAATGATTAACTCTTCATATCTCAATTTAATAAGTAAACTTAAATAAATCACTAATCACAGCCACAGTTCAACCAATTCCAACCCGTCACAAATCCATTTTACAGCCATTCCAATATATTAAATTTCCAAAACAATATCAAACAATTCAAAATAATTCATTCAGGATTAGAACCTCAGTCAACTCATTCATCGCAAAAATTAATAATTCGGAATACAATTTACAACCACATCTAGTTTCAATTACAATTCAGCGTAATCAAAACCACATTCAATTCTAATAATAAATCAGAATAATCACTCCAACAAGAACACCTAATGACATTCACAGCCATAATCTAAAATTAATAAATTAATTAAAATACTAGGAAATCATCTCAATACCAAACTTAATCCAAATTTCACAACCTCAAATTAAGCTTATTCCTATCAATTAATCATGTTTATGAATTATTTGCAATTACTCACTAAACCTCATTGGCATTCATAAATTAAAACTGTTAATTTCAAATAAAATCCCCTACCTTAATTAGTCGAAATCGTATTATTTAACGTAACAATTTTCTTTATCCCCAATTTGTGGCAGGTAGTCATTCCAATACAACTGGAACGGCAGCGGCATCACCCACAACTCAAGTAGCAGCAACAGCAATTTTGGAAAGGAATTTAATAGAGGCTGAAGCAAACACAAGGGTAAAATAGAACAGATCATCAAAGGAGCAGTAATCAGAATATTGATTGTAGAACAAAACCTATCTTACCAAAAGAAATACGGGAATAGAGCAGCAGCTCTGGTACTCGGAAAAACAGAAACCAGAGAGCAGGGCATACGTCTTAGCAGCAGCAGCACCAATCCAATCGGTTAGAACAACAAGGACACCAACGAAGTAAGAACGACAAAACAAAAGAGAAGCAGAACAGAGTCGAGAATATCAGAGGAAAATACAGGATTGTTACAGAGCAACTGGGGTTCAAAGGTAGTGGTTCTCATGGCTATGACTTAACTGACTTACCATGAACGACGACGGCGACCAGGAGTTCCGGCGATAGCGGCGGCAGAGGAACAGTTCCTCCCCTGTGCGTCTCCTTTCTCACATGTCTCGTCCTCCTCTGGCTCTCCCTCTCTCCAACGACGGTGACTACTCCACTCTCCTCCACGGCGGCGCCGAAGCTCAAGATGGCAACGCGAGCTCAGGCTTCATAGACGGGACGGCGGTGATGGTAGCTCTTCCCTCTGACCTCCATTGCATCTCCCTCTCGACCCCTCTCCCTCATCCCTGTTCAACCGACACCAGGGCGGACTCCACGGAACGGCGGCGACAGGCGGAGCACGAACAGCGACGGCGACAGGAGGCACAGCGACGTCTTCTTCCTCCTGCTCTTGGCTCGGGCCCGTCTCCATCCTCTGGTTCCTTTCATGATGGTCTGACTTAAACGGCGATGGAGGTGCGACGAAGGCAGAGCGGCGCTACTCGAAGCTTTATGGACGGCGGCGACAAAGCCCTCAGCAGCAGCAATCCTGGCTCAGCAACTGCACTCTCTGTTGATCTCTTCCTCCCTCAAACGTGGCTACGACAGCAACGGCGGCACCCAACCCCCCGGCGCCGTCCTCTTCTCCTTCTTCCTCTCTTGTCCGTGTGTGAGTTTAAGTGAGGCTGAGGGTGTTACACTGAAGAGGGTGAAAGAGGGGTGGGGGTGCGGCTGAGGCAAAGGGAAGCTAGGGTTAGGGTTCCTCAATTTGGGAATTAGGGTTTCTGATTCAATTTGGGAATTTGGGGTTAGAAATTAGGAATTTTATAAAATAATAAGGATAGGTATGAATAGATATTTTGATAAAATTGGAGGGTAGAGTAATTTTAAAATCAAATATACTCTATTAAAAATATTTAGGAACATCATTTATCAATATATTTCTAAACTCAATCAATTATTTCTAATTTAAAATATAAAATGAACATATTAATCATATTTTTATAAAATATAGTTTTAAACTCAATATTAATTATTCAAATCAAATGGTATAATTTTTCATTATTTTTCTATCACCGGAACATTAATTTCAAATTGTAAAATAAATAATAATAAAAATTGTATAAAAATATTAATTGACTTAAACTTAAAGTATTTATAAATATCAATCTAATCATTTTTAATAAAATCATATTCTAGGAGTTCAAATTAATAACATAATTTATTCAAAATAGAATTAAATTATACAATTCTTCTTATTTTTTAATTATCAAAATTATAATTTTAATTATACTAAATATCTAATAAAGATTATATAAAAATTCTAATTAATTTAAACTTCAATTATCATGAAACTCTATTTAATTACCTTTAGTAAAATAATTTTCTTAAAATAAGATTATCAACAAATATAATAAATCACAAATAACTAATCATTTGATTTTCAAAAACTAGGGTTGTTACACTAATCATCTATCGGTTCTCACTCATGCTGGAATAGGATCCATTGATCCTTTTGCGTCTGTCACTACGCCCAACCCTTGTGAGTTTGAAGCTCGTCACAGTCATTCAATCCCTGAATCCTACTCAGAATACCACAGACAAGGTTTAGACTTTCCGGATTCTCAAGAATGCTGCCAATAGATTCTAGCTTATACCACGAAGATTCTGATTAAGGAATCCAAGAGATATTCATTCAATCGAAGGTAGAATGGAGGTGGTTGTCAGGCACGCATTCATAGGTTGAGGATGATGATGAGTGTCACGAATCATCACATCCATCATATTGAAGTGCGAATGAACATCTTAGATAGAAACAAGCGTGTTTGAATAGAAAACAGAAATAATTGGATTAATTCATCGAGACACAGCAGAGCTCCTCACCCCCCAACAATGGAGTTTAGAGACTCATGCCGTCAAAGAGTACAAAGTTCAGATCTAAAAATGTCATGAGGTACAAAATAAATCTCTAAAAGTTGTTTAAATACAAAACTAGTAACCTAGGATTACAGAAAATGAATAAACTAAGATAGTTGGTGCAGAAATCCACTTCTGGGATCCACTTGGTGTGTGCTGGGGCTGAGACTTAAGCTTCTCACGTGCCTAGGCTGTTTCTGGAGTTAAACGCCAGGTTGTAACCTGTTTCTGGCGTTCAACTCCAATTTGTAACCTGTTTCTGGCGTTTGACGCCAGAATGCAACATGGAACTGGCGTTGAACGCCAGTTTACGTCCTCTATCCTTGAGCAAAGTATGGACTATTATATATTTCTGGAAAGCCCTGGATGTCTACTTTTCAACGAAATTGAGAGCGCATCATTTGGACTTTTGTAGCTCCAGAAAATCCATTTCGAGTGCAGGGAGGTCAGAATCCAACAGCATCTGCAGTCCTTTTTCAGCCTGAATCAGATTTTTGCTCCACTCCCTCAATTTCAGCCAGAAAATACCTGAAATCACAGAAAAACACACAAACTCATAGTAAAGTCCAGAAATGTGATTTTTAATTAAAACTAATAAAAATATAATAAAAATTAACCAAATCATATTGAAAACATACTAAAAACAATGTCAAAAAGCGTATAAAATATCCGCTCATCACAACACCAAACTTAAACTGTTGCTTGTCCCCAAGCAACTAAAAACAAAGTAGGATAAAAAGAAGAGAATATACAATGAATTCCAAAAACATCTATAAAGATCAGTCTTAATTAGATGAGCGGGGCTATTAGCTTTTTGCTTCTGAACTGTTTTGGTATCTCACTTTATCCTTTGAAGTTCAGAATGATTGGCATCTATAGGAACTCAGAATTCAGATAATGTTATTGATTCTCCTAGTTCAGTATGTTGATTCTTGAACACAGCTACTTTATGAGTCTTGGCCGTGGCCCTAAGCACTCTGTTTATACATGCCACAGACACATAACTGGGTGAACCTTTTCAGATTGTGACTCAGCTTTGCTAAAGTCCCCAATTAGAGGTGTCCAGGGTTCTTAAGCACACTCTGTTTTTGCTTTGGACCTCGACTTTAACCGCTCTGTCTCAAGTTTTCACTTGACACCTTCACGCCACAAGCACATGGTTAGGGACAGCTTGGTTTAGCCGCTTAGGCCAGGATTTTATTCCTTTAGACCCTCCTATCCACTGATGCTCAAAGCCTTGGATCCTTTTTATTACCCTTGCCTTTTGGTTTTAAGGGCTATTGGCTTTTTGCTCTTGCCTTTTGGTTTAAAGAGCTTTTGGCTTTTTCTGCTTGCTTTTTCTTTTTCTTGCTCTCTTTTTTTTTTACATTTTTTTTCTGCAAGCTTTGTTCTTCACTGCTTTTTCTTGCTTCAAGAATCATTTTTATAATTTTTCAGATTATCAAATAACATTTCTCCTTTTTCATCATTCTTTCAAGAGCAAACAATTTTAACATTCATAAACAACAAATTCAAAAGACATATGCACTGTTCAAGCATTCATTCAGAAAACAAAAAGTATTGCCACCACATCAAAATAATTAAACTATTTTAAAATTCGAAATTCATGTACTTTTTTTTCTTTTTTAGAAAATATTTTTCATTTAAGAAAGGTGATGGATTCATAGGACATTCATATCTTTAAGACATAGACACTAGAGATACTAATGATCATGTAATAAGACCCAAACATAAATAAACATAAAGCATAGTAAACGAAAAATAGAGAAATAAGAACAAGGAGATTAAGGAACGGGTCCACCTTAGTGAGGGTGGCGTCTTCCTCTTCTTGAAGAAACAATGGTGCTCTTGAGCTCCTCTATGTCTCTTCCTTGTCTTTCTTGCTCCTCCCTCATAGCTCTTTGATCTGTAGTCGAATGCTCTACCACTGAACTATGGACCCTTGAGATGAACCTCTCCATCTCTCATGACTCGGGGGTGGAAGCAACTGCCTTTCTTTTCCTCTTTCTAGAGGTTTCTCCAGCCTTAGGTGCCATAAATGGTTATGAAAAAACAAAAAGCAACGCTTTTTTCCACACCAAACTTAAAAGGTTTGCTCGTCCTCGAGCAAAAGAAGATAGAAGGGAGTAGAAGGAGAAGTGTGAATGGGTGGGTATGGGAGGGGAATGGTTTGAATTGGAATGGTGAGGTAGGTGGGGATCCTGTGGGGTCCACAGATCCTGAGGGGTCAAAGACTTAGCATCCCTGCTCCATTGAGGCATGCAAAATGCCCTTAGTGTGCAATCCTAGCGTTTAACGCCAGACTGCTGCTTGTTTTTGGCATTAAACGCTAGCTTTCCCCTTTTCTTGGCATTGAACGCCAACTTGGTGCTTGTTTCTGGCGTTTAACGCCAGCTTGATGCTTCTTTCTGGCGTTAAACGCCAGTTTGATGCTTCTTACTGGCGTTTAAACGCCAGTAAGCTCTTCCTCCATGGTGAGCTATTTTAATGCTGTTTTTTACTTTGCTTTGATTTTTGTGACTCCACATGATCCTCATCCTAAAGAAAACATAAAATAGAAATGGAAAACAGAAAATTAACATAGATACGGAAAAATTGGGTTGCCTCCTAATAAGCACTTCTTTATTGTCTTTAGCTGGACCCTGCTGAGCTTTTAATCTAGCCTCAGCCTTGAGCACTCTTGCTCAATATTGCCTTCAAGATAATGCTTGATTCTCTGTCCATTAACAATGAACTTCTTATCAGAATCAATGTCTTGAAGCTCCACATAGCCATATGGTGACACACTTGTAATCACATATGGTCCCCTCCACCGGGATTTCAGTTTCCCAGGGAATAGCCTGAGCCTAGAGTTAAACAACAAAACTTTCTGTCCTGGTTCAAAGACTCTAGATGACAGCTTTCTGTCATGCCACCTTTTTGTTTTCTCTTTGTAAGGCTTGGCATTTTCAAAAGCAGTGAGTCTGAATTCCTCTAGCTCATTCAGCTAGAGCAATCTTTTTTCTCCAGCTAATTTGACATCAAAGTTTAGGAATCTGGTTGCCCAGTAGGCCATATGCTCCAGTTCCACGGGCAGATGACAGGCCTTACCATACACAAGCTGGTATGGAGAGGTCCCTATAAGAGTCTTGAATGCTGTTCTGTAAGCCCACAGAGAATCATCCAAGCTTCTCGCCCAATCCTTTCTACGGGTACTTACAGTCCGTTCCAGGATTCTTTTTATTTCTCTATTAGAGACTTTAGGTTGCCCATTTGTCTGTGGATTATACGGAGTTGCCACCTTGTGACTAATTCCATACCGGACCATAGCAGAGTAAAGCTGTTTGTTGCAGAAGTGAGTGCCCCCATCACTAATTAGTGCTCTAGGGACACCGAACCTGCTGAAGATATGTTTCTGGAGGAACTTCAGCACTGTCTTAGTATCATTAGTGGGTGTGGCAATGGCCTCTACCCATTTGGATACATAGTCGACTGCCACCAGAATATAAGTGTTTGAGTATGATGGTGGGAAAGGCCCCATGAAGTCAATACCCCATACGTCAAACAACTCAATCTCTAAGATTCCTTGCTGAGGCATAGCATAACTGTGACGCAGATTACCAGCTCTCTGGCAGCTGTCACAGTTACGCACAAACTCTCGGGAGTCTTTATAGAGAGTGGGCCAGTAGAAGCCACATTGGAGGACTTTTGTGGTTGTTCGCTCACCTCCGAAATGTCCTCTATATTGTGATCCATGACAATGCCATAGGATCTTCTGTGCTTCTTCTCTAGGCACACACCTACGGATTATTCCGTCTGCACATCTCTTAAAGAGATATGGTTCATCCCACAGGTAGTACTTTGCATCAGTAATTAATTTTTTCTTTTATTGCTTGTTGTACTCCTTCGGTATGAACCTTGTAGCTTTATAGTTTGCAATGTCTGCAAACCATGGTGTTTCCTAGATGGCAAATAGTTGCTCATCCAAAAAGGTTTCAGAGATCTCAATAGTGGAGAAGGACGTCCCTTCTACTGGCTCTATTCGGGACAGATGATTAGCCACTTAGTTCTCTGTCTCTTTTCTGTCTCTTATTTCTATATCAAACTCTTGCAAAAGCAACACCCATCTTATGAGCCTGGGTTTTGAATCCTGCTTTGTGAGTAGATATTTAAGAGCAGCATGGTCAGTATACACAATCACTTTTGATCCTACTAAGTATGATCTAAACTTGTCAATGGCATAAACCACTGCAAGCAATTCTTTTTCTGTGGTTGTGTAATTTTTCTAAGCATCATTTAAAATGCGGCTAGCATAATAAATGACATGCAGAAGCTTGTTATGCCTCTGTCCCAGTACTGCACCAATGGCATGGTCACTGGCATCACACATTAGTTCAAATGGTAATGTCCAGTCTGGTGCAGAAATAACTGGTGCTGTGACCAACTTAGCTTTCAGAGTTTCAAACACCTGCAGACACTCTGTGTCAAACACAAATGGCGTGTCAGCAGCTAGCAGATTGCTCAGAGGTTTTGCAATTTTTAAAAAATCCTTTATAAATCTCCTATAGAATCCTGCATGTCCCAGAAAGCTTCTGATTGCCTTAACATTGGCAGGTGGTGGTAATTTTTCAATTACCTCTACCTTAGCTTGATCCACCTCTATTCCTTTGTTCGAAATCTTGTACCCAAGGACAATCCTTTTAGTCACCATAAAGTGACATTTTTCCCAGTTTAAAACCAGGTTAGTCTCTTGGCATCTTTTCAGAACCAGTGTCAGGTGATCAAGACAGGAGTTGAATGAGTCTCCATATACTGAGAAGTCATCCATGAAGACTTCCAGAAATTTTTTCACCATATCAGAGAAAATAGAGAGCATGCATCTCTGAAAGGTTGCAGGCGCATTACACAGCCCAAATGGCATCCTTCTGTAAGCAAACACTCCAGATGGACATGTGAATGCTGTTTTCTCTTGATCATGGGGATCTACTGCAATTTGGTTGTAGCCTGAATAGCCATCCAAAAAGCAGTAATAATCATGACATGCTAGTCTTTCTAGCATCTGGTCTATGAATGGTAAAGGAAAATGATCCTTTCTGGTGGCTGTATTGAGCCTTTTGTAGTCAATACACATGCGCCACCCTGTAACTGTTCTTGTAGGAACCAATTCATTTTTTTCATTATGAACCACTGTCATGCCTCCCTTTTTGGGGACAACTTGGACAGGGCTCACCCAGGGGCTGTCAGAAATGGGATAAATAATCCCAGCCTCCAGTAACTTGGTGACCTCTTTTTGCACCACCTCCTTCATGGCTGGATTTAGCCGCCTCTGTGGTTGAACTACTGGCTTAGCATCATCCTCCAATAGGATCTTGTGCATGCATCTAGCTGGGCTTATGCCCTTAAGGTCACTTATGGACCACCCAAGAGCTGTCTTGTGTGTCTTTAGCACTTGAAGTAGTGCTTCCTCTTCCTGTGGATTTAAAGCAGAGCTTATGATTATCGGAAAAGTGTCACCTTCTCCCAGAAATGCATATTTCAGGGATGGTGGTAATGGTTTGAGCTCGGGTTTAGGAGGTTTTTCCTCTTCCTGAGAAAGTTTCAGAGGCTCTTTCAATTCCTCTGAATCCTCCAGATCAGGCTGAACATCTTTAAAGATGTCTTCCAGCTTTGATTCGAGACTCTCAGCCATGTTGATCTCCTCTACCAAAGAGTCAATAAGATCAACTTTCATGCAGTCTTTTGGTGTGTCTGGATACTGCATGGCCTTGACAGCATTCAACTTAAACTCATCCTCATTGACTCTTAGGGTTACTTCCCCCTTTTGGACATCAATGAGAGTTCATCCAATTGCTAGGAAGGGTCTTCCTAGAATGAGAGTAGCACTCTTGTGCTCCTCCATTTCCAGCACTACAAAGTCAGTGGGGAAGGCGAATGGCCCAACCCTGACAATCATGTCTTCAATCACGCCTGATGGGTATTTAATGGAGCCATCAGCAAGTTGGAGACATATCCGGGTTGGTTTGACTTCTTCAGTTAAACCAAGCTTTCTGATAGTGGATGCAGGTATTAGGTTGATGCTTGCCCCAAGATCACATAAAGCTGTCTTGGTGCAATTATCCTCTAATATGCATGGTATCATAAAGCTCCCGGGATCTTTAAGCTTTTCTGGGAAGCTTTTCAAAATGATTGCACTGCATTCTCAGTGAGGAGAACTCTTTCAGTTTTTCTCCAATCCCTCTTATGACTCAAGATCTCTTTCATGAACTTGGCATAAGAGGGTATTTGCTCAATTGCCTCTGCAAACAGAATCTTTATTTCAAGAGTCCTGAGATAGTCTACAAAGCGGGGCAAATTGCTTATCCTGCTCCTCTTGGCGGAGTTTTTGAGGATAAGGCATCTTGGCTTTGTATTCCTCAACCTTGGTTGCTGCAGGTTTATTTCCTACAGAGGTGGTTGGAGAAGCCTTTTTAGAGGGGTTGTTATCAGCACTTGTGTGTGTCTGATCCCTCACTGGCGTTTGAATGCCAGGGGTGGAAGCTGGATTGGCGTTGGACGCCAACTCCTTACCTGTTCCTGGCGTTTGAACGCCAGAACTGAGCTTCCTTTGGGCGTTTAACGCCAGCTCCTTGCCTGTTTCTGGCGTTTAAACGCCAGAATTATTCCTCTCTGGGCTCTTACTGTCCTCAGAGGGATTTTGGATGATATTTTGCTCATCCTCTGTCAGTTGTTCTTTCCTTGACTTTCTGCTGCTCTGAAGTGAGGTATTTAATATTTTTCCACTTCTTAATTGAACTGCTTGGCACTCTTCTGTTATCTGCTTTGATAATTGCTGTTTTGTCTGATTCAATTGTGCTTCCACATTTTTATTATCATTTTTAGTGTCTTGTAGCATCTCCTTGAATTCTGCTAGCTGTTTTGTTAGAAAACACAATTGTTGATTGAGTTCAGCAACTTGTTCTGGAGGACCAAGTTCAGTAGACACTGCTTTGGCTTCTTCTTTTATGGAGGACCCACTACTTATGTACAGATGCTGATTTCTAGCAACTATATCAATAAGCTCTTGAGCCTCTTCAATAGTTTTTCTCATGTGTAGAGATCCACCAGCTGAGTGGTCTAGAGATACCTGAGCTCTTTCTGTAAGCCCATAGTAGAAGATGTCTAATTGCACCCATTCTGAAAACATTTCAGAAGGGCATTTCCTTCAAACAACCATCTTTTCCAATCACCTGACTAAGATCTATAAGATAGCCATTGCTTGCTCAATCCTACAATCTCCGTGGGATTCGACCCTTACTCACCTGAGGTATTACTTGAACGACCCGGTGCACTTGCCGGTTCATCTGTGCGAAACTTTCGGAGTTTAATTTCGCGCACCAAATTTGTGGCGCCGTTGCCGGAGATTGTTCGAGATTGACAAACTACCAGACTATCTTGTTGCTTAGATTAGGTATTCTTTAAGGTTTAGTACTCTTTTAATTGTGTCTCTTGTTTTCTTTTTCAAAAATTTTTCAAAACCTTTTCTTTTCTTTATCTTTTGTTTGAGTCTTGTGTCAATCTTTAAGTTTGGTGTCTTTTTGGTGTTTCTTTGCTTTTCTGTCTTTAGTTTTTTGAAAAATTGTTCTTGAGTGTTCTTCATTGTGTTCGAATTGTTCTTGATATTATTCTTTGTTTGATCTTAAAATTTTTAAGTTTGATGTCTTTTAGTTGTTTTTCCTTTAATTTTCAAAAAATTAGTATCATTTGATCTTAAATTTTTAAGTTTGGTGTGTTTTAGTTGTTTTTCTTTTTCTTTAGAATTCGAAAATCAAAAAATATTTCTTTTGTCTTTATTCAAATTTTCGAAATATTTACTATCTTTTTTTATCTTGATTTAAAAATTTTAAGTTTGGTGTTTTCTTGTTAGTAAAGTTTAAATTTTAAATTTTAAATTTTAAATCTTATTTTTTCAAATCTTTATCTTATCTTTTTTATCTTTCTTTAAATTTCAAAAATCCTATCTTATTTTATTTTAAATTCAAATTTTAAAATTCAATTTCAAAATTTAAAATTCAATTTTCAAATTTTAAAATCAAATCTTTTTCAAAATTCAAATTTCAATTCTTATCTTTCCAAAACTTTTTCAAATCTTTATCATTTTTTTACTTGAAATCCTTCCTATCTTATCTTCTTTTAAAATTTAAAATTTTAAATTCTTATATTTTCAAATCTTTACTATCTTTTGAATTTGATTTTCAAAATCTTTAAATCTTTAAATCTTATCTTTCTTATTCTTTTTAAAATCTTTTATCTTATCTTTCTTTTTAAATTTTAAAACTTACTTATCTCATCTTCTTTTTAAATTTAAACTTTTAATTTTCAATTCTCTACTTTCTTTTAAAATTGAATTTCAAAATCAAATCTTTTATTTTCAATTCTTGTTTATTAGTTAGTTACCTGTTTTACCTTACTCTCTTTCTTTTTTCTTTCTCTTTCTTCTTTTTCAAGCCCTCGTAACTACTTTCTCTTTCTTCTTTTTCGAAAACTTCATCTCTCTTTCCCTCCCTATTTTCGAAAATATCTTCTCTTTTCTCTCTATTAATTTTCGAAAACTATCCTTATTAAAGGACATCTTCTTTTCTTTTCCTCTTAATCTATCTCTCTAACAAAGGACCTCTATACTTTGACATAGAGAATCCTTTCTTCTTCTCTTCTTGCATTCTTTTTTTTTTTGTTTATGAGCAGGAACAGGGATAAAGAATCCCTCTTTGATCCTGATTCTGAATCTAAGAGGACTCTAAGGAGGCGTTTACAATAAGTTAGAGCACAACACTCCGGAGGAAACCTCACAAGCTTTTCGAACAAGAAGCTGAGAATACAGACATGACAGCCAATCCCAACACTCGCCCTCGCCGACGTCATCACCTCACCCTCGCCGTCATCATCGCCTCGTCGTCGCTCTTGTCTCGCTATACCTCCTCCTCGCCGTCGCACCTCGTCTCGTCATTTGTTTTGGTAATTATATTTATGGATTTTTAGTTCTTGTAAATTGAAAGGGTTAAGTACGATTTTGGTCCCTAAGGTAGGGGTCGAAAATTTATTTCGTCCCCTGCCTTTTTTCGCTACAAAATAGTCCCGAAGGTTTAACTAAGTTTTAAAATTGTCCTTCGGACGAAAATACTCTTCCCCCTTCATCCCAAATCAACCAACATCAATAGAAGCAGAACAGAAGCCCAAGCTAAGCCAGAATCCACCACCACCACCACCACCACCTTATCATCATTATCAGAACTTCCCCAAAATCAACTAAAATTAACTAGAAGCAGAATAGAAGCCCAAACTGAACCAGAACCCGCCACCACCACCACCATTATCATTGATGCGTGAGCATCTTTCCTATCTTTTCCTAGTGAATTTCCATCTAATTTGTTGAGTTTAATTAAGAATTAATTATATTTTAGCCATTGTGGATGCTATTTTGAGTTTCGTGCAAATTTATTTATTTTAGGTAGCATTCGGATGGATTTGATGAAGTTCTGCAGAGAAAGAGAAGAAACCAAGGAGATGGCAGCGAGGAGCGACGTGCACGCGTGACTGACGCGTGGGCGTGATCTGGAAGTATCCATGGCAACGCGTACGCGTGACTGACGCGTTCGCGTGATTTGAAGATTTGCTCAGCAACGCGTCCGCGTGACTCGCGAAAAAAGACCATCGACGCGTGCGCGTGACCGACGCGTACGCGTGACATGCGCCACGTGCAGAAAATGTGGAAAAATACTGGGGGTGATTTTTGGGCTGTTTTGACCCAGTTCTTAGCCTAGAAATCACATATTAGAAGCTGTAGAATTGACAAATCAAGTGGTCCCCACCCATCAGCTGAAGACTTGTTAATTAATTCGAATTTAAATTCAAATATTATTTTAGGAAAAGATATTATTTTAATTTTAATTTTAGAATTTTGATTTTTAAATTATTAGGATTAGTTATAAAAGGGATCCCAACAGGGTGGTTCCAGCACAATATTCCACAACATTATTCCATACAAATTTACATTCCATATTCCATGAGCAACTAATCCTCCATTGTTAAGATTAGGAGCTCTGTCTATTGTATGGATTGATAATATTATTTTTCTATTTTAATTCATGTTTTGTTTTATATTTCAATAATTGTTTTCGTTCTTCATTTTATGAATTTGGGTGGAACGGAAGTATGACCCATGTTCTAATTGAGTTCTTGTATAACTTGGAAAAGCTCTTTACTTGAACAATAGCTTGAAAACATATTATCCTGAATTTCTAATTGTTTGTATTTAACGGGATACGTGACATATAATCCCTTTATTTTTGGATAATTAGGATTCTTGTGGCATATAAACTAGAATTTGATCATTACCCTCTAATTGGAATTGATTGACCAAGGAATTGGCAGTTGATGAATTTTAGAGGAGACTAGGAAGGTCTAAGGAATTAGGGTCTAGTCACAAATAGTTTGCCATGAATTAAATCTTACATGATTAAAATTAGTTAATAAGAAAAGTCAATCCAGAAAATAGAAAACTCTGAAGCCTTAAATGTTTTCTCCATATTTTATTCCCAACTTATTTATCTGTCTATCTTTAATATTTTTGCTATTATTTAATATCTTTGAACTCTCAACACTATTTTCTATTTGTCTAACTAATCCTATCAATTGCTATTGTTGCTTAATCCATCAATCCTCGTGGGATCGACCTTTACTCACGTAAGGTATTACTTGGTACGACCCGGTGCACTTGCCGATAAGTTAGTGGGTTATAAATTATGCACCAAGTTTTTGGCGCCGTTGCCGGGGATTGATAGTGATTAACAACTATTCGTTGTTTGATTGCTTAGATTAGATAATTTTTTTTATATTTTTTATTATTAATTTTTATTTTGCATTTTTTTACGTTACTTTTTCTTTTTTTTTTCGTTTACATAATTTTTTCCTTTTCTTTTTTGTTTACCCCCTCCCCTTTATACCGTAACTTTTTTTTATTTCATTTTTATTATTTGATAAAAAAATAATAATAATAATAAAAAATATATTTAAATAAATAAAATAGCACTAAAATTTATTTTTTTTCTGAATTTAAGTTTGGTGTTACCGGTTAATTTTATTTTAATTTTTCTGTTTATTTTTTCTTTTAAATTTTTGAATTTTTTTAGTATTTTTATTTTATTATTTTACACAGGTTACCTCACAGGGACTTCTCTGCACTCTGACGTAGAGAGTCCCATTTTTTCTTGTTTTCTGCTTGTGTATGCACAGGAACAGAGACAAAGAACATCTCTTAGACTTTGATCCTGAACCTGAAAGAACTTTCAGGCGACGTTTATAACAAGCAAGACATTGCAAGACTGCAGAATCCATTATAGCAAATGATAACGCTAATGCCAATGCGGTAAATCCGAATGGGGATGATCAACAGAGGAGAGTGCTTGGTTTTTATTCTGCTCCTACTGCAGATCTTTATGGAAAGAGCATTGTGGTGCCTCCTATAACTGCAAACAACTTTGAGTTGAAGCCACAATTGGTCACCCTGGTGCAACAAAATTGCCAGTATCATGGTCTTCCTCACGAAGACCCGAATCAATTTATATCTGATTTTTCTACAGATATGTGATACTGTGAAGACAAATGGAGTGAACCCAGAGGTGTACAAACTCATGCTTTTCTCGTTTGCTCTGAGGGATAAAGCAAAGCTATGGCTAGATTCACAACCAAAGGAGAGTCTGAATACTTGGGACAAGGTTGTTATAGAGTTTCTCACTAAATTTTTCCCACCAAAAAAGCTGACTAAGCTTAGGTTAGAGGTTCAGACCTTCAGACAGAAGGAGGGAGAAACACTTTATGAAGCCTGGGAGAGATACAAGCTACTGACTAGGCAATGCCCTCCGGACATGTTCTCCAAATGGACCCAACTAGATATCTTCTATGAAGGCTTGGGTGAGATGTCCAAGATGAGCTTAGATACTTCTGCAGGCAGTTCATTGCACAAGAAGAAGACACCAGAGGAGACTATTGAGCTGATTGAATTGGTTGCAAGCAACCAATATTTATACTCATCTAACAGGAATCCTATGAACTCTGAGACCCCCCCGAAGAGAGGCGTGTTGGAAGTAGAAGCTGTTAATGCTCTTCTTGCTCAGAATAAGCTGATGTCTCAGCAAATAAATCTACTTACTCAACAGATGGGTGGCATACAAGTCTCAGCTATCAACACCCAAAATCCACCACAGGAAGTCTCCTATAACATGAAAGGTAACTTTATGCAAAATGATAATTATGATTATGCTCAACCCTCTTCTGAATAGGTGAATTACATGGCGAGTGGTCCTAGAAATCCCAATAATGATCCATATTCTAAGACATACAATCAGGGGTGGAAGAATCACCCAAATTTTAGGTGGAGAGATCAACCTCAAAGACCTTAGAACTTTAACAATAGTTCTCAGGGCGGTTTTCAACAGAACAACTATAATAACCGCCAATTTTAGTCTCAGCAACAACAACCACCTCAGCAGGAAAATTCTAAATCCCAAGAAGATTCTAATTGGGAGATGATGATGAGTTTCATGCAAGAGACCAGAACCTCCATTAGAAACTTGGAGGTGCATATGGGTCAAATGAGCAAGCAATTACCTGAAAGGTCTTCAAATACATTCCCTGGTGATACAGTGGTGAACCTAAGAGAAGATTGCAAGGCTATTCAATTGAGAGAAGTGGTAAGGTAGCTGGTTCTGAGACCAAGGTCAATGAAGATCTAGTTGAAAAGGAAACTCCAGAGGAGAAGAAGGAAGAAGTAGAGCACGCCCCTCCTAAGCGTGCAGACAACCCGTTTCCTGACTCTCTTGACACTTATCCCACCTTACCAAAGGCCCCTGAATACAAGCCAAAAATGCCATATCCTCAGAGGCTTCAGAAGGCGTCCAAAGAAAAGTAATTCTCTAAATTTTTAGATGTCTTCAAGAAGCTGCAGATCAACATACCTTTTGCAGAGGCTCTGGAGCAAATGCCTCTCTACGCTAAATTTATGAAAGAGTTGTTTGTAGAACCTATGCACAATTACTCAAGAGGGGGGGGTGAATTGAGTATTGCAACAATAATGAATCTTTTTGCGGAAGTTAAAGACAATATATAAAAGTGTTATTGTACTAGTATTTTTCCAAGAGCTTAACTCAATTGCTAAGCATTTATAAGGAGCTTTTACTTTCCAATAGACACCAACTCAAATAAATTGATCAAGCTTTTCACCAATCGGACTTAAGCCATTCCTTAAGTACTTACGAAGCTACTTTTCGATCACAATTTATTTGCTCAAAGATAAAAGACAATAATATAGAAGAGATGAGTTTAGAGAGATGCAAACGCTATTTAGAGTGGTTCGGCACAATCCTTGTCCTACGTCCACTTTCTTTCTCAATCGCTATTGAGAAGTTCCACTATTGCCAAGCTTCAAGGTGCTCGCGCAAAACCTTTTACAATCCGAGTCCTTAGTTTCTAACACCTCACGGTATATGATCACCACTCGTATACTAACCTACTCCACTTAGAGATACCTTCTCTAAGATTTGCCTTGAGTACTTAGTATACTTCTTTGGTATCCTCACCGACTATAGTGTTTATAACTCTTGACTCAACCTTGGAGATCACACTCCAATTTACAAAGTGTACAAGAAAACAATTCTCAAAGAATTGTTGAGATGAAATGAGTACTCTCTAGAAGAGTGTATGATTACAAGTTTAGCACTATTGAACCAATTGATATTGCTCTCTCAAATTGTGTATTATAACACCTTAAAAAAGTGTAGAATGAAAGAATATGAACAAGATAGTTTGGAAATACTCACATGTGTGAAATAAGGCTTTAATCCATCTATTTATAGACTTCCCAAACCTTAGAAACGTTGGGGAGTTAATGGGATGGAGCCGTTTTGTTAAAACTAGCCGTTTTTTATGTTTTTGAATCATTTGCATCGATGCATAACACTTTGCATCGATGCAAATGTGTCTTTGAAGCTGAAATTTGAATTTTCAGCTAGGTTGCATCGATGCAAACATCTTTGCATCGATGCAACAAGTCGTTGCATGCTTTGCATCGATGCAAGATGAGTGTGCATCGATGCAAACCTTAAAGAATGGCTTAAAATCACTTCAAACTACTTAGGATTGATCTCAAACTTGTTAGAGTCAATTCCTATGCTTTTGTACCTTTGAAAACAAGTTTTTAAACCATTTGGCTAGCATCGAATTGCAAGATGTGCATCAAAACATTTTGTGAGTGTGTGTTGAGAGATTTAGCAATTGGTTCTTAACAAGAAGTTACCTAAGTCCTAAGACACTATACTTGTCTTCAAATGTTGTGGACTTGAGTTTCTTGTTGTTGTTGTGTTGCTTTCAACTCTTCATTCCTCAACGTTGAATGTTGGTTGATCTTTCAATATGCTTGTTCATTCAAGTTGTTTGTTGGTTTGTCTTTCATGTCGTTTGTTGGTTTGTCATTCATCAAAACCTATGAATACAAACTTCGCATACAAGCAACATGATTTACAATTTCCCCCTTTTTGATAATGACAAACCAATTTTGAGGATATGCATTTATAAATGATTTTGAAAGCAACAATAATGCACTTTGTTTTATAGAAAGCTTTGGAGAAGACTTCACAAAAAAAAAATTTTGCAGGAGTTCCCCCTAAATATGTGCATTTGTTCCCTTAATGGGCGTTTATCAAAGAAAACAATTTAGATATCAAAGTTTTTGCTTAGCGGAAGTCTTTTTGAAAACATTGTTTCGCAAACTTATTTCTTCTTTTCAAATCCTTAAACTTCTTCTTTTTCAAAAGTTTAAAATTTCAAATATCCTCAAACTTCTCTTCCCCCTTTTGACATTATCAAAAAGAAAGGATTTTGAAATGTGTCATAGAAGCATGTATAAAACAATGAAAATAGATATTTCCCCCTTTCAAAAAGAATTTGATTTCCTCTTTTTATATATAAAAAGCATGCATAATTCCCCCTAAAGAAGTGAAATATATTAAAGCATGCACATTAACTTAAAATAGGGGTACCAAGCCTATTTTGAGTTATTCACCAAATAAGCATACAAGCATTAATCATTAAACAAATTTATGAAGGAAATATCAAAGTATTTAAACCATAATAGAAATCCTTAGCTTACTAGGAGTTAGTTTAACAATTCATATAATCAAATAAACATAATATAAACTTCAATTTGTTGATCCTCCATTGTTTATAATCTTCAAATTCTTCAATCTACCTCATTCATCAACTCATAAGCCTACAAAACAATGGCTAATTGGATATCTCCAATGCTTAAGTTAGTAAGAGATACAAAAATAGCAATATAAATACAATGAATCCAAACAAATCATATTAGATTAGAATCCAGGATACCAAGTTCATTTCGGATGTTAAAAAAACTTTCTTTACATAAAGGTTTAGTGAAGATGTCCGCTAGTTGTTTACTAGTTTCGACAAATTCAATAACCACATCACCCTTTTCAACATGGTCTCTTATGAAGTGATGTCTAATCTCAATATGCTTGGTTCTTGAATGTTGAACCGGATTCTTGGTTAAATTTATTGCACTAGTATTATCACATTTGATAGGAATGTGATCAAGCATGAGTCCATAGTCCACAAGTTGTTGTTTCATCCATAAAATTTGGGCGCAACAACTACCGGCGGCTACATACTCGGCTTCGGCGGTAGACAAGGCTACACTTACTTGTTTCTTACTATGCCATGAAACAAGAGAGTTTCCTAGCAAGTGACAAGTGCCGCTAGTGCTTTTCCTATCCAATTTGCAACCGGCAAAATCGGAATCGGAATAACCAATCAAATCACAAGTGGATCCTTTCGGATACCACAATCCAACATTTAATGTTCCTATGAGATACTTCATAATCCTTTTCACCGCACTTAAGTGAGATTCCTTAGGATTAGTTTGGTATCTCGCACACATGCATACACTAAACATGATATCTGGCCTACTTGCCGTTAGATAAAGCAATGATCCTATCATGCCTCGATACTTCTTTACATCTATGTTTTTACCTTGTTCATCTTTGTCAAGGTAGCAAGTAGTGCTCATTGGTGTGTCCATTGCCTTAGCATTGTCCATTCCAAATCTTTTGAGCAATTCCTTGCAATATTTGGTTTGGCCAACGAAAGTTCCTTCTTTTCCTTGTTTGATTTGAAGACCAAGGAAGAAGTTGAGTTCGCCCATCATGGACATTTCAAATTCACTTTGCATGAGGTTTGAGAAAAACTTGCAAAGTGATTCGTTAGTTGAACCAAATATTATGTCATCGACGTAAACTTGTACCAAAAGGATATTTTTGTTTTCAATCATGATAAATAAAGTTGTATCAACCTTCCCTCTTCTAAAACCCTTTTCTATTAAAAACTTGCTCAAACGTTCATACCAAGCTCTTGGAGCTTGTTTAAGACCATAAAGAGCTTTCTTGAGTTTAAAAACATGATTAGGATTTTCATAATCCTCAAAACCGGGAGGTTGTTCAACATATACTTCTTCTTGAATGAAACCATTAAGAAAGGCACTCTTAACATCCATTTGATAAAGTTTGAAGTTATAAGAGGATGCAAAAGCAAGTAACATCCTAATAGCTTCTAATCTAGCTACGGGAGCATAAGTTTCGTCATAATCAATGCCTTCCTCTTGATTATAACCTTTAGCTACTAATCTAGCTTTGTTTCTAACAATTGTACCATTTTCATCGAGTTTATTTCTAAAAACCCATTTTGTTCCGACAATTGTTTGATTACTTGGTTTAGGCACCAATTCCCAAACGTCATTTCGTTTGAATTGGTTAAGCTCCTCTTGCATTGCCATAACCCAATGTTCATCATCAATTGCGGACTCAATGGTAGATGGTTCAATTTGAGAAACAAAAGCACTATATGTAAATAAATTTCTAAAAGAGGATCGAGTTGTTACCCCTTTCGAAACATTACCAATGACGTTGTCTAGAGGATGATCCTTTGAAGTACGCCAGTCCTTTGGAAGTGCATTTATTTGTGCTCGTGATGGTTCAATTTCTTCAACTTGAACACTATCCTTTGTTGTAGAGGCTTCATTTAAATCTTTTTCTTTGTCTTCACCATTCAAATTTAGTGAATCAAAGTTTTCTACATTTTCATCAAAATCTTTTCTAGCACAACAACGGTTAGTTTCATCAAAAGCTACATGAATACTTTCTTCCATAGTCATGATGCGTTTATTATATACTCTAAAAGCTTTGCTAGTTAAAGAGTAGCCTAAGAAGATTCCTTCATCAGCCTTAGCATCAAATTTGCCTAAGTTATCTTTTCCATTATTTAGAATAAAGCATTTACAGCCAAAGACGTGAAGGTGGGAAATATTTGGCTTTCTTCCTTTGTACAATTCGTACGGTGTTTTCTTAAGAATAGGTCGAATGATAATCCTATTCATAACACGCGGTACTAACCGCATCCGCCCAAAAGTACTTAGGAATATTAGCCTCATTGAGCATAGTTCTCGCCATTTCTTCTAAATGACGATTTTTCCTTTCAACCACACCATTTTGTTGTGGTGTTCTAGGAGAGGAAAAATTATGCTCAATGCCATTTTCTTCACAAAAAGTTTCAAAAAGATTGTTTTCAAATTCTCCACCATGATCACTTCTAATAGATGATATATGCAAATTCTTTTCATTTTGAATAACTTTGGCTAATCTTTTGAATGCTCGAAATGCATCACTCTTGTTTGCTAGGAACAAGGTCCATGTAAATCGAGAGTAATCATCAACAATAACTAAAGCATAGTAATTGCCACCAAAGCTCATAGTCCTAGAAGGACCAAATAAATCCATGTGCAAAAGTTGTAATGGCCTTGTTGTTGAAACAATGTTTTTGGATTTAAAAGAGGCCTTTACTTGTTTTCCCTTTTGACATGCGTCGCAAAGGACGTCGTTTTCAAAACGTAGCTTTGGTAAGCCAATTACTAACTCTTTAGAGACCAACTTGCTAAGATGGTCCATGTTAGCATGAGCTACTCTACGATGCCATAACCAAGTTTCATCATTTTTACTAACAAGGCATTTCACATCATTTGAGGAAACTTCATTTAGATTAATCATGTATACATTGTCAACACGGTGCCCAATTAGCACAATTTCATTAGTGTCTTGCCTTTTTATCAAACAACATTTTGAATCAAAGGTGACTAAGTTTCCTTTGTCACAAAGTTGGCTAACACTAATGAGATTATGTTTGAGACCTTTGACAAGTATAACATTATCTATGGAGGTAGAAGAATTTTTACCAACTTTTCCAACGCCGATTACTTTGCCAGTGTTGTTGTCTCCATAGATCACGTTTCCTCCGTTTGTAGGCTCTATTGCGGTGAACTTTGATTCATCGCCGGTCATGTGTTTGGAGCATCCACTATCAACATACCAATTTGTATCCTTAGCTCCAACACGTACCTTTTCTTCGCTTGCCATTAAGCAAAGATTTGCAACCTCGTCGTCATCGGAGTCGGATTCATCCTCGTTCTCCCATGATATGTATGCTTTCTCCTTCTTCTTAAATTTCTTGTTTTTGTCCTCCTTTTGAAGTTTTGGACAATTGGGTTTAATGTGTCCAACTTCTCCACACTCATAGCATTTTGGTACCTTTGTTTTGCTCTTGAAGTTTTTCTTCATTGCAAACTTATTGAATCTTTTTAATAAGAGTTCAAATTCTTCATCTCCTTCTTCTTCATTATCATCACTCTCTTCTTGTAGTGATGTTGTTTTAAGGGCGAGACTTTTCTTCTTGCTTTCTTCACCTTTTTGTCTATTTAGCATAGTCATTTCATAGGTGAGAAGATTACCTCGTAGTTGATCAAATGTAAGTTGATCATAGAGCCTTCCTTCCACAATGGCGTTCACTTTGGAGTTCCATTTTGGTGTAAGGCTTGTAAGCACCTTGGTCACAATTTGTTTATCATTGTATTTTGTGCCAAGCATGCTTAGGTTGTTGAAGATCTTGGAGAGTCTTTCAAGAGCTTCTTCAATGCTCTCTTCATCTTTCATTTTAAAATTTTCCCATTCATGAACCAACATAAATACCTTTGATTCTTTAACGTGGTCGGTTCCTTCGTAAGTGATTTGGAGTTTATCCCAAATCTCTTTAGCGGTTTCACATGTAGAGATCTTCATATAATCATGCTCGTTAAGTGCACAATGAATGAAGTTGATGGCTTTATCATTCATTGCCACTTTCTTCCAATCATCGTCACTATATTCATCTTCTCCTTTCGGTACTTGCTTTAAGACGGAGACTCCTCCTTCTTTAGCGCTTGTTGTCTTTGTTGGAATGTGATTTCCATTCTCAATCACTTTCCAAATTCTCACATCTTGAGAACGGATCCAAATTCTCATCTTATTTTTCCAATAAGAGTAATTTGTTCCGCTAAAAAGAGGAGGTCTAGCGGTTGAGTTACCTTCACTAGTGTTGTTGTTGTTAAAGCTTGTGCTTGCCATGATCTTTTCCCTTAAACGGTTAAGTCTTTCAAAGGGTTAAGCTCTGATGCCACTTGTAGAACCTATGCACAATTACTCAAGAGGGGGGGGTGAATTGAGTATTGCAACAATAATGAATCTTTTTGCGGAAGTTAAAGACAATATATAAAAGTGTTATTGTACTAGTATTTTTCCAAGAGCTTAACTCAATTGCTAAGCATTTATAAGGAGCTTTTACTTTCCAATAGACACCAACTCAAATAAATTGATCAAGCTTTTCACCAATCGGACTTAAGCCATTCCTTAAGTACTTACGAAGCTACTTTTCGATCACAATTTATTTGCTCAAAGATAAAAGACAATAATATAGAAGAGATGAGTTTAGAGAGATGCAAACGCTATTTAGAGTGGTTCGGCACAATCCTTGTCCTACGTCCACTTTCTTTCTCAATCGCTATTGAGAAGTTCCACTATTGCCAAGCTTCAAGGTGCTCGCGCAAAACCTTTTACAATCCGAGTCCTTAGTTTCTAACACCTCACGGTATATGATCACCACTCGTATACTAACCTACTCCACTTAGAGATACCTTCTCTAAGATTTGCCTTGAGTACTTAGTATACTTCTTTGGTATCCTCACCGACTATAGTGTTTATAACTCTTGACTCAACCTTGGAGATCACACTCCAATTTACAAAGTGTACAAGAAAACAATTCTCAAAGAATTGTTGAGATGAAATGAGTACTCTCTAGAAGAGTGTATGATTACAAGTTTAGCACTATTGAACCAATTGATATTGCTCTCTCAAATTGTGTATTATAACACCTTAAAAAAGTGTAGAATGAAAGAATATGAACAAGATAGTTTGGAAATACTCACATGTGTGAAATAAGGCTTTAATCCATCTATTTATAGACTTCCCAAACCTTAGAAACGTTGGGGAGTTAATGGGATGGAGCCGTTTTGTTAAAACTAGCCGTTTTTTATGTTTTTGAATCATTTGCATCGATGCATAACACTTTGCATCGATGCAAATGTGTCTTTGAAGCTGAAATTTGAATTTTCAGCTAGGTTGCATCGATGCAAACATCTTTGCATCGATGCAACAAGTCGTTGCATGCTTTGCATCGATGCAAGATGAGTGTGCATCGATGCAAACCTTAAAGAATGGCTTAAAATCACTTCAAACTACTTAGGATTGATCTCAAACTTGTTAGAGTCAATTCCTATGCTTTTGTACCTTTGAAAACAAGTTTTTAAACCATTTGGCTAGCATCGAATTGCAAGATGTGCATCAAAACATTTTGTGAGTGTGTGTTGAGAGATTTAGCAATTGGTTCTTAACAAGAAGTTACCTAAGTCCTAAGACACTATACTTGTCTTCAAATGTTGTGGACTTGAGTTTCTTGTTGTTGTTGTGTTGCTTTCAACTCTTCATTCCTCAACGTTGAATGTTGGTTGATCTTTCAATATGCTTGTTCATTCAAGTTGTTTGTTGGTTTGTCTTTCATGTCGTTTGTTGGTTTGTCATTCATCAAAACCTATGAATACAAACTTCGCATACAAGCAACATGATTTACATTGTTGACCCACAAGAGGAATTGGAAGGAGCAAGAAACCGTGGTGTTAACCAAGGAATGCAGTGCTATTATTCAACACACCCTTCCTGAGAAGATGCCAGACCCAGGAAGCTTTGTCATTCCTTGTACCATTGGAGAAGTCGGCGTTCAGAGAGCTTTATGTGATCTTGGAGCTAGCATCAACCTCATGCCACTTTCAGTGATGAAAAAGCTTCAAATTGAGGAGGTAAAACCTACTCGTATTTCTCTTCAACTTGCTGATCTTTCTATTAAATTACCTGTGGGTGTGGTTGAAGATTTACTTGTTAAAGTAGGACCATTGATTTTTTTTGTTGATTTTGTTATATTAGACATGGAAGAGGAGGTAAAACCCTCTATTATACTTGGTAGACCATTTTTAGCCACAGGTAGAGCTCTGATTGATGTGTAAAAGGGTGAATTAACCCTGAGGGTCAATGAAGAACAGGTGGTCCTAAATGTTTTTGAAGCCCTCAAGCACCCCAATGATTCTGAGGGGTGTATGAAAATAGATGTTATTGAACCACTTGTTCAAGAAGTACTGGAAACTGAGGTACTTGATGATGTTCTAGATCATATTTCTGAGTGTGAATTAGTTGAAGTTGACGATTCACCACCCCAAAAGGAGCTGATGAACACGCCAATCAAGGAGGAGGAAGCCCCCAAGCTTGAGCTCAAACCCTTACCCCCTTCTCTAAAATATGTGTTCTTGGGTGGAAATGATTCATATCTAGTAATTATTAGCTCTTCCCTGAAGCCTGAAGAGGAAGAGGCGCTTGTTTCAGTGCTCAAGAGCCATAAAACAGCTCTTGGGTGGACCATTAGTGACTTGAAAAGGATTAGTCCAACCAAGTGTATGCACAAAATCCTCCTTGAAGATGATGCCAAACCAGTTGTGCAACCACAAAGGAGACTCAATCCAACTATGAAAGAGGTGGTCCAAAAAGAGGTAATGAAATTATGGGAAGCAGGTATTATTTACCATATTTCTGTTAGTCCTTTGGTAAGTCCTGTGCAGGTAGTTCCCAAGAAAGGAGGGATGACAGTGATCAAGAATGAAAAGAATGAGCTTATTCCTACAAGAACAGTCACAGGATGGAGAATGTGCATAGACTATAGGAGGCTCAACACTGCTACAAGGAAGGATCATTTTCCCCTGCCTTTCATTGATCAGATGCATGAGAGGTTAGTTGGTCATGCTTTTTACTGTTTTCTAGATGGATATTCTGGATATAATCAAATTGCAGTGGAACCTCAAGACCAAGAAAAAATAGCATTTACATGCCCCTTTGGAGTATTTGCCTACAGGAGAATGCCATTTGGACTTTGCAATGCTCCAGCAACTTTTCAGAGGTGTATGCTTTCAATTTTTTCTGATATGGTTGAAAAGTTTATAGAGATATTTATGGATGACTTTTCTGTTTTTGGTAATTCTTTTGAATCCTGTCTTAAACATTTATCTCTTGTCTTGAAATAGTGTCAAGAATAAAACCTTGTTTTAAATTGGGAAAAATGCCATTTTATGGTTACAGAAGGCATTGTTCTTGGACACCGGATTTCAAGTAAGGGGATTGAGGTTGACAGAGCAAAGGTGGAGGTAATTGAAAAATTACTACCACCAACTAATGTTAAGGCAATTAGGAGTTTCTTGGGTCATGCAGGATTTTATAGAAGATTTATAAAGGATTTTTCTAAAATTGCTAAACCGTTGAGCAACCTGTTGGTTGTTGATATTCCTTTTATCTTTGATTCTGATTGTCTGCATGCTTTTGAAACTCTGAAAGCAAACCTTACCTCTGCTCCCATTATAGCTCCCCCTGACTGGGATTTACCATTTGAATTAATGTGTGATGCTAGTAATTTTGCTATAGGAGCTGTTTTAGGACAAAGGCATGGTAAGCTTGTACATGTCATTTATTATGCCAGTCGTGTGTTAAATGATGCTCAAAAGAATTACACAACTACAGAAAAGGAATTATTAGCTGTTGTGTATGATTTTGATAAGTTTAGGTCCTATTTACTTGGTTCGAAGGTTATTGTTTATACTGACCATGCTGCTTTGAAGTACCTTCTAACCAAGTAGGATTCTAAACCAAGATTAATCAGATGGGTGTTGCTCCTTCAAGAGTTTGATATTGAGATAAAAGACAGGAAAGGGTCAGAAAATCAAGTAGCTGACCATCTCTCCAGAATTGAGCCTGAAGCAGGAGTACAACCACCCACAGCTGTGACTGAGACATTTCCAAATGAGCAATTGTTCCTCATTCAACAGGCCCCATGGTTTGCAGATATTACAAATTATAAGGCCGTGAATTTTATTCCAAGGGAGTACAGCAGGCAACAAGTAAAGAAGCTATTAACAGATGCCAAGTACTACATTTGGGAGGAACCATACCTTTTTAAAAGGTGTTCAGATGGTATAATCAGGAGATGTGTCCCAGATGATGAAACACAACAGATTCTTTGGCACTGTCATGGTTCTGAATATGGAGGCCACTTTGGTGGTGAAAGGACAGCTACAAAGGTCCTTCAGAGTGGGTTTTACTGGCCGACTCTCTTCAGAGATTCAAGAAAATTTATGAAGCACTGTGACAGATGTGCAAAAGTCACGAATCTCCCTGCCAACCATGAAATGCCACAGCAGGGGATTCTTGAGGTTGAGCTGTTTGATGTGTGGGGTATTGATTTCATGGGACCGTTCCCACCCTCACATTCAAACACCTATATTCTAGTGGCCGTTGATTATATGTCCAAGTGGGTGGAGGCTGTAGCTCTACCCACCAATGATGCCAAGGTGGTAATGAGCTTTCTTCAGAGATATATCTTCAGCCGGTTTGGTGTCCCAAGGACACTCATTAGTGATGGAGGAAGTCACTTCTGTAATAGACAGCTGGACTCTCTTCTGCAGAGATATGGAGTTCGTCATAAGGTGGCAACCCCCTATCACCCTCAGACAAGTGGACAGGTTGAAGTTTCCAACAGGGAACTTAAGAGGATTCTAGAGAAGACCGTCAGTGTTTCAAGAAAGGACTAGTCTAGGAAGCTTGATGATGCTCTCTGGGCATACCGGACAGCATACAAGACTCCCATTGGCATGTCCCCTTATCAGTTGGTCTATGGCAAAGCCTGTCACTTGCCAGTTGAGCTGGAACACAAGGCTTACTAGGCAATCAGGTATCTAAATCTTGATTCAAAAGCTGCAGGAATTAAGCGAATGCTTCAGTTGAATGAGCTTGATGAATTCAGATATTCAGCTTATGAGAATGCCAAGCTCTATAAGGAAAAAACCAAGTTACTGCATGACAAGAAGATTGCCATCAGAGTCTTTGAGCCAGGACAGAGAGTGCTTCTATATAATTCAAGGCTCAAATTATTTCCCGGGAAGCTGAAATCCCGGTGGTCAGGACCGTTTTTGGTTACCAGAGCTTCACCATATGGTCATGTGGAAATACAAGAAGAGAATTCTGATAAGAAATTTACAATGAATGGCCAGAGGTTGAAGCACTATCTTGGAGGCGAGATTGATCGCCAGAGGTCCACTCATCTGCTGAACTAGCAGAACTACCGTCAAGCTAGTGACGTTAAAGAAGCGCTTGTCGGGAGGCAACCCGATAATTTCGTATCCTTAGTTATTTTTCGTAGTATTGGTTTCCTTATTTATTTGATTTTTATTAAGTTCTTACTAATTTTCTGATCATGCAGCTACTTTATAACAGGAACCGAACACCTTATATAAAAAAAAAAGCACCCGACGCGCAAGCATCGCTGACGCATAGGCGTCATCTAGGGGTGCGAGACAAATAAAAAAGGTTACAGAGAGTTGCGCAAGAGTGGTGCCAGAATGAAGCCTTTCGCATAAACAAGCCCACGCGGACGCGTACCCCACGCGTGCGCGTCATTCATGATTTTGGCACTCCACGCGTCCGCGTCATCGACGCGTACGCGTGACTTTGCAAATCGGCGTAAAAAGGTGTTTGGGCAGAGAGTTATGCTGGCTTAGGGTTGGAAGTGTGCTAAACGCACAAAATTGCCCACGCGTATGCGTCCCTGACGCGTGCGCGTCATTTGACCAAACGGACATCCACGCGTGCGCGTCCACGACGCGAACGCGTCATATGCTAATATTGGTTCCCTAGCCACGCGAATAGAGAGTTGCGCGTGCGCGCGGCTGGCTTCGCGCGAATTGCGAAAGACCCAAGGCACACGGACGCGTGCCTGACGCTGACACGTCATTAAGAAAATTCCGCGACCCACGCGTACGCGTGCCGTACGCGTACGCGTCGCCTTCGCCACCCAGTTTTGATTTTCTTTCTCCCTTTCCCAATCCTAATTCTCTCTTGTTCTTTTATCCTTTTATTTTTTTTCTTTCCTCATAATATTTGTCTCTTTTGATTTTCAGTTCTTCTTTGCTTGAGGACAAGCAAACTTTTAAGTTTGGTGTTGACGCTTCGCTTAAGGGTTTTCTGTTTATTCCTATGGCACCAAAAAGGAGGTGAATAATCTTCATAGAGGAGCACAACCAGAAGAACAAAATGATTGCTAGGATAACTAAGGTGGTCGAGTTCCTTTCATTCTATATTCCTTCCCGCTTTACTATGTTATGTTCCGGTTTTCTACTATTTTGCTTTGTCTGCTGCATGATCCTTTATTAGTTAGAATCCTAGGACTAGTTTAGTTTTTCCTATTGCTTTAATTCTGAAAAGATGTCTCATGTATTACTCACTGAGCTTAAATCCAAATAAAAAAATACAAGAGTGATATATTGCATGAGAATTTGAGTTTAATTTTTAGAGTAGTCTCATTTACTTAGATGTGGTGGTATTTTCTGTGATTCTGAATGAATGCTTGAACAATGCATATTTTTGATAGTGAAGTTTATGAATGTTAAAATTGTTGGCTCTTGAAATAATGATGAAAAAGAGAAATGTTATTGATAATCTGAAAAATCATAAAATTGATTCTTGAAGCAAGAAAAAGCAGTGAAAAACACAAAGCTTGCGAAAAATAATAATAATAATAATAATAATAATAATAAAATAAAAAAAAGCAAGCAGAAAAAGTCAATAACCCTTTAAACTAAAAGGCAAGGGTAAAAAAGATCCAAGGCTTTGAGCATTAATGGATAGGAGGGCCCAAAGGAATAAAATCCTGGCCTAAGCGGCTAAATCGAGCTGTCTCTAACCATGTGCTTGTGGCGTGAAAGTGTCAAGTGAAAAGCTTGAGACTGAGCGGTTAAAGTCGTGGTCCAAAGCAAAAAGAGTGTGCTTAAGAACTCTGGGCACCTCTAACTGGGGACTCTAGCAAAGCTGAGTCACAATCTGAAAAGGTTCACCCAGTTATGTGTCTGTGGCATTTATGTATCCGGTGGTAATACTGAAAAATAAAATGCTTAGGGTCACAGCCAAGACTCATAAAGTAGATGTGTTCAAGAATCAACATACTGAACTAGGAGAGTCAATAACACTATCTGAATTCTGAGTTCCTCTGGATGCCAATCATTCTGAACTTCAAAGGATAAAAGTGAGATGCCAAAACTATTCAGGATTGCAGTTGTAAACCCCACTATCAGAAGAGACATGAGCTTAATCGGACTCTCATTCCTATGCAAATTCACATCCTAAGCTTATATTAGTATTGGTTGCTTGAGGACAAGCAACAGTTTAAGTTTGGTGTTGTGATGAGTGAGCATCTTTCCTATCTTTTCCTAGTGAATTTGCATCTAATTTGTTGAGTTTAATTAAGAATTAATTATATTTTAGCCACTATGGATGCTATTTTGAGTTTCGTACAAATTTATTTATTTTAGGTAGCATTCGGATGGATTTGATGAAGTTCTGCAGAGAAAGAGAAGAAACCAAGGAGATGGCAGCGAGGAGCGACGCGCACACGTGACTGACGTGTGGGCGTGATCTGGAAGTATCCATCGCGACGCGTACGCGTGACTGACGCGTTTGCGTGATTTGAAGATTTGCTCAGTGACGCGTCCGCGTGACCGACGCGTCCGCGTGACTCGCGAAAAAAGACCATCGACGCGTGCGCGTGACCGACGCGTACGCGTGACATGCGCCACGTGTAGAAAATGTAGAAAAATACTGGGGCGATTTCTGGGTTGTTTTGACCCAGTTCTTAGCCCAGAAATCACAGATTAGAAGCTGTAGAATGGACAAATCAAGTGGTCTCCACCCATCAGCTGAAGACTTGTTAATTAATTCGAATTTAAATTCAAATCTTATTTTAGGAAAAGATATTATTTTAATTTTAATTTTAGAATTTTGATTTTTAAATTATTAGGATTAGTTATAAAAGGGATCCCAACAGGGTGGTTCCAGCACAATATTCCACAACATTATTCCATACAAATTTACATTCCATATTCCATGAGCAACTAATCTTCCATTGTTAAGATTAGGAGCTCTGTCTATTGTATGGATTGATAATATTATTTTTCTATTTTAATTCATGTTTTGTTTTATATTTCAATAATTGTTTTCGTTCTTCATTTTATGAATTTGGGTGGAACGGAAGTATGACCCATGTTCTAATTGAGTTCTTGTATAACTTGGAAAAGCTCTTTACTTGAACAATAGCTTGAAAACATATTATCCTGAATTTCTAATTGTTTGTATTTAACGGGATACGTGACATATAATCCCTTTATTTTTAGATAATTAGGATTCTTGTGGCATATAAACTAGAATTCGATCATTACCCTCTAATTGGAATTGATTGACCAAGGAATTGGCAGTTGATGAATTTTAGAGGAGACTAGGAAGGTCTAAGGAATTAGGGTCTAGTCACAAATAGTTTGCCATGAATTAAATCTTACATGATTAAAATTAGTTAATAAGAAAAGTCAATCCAGAAAATAGATAACTCTGAAGCCTTAACTGTTTTCTCCATATTTTATTCCCAACTTATTTATCTGTCTATCTTTAATATTTTTGCTATTATTTAATGTCTTTGAACTCTCAACACTATTTTCTATTTGTCTAACTAATCCTATCAAACGCTATTGTTGCTTAATCCATCAATCCTCGTGGGATCGACCCTTACTCACGTAAGGTATTACTTGGTACGACCCGATGCACTTGCCGGTAAGTTAGTGGGTTATAAATTCCGCACCAATCATCATGGTCATCATCATCATTATTAGGAGAACAATGGATAATGGAATCATAAGAAGAAATATAAGAAGAAGAAGAAGAAGAACAATGATAACGGAATCATAAGAAGAACAACAAAACTCAGAACCCACCACCACCACCTGCACCTAGAACTCAGAAAATTGGAACTCAAAAAATCAGAACAATCAAAACTCAGAACCACCAACAAAACTCAAAACTAAAATTCTTTCCCTTTTATTAACAAAACACAGATGCAATTAAAATAATAAAAAAATCTCCAAATTCATTTTCAATTAGGGTTAAGTACGATTTTAGTCTCTAAGATAGGGGTTGAAAATTTATTTCGTCCTTAGCTTATTTTTCGCTACAAAACGGTCCCAAAGATTTAACTTAATTTTAGAATCGTCCTTTTTACCAAATTTTTTATTTTTATTTCAAAAATACCCTTAACAATTTTTTTAAAAAAAAAAAAAGAAAAGAAACACGAGTTAAGGGAAATGGAGGAGGGTATCAACTGGAGGGCGGTTGGGTTTTGGTTCAGGGAGAAGAAGGGGAAGGGAAGGGAAGGGGAAGGGGAAGGGTCATCGCCACCACTCCTCGCCGCTGCCGCTGCCGCTCTTCGCCGCCGCCGCTCCTGCTCCTCCTCATTCAGTCCTCGCCACTAGATCTCAACGTGAGGGTGGACATTGCGTGCCACGAGCCATTTTTGCTCCTCCTCCTCGCCCTCGCCGACGTCATCGCCTCACCCTCGCCGTCATCGTCGCCTCGCAGTCGCTCTCGTCTCTCCGCACCTCCTCCTCGCCGTCGCACCTCGTCTCGCCGCACCTCTTCCTCGCCGTCGCACCTCGTCTCGTCGTTTGTTTTGGTAATTATATTTATGAATTTTTTGTTCTTGTAATTGAAAATGAATTTGGAGATTTTTTATTATTGTAATTGGATCTGTGTTTTGTTATTAAAAGGGGAAGAAATTTAGTTTTGAGTTTTGTTGATAGTTCTGAGTTTTAATTGTTCTGATTTTTTGAGTTTCGATTTTCTGAGTTCTGGGTGGGGGTGGTGGTGGTGGCTTCTGAGTTTTGTTGTTCTTTTTATGATTCCGTTATCATTGTTGTTGTTCTTCTCCTTCTTATATTTCTTCTTATGATTCCATTATCCATTGTTCTTCTTCTTCTGATGATGATGATGATGATGACCATAATGATAATGGTGGTGGTGGTGGTGGATTTTGGTTTAGTTTGGGCTTCTGTTCTACTTTTGGTTAATTTTGGTGGATTTTAAAAAAGTTCTGATAATGATGATGATGATCATGATGATAATGGTGGTGGTGGTGGCGGTGGTGGTGGTGGTGGGTTCTGGTTCAACTTGGGCTTCTGTTCAGCTTCTGTTGATTTTGGGAAGAAGGGAGAAGGGTATTTTCGTTCGAAACACAATGTTAAAACTTAATTAAACATTCGGGACCATTTTGTAGTTAAAAAAAGGCAGGAGACGAAATAAATTTTCAACCCCTACCTTAGGGACCAAAATCGTACTTAACCCAAAAAATAATTATCAAATATACAAAGTAATTTTTTTATAGGTATTTGTATTTAACGAAGAATTTAATTTTGATACATTAAAAGTATAAAATATTTTACATAGTTATTCAATCATGTCTATTTTTTTTAATGATTATTATTACAGTTAATATAAAAAATAATTTTTTTATTAATGAGATATTACATAAGTAGATATATGTGTGAAACCATTTTAACTGGTGCATCAAAAATTAAATTTTTTAATAAATAACTTTTTCATTTGGTCCACATTTTTCTAAAAGTATCAAAATAACTATTTAGTAGAAGATACACGCAAAATAAATAAATAAAAAAAATTTTGGTCATTCAGAAAAATTCACATGGTATAAAATGACCAAAATATAAGAATAAAAATATTTTTTTAATAATACTTTTAAAAATCGTATCAAAATATAATATTTAAACTTTTTTTTTTAAATATATATTTAGAATAAACATTGAAATTGATCTTTAAGAAATTTAGGTCAAACCCTTGATTCTTAACAAATTTTTATTTTGTAAAAATTTTTAAGAATTGCTCTTGTGGGATATATTGGTTCTTTTATTTTTTTAATGAGATTAAGTGTCTGTTTAAATTGGCGTTTGTCAAACTCAAATTTAAATGAAAGTGATTTTTTATAGAATTGATTTTGAATAGAAGTGCGTATTAGTCAACATAATTTATATTTGATAATTCTATACTAAAATTAATTTTAATAAAATGAATATTGTTTGGATAATATTAATTAAAATAACTTTTAGATAGATATTAGTTAATTACTAAAATATACAATATTAAATTATAATATTATTTTTAAAGTATATTTAATCTTTTTATATACTTCTTTTAGTATATTTTTTATATAATATTTTTTTATAATACTCTATTTTAGTATGTTATAATTTTTTATTATTATAATTAAAATTAATATTTTATTATTAAATTAAAAATAACATATAAAAATTGATAATTTTTAAGTATTTTTATAATAAAAATTAATATTTATTTATTAAATTAAAAATAACATATAAAATAATATATTTTAATATTTTTTTAAGTATTTTTAATAATTTTATTTTTATACTTTTTTAAATTCTAACTTTTTACCTGTTATGTTTTTATTATTATTTATGGTTAATTATTTATTTAATTTATTATTTTAAATAAGAACAATAATACATATTTTAAAAAATTGAAATAATAAACAGTGTACAGGAATTACAATGATAAATATTTTACAATGTCAAACAAAAAAATATTTTATAACTTTTTTAGTATTCTCAGTATTTTTTTTATTTAGTATTATTTTGGACCGTAAAATTTTATTATTTATGACTCTATTGTTATGTGTATGATCAGTTTTTTATTTACTTTGTCCTTTTTAAAAAATTAATAATTCATATTATAACAAAATTATAATAAAAAATTTAATAAAAAAATAAAAAATTAAAATATAAAAAAATACTAAAAATGATTAAAAAATTAAAATATTTGAAATGACTTGAAACAAATCTGAATTCTTATGAAACCTCAAACCAGCAAACATATTTCGGTGAACGCAAAAGTCACAATTCTTACTTTAAGGTGAATGCGCTTTTAGGATACAAAATTATTTCTACGTTGAGTGTTAAAAAAAAAAAGGTTAACAAACAACTAAAATAGCGTTCAAAAAACTTAAACGTACTCTTATCCTCTTTAACATATTTGTAAAATACACCCTAATTTATCTTAGGAAAAGATATATTTTAAAGTCTAATTGTCTTGTAATAAAATTTGTTAGGAATTTATTTATCTAATATATATTAAAATAAAAAATTTATATACACAAAAAATCATTTACTAAATCATCTATAATATATTTAATTATTTATATATAAAATTATATGTATTGTTTAATTTATTTTTAATATATTTTATATTTAATATATAATTTACATAAATAACTAATCTTTTATGTACATTTAGTATGATTGTTAAAAATTTAATTGAAATCAAAAGATTCACCAACTTATTCAACGTGAATAATTTTAAAAAAATTTTAGAAAATAAATATTTGTTTGGAAACGTATTTGGATGTTTATTCACATATTTAATATTTAATTATTTTTGTTAATTTTTAAGTGTTTAGTACTTTTTTTTATCGTTCGAATCCTATAGCGTTGTTTATTTCAACAATATATTATTTTAGTAGATGTTTACAAAAAAAAAAAACAAATAAGTTCAAATCCCTCCACCAAGATCAAAAGGCTCGGCTGTGCAAAAAATTTCAAAATTACGTTCCCCCGCCATTTAATCCCTCCTAACCTACAGTGCCATTTATTAACGGTCCTCTCTTTCTCTCTCTTAAATTTTTTATATACCTTCCTCAGTCTCTGAGTACGCTATTCAAATTTGCTCTCTTTCTTTCTCTATCGTTGTTGAGTTCCCTCCAATTTTCTGAGATGGCATCATCTGCTTCCAGTTCAAGGCACCCTGTTCCCCAATCTCGCAAGCAAAAGGCCCTCGGTCTCCTATGCACTAAGTAATTAACCTCCCTCTCGTTCACTTTTAATTTAGTTAATTAATTAATTATTATTAACACCAAATCAATATCTTCATTCACTTAATTAACTCTAATCCTGCAGTTTCCTGAGCTTGTATAATAGACATGACGTCCAATTCATCGGCCTCGACGATGCCGCCGCCCGATTAGGTGCGCCGCCGCCACTCACAATGTTAATATTACTCTCTGTTTTTAAACAGATCCAACAACATTGAAGCCGACAAAAAAGGTTAAACAACAATTTGATCATTGTTTCAGGTGTTGAGAGAAGACGGATCTATGATATCGTCAATATTCTCGAGAGCATCGGGGTCAGTTTTCGAATTTTCTTTTTTTCTGAATAAGTTTTGTTAGTTGTTTCGTATTTAGTGTTTGAATTTGATTTGTTTTGTATGATGAAGTAGGTGCTTGCAAGAAAGGCCAAAAATCAATATACATGGAAAGGCTTTGGAGCAATTCCTGGAGCTTTTCATGAACTCAAGGTAACCGATCTTAATTTCATATTCTCAGATCTTAATCTTTTTATTCGATTCTAAATTATATTATTAGTATTAAACAATTATTATACATTTTCCATTGAATAGGAAGAGGGATTACGGGAGAATACATATGCTTTTGAAGGCGGAAATGACAACCTAAAAGTGAGTGGAGTTTACGATCTCGGGATTCGCCTCCTTTTTTCGGTTTTAATTTGAATTTTTATTTATTTATTATTTTTGAAAAAGCGCGACTAGGTTAACTAAGAGCGGGAAATTGAAATTAACCTAACTAACCGTACGTTGTAGGGGTCTGATGACGAGGATGATGAAGAAGCATTTTCTAATACTGGGACCGGGAGTCAAAATGACAAGTCCAATTCCAATTCAAATTCAAATTCTACAACACTTTCCAAATCTCTCAAAAACGGTAATTTTTCTTTCTTTCCTTTTTCATGTTTTTTTCAAAGAAAATTAAGCAAATTCATTAGCCGATGTTTATCTTCAATGGTCAGTGATTAAGAATAAAAATGTTGATATGGACTCTTCATAAAATTAAAACTACATAGGTTTATCAAATTGTTTGAATCTTGGAAACGTTCCCATTTGATTGATTTCAGGTTATAATTCATGCTCGTAAGTCTTGCTAGTTAAACAGCTCAAAAGAATGCAATAACTTTCAAATGTAAAGAACAAAAAAAAAAAAAAAAGAGTACCCAATGTGAATATACGATGTTTAATTAGACACCCAAAAAAAAATACGATGTTTAATTGATATATTCTGAAGATTACATGTGCATTGTATTTGCAGATAATCGAAGGGAAAAATCTCTGGCGCTGCTTACTCAGAACTTTGTAAAGCTATTTGTTTGCTCTAATGTAAGGGTTTCCAAAAGTTTCTGAAATATTCTAATTTGAATTATTAATCTTTATTTTATATAATTAAAAATCGATCGATTCGTCACCCTACAGATAGAAATGATCTCCCTTGACGAGGCTGCGAATTTGTTGCTTGGAGATGGCCACAGTTCATCATTAATGAGAAGTAAGTCGTTTGTATACTACCATCTACTTAAGCTACTGTTTTTTATATTTGACAAATGGGACCAAGTTTAATTTAAATACATTGTTGATATTATAAAATGTTCTATACAAATATACATAACTAATAAATAATTAATAATGATTAACTATATCTTATTATTTTCATAAGACTTACTATATAATAAAATCAAACAATTTTACCAAAATACTGATATATGATTGGATGTAATAGTGTATTTAGATTATATCTTAGGATTAATTAGGATTAATGCATAATATAGTATCATCGTCAAGATAACTTTAATCCAAAAAATTGTTTCATCCATAAAACTCACTGAACCATACATCACATTCTGTTTATTTTGCATGTTGATTTTTGCATAATTAGTTAATAGTAAAAATTTACGTATAGTTTTTTTCATGTGAAGTTAATAATAAAAATTATTAGATAATAATTTAGTCAAATCTTTTAAGTCATATAATGCTCACCAACTATTAACTTTGCATGAACATAATTACATATAAATTTTTACCTTTGTTTGATTATATATAGTAAAACTACATTAGGTTAGATTTACTTATATACATGATTTCAAATTTTCAATTAAGGTGAGAGTCTAGAGAATCTATTTCCAAATAACAATTAATAACCACTATCCTTCACTTATACTTCCTTTTTTGTCTTTACAGCAAAAGTAAGACGCCTATATGATATTGCAAATGTGTTGTCCTCCATGAACCTTATCGAGAAGGTGATTATTGTTACAGTTTCTTTATTATTTAGTTATTTGCTGAAAATTTTGGGTTTACCATGATCTTGTAGTACTGTAGTAGGTTATATACTATGATTTTAATGGGATAGATCTAATTAGGGTTTATATATCTTATTATTTATTAATAATGAATACACGTGTATGAATTGAATACAGACCCACACCACAGATACAAGAAAACCAGCATTCAGGTGGCTGGGTTTGAGAGGGAAGGCACCTAACGAGTCCATTCAAAATTGTTCAAATCCAAACGAGTCTAGGAAAAGAGCGTTTGGAACTGATGTCACAAACATCAGTTTTGAGAGGAACATAGTGGAATTAGGGGACTTTGCCTCTAAGAAGCTCAAAAAATTGGACAATGGTAGTGGCATAGGTCAAGCAAATAGTTTTCAACAAGCTTCAAAGGGTTTTCAGTTTGGTCCTTTTGCACCTTCTTATGTGCCCAAAGTTGGAACACCCGAGAATAATAGTGTGAAGAAGGTTCATGATTGGGACAGTCTAGCAATTAAACATCGTCCACAATACCAAAACCAAGGTAACGAATATTTCTTCCATTCGTTGTATAACTCATCAAATATAAACTGTTTGATTGATATATATAGTGTCTGATGATGGGTTTTGATGCAGCTTTAAGAGAACTATTCTCCCATTACATGGAAGCATGGAAATCGTGGTATTCAGAAGTTGTTGGGAAGAATCCAATGCAGATTTAATAACCTTATTAGTAATTATGACCAAGTCAAACTGTGTATAGCCGTCCATTGTTGGTTGCATGTTCTCCATGCAACAGCCTAAAGTTACCAGTTACGGATTTTTCAATCGTGATGTTTTTAGTTAGGCAGTATTTTTTTCAGATTCTTTGTCACATTCACAGATTTTTAACTGAGAGGGAAAAGCTATGTGCTCTGATTTCTTCGATAATTTATGAAGAAACAAAAAAATCAAATGTTTAAAATCAGTTCATCCCTAAAAATGTATTGCAAATTTTTTGGTATTCTGTATTTGTAATTTTTTTTTTTTTTTAAAAGTTTACATCCAATTTAATATGCAAATGTGCAGCTCGGATCGAATCTAAACTTAAAAGTCAATAATATTGGATCTGATTCAATGATTTTAATATGGATCGAATCGAGATTTTGGTCATATCCGATCTAATTCAATTTGGATTCATCCTCCTTAATTATCTTAATTTTTTCTGTTATTATTTTATTTTTTTCCTTTTTAATAGACTAGGATTTACGCAGTTTTAATGCACATAATTAAATTCTTAAGTATTAATGTTATTAAATATATTATATTACACAAAAATCAATTACAAATCAATTATTATATAAGAATATGTATTTAATATTTATGAAGAAAATTAATTATTTTAATTATTAATTATTAAAAAATATATATAATGACACATAATATATACACAAATATACACAAATGTTCTATCCTCTAAGTAGGGTATTTGTTGTAAGGTCATTGATAGAGGTGGACCGGCCGATCTGTCCCAATCTGCCCCACCTAGACCCGTCCCATAAATAGGGTGGGCTGGCCTGTCCCACCAATTAAGATGAGTTTAAAATACTAGCTCGCCCCACTTTATGGTGGATTGGCGGGTCGGTGGACTAGCCCGCTTGACTCTTTTTTTTTTTTTGAAAAATAAAATTAATTAAAATTAATCAAAAAAAATAATTAAAAAATCAAATACAAATAAAAATAGTCAAATTATAATATAATTTTTCATTATCTTTTTTTTTTTAATTTTTAACTTCAATAAAATTGTTCAAAATAATATTTGTCGATAGAACCATCTTTACTTTAAAAAATAAGTCACACAATTTGAGCAAATATACAAAATTGTAAAATAAAATAAATAAAGTTAATAACTAAAAGAAGAATAAAAACAAAAACAAAAAAAGTGTTTGAAAATTCTATAATTATTAATTTTATAATAGTAATCACTCTTTTATTTAATAAAAAATAAAAAATAAAAATTTTCGGCCGGCCTGGCGGATCGTCCCACCCTGCCAAAACCCGCTAATTTGGCTGTGCGGGTTTGGCAGATTTTTTTAATTTGGCGGGCTCCAAATTTTAGCCTGACCCGCCTTTTTAGCAGGTTCAGCGGATCGGCCTGACGGGTTCAACCCGTTTTGTCATCCCTAGTCATTGATGCTTTTGATTAAGGTGTTATTGTTGAGGTTCAATCTAATAATTCAATTTGGAGGTGTAGTGGTATTTATGGTAGCCCTCAATTTAATAAAAATGTTCTCCTTTGGGATTATCTTGTTGCACAATCCATGATTTTTCAAGGACCATGGATTGTTCTTGCTGATTTTGATGAAGCCATATTTTCTCATGAATCTAAGGGCTGTCAATTTTCTCATCAAAGAGTAGACAAGTTTGCTACTTCATTAGGGGATAGTGGTTTGTTTGATTTGAAGACTATTGGGAGACAGTTTTCTTAGTACATGAGGGTGAAAAATTATGTTGACGTGGCAAAAAAGTTTGATCGAGTCTGTATAAATAGTAGTTGGTTATCTATCTTTCCAGAAGCTTATGCAGAAGTTTTAAATAGGCTTTAGTCTGATCATTGCCCTATTCTGGTGCATTGTAAAGGTCGTCCTTAGCCTAAAGGGAATTGACCTTTCCGATTTGTTGCTGCTTGGACTACTCATCCCGGGTATAAGGATATTGTGAATCAGTCATGGTGGTCTAGTAATAGAGGAATTCATGACAAACTTTCGAAAGTGCAGAAGAATTCATTAGAGTTTAACTCGAAGGTGTTTGGTAATATTTTTGTTAAGAAATGTGAATTAGAGCAGCATATTAATTATTTACAGAAGCGTTTGGAAGTGGTGGATAGTATTTATTTGCGTTAGAAAGAGCAACAGTTGCTTGATGATTATAATAATTCACTAGTACAAGAAGAGCTCTTATGGTTTTAAAAGTCCAGAAAGCAGTGGGTAAGGTTCAGGGATAGAAATACAAGATTCTTTCATGTTCAAACTCTTGTGCGAAGGAAGCATAATAAGATTCATCATGGCCTTTTTCTCAAGGGTGGAGTGTGGGAAACTGATCCGGAAGTTCTGGGTCGAGAAATAGAGTCTTTCTATAAAAGTTTATTCTTTCGTTTGAATGATGTTGATTTGGGTTGCCTTGGTGTTGTGCCTCTTCCTTCTCAGAATGAGGAAGCTAGCAATGATCTTACGACACCAATTACTATGGAGGAAGTCAGAACAGCTGTTTTTCACATGAACACTTTTAAAGCTCTGGATCCTGATGGGTTTCAAGCTTTCTTCTTCAAGGAATATTGGGAGATCATTGGTCTTGATGCTTGGAAGATGGTTAAGCAGGCATTCTCCGGTGTTTCTCTTGATCCGAGAATGATGGAAACTTTACTAGTTCTTATTCCAAAGGTTGAATCGCCGGTACCTATGAAAGATTTTAGGCCGATTAGTCTCTGCAATGTAGTTTACAAGATCATCACAAAAGTCCTTGTTAATAGGCTCCGTCCTCATCTTGTAGAGATTGTTGGCCCGCTTCAAGGAGGATTTATTCTGGGACGAGGAACTCCTGACAACATCATTATTGCTCAAGAGGTCCTCTACTTTATGAAGAAGACTAAATCAAAGAAAGGCACACTGGCCTTTAAGATTGATATGGAGAAAGCTTATGACAGAGTTGACTGGAGGTTTTTAGCCCATACTCTTAAGAGCTTTGGTTTTTCCAATCCTACAATTAATTTGATTATGAATTGTGTCACTACTTCTTCTTTATCTATTCTTTGGAATGGAAATCGTCTGAATGGCTTTACTCCTAGCCGGGGTCTTAGACAAGGAGACCCTATGTCACCCTATCTTTTTGTGTTTTGTACGGAGAGATTGGCATGCTTTATTAGTCATCAGGTTGATTTGGGCTTGTAGGAGCCGGTTGCTGTTTCTAGAGGCGGACCAAGAATATCCCACTTAATATTTGTGGATGACTTGCTTTTATTCTGTAAAGTTACAAAGAGACAAGTGCAAAATGTGATGTTGGTTTTAGAGACTTTTTGCAAAGCATCTGGGATGAAGATTAATGTGGAGAAGTTTAAAGCACTTTGCTCTAAGAATGTCTTTGCAACAAGGTAAAAGGTTTTCACTGGGGTGTCCTCTATCAGATTTGTCTAGGACTTGGGCAAGTATTTTGGGGTTACCTTTAACCATTCTAGGGTGACCCGTTCAGCTTTCAATAATGTCCTGGATAAGATTCAAGGTAGACTAGCAAGCTGGAAATGGAGTTTACTCAATCGGGCTGGTAGACTTTGCTTGGTTAATTCCGTTGCAGCTGCTATTCCCACGTGCCAGATGCAGGTATCTATTTTTTTCAAATGAATCATTAGTAAATTGGAGTCTATGATGAAGAATTTTCTTTGGAAAGTACAAGTTGATGGAAGAGGATTGCATCTTGTTAGTTGGAAGGTATTGGTTACTCTAAAAAAACATGGAGGTTTGGAGATTAGAGATCTTTATTGTGTGAATATTGCTCTTCTTAGGAAGCTAGTTTGGACTTTTTTTTCTAGTAGCTAGACAAGTTATGGGTCCAGTTGTTGGATGCCAAATACCGATAATCTCTATATGACTGTTTTGGTTGTCCTAAGAATAAGGGCTCTCCCATTTGGAGGAGTCTTTGCAAGACTTGGAAAGTGTTAAAAGATGGATTTGCTTGGTGTATTGGGAATTTGAACCAGAATTTTTGGTTTTCTAGCTGGAGGAGAAAGGGCAGTTATCTAATGAGATGGATTATGTCACATTTCTGATTTGAACTTCTGGATACAGGATATCTGGTCGGTTGATAGGTGGCATTTAGATACTCTTTAATCTCCTTTATCTCAAAATCTGAAAGGTAATATTCTTTTTTGCAATCAAGATGTTCAACCAGACCCAGAAGTGGGTTGGTATTGGTCTGGGTCTGCCGCCAAAGTCTATAATTCACGCAATGGTTACTTGTGGTTGTGTAAGCAGCTGTTTGGTTGGGAGGATCAGGAGAATCAGCTTTGGCTTTGGCGCCAACTTGTTCCAAAAAAGCACAAGTGTTTAGCTTGGCTGTGTCTTAAAGAGGCTCTTTCTACTACAAATTTTTGCTTCAGAAGAGGTATGTCGTCATCGGATAGGTACCCAAGATGTCTTTCTAGCCAGGAATCGGTTTTACATTATTTTCGAGATTGTCCAAAAGCTCAGCTTGTATGGCATAGGTTGGATATTTCTTGTCATCCTTTGGATTTGAAGAACTGGTTCTTGTATCATAGAAGAGAGCATCCGTTCAGGTTCTTTTCGGGACTTTGGTGGATATAGCGAGTAAGGAATAATGACATCTTTAATTCTCATGAGACTTGGCCTCCAAAAAAAGTTATTTGTCAGGCATTAGCTTCAGAAATGAAGTTTAGGAATACTTCTAAATTACAACGTACATCCCTTCCCTCTACTCTAAATGGTTTTCGGAATCCCCATCCATTGGTATTTTCAAGATTAATTGTGATGCTAGTTATCCTGATTCGGGTGAAAGTGTTAGTTTTGCTTGTGTTATTAGAGATTGTAATGAGAGTTGGCAAAGGGATGTTTGGGAATGATTGAGAGTAAGTATTCTTCAAGGGGAATTGTTTGCTATTTGGAGAGTATATATCTTAGCTTAAGATGTGGATCAGCGAGATGTTATTTGTAAAATGGATTGTGTGAAAGCGTTTAATCTTGTTACTAATTACCAAAATGGTTTTGAGTTTATTGATCTGTTGATGCTCAAAATAAGGGATATCATGCATTGAAATTGGCGTGTTGACTTTCATTTGATTATGAGAGATGGAAACACAGTAGCAGACACCATGACAAAAATGACGATGATATTACAACTTCATCATGTGGAGCTTCCTTCTCCTTGAGAGGAATTTAAGAATAATCTTAAACGGAACTATTCTATTTTTTTTTTTAGTTTATTTAAATCAACAAAAAAAAATATACAAATGCCGTATCTGTATACATGGAGCATTTTTATAACGCTATATTAATAGCCTATGTCACTACATAATTCATGACCCTCCGTTTCCCAAAGGTTTTTTTTAAGAAATATCAGAAACGATACAACAGCTCAAACTCGAGATAAGTGGCATCGATAATAATGAGAATCATTTTATTTTATTCTTAGGTAAAATTGGGAATGAAGTTTCAGCACGCAATATCCATATGCATACAAATAGACATATAGTAAAGCCAACGAGTGCCAAATAGCACTGTTCTACATAGACATCCTACACTCACTATCACTCCCAAACATAACGAGGTACTGCCTAACCTTATCGGATCTCAGATTCCCAATACCAATTCATCACATCTCAATATGGTTATTTATCACAGCTTTGAAGGAGACTGGTACCAGCCCCATGGATCATTAGAGATATACTGAGTAACTTGCTTCACGCTCAAGTAGTTGTCAAGTCCCCTGAAAATAAATAAAGATACTCAACTAACATTTCCTTAATAAATTATTTATCCAGATTTGGCATTAATACAAGTTAGAAGCGTGTTCTCTCCATTGCATTGCAAGGAGAATTCTGCAAAAAAAAAAAAAAAAAAAAAACGGACCATACCATTCTCCTAATTCGCGACCAAAACCACTACGTTTCGTGCCTCCCCATGGGGCTTGAGTGAAACATGGTTGAGAGCAATTGATCCATACAATTCCAGCCTTAAACGCCTGCATTGAACCAAGATAGGTTACTCAATTAAAGATACAATCCAATTATTTCCTTGTTTCCAATGATAACCTAGGATCAGTCTCACCTTAGATACACGATCACATCTTTCAAGGTCATTTGAAATGACAGCAGCTCCTAACCCATAGCTGTAAAATATCAAGGCATACATAACACAAATATCAATAGACTAAAAAAGGAGGAGAAAAAAGCCAATGAACGAGTTAATATCAGTTTGCAAAATATCATCCACTCACATGGTGTCATGTGCTAGATCAAGAGCCTCTTCCTCGGTACTAAATGTTTTTACACAGAGCACGGGTCCAAATACTTCTTCTTTCCAAATTTGCATGGAGGTAGTCACATCCGTTATAATGGTTGGTTCAATAAAAAATCCATTCTTTAGATGCTGCCATCAAATTTGTGAAAGGGGTGGGGGGATCAGTTTCATGACAGCTGCAGAAGTACATAACTGACCACACTTTCAAAGAAAGTATAATCATTTGGTCATACCTCTGGACGAGATCCACCAGTCAAAATGGTTGCGCCCTCACTCTTGGCATTTGAGATAAACTTCAATATTTTTTCATACTGAACCATAAAATTGAAATATTAGATATTGCATAACAAAATCTTTGTTCAAGAAAACAGTGTTAAGATCAATAAAATGTTTGAAGTACAAAACCAGAAGCAAAGCTAAATCACAGGAACATATAAACAATGTTCAGAAGAAGGTTCCTTCTCTATCATATTCAAATATACCTGTCCTTCACTAACAACCGGGCCTAGCCTGCAACCTTCTTCAAAGGGATCTGAAATTTTGATGTTTTTGGCCCATTTGACAAGGGTATCCAAAAATTTTGCTGCTATACTTTCCTGAAACAATAACGATGTCCAAGTTTATCAGTTTCTGCAAACAGTCTGGATATGTCTAACCACAATTAATGTTGATAGTATGATTATTCTCATATATGCAAAAAACAAACAAATAAAAAGAAAGAAAACTACAAACTTTTAGAAAATGCATTCATTATTATGGAAGGAGTGGGCAACCGAAATCTATTGAACTTACATGAACAATAAGGCGGGAAGTTGCACTGCATATCTGACCATTTGTCCAGAAGCAACCAAAGAGGGTCCATTCAGCAGCTGTTTAAATCAGCGGGAAAGAATTAACAACTATTGACTTTTATATAAGAACCTTTTTAAATGATGCATTGGTTGTCCAACTTTAGTAGGCACTGACCCTTGTCAAGATCAACATCCTCAAAAACAATGATTGGGCTTTTTCCACCAAGCTCTAGTGAGACAGGCTGCCAAAAAACCACAATTTGGATATTACATGAACACATGAAGAAAGGACAATGAGATTATGAAGGAAGCAAAAGTGGTTTCTATCACTTATTGAGTTTGCTTGTGTGTGTTTCATTCTATCAAATCCAAAGGATAACATGAACTGCATATAATTTCCAGATAATAGTGCTTAGAAATACCTTGACTAATTGTGCAGCAGCTGTCATAACCTTGCTTCCAGTTGCAGAGCTTCCAGTAAAGGCAATCTGTTTGAAAAATTGTCGAAATGGATGTAGAGTCTTGATACTTACAAGAGACAGAAAAAGATGCAACCCTTTATAATTCCAAATATACCAAAAACTAAACGCAATCTAACCTTGTCTACGTCAGGGTGGGAAGCTAAGGGAGCACCAGCATCAGGGCCAAATCCAGTGAGAATATTTAATACACCCGGAGGAAGGCCCACTTCTTTGCATATGTCAGCCAGCTCCAAACATGTCCTGAAATAAAGCAAAGCATAGCCATATAGTTCAGCAAAAATAACCAAAACTCAAAAAGAAGCAAAGATTTTGCAAGAGCTGCTGAGAAACATACACAGATGCCAATTCAGAAGGCTTCAATATCGCAGCACAACCAGCTGCCAGAGCAGGGGCAACCTTCCATGTAGCCATTAACAGAGGATAGTTCCTAAAACATGATATCTAGTTAGCCATCAAGATAGCAATTTTGCTAACAGAGAGAGGTGACAACAATGAACGAACAACAGAAAAACAACACACAACAACTGAATTTCTACCTTTCTATCCTACTATTATTCTTTTTTTCATCACTCATTGCCACTTATACAGAAACTAACTTCTAGATTCTAACACCAGTTAATAAGGCAAATTTTAAAGAGAAGAAAAAGTCAATACCATGGGGTGATTAATCCAACAACACCAATGGGTTCTTTGAGGACATAACTCTTGAAAGTTTCCATGGGAAGAGAAACGGGTGCCTTCTGCTTAGCGTCGAGTTTCTCCGCAAGGTCAGCGTAGAACTCGAAGCAACCAGCAACATCATCCTAACATAAAATCAAGCGTGAATAAGAGAATTACAGTAACAATCAGAGAGAATCATCTGAAATTGAAGCAGAATTGAAGTACCATGTCCCAGGCAGCTTCATCGAGTGGTTTTCCGCAATCAAGGGATTCAAGCTTAGCGAGGTGATCCTTTCTCTCGACGACCTTGGCAGCGATGGCGCGGAGATAGCGGGCTCGGTGAGCACCGGAAGCAGAAGGCCAGTCGTTGCCTTTGTTGCGGTTGAGTGCTCTTCTAGCGGCGGCGACGGCGGCGTCTACATCCTCCTTGGTGGCAGCTGGAATGTCCCCTGAGATTCAAGAAAGAAAGGGATCTGAGGAAAAGAAAGAGCGCGAAATAGAAATGAAAAGAGAGAGAGAAGGGTATGTAACTAACCGACGACTTGCTGAGTGGAAGGGTTGATAATTGGAATTCTGTTACTGAGGATGGGGGGCTTCCATTCTCCGTCAATGAACAACTGTCGAGTTGGGATTGGGGTTTCCATTCTCAAGTCGTATCGCAGTGTTGCTGTGCCTGGTGGAGTCGGTAAGAAGGAGCAGTAGTGATGATCCCTCAATACTCGGCATTTGACTCTTGGACTTGAGCTGCTTTTCAATTTTTTTAGTAAGCAAAATTTCGCTGGTTTTTTTTTATTTAAAAATAAATTGACAAAAAAGTATACAATTATACATAAAAGAATTTGTGTAAATAAAAATATACGCAATAGATTATAAATATCAAAAATATATTTAAAATATTATTTTGACGAACAAAAATACCATGTGGTAAGGATTCAAGGGTTTGAAATCGAGAGGAATTTTTCTGGTTGGAACATGAATTTTTCACCGTTTTTGTGGATAGGCTACCAGGTGATATATCAAAGCAAGAATTGTTTGGGTTGTTTTTCTGGACGGAGAGGATCAATGACATATATCTCTTAAAAAAGATGCGAAATGGTAATGTTTATCTATTCGCGTTCATACGATATACTACAAAAGGTGGGGCTGTGAAAGCAATTTTAGATATGAATCACATGCGTTTAAGAGGGAAGGAGATTTTTGTCGGCGAGACCAAGTACAGGAGGAATTTTTCTAAGGGGAAGATGGTGATGGATGTCAAGGCCCCAAGGAGGAATACAAGTGCTGGGGTGGCTGATCGTGGACAAAGAAAAATTCTTTTGGAAGAAAAAAAGGGTGCAGGCGAAGAGGTGGGTGATCCGGGGGGGGGGGGGAACTACTCATGGCAGGAACCACTTGGAGGGGAGAAATTTCGTGGACACTGCGACGGTTGCCCATGATCATAGTGATACAAGGGTAATAGAGGTCTTAGTGGCTCAGGATAACGTGGAGTGGCTCTTCCGATTGTTGAACGAGATAGCGCGCATGGAATGGCCCCATGTAGTTAATGTTTGTGACTTGGGTGTTTGTAATGCTGAAGAGGAGTTGGCTTCTAATATGGATAGTCTTTTGCGGTTCTTTTCCAGTGTTTGCCGATGGGATGAGCATGTGCGATGTGATAAGCGAAGAGTGTGACTTGAATGCGTCGGAGTTCCGATTTAGGTTTGGTCTGAGGATACTTTCGAAAGATTGGTGGCCAGTGGGGATAAAGTGGTGCTTTGTGATGAGGTTACAAAATCATATATGTCGTTTCGGGTTGGGCGTGTGTTGATTGATACACATAGGTTTGAGGTCATTCATGAAAGAGTGCGCGTTTTGGTAGGAACGATGGGATTTGACGTGTTTGTCATGAAGGTGGGTGGTGGTGCGACTGGCATAGCGGGTTGTGTGATGACGGGTGGTTGGGAAGGGTATCGATGTCTCCTTATAGGACTTGATTATGCAACTGGGGACAAGTTAAGAAACGTTGATGGTGGTCAAAGCCACATCCAGCGGCTGGGATGGCCTGCCGAGGCGGAGTTGCTGGCCCTGGCGGCGAGAGAGGAAGTACAGCAGAAGGGTAGAGTTGTAATTTTTTCTGAAGATTTGAATGAATGGAGTAATGGTTTTTTGTTGTCTAAAACGACAGGAGCTAAAAGTGAGGAATTTAATCCTAGGGAGAGAAAGGCTGATTGTGTGGAATCCCAAGCGAATAGTGCGGAGGCTAATTCAGAAAGGACTCTATCCTGGGACTATGCTAGAAACCATGCAGTGGCTGAGGATGATATTACTAGTGAAAATAGGAGGGGTTTATATGCTAAGAAGCTCAATAACTTTATCACTAGCTATGGGGCCCATTTTTTACTACAAACAGCTAAGGGTGTGTGGTTAAGATGGCAGCAACAACGCCCAGAAGCTGCTCATCATGCTGGACCGGGTTTGGAGTGGGTTGGGTGCAATCCGGGGCTACTGGGTTATAAGACGCGCACTAAGGTCTGTGCGGTGGGAGTCCGAGTGACGATGACGGCGCCCAGATCCATCGCGGAGCAGACGCTGCTTAGGAGGAGAGGGACCGGCCATTCTGTGGGAGCGTGTTTGAGAACAACGGTGCAGTTCGTCATGGGTTAGTCAGTTGCGGCTCAAAGGACCCCACGATGGGGAACGGTGAGGGGGAGAGGGCGGGCCAGGCAATAGTGGGTGTAGGGATCCCGACTCGGCTTGTGATGAATGCAAATGGGAGCCTTGCTTCGCTGCCAAAGACGCCTCTCGTCGATGGTGGGTGGTCCGAGAGTGTTGATGCGGGACGGGAACTGAATGGAGGAATGGAGTGGGAGAACGATGTTGCTGGCTTGGCAGTGGCGAGCTTGTGGGCAGGTGGAGATCTGGTGGTGGACCGGCCTAGAAGGGGGACTGGTCCAGGGCTTGGTTGTGAGGAGCTGAACCGGGGAAGCCTAAGTGCAAAGGTAGGTGAGGAAACAAGCCACAAAAGTGGTTACCAGGAAAATATGTGTTTGACAAAGTGTACGGAAGGTGAGGTCCAAGGTGTGGTTGAGACACAGGAACGAGTGGTAGCTTTGAAGCTAGGCAATAATGCCAGTGGGGGGGCTTCAAAGGGCTTCGGGGATGCCAGTTGTGATGATGGAAGTGTAGCTGGATCTGAAACATCAGAAAATAAGTGGGAAAAGGATATGTAAGAAAATAGGGAGGCTTGGGAACTCGCAGTGGAGTGTAGAGCAGTGTTGTACAATGAGGAGGATGACATTATGGCGATCCTTCAAGCACAGAATGAGGCACTAGCACAGAAGAAAAAACAAGCTAAGCAGAAGGAGAAGGCTAGAAGAAGTCACCCAAAAAATCGAAAAAAAGGTGTGTATAAATGCGTTAAAATGATTTTTAGTTCATGGAATGTTAGGGGGTTGGCGGGAGTTGGAAAATTGAGTATGATGAAGAACTTTAGGAGAAATTTTAAGCTGAATATGCTAGACTTGATAGAGACAAAGAAAGCGGTGTTGACTAAGTTTGATGTTGTGCAACTTTAGAAAAATGATGCAGTTAGCTGGGAGTTTGTAGGGACGGAAGGTGCGTCCGGGGGGCTGCTGTTGATGTGGGATGAAACGGTTTTTAAGATGAACAACTGCTATAAAGGAGATAGATACTTGTGTATGGATGGTGTGCTGTTAAAAAATAATTTCTGTTGTGCTTTCTGTCTGATATATGGTGCGCACACAAGGGAAGAAAAGCTTATGGTGTGGGAAGAGTTAAGTTTCTTATCTAGGTTATGTCAAGTACCGGTTTGTTATTTTGGGGATTTCAACGAGGTTACTCAAGTGGAGGAAAGGAAAGGAGCTACTTCCTTGCCAGTGTCTGCAGTAGAATTTAAATCATGGATTCAGGATATGGAGTTAGTGGACCTAGCATTAACTAATCGTATGTTCACATGGTTCAGGGGTCAGTCGTGCAGTCGCATTGATAGGATTCTAGTCAGTGTAGAGTGGGTAGAGGAGTTTCCTGAAACTAGGCAAAGAAAAGGGCTTAGAGGTCTGTCAGACCATTGTCCACTTATTCTGGATGTCACAAGGGGAAGAGGGGGCCGAGACCTTTTCGAAGCCTGGATTCCTAGTTTACTCACGAGGGATTCTTAAGAATGGTAAAAGAGGGATGGAGGAGTTTAGGTGAGGTATAATTTATGGACAAGTTAAAGGCTTTGACGATTCCACTGGACAGATGGCATATGGAGAATTCTGGAAACATGGATTTGGGGATCAGACAATTTGAGGAAGAGATCAAGAAAATAGACGATTTGGTGAGTAACAGCATGTATGATGGGACCATAGAAGCAAGAAGAAATGCGCTTGTGAGTTCTTGTAAGAAATGGTATATTAGAAAGGAGCTACATTGGAAGCAGATGTCACAGTCTAGGCATGCAAAGGAGATGGACAAAAACACTCGGTACTTTCACAATTTAGCTTTAGCTCGAAGAAGGAACAATCAAATTAACACCTTACTTATAAACGGAAGGTTAGTAAGGAATCAAGATAGGATTAAGGTTTCTATACGAGACTTCTATAAGGACTTGCACCATCAGAAGACATCGCCTGATATAGGATTCTGGGGTGGGCTGGTAAAACAGTTAAGTGAGGTAGAGGCAGCAGAGTTAGAGTTGATGCCGTCGTTTGAAGAAATAAAGGATGCAATTTGGGATTGTGAGTCAACTAAGGCACCTGGCAGCGATGGGTACAATATGAATTTCATTAAGAAGTGTTGGGAAGAAGTGGGAAGGGAGTTCACTGAAGTTGTGATGGGTTTTTTCCAGTCATCTATGCTACTTGAGGATTCGAATGTCACTTGGGTGGCGTTAGCGCCGAAGTTCGTTGGAGAAAAAGAAATAAAAGATCTCCGGCCAATTAGTATGGTGGGCTGTATGTATAAGGTCATTTTCAAGGTGTTGGTTCGGAGGATGCGAACAGTTATGCCAGGTTTAGTAGGAGAGACTCAGAGTGCTTCTGTGAAGGGCAGGAAAATACATGATAGGACTCTGATTGCCTGTGAAACTGGTGCACGAAATTGTGATCTCAGGCAACGGCGCCAAAAACTCAGTACGCACGTCTTAATAAATCGTTTTTCGTTCACAACTTCGATACAACTAACCAGCAAGTGCACTGGGTCGTCCAAGTAATAAAACCTTACGTGAGTAAGGGTCGATCCCACGGAGATTGTTGGTATGAAGCAAGCTATGGTCACCTTGTTAATCTCAGTCAGGCGGATATCAAATGGTTATGGAGTTTTCGAAAATAATAATAAATAAACAGAAAATAAAGATAGAAATACTTATGTAATTCATTGGTGAGAATTTCAGATAAGCGTATAGAGATGCTTTCGTTCCTCTGAACCTCTGCTTTCCTGCTGTCTTCATCCAATCATTCCTACTCCTTTCCATGGCAAGCTTTCTGTAAGGGCATCACCGTTGTCAATGGCTACATCCCATCCTCTTGTGAAAAAGGTCCAAATGCTCTGTCACGGCACGGCTAATCATCTGAGGTTCTCGATCATACTGGAATAGGATTCACCCTCCTTTTGCGTTTGTCACTACGCCCAGCACTCGCGAGTTTGAAGTTCGTCACAGCCATCCCTTCCCAGATCCTACTCGGAATACCACAGACAAGGTTTAGACTTTCCGGATCTCAGGAATAGCCATCCATGGGTTCTAACTTATATCACGAAGATACTAATAACTCGGACTCGGTCCCCTGTATTAGATATCCAAGAGATACTCATTCTAGCTTGGTTGCATGTAGAACGGAAGTGTTTATCAGGCACGCGTTCATAAGTGAGAATGATGATGAGCGTTGATGAGCGGATAATTTATACGCTTTTTGACATTGTTTTTAGTATGTTTTTAGTAGGATCTAGTTACTTTTAGGGATGTTTTTAATAGATTTTGTGTTAAATTCACATTTCTGGACTTTACTATGAGTTTGTGTGTTTTTCTGTGATTTCAGGTATTTTCTGGCTGAAATTGAGGGACTTGAGCAGAAATCAGATTCAGAGGTTGAAAAAGGACTGCTGATGCTGTTGGATTCTGACCTCCCTGCACTCAAAGTGGATTTTCTGGAGCTACAAAACTTGAAATGGCGCGCTTCCAATTGCGTTGGAAAGTAGACATCCAGGGCTTTCCAGAAATATATAATAGTCCATACTTTGGCCAAGAATTGACGACGTAAACTGGCGTTCAACGCCAGCCTTCTGCCCAAATCTGGCGTCCAGCGCCAGAAAAGGATCCAAAACCAGAGTTGAACGCCCAAACTGGCACAAAAACTGGCGTTCAACTCCACAAATGGCCTCTGCACGTGCAACACTTAAGCTCAGCCCAAACACACACCAAGTGGGCCCCAGAAGTGGATTTATACATCAAATACTTACTCATGTAAACCCTAGTAGCTAGTTTATTATAAATAGGACCTCTTACTATTGTATTAGGCATCTTTGGATTACCTTATGATCCTTTGATCACGTTTTGGGGGCTGGCCATCTCGGCCATGCCTGGACCTTCACTTATGTATTTTTAACGGTAGAGTTTCTACACTCCATAGATTAAGGTGTGGAGCTCTGCTGTTCCTCAAAGATTAATGCAAAGTACTACTGTTTTCTATTCAATTCATCTTATTTCGCTTCTAAGATATCCATTCGCACCCAAGAACGTGATGAAGGTGATGATTATGTGTGACGCTCATCATCCTTCCCCCTTATGAACGCATGCCTGACAAACACTTCTGTTCTACATGAATTAAGCTAGAATGAGTATCTCTTAGATCTCCTAACCAGAATCTTCGTGGCGTAAGCTAGAATGATGGCGGCATTCAAGAGAATCCGGAAAGTCTAAACCTTGTCTGTGGTATTCCGAGTAGGATTCAATGATTGAATGACTGTGACGAGCTTCAAACTCGCGATTGCAGGGCGTTAGTGACAGACGCAAAAGGATAGTAAATCCTATTCCGGCATGATCGAGAACCGACAGATGAATAGCCGCGCCGTGACAAGGTGCGTGAGCATATTATTCACTGAGAGGATAAGATGAAGCCATTGACAAGGGTGATGCCTCCAGACGATTAGCCGTGTCGTGACAGGGCATTGGATCATTTTCCCGTGAGATGACCGAAAGTAGCCATTGACAGTGGTGATGTATCACATAAAGCCAGCCATGGAAAGGAGTAAGACTGATTGGATGAAGATAGCAGGAAAGCAGAGGTTTAGAGGAACGAAAAGCATCTCCATTCGCTTATCTGAAATTCCTACCAATGAATTACATAAGTATCTCTATCCCTATTTTATTATATTAAATTCGAAAACACCATTATCACTTTATATCTGCCTGACTGAGATTTACAAGGTGACCATAGCTTGCTTCATACCAACAATCTCCGTGGGATTCGACCCTTACTCACGTAAGGTATTACTTGGACGACCCAGTGCACTTGCTGGTTAGTTGTATCGAAGTTGTGACAATTATGAATTAAGATCAGAGCACCAAGCTTTGGAGCCATTACCAGGATTGTTCGAGCCTGGAGATCACAATTTCGTGCACCAAGTTTTTGGCGCCGTTGCCGGGGATTGTTCGTGTTTGAACAACTGACAGATTATTTTGTTGCTTAGATTAGGAAAAATCTTTCTTTTTTTTTGGTTTAGAGTCTTTTATTATTTATCCATTGTTAAAATACTTTAAACTTATAGCTCAGTTATTTAGAACGTGGTGTTTATGTTCATGATAATTGGCTATCATATTTTTTTTTAAAACCTTTTTCAAAAATAATTTTTCTATTAAATCCTGTGCCAAACTTTAAGTTTGGTGTTTTCAAAAATAATCTTTCTTAAAATTTTTGAAGGTCCCATAACTCATTTGGCTAGAGCGTTAATCTGTGTTCTTGGTAATTGGGTTAGAATCTTTTATACTCTTTTCAAAACCTTCTTTTTCAAAAATATTTTTTCTATTAAATCTTGTGCCAAACTTTAAGTTTGGTGTTTTCTTGTTGATTTCCCTTTGATTTTCGAAAATTTTGATTTGGTTTTCTAAAAATTTTAAGTTTGGTGTTCTTCCTTCATGTTCTTGTGTTCTTGTGAGTTTTCAAAGTGTTCTTGAGTTTCCTTGTGTCTTGATCTTAAAATTTTTAAGTTTGGTGTTCCTTGGTGTTTTCCCTCCAAAATTTTCGAAAACAAGGAGCATTAGATCTAAAAATTTTAAATCTTGTACTATCTTATTGTTTTTCTCTCTCCTCACTAAATTCAAAAATATCTTTTCAAAATATCTCTTCTAACTTCCTAACTTCTTATCTTTTCAAAATTTGCTTCAACTAACTAACTAACTTTTTGTTTGTTTCTTAACTTTTTCAAAACTACCTAACTAACTCTCCCTCTCTCTAATTTTCGAAAATATCTTCCCTCTTTTTCAAAAATTTCCTTTTTTTAACTAATTATTTTTAAAATTTTTTTTACGGAAAAAAAAATTTTTTTTTTTCAAAATTCAAATTCTTTTTAGTTATTTTATTTTATTTAAGTATTTACTTCTTATAAAATAAAATAAATAAAAAGATAAATCAGTCCAAGTTATATCCATATATCCATCATGGACATAAGTGGAAATGAACAGTCCAGGAGGACTCTGGGGTCATATTCTAACCCCTCTACTGCTTCATATGGGAGTAGCATATGCATACCCTCCATTGGAGTTAGTAGCTTTGAGTTGAATCCTCAGCTCATTATCATGGTGCAGCAAAGTTGCCAGTATTCCGGTCTTCCACAGGAAGAACCTACAGAGTTTCTGGCACAATTTTTGCAAATTACTGACACAGTACATGATAAGGAAATAGATCAGGATGTCTACAGACTATTACTGTTTCCATTTGCTGTAAAAGATCAAGCCAAGAGGTGGTTAAATAACCAACCTAAGGCCAGCATAAGAACATGGAAACAGCTGACAGAAAAATTCCTGAATCAATATTTCCCTCCAAAAAGGATGACACAGCTAAGGCTGGACATCCAAGGCTTTAAACAAGGAGATAATGAATCTCTTTATGATGCCTGGGAGAGATACAGAGAGATGCTACGAAAATGCCCCTCTGAAATGTTTTCAGAGTGGGTTCAGTTAGACATCTTCTACTATGGGCTTGCAAAAGGAGCTCAGATGTCTTTAGATTACTCAGCTGGTGGATCTATCCATATGAGAAAGACAATTGAAGAAGCTCAAGAGCTCATTGATACAGTTGCCAGGAATCAGCATCTGTATCTAAGCAGCAACCCTTCCATGAATGAAGAGGTTGAAACAGTAACTGCTGAATTCAGTACTGTAAAACAAGCTGCTGAATTCAATCAGCAATTAGATTTTCTAACAAAACAGCTAGCTGAATTCAAAGACAGGTTACATGAGACAAGGATAGCTAATATACATATGGACGAACAGTTTAAGCAAACAAAGCAGCAGCTATCAAAGCAAATAGCAGAAGAATGCCAAGCAGTTCAATTAAGAAGTGGGAAAACATTAAATACCCCACCTCAAGGCATCAAAAATTCAAGAAATGAGCGACCCACCAAAGATTCCCCTGAGGACAGTAAGAGCCCAGGGAAAAATAATTCTGGCACTAAAACGTCAGAAAATGGGTGGAAGGCTGGCGCTGAACGCCCAGACCATGCCCAAAACTGGCGTTCAGCACCAGAAACAAGGCAGGATTGGCGTTCAACGCCAGAAATGGGCAAGAATCTGGCGTTGAACGCCCAAAGGGGGCCTAATCCAGCGTTGAACGCCCAAAATGGGCACATTTCTGGCGTTCAGGCGCCAGGAACAGACAGTGAGTTGGCGTCTAACGTCACTCTAGCTTCTGACTCTGGTACTCAATTGCCAGTGAGGGATCAGACACACACAAGTGCTGATAACAACCCCTCTAAAAAGGCTTCTTTAACCACTAAGGTTGAGGAATATAAAGCCAAGATACCTTATCCTCAAAAACTCCGGAAAGAGGAGCAGGATAAGCAATTTGCTCGCTTTGCAGATTATCTAAGGACTCTTGAAATAAAGATTCCTTTTGCAGAGGCACTTGAGCAAATACCTTCTTATGCCAAGTTCATGAAAGAGATCTTGAGTCATAAAAAGGAGTGGAGAGAAACAGAAAGAGTTCTCCTCACTGAAGAATGCAGTGCAGTCATTCTGAAAAGCTTTCCTGAAAAGCTTAAAGACCCTGGGAGTTTTCTGATACCATGCATATTGGAAGGTGATTGCACCAAGACAGCCTTATGCGATCTTGGGGCAAGCATCAACCTAATACCTGCATCCACTATCAGGAAGCTTGGCTTAACTGAAGAAGTTAAACCAACCCGGATATGTCTCCAACTTGCTGATGGTTCCACTAAATACCCATCAGGCGTGATTGAGGACATGATTGTCAGAGTTGGGCCATTCGCCTTTCCCACTGACTTTGTTGTGCTGGAAATGGAGGAGCACAAGAGTGCCACTCTCATTCTAGGAAGACCCTTCCTAGCAACTGGACGATCCCTCATTGACGTCCAACAGGGGGAAATAACCCTGAGAGTCAACGATGACGAGTTCAAGTTGAACGCTGTCAAAGCCATGCAGCATCCAGACACATCAACAGACTGCATGAAAGTTGACCTTATTGACTCTTTGGTAGAAGAGATCAACATGGCTGAGAGTCTCGAATCAGAGTTGGAAGACATCTTTAAAGATGTTCAGCCTGATTTGGAGGATTCAGGGGACATGAAAGAGCCTCTGAACTTTCTTCTGAAAGAGGAAAAACCTCCTAAACCAGAGCTCAAGCCACTACCACCATCCTTGAAATATGCATTTCTAGGAGAAGGTGACACCTTTCCAGTGATCATAAGCTCTGCTTTAAATTCACAGGAAGAGGAAGCACTTATTCAAGTGCTAAGGACACACAAGACAGCTCTTGGGTGGTCCATAGGTGACCTTAAGGGCATAAGCCCAGCTAGATGCATGCACAAAATCCTACTGGAGGATAATGCCAAACCAGTGGTTCAACCACAGAGGCGGCTAAATCCAGCCATGAAGGAAGTGGTGCAGAAAGAGGTCACCAAATTACTAGAGGCTGTGATTATTTATCCCATTTCTGATAGCCCCTGGGTGAGCCCTGTTCAAGTCGTCCCAAAAAAGGGAGGCATGACAGTGATTCATAATGAAAAAAATGAACTGGTTCCTACAAGAACAGTTACAGGGTGGCGCATGTGTATTGACTACAGAAGGCTCAATACAGCCACCAGAAAGGATCATTTTCCTTTTCCATTCATAGACCAGATGCTAGAGAGACTAGCAGGTCATGATTATTACTGCTTTTTGGATGGCTACTCAGGCTATAACCAGATTGCAGTAGATCCCCAGGATCAAGAGAAAACAGCATTCACATGTCCATCCGGAGTGTTTGCTTATAAAAGGATGCCCTTTGGGCTATGCAATGCACCTGCAACCTTCCAGAGATGCATGCTCTCTATTTTCTCTGATATGGTGGAAAAATTTCTGGAAGTCTTCATGGATGACTTCTCAGTATATGGAGACTCATTCAGCTCCTGTCTTGATCACCTGAAACTTGTTTTGAAAAGATGCCAAGAAACCAACCTAGTTTTAAACTGGGAAAAGTGTCACTTCATGGTGACTGAAGGAATTGTTCTTGGGCATAAAATCTCAAACAAGGGAATAGAGGTGGATCAAGCAAAAATAGAGGTAATTGAAAAATTACCACCACCTGCCAATGTTAAGGCAATCAGAAGCTTTCTGGGGCATGCAGGATTCTATAGGAGGTTTATAAAGGATTTTTCAAAAATCGCAAAACCTCTAAGCAATCTGCTAGCTGCTGACACGCCATTTGTGTTTGACACAGCATGCCTGCAGGCGTTTGAAACGCTGAAAGCTAAGCTGGTCACAGCACCAGTCATTTCTGCACCGGACTGGACATTGCCATTTGAGTTAATGTGTGATGCCAGTGATCATGCCATTGGTGCAGTATTGGGACAGAGGCATGACAAGCTTCTGCATGTCATTTATTATGCCAGTCACGTTCTAAATGATGCCCAGAAAAATTACACAACCACAGAAAAAGAACTACTTGCAGTGGTTTACGCCATTGACAAGTTCAGATCATACTTAGTAGGATCAAAAGTGATTGTGTATACTGACCATGCTGCTCTTAAATATCTACTCACAAAGCAGGATTCAAAACCCAGGCTCATCAGATGGGTATTGCTTCTGCAAGAGTTTGATATAGAAATAAGAGACAGAAAAGGGACAGAGAACCAAGTGGCTGATCATCTGTCCCGGATAGAGCCAGTGAAAGGGACGTCCCTCCCCTTTCTTGAGATCTCTGAGACGTTCCCTGATGAGCATCTATTTGCCATTCAGGAAGCACCATGGTTTGCCGATATTGCAAACTATAAAGCTGCAAGGTTCATACCCAAGGAGTACAATAGAATACAAAAGAAAAAATTAGTTACTGATGCAAAGTACTACTTGTGGGATGAACCCTATCTCTTTAAGAGATGTGCAGACGAAATTATCCGTAGGTGTGTCCCCAGAGAGGAAGCACAGAGAATCCTATGGCATTGCCACGGATCTCAATATGGAGGCCATTTCGGAGGTGAGTGAACAGCCACCAAGGTCCTCCAATGTGGCTTCTATTGGCCCACACTCTATAAAGATTCCCGAGAGTTTGTACGTAATTGTGACAGTTGCCAAAGAGCTGGTAATCTACCTCATGGTTACGCCATGCCTCAACAAGGAATCATGGAAATAGAGTTGTTTGATGTATGGGGAATTGACTTCATGGGACCTTTTCCACCATCATACTCAAACACTTATATTCTGGTGGCAGTTGACTATGTATCAAAATGGGTTGAGGCTATTGCCACACCCACCAATGATACTAAAACAGTGCTGAAGTTCCTCCAGAAACATATCTTTAGCAGGTTTGGTGTCCCTAGAGTGTTAATCAGTGATGGGGGCACTCACTTCTGCAATAAACAGCTTTACTCTGCCATGGTTCGGTATGGAATTCGCCACAAGGTGGCCACTCCATATCATCCACAAACCAATGGGCAGGCTGAAGTCTCTAACAGAGAATTAAAGAGAATCCTGGAACGGACAGTAAATACCCGTAGAAAGGATTGGGCAAGGAGCTTGGATGATGCTCTGTGGGCTTACAGAACAGCATTCAAGACCCCTATAGGGACCTCTCCATACCAGCTCGTGTATGGTAAGGCATGCCACTTGCCCGTGGAACTGGAACATAAGGCCTACTGGGCAACCAGATTCCTAAACTTAGATGCCAAATTAGCAGGAGAAAAACGATTGCTCCAGCTAAATGAGCTAGAGGAATTCAGATTCACAGCTTTCGAAAATGCCAAGCTTTATAAAGAAAAATAAAAAAATGGCATGACAGAAAGCTGTCATCTAGAATCTTTGAACCAGGACAGAAGGTCCTGTTGTTTAACTCTAGACTCAGGCTATTCCCCAGGAAACTGAAATCCCGGTGGAGGGGACCATACGTGATTACAAGTGTGTCACCATATGGTTATGTGGAGCTTCAAGATATTGATTCTGATAAGAAGTTCATTGTCAATGGACAGAGAATCAAGCATTATCTTGAAGGCAACACTGAGCAAGAATGCTCAAGGCTGAAGCTAGATTAAAAGCTCAGCAAGGTCCAGCTAAAGACAATAAAGAAGCGCTTGCTGGGAGGCAACCCAGCCATGGGGCAACAATCCTCTAAGCATTTTGCCCTATTTCTATCTTTATTTTTTATATAGAGTTCATTGACAACAAGGTAAATAATCATTTACAGAAGACCTCGGCACACAAAACAGAGTAAAAGAGCTCAATGGCAAGAAAACGCCAGTAAAGGGGCATTTTGGGCGTTCAGCGCCCAAAATGGGCATCCACTGGGCGCTGAACGCCAGTAATGGTAGCATTTGGGCGTTCAACGCCAGAAATGGCCACCCACTGGGCGTTGAACGCCAGGAATGGCAGCAACTGGGCGCTGAACGCCCAGGAGATCAGCATTTGGGCGCTGAACGCCCAAAACAGGCAGTGTTTGGGCGTTCAAACGCCAGGAGGACAGGGAGGAGCCAAATCCAGTAATCCCACACGTATTTCCATTCTAATTTATAATTTTATGATTCAATACATGATTTTATTTACATAAACATGTCAAGAACCCTGATTTCTAAAAATCCTACCCTCAGAATATCAAATGTATCTTAATTCATAAGCGCACACCCTCTTTGCAAAATCAATCCAACTCTTTTCAAATCTTTTCCAAAAACAAATCTATCTTTTTCACCCTAAAATCTTTTCAATATCTTTTTCATATTATCTTTTTCAAAAACCCATATTTATCTTTTCAAAATCAAACTATATCTTCTATCTTATCTTTTTCAACTCAATCTTTTTATCTTATCTCTTCCAATTTTTCGAAAATCCACCACTCCACCCCTTTAAATTGGGTTCGGCCTCCCCCCTCCTCCATCAACAAGTGCACCTCGATCTCCTTCTATCCCTCTCCTTTCTTTTCTTTTGCTTGAGGACAAGCAAACCTCTAAGTTTGGTGTGTTTATCCGAGATCACTAAGATCATGGCTCCCAAAGGAAAACAATCCACTCCAAGAGGCAAGAAAGAGAGCGTTCCAAAACTACTTTGGAATCAAGGGAAGTTCTTATCTAAAGAACATTCAGACCATTATCTTAAAGTAATGGGTCTGAGATCAATGATCCCGGAAGTGAGATTCGATCTGAAAGAAGATGAATATCCGGAGATCCAGGAGCAAATTCGAATCAGGAACTGGGAAGTCCTAGCTAATCCTGAAACGAAAGTAGGAAGGAACATGGTCCAGGAGTTCTATGCTAATATGTGGCAGACTGACAAGCAAAGACTATCTGAAACAGCCTGCTACGAATTTCGGACCATGGTCAGGGGAAAGATTGTTCATACCACCCCTGACAAGATCAGAGAGATATTAAAGCTACCGCAGCTAAAGGATGATCCAGACTCCTTCAACAGGAGGATGATGAGAGCAGACATTGGCCTGGATAAGATTCTAGAGGACATCTGTATCCCTGGAGCCAGGTGGACCACCAACACAAAGGGCATCCCAAATCAACTCAAGAGGGAGGATCTCAAACCAGTTGCCAGAGGATGGCTGGACTTCATTGGGCATTCTCTGTTGCCCACCAGCAACCGTTCTGAAGTCACAGTTAAAAGAGCAGTGATGATTCATTGCATCATGATGGGAAAAGAAGTGGAGGTTCATCAGCTGATTTCAACAGAGCTCTATAAGATTGCTAACAAAAATTCAAGAGAGGCCAGGTTGGCTTATCCAAGCGTGATTTCTCTGCTCTGCAAGGACGCTGGAGTCAAGATGGGAATAACTGAATATATCCTAATTGAAAAGTCAATCACCAAAGCATCAATGGAGAGACAACAAGCATAGGAGGAACATATCAAGAAGAGAGCACAGGAATTCCTCCCAGAGATTCCTCAAGCGGAATATTGGGAATATCTTGAGACGTCTGTCACCAAGATACAGGAAGCTATGGAGCAAATAATAAAACAACAGAAGGAACACAGTCAAATGCTGACCCATATGCTTAAAGAACAAGAGGAGCAGGGACGTGACTTAAGGGAACTGAAGCGCCAAAAGTCTTCTGTGATACCAAGCCTCCCAAGGATCAGAGGAACTCCCATACCCCAGAATAAAGGTTGTTAATTTCCAATTTCTGCCTTAACTCTGTGACAGTGTCCTTATAAAAAGTTTACCTTAGAAGTCATATAATAGTAATTAGTATCTATTTGATTTTATCTCCAATTAAGCTATAGTTTATTTTTCTCATCATCATTAAACATGAATAAAATAGTAGATCTTTTGAATAAGAAGCAATAAAATTTCGAGTTTAAATAAAACAAATTCTAATTGGTTAAATGTGGTGGCAATGCTTTCTGTCTTCTGAATGAATGCTTGAACAGTGCATATGTCTTTTGAATTTGTTGTTTAAGACTGTTAAATATGTTGGCTCTTGAAAGAATAATGAACATGAGACATGTTATTGATAATCTGAAAAATCATAAAAATGATTCTTGAAGCAAGAAAAAGCAGCAAAGAACAAAGCTTGCAGAAAAAAAAAAAAGCAAGCAGAAAAAGCCAATAACCCTTAAAACCAAAAGGCAAGGGCAATTAAAAAGGATCCCAAGGCTTTGAGCATCAGTGGATAGGAGGGCCTAAAGGACTGAAATCCTGGTCTAAGCGGCTAAACCAAGCTGTCCCTAACCATGTGCTTGTGGCGTGCAGGTGTCAAGTGAAAACTTGAGATTGAGCGGTTAAAGTCAAGGTCCAAAGCAAAAAAAGAGTGTGCTTAAGAACTCTGGACACCTCTAATTGGGGACTTTAGCAAAGCTGAGTCACAATCTGAAAAGGTTCACCCAGTTATGTGTTTGTGGCATTTATGTATCCGGTAGTAATACTGGAAAACAAAGTGCTTAGGGCCACGGCCAAGACTCATAAAGAAGCTGTGTTCAAGAATCATCACACTGAACTAAGAGAATCAATAACACTATCTGAATTCTGAGTTCCTATAGATGCCAATCACTCTGAGCTTCAATGGATAAGTGAGATGCCAAACTGTTCAGAAGCAAAAGCTACTAGTCCGCTCATCTAATCAGAATCTGAGCTTCAATCAAAACTCTGAGATATTATTGCTTCTCAACCTATTAGTCTTCTATTTATTTGTCTAGTTGCTTGAGGACAAGCAACAGTTTAAGTTGGTGTTGTGATGAGCGGAATATTATATATATAAAATAGGGATAGAGATACTTATGTAATCATTGATAGGAATTTCAGATAAGCGATGAGATGCTTTTCATTCTAACCTCTGCTTTCTGCTATCTTCATCCAATCAGTCTACTCCTTTCATGGCTGGCTTTATGAAGGGCATCACGTTGTCAGTGCTACATTCCTCTCAGTGAATAAATGCTCACGCACCTGTCACGGCACGCTATTCATCTGCGTTCTCGATCATGCTGGAATGGATTCACCCTCCTTGCGTCTGTCACTACGCCAACAATCGCGAGTTGAAGCTCGTCACAGTCATTCATCATTGAATCCTACTCGGAATACCACAGACAAGTTTAGACTTTCCGGATTCTCTGAATGCGCATCATTCTAGCTTACGCCACGAGATTCTGGTTAGGAGATCTAAGAGATACTCATTCTAGCTATTCATGTAGAACAGAAGTGTTTGTCAGGCACGCGTTCATAGGAGAATGGTGATGAGCGTCACACTTAATCATCACCTTCATCACGTTCTTGGGTGCGAATGGATATCTAGAAGCGAATAAGATGAATTGAATAGAAACAGTAGTACTGCATTAATCTTTGAGGACAGCAGAGCTCCACCTTAATCTATGGAGTGTAGAATCTACCGTTGAAATCATAAGTGAAGTCCAGCATGCGAGATGGCCAGCCCTAAACGTGATCAATAGTTCCTAAGATGACTATGGAATAAACTGAGACCAAGATGCTAATACAATGTGAGGTCCTATTTATAATAAACTGCTACTAGGTTACATGAGTAAGTATTGATGTATAATCCACTTCCGGGCCACTTGGTGTGTGTTGGCTGAGCTAAGTGTTGCACGTGCAGAGGCCATTGTGGAGTTGAACGCCAGTTTCTGTGCCAGTTTGGGCGTCAACTCTGGTTTTGGATCCTTTTCTGGCGCTGGACGCCAGATTTGGGCAGAAGGCTGGTGTTGAACGCCAGTTTACGTCGTCAATTCTTGGCCAAAGTATGGACTATTATATATTGCTGGAAAGCCTGGATGTCTACTTCCAACGCAATTGAAGCGCGCCATTTCGAGTTCTGTAGCTCCAGAAATCACTTTGAGTGCAGGAGGTCAGAATCCAACAGCATCAGCAGTCCTTTTCAACCTCTGAATCTGATTTCTGCTCAAGTCCTCAATTTCAGCCAGAAAATACCTGAAATCACAGAAAAACACACAAACTCATAGTAAAGTCCAGAAATGTGAATTTAACATAAAACTAATGAAACATCCCTAAAAGTAACTAGATCCTACTAAAACATACTAAAACAATGTCAAAAGCGTATAAATTATCCGTCATCACGGATAATTTATACGCTTTTTGACATTGTTTTTAGTATGTTTTTAGTAGGATCTAGTTACTTTTAGGGATGTTTCATTAGTTTTTATGTTAAATTCACATTTCTGGACTTTACTATGAGTTTGTGTGTTTTTCTGTGATTTCAGGTATTTTCTGGCTGAAATTGAGGGACTTGAGCAGAAATCAGATTCAGAGGTTGAAAAAGGACTGCTGATGCTGTTGGATTCTGACCTCCCTGCACTCAAAGTGGATTTTCTGGAGCTACAGAACTCGAAATGGCGCGCTTCCAATTGCGTTGGAAAGTAGACATCCAGGGTTTCCAGCAATATTAATAGTCCATACTTTGGCCAAGAATTGACGACGTAAACTGGCGTTCAACGCCAGCCTTCTCCCAAATCTGGCGTCCAGCGCCAGAAAAGGATCCAAAACCAGAGTTGAACGCCCAAACTGGCATAGAAACTGGCGTTCAACTCCACAAATGGCCTCTGCACGTGCAACACTCAGGCTCAGCCCAAACACACACCAAGTGGGCCCAGAAAGTGGATTTATGCATCAATTACTTACTCATGTAAACCCTAGTGACTAGTTTATTATAAATAGGACCTTTACTATTGTATTAGCTCTTTTGGACCATCTTTGGATCTATTGTATTGATCCTGTGATCTCGTTTAGGGGCTGGCCATCTCGGCCATGCTTGGACCTTTCACTTATGTATTTTAACGGTAGAGTTTCTACACTCCATAGATTAAGGTGTGGAGCTCTGCTGTTCCTCAAAGATTAATGCAAAGTACTATTGTTCTCTATTCAATTCTTCTTATTTCGCTTCTAAGATATCCATTCGCACCCAAGAACGTGATGAAGGTGATGATTATGTGTGACACTCATCATCCTTCTCCCTAGAATGCGTGCCTGACAAACACTTCTGTTCTACATGAATTAAGCTAGAATGAATATCTCTTAGATCTCCTAACCAGAATCTTCGTGGCGTAAGCTAGAATGATGGCGGCATTCAAGAGAATCCGGAAGGTCTAAACCTTGTCTGTGGTATTCCGAGTAGGATTCAATGATTGAATGACTGTGACGAGCTCCTAACTCGCGATTGAGGGCGTTAGTGACAGACGCAAAAGGAGGTAATCCTATTCCAGCATGATCGAGAACGACAGATGAATAGCCGTGCCGTGACAGGGTGCGTGAGCATATTATTCACTGAGAGGAGGGGATGTAGCCAGCCTGACAGGCATGGATTGGGATGCCGAAGTAGCCTTGACATGGTGTACATAAAGCCAGCCATGGAAAGGAGTAGACTGATTGGATGAAGATAGCAGGAAAGCAGAGGTTCAGAGGAACGAAAAGCATCTCCATTCGCTTATCTGAAATTCTACCAATGATTTACATAAGTATCTCTATCCCTATTCTATTATTATTCGAAAATATCTTATCACTTTATATCTGCCTGACTGAGATTTACAAGGTGACCATAGCTTGCTTCATACCAACAATCTCCGTGGGATTCGACCCTTACTCACGTAAGGTATTACTTGGACGACCCAGTGCACTTGCTGGTTAGTTGTATCGAAGTTGTGACAATTATGAATTAAGATCAGAGCACCAAGTTTTCGAACATGGAGATCACAATTTCGTGCACCAAGTTTTTGGCGCCGTTGCCGGGGATTGTTCGTGTTTGGACAACTGACGGTTCATCTTGTTGCTCAGATTAGGTAATTTTCTTTTTATTTTACTTTCAAAAATTTTTTCAAAAATATTTCAAAAATTTTCTCATTTGTTTTCAAAAAAATAAAAATGTTTTCAAAAAATTTTATTCAAAATTTTTAAGAATGAATTCTAGTGTTTCATGATGATTTGTTGAATCCTGGCTGGCTGTAAGCCATGTCTAATCTTTTGGACTGGGGTTTCAACTTACCATCACAAAAGAAGAGATTCTCACACACTTAGTTGTTCTATACTTGAAAAGTATCCATATCTGCTGAAGCTTGGCTGGCCATTGGCCATGTCTAGTGTTTTGGACTGGAGCTTTCATTGAAAGCTTGGCTGGCTAGTGAGCCATGTCTAATTCCTGGACTGAAGCTTTAGACTAACATGGCAAGATTCCTGGAATTCATATTAAAAATTTTGGAATCCTTATTTTTCTTTTTCAATACTATTTTCGAAAAAAAAAATCCAAAAAAATTAGAAAATCATAAAAATAAAAAATATTTTGTGTTTCTTATTTGAGTCTTGAGTCATATTATAAGTTTGGTGTCAATTGCATATGCATCTTGCATTTTTTCGAAAATATCATGCATTCATAGTGTTCTTCATGATCTTCAAGTTGTTCTTGGTAAGTCTTCTTGTTTGATCTTGATGATTTTTTGTTTTGTGTCTTTTCATGTTTATCATATGCATTCTTGAATTCTTAGTGCCTAAGCATTAAAGAATTCTAAGTTTGGTGTCTTGCATGTTTTCTTTGCATTAAAAATTTTTCAAAAATATGTTCTTGATGTTCATCATGACATTCAAAGTGTTCTTGGTGTTCATCTTGACATTCATAGCATTCTTGCATGCATTCATTGTTTTGATCTAAAATTTCATGCATGGCATAATTTTCATGTTTTTCATAAAAATTTCAAAAATAAAAAAAAATATCTTTCCCTTTTTCTCTCATCAAATTCGAAAATTTGGATTGACTTTTTCAAAAATTTTAAAATCAAATTGTTTCTTATGAGTCAAATCAAATTTTCAATTTGAAAATCTTATCTTTTTCAAAATCTTTTTCAAAAATCAAATCTTTTTCAAAATTCTTAGTTATTTTCGAAAATTTCAAAAATATTTTTCAAAAATCTTTTTCTTATTTTTATACTAAATTTTCGAAAATAACATAATCAATTAATGTTTTGATTCAAATATTTGAAGTTTGTTACTTGCTTGTTAAGAAAGATTCAAACTTTAAGTTCTAGAATCATATCTTGTGATTTCTTATGAATCAAGTCATTAATTGTGATTTTAAAAATCAAATCTTTTTCAAAACTAATTTCAATCATATCTTTTCAAAAATATCTTCTTATCTTATCTTTTTCAAAAATATCTTTTCAAAATATCTTTTCTAACTTCCTAACTTCTTATCTTCTTAAAAATTTGTTTCAACTAACTAACTAACTTTTTGTTTGTTTCTTAACTTTTTCAAAACTACCTAACTAACTCTCTCTCTCTAATTTTCGAAAATATCTTCCCTCTTTTTCAAAATTTCTTTTTAATTAACTAATTATTTTTATTTTCTATTTTTTTCAAAAATTTTCGAAAATTACTAACATTTTTCAAAAACCATTTTCGAAAATCACTAACTCTTTTTCAAAATAATTTTCGAAAATTATTCCCTCCCTCTCTCTCATCCTATTCTATTTATTCATTCATTAACTAACATCTCTTCCTCACATCATCACCAAATTCGAACCCCCTCTTCTATCTGTGTTTGAATTTCTTCCTCTTTTCTTCTACTCACATAAGGGATCCCTATACTGTGGTATAAAGGATCTCCATTATTATTATTATTTTTCTGTGCCTTCTTCTTTGTCATATGAGCAGGAGCAAGGATAAGAGCATTCTTGTGGAAGCAGATCCAGAACCTGAAAGGACTCTGAAGAGAAAATTAAGAGAAGCTAAAATACAACAATCCAGAGATAACCTTTCAGAAATTTTCGAACACGCTGAGGAGATGGCAGCCGAAAATAATAATAATGTAAGGAAGATGCTTGGTGACTTTACTGCACCTAATTCCAATTTACATGGAAGAAGCATCTCCATTCCTGCCATTGGAGCAAACAACTTTGAAATGAAACCTCAATTAGTTTCTCTGATGCAGCAGAACTGCAAGTTTCATGGACTTCCATCTGAAGATCCTTTTCAGTTCTTAACTGAATTCTTGTAGATATGTGATACTGTTAAGACTAATGGAGTAGATCCTGAAGTCTACAGGCTCATGCTTTTCCCCTTTTGCTGTAAGAGACAGAGCTAGATTATGGTTGGATTCTCAACCTAAAGACAGCCTGAACTCTTGGGATAAGCTGGTCACGGCTTTCTTAGCCAAGTACTTTCCTCCTCAAAAGCTGAGCAAGCTTAGAGCTGATGTTCAAACCTTCAGACAGAAAGAAGGTGAATCCCTCTATGAAGCTTGGGAAAGATACAAACAGTTGACCAAAAAGTGTCCTTCTGACATGCTTTCAGAATGGACCATCCTGGATATATTCTATGATGGTTTATCTGAGCTATCAAAGATGTCACTGGACACTTCTGCAGGTGGATTCATTCACCTAAAGAAAATGCCTGCAGAAGCTCAAGAACTCATTGACATGGTTGCTAATAACCAGTTCATGTACACTTCTAAAAGGAATCCTGTGAATAATGGGACGCCTATGAAGAAGGGAGTTCTTGAAGTTGATACTCTGAATGCCATATTGGCTCAGAACAAAATATTGACTCAGCAAGTCAATATGATCTCTCAGAGTCTGCATGGAATGCAAGCTGCATCCAACAGTACTCAAGAGGCATCTTCTGAAGAAGAAGCCTATGATCCTGAGAACCCTGCAATAGCAGAGGTAAATTACTTAGGTGAACCTTATGGAAACACCTATAACTCAACATGGAGAAATCATCCAAATTTCTCATGGAAGGATCAAAAGCCTCAACAAGGCTTTAATAATGGTGGAAGAAACAGGTTTAGCAATAGCAAGCCTTTTCCATCATCAACTCAGCAACAGACAGAGAACTCTGAACAAAATGCTTCTAATTTAGCAAATCTAGTCTCTGATCTATCTAAGGCCACTGTAAGTTTCATGAATGAAACAAGGTCTTCCATTAGAAATCTGGAAGCACAAGTGGGCCAGCTGAGTAAAAGGATCACTGAAATCCCTCCTAGTACTCTCCCAAGTAATACAGAAGAGAATCCAAAAGGAGAGTGCAAGGCCATTGACATAAGCGCCATGGCCGAACCTCTGAGGAGAGGAGAGGACGTGAATCCCAAGGAGGAAGACCTCCTGGGACGTCCAGTGATCAATAAGGAGCTTCCCTCTGAGGAACCAAAGGACTCTGAGGCTCATCTAGAGACCATAGAGATTCCATTGAACCTCCTTATGCCCTTCATGAGCTCTGATGAGTATTCCTCTTCTGAAGATAATGAGGATGTCACTGAAGAGCAAACTGCCAAGTTTCTTGGTGCAATCATGAAGCTGAATGCCAAATTATTTGGCATTGATACATGGGAAGTTGAACCTCCCTTGTTCATCAATGAACTAAGTGATCTGGATCAACTGACATTGCCTCAGAAGAGACAGGATCCTGGAAAGTTCATAATCCCTTGTACCATAGGCACCATGATCTTTAAGGCTCTGTGTGACCTTGGTTCAGGGATAAATCTCATGCCCCTCTCTGTAATAGAGAAACTGGGAATCTATGGAGTGCAAGCTGCTAAAATCTCACTAGAGATGGCAGACAGCTCAAGAAAACAGGTTTATGGACAAGTAGAAGATGTATTAGTAAAGGTTGAGGGCCTTTACATCCCTGCTGATTTCATAGTCCTGGATACTGGAAAGGAAGAGGATGAATCCATCATCCTAGGAAGACCTTTCCTGGCCACAGCAAGAGCTGTGATTGATGTTGACAGAGGTGAAATATTCCATCAATGGAATGAGAACTCCCTTGTATTCAAAACTCAAGGATCTCCCTCTGCAACCATGGAGAGGAAGCAGAAAAAGCTTCTCTCCAAGCAGAGTCAACCAGCGCCCCCACAGTCAAACTCTAAGTTTGGTGTTGGGAGGCCACAACCAAACTCTAAGTTTGGTGTTGAACTCCCATATCCAAACTCTAAGTTTGGTGTTGGAAAGTTTCAACAAAGCTCTGCACATCTGTGAGGCTCCATGAGAGCCCACTGTCAAGCTATTGACATTAAAGAAGCGCTTGTTGGGAGGCAACCCAATGTTTATCTAATTCTTATTTTTATTGTTTTTCATGTTTTCTTAGGTTCATGATCATGTGGAGTCACAAAATAAGGAGAAAAATTGAAAACGGAATCAAAAACAGCAGAAGAAAAATCACACCCTGGAGGAGCATCTGTCTGGCGTTCAGCGCCAGAACAGAGCATGGTTCTGGCGCTGAACGCCCAAAATGGGCAGCTTCTGAGCGCTGAACGCCAGAACAGGCATGGTTCTGGCGTTCAACGCCAGAAATGGCACACAGATGGGCGTTGAACGCCCAAAATGGCCACCAACCTGGCGCTGAACGCCCAGAGTTGGATACAAAGGCATTTTTACATGCCTAATGGGTGCAGGGATGTAAATACCTTGACACCTCAGGATCTGTGGACCCCACAGGATCCACTCAGGATCTGTGGACCCCACAGGATCCCCACCTACCTCCACTCACTTCTTCTCACCACTCTCTTTCACACAACCCCATAAACACTCTTCCCCATAAACCTACCTCATAAACTCCACCTACCTTCAAAATTCAAAACCAATTTCCCACCCAAACCCACCCATATGGCCGAACCAATACCCCCTTCCCTTCCCTATATAAAGCCCTCCATTCTTCACCAAATTCACACAACACAACACCTCTATACCCTTCTTGGCCGAACCACATCACCCTTTCCCTCTCCATATTTCTTCTTCTTCTTCTTCATCTATTCTTTTGTTTATTGCTCGAGGGCGAGCAATATTCTAAGTTTGGTATGGTAAAAGCATAAGCTTTTTGTTTTTCCATTACCATTGATGGCACCTAAGACCGGAGAATCCTCTAGAAGAGGGAAAGGGAAGACAAAAGCTTCCACATCCGAGTCATGGGAGATGGAAAGATTCATCTCCAAAGCCCATCAAGACCACTTCTATGATGTTGTGGCCAAGAAGAAGGTGATCCCTGAGGTCCCTTTTAAACTCAAAAGAAATGAGTATCCGGAGATCCGACATGAAATTCAAAGAAGAGGTTGGGAAGTTCTAACAAATCCCATCCAACAAGTCGGCATCCTAATGGTTCAAGAGTTCTATGCCAATGCATGGATCACCAAGAACCATGATCAAAGTAAGAACCCGGATCCAAAGAACTATGTTACAATGGTTCGGGGGAAATACTTAGATTTTAGTCCGGAAAATGTGAGGTCGGCGTTCAACTTGCCATACATGGAAGAGAACGCACGCCCCTACACAAGAAGGGTCAACTTTGATCAAAGGTTGGACCAAGTCCTTATGGACATATGTGTAGAAGGAGCTCAATGGAAGATTGACTCCAAAGGCAAGCCGGTTCAACAAAGAAGATTGGACCTCAAGCCTGTGGCTAGAGGATGGTTGGAGTTTATTCAATGCTCAATCATTCCCACTAGCAACCGGTCTGAAGTTACTATAGACCGGGCCATCATGATCCATAGCATCATGATTGGAGAAGAGGTGGAAGTTCATGAGATTATACCTCAAGAACTCTACAAGGTGGCTGACAAGTCCTCCACCATGGCAAGGTTAGCCTTTCCTCACCTCATTTGCCACCTATGCAATTCAGCTGGGATTGACATAGAGGGAGATATCCTCATCAAAGAGGACAAGCCCATCACTAAGAAAAAGATGGAGCAAGCAAGAGAGCCCATTCATGGAGCTCAAGAGGCGCAAGAAGCTCACTTCCATGAGATCCCTGAGATGCCTCAAATGCACTTCCCTCCACATAACTATTGGGAGCAAATCAACACCTCCCTAGGAGAATTGAGTTCCAATATGGGACAACTAAGGGTGGAACATCAAGAGCACTCCATCATGCTTCATGAAATAAGATAAGATCAAAAAGCAATGAGGGAGGAGCAACAAAGACAAGCAAGAGACATAGAAGAGCTCAAGGACATCATTGGTTCCTCAAGAAGGAAACGCCACCATCACTAAGGTGGATTCATTCCTTGTTCTTGCTTTCTCTGTTTTTCGTTTTCTATATTATGTGCTTATCTATGTTTGTGCCTTCATTACATGATCATTAGTAGTTAGTAACTTTGTCTTAAAGATATGAATGTCCTATGAATCCATCACCTCTCTTAAAAGAAAAATGTTTTAATTCAAAAGAACAAGAAGTACATGAGTTTCGAATTTATCCTTGAACTTAGCTTAATTATATTGAAGTGGTGACAATGCTTCTTGTTTTCTGAATGTATGCTTGAACATTGCATATGTCTTTTGAAGTTGTTGTTTAAGAATGTTAAATATGTTGGCTCTTGAAAGAATGATGACTAGGAGACATGTTATTTGATAATCTGAAAAATCATAAAAATGATTCTTGAAGCAAGAAAAAGCAGCAAAGAACAAAGCTTGCAGAAAAAAAAAAAGAGAGAGAAAAAGAAAAAGCAAGCAGAAAAAGCCAATAACCCTTAAAACTAAAAGGCAAGGGCAAATAAAAAGGATCCCAAGGCTTTGAGCATCAGTGGATAGGAGGGCCTAAAGGAATAAAATCCTGGTCTAAGCGGCTAAACCAAGCTGTCCCTAACCATGTGCTTGTGGCATGTAGGTGTCAAGTGAAAACTTGAGACTGAGTGGTTAAAGTCAAGGTCCAAAGCAAAAACAAAGAGTGTGCTTAAGAACCCTGGACACCTCTAATTGGGGACTCTAGCAAAGCTGAGTCACAATCTGAAAAGGTTCACCCAATTATGTGTCTGTGGCATTTATGTATCCGGTGGTAATACTGGAAAACAAAGTGCTTAGGGCCACGGCCAAGACTCATAAAGAAGCTGTGTTCAAGAATCATCATACTGAACTAGGAGAATCAATAATACTATCTGAACTCTGAGTTCCTATAGATGCCAATCATTCTAAACTTCAATGGATAAAGTGAGATGCCAAAACTATTCAAGAGGCAAAAAGCTATAAGTCCCGCTCATATGATTGGAGCTCTGTTTCATTGATAGTTTGGAATTTATAGTATATTCTCTTCTTTTTATCCTATTTGATTTTCAGTTGCTTGGGGACAAGCAACAATTTAAGTTTGGTGTTGTGATGAGCGGATAATTTATACGCTTTTTGGCATTGTTTTTAGTATGTTTTTAGTAGGATCTAGTCACTTTTAGGGATGTCCTCATTAGTTTTTATGTTAAATTCACATTTCTGGACTTTACTATGAGTTTGTGTGTTTTTTTGTGATTTCAGGTATTTTCTGGCTGAAATTGAGGGACTTGAGCAGAAATCAGATTCAGAGGTTGAAAAAGGACTGCTGATGCTGTTGGATTCTGACCTCCCTGCACTCAAAGTGGATTTTCTGGAGCTACAGAACTCGAAATGGCGCGCTTCCAATTGCGTTGGAAAGTAGACATCCAGGGCTTTCCAGCAATATATAATAGTCCATACTTTGGCCAAAAATTGACGACGTAAACTGGCGTTCAACGCCAGCCTTCTGCCCAAATCTGGCGTCCAGCGCCAGAAAAGGATCCAAAACCAGAGTTGAACGCCCAAACTGGCACAGAAACTGGCGTTCAACTCCACAAATGGCCTCTGCACGTGAAACACTCAGGCTCAGCCCAAACACACACCAAGTGGGCCCAGGAAGTGGATTTATGCATCAATTACTTACTCATGTAAACCCTAGTGACTAGTTTATTATAAATAGGACCTTTTACTAATCTTTTGGATTATCTTTGGATTACCTTATGATCCTTTGATCACGTTTTAGGGGGCTGGCCATCTCGGCCATGCCTGGACCTTCACTTATGTATTTTCAACGGTAGAGTTTCTACACTCCATAGATTAAGGTGTGGAGCTCTGCTGTTCCTCAAAGATTAATGCAAAGTACTACTATTTTCTATTCAATTCTTCTTATTTCTCTTCTAAGATATCCATTCGCACCCAAGAACGTGATGAACGTGATGATTATGTGTGACGCTCATCATCCTTCTCCCTTATGAACGCGTGCCTGACAAACACTTCTGTTCTACATGAATTAAGCTAGAATGAGTATCTCTTAGATCTCCTAACCAGAATCTTCGTGGCGTAAGCTAGAATGATGGCGGCATTCAAGAGAATCCGGAAAGTCTAAACCTTGTCCGTGGTATTCCGAGTAGGATTCAATGATTGAATGACTGTGACGAGCTCCTAACTCGCGATTGCAGGGCGTTTGTGACAAACGCAAAAGGATAGTAAATCCTATTCCAGCATGATCGAGAACCGACAGATGAATAGCCGTGCCGTGATAGGGTGCGTGAGCATATTATTCACTGAGAGGATAAGATGAAGCCATTGACAAGGGTGATGCCTCCAGACGATTAGCCGTGCCGTGACAGGGCATTGGATCATTTTCCCGAGAGATGACCGAAAGTAGCCATTGACAGTGGTGATGTATCACATAAAGCCAGCCATGGAAAGGAGTAAGACTGATTGGATGAAGATAGCAGGAAAGCAGAGGTTCAGAGGAACGAAAAGCATCTCCATTCGCTTATCTGAAATTCCTGCCAATGAATCTACATAAGTATCTCTATCCCTTTTATTGTTTATTTTAATCTAATAAAGTATCATGTTTAAATCCACCTGACTGAGATTTGCAAGGTGACCATAGCTTGCTTCATACCAACAATCTCCGTGGGATTTGACCCTTACTCACGTAAGGTATTACTTGGACGACCCAGTGCACTTGCTGGTTAGTTGTATCGAAGTTGTGACAATTATGAATTAAGATCAAAGCACCAAGCTTTGGAGCCATTACCAGGGATTGTTCGAGCCTGGACATCACAATTTCGTGCACCAAGTTTTTGGCGCCGTTGCCGGGGTTTAGGGTTTAGGGTTTTTGGCGCCGTTTGTATCCTATTTTGCTTCATCTTGGCTTTTTTTTTACTCTGCCATGGTTCGGTATGGAATTCGCCACAAGGTGGCCACTCCATATCATCCACAAACCAATGGGCAGGCTGAAGTCTCTAACAGAGAATTAAAGAGAATCCTGGAACGGACAGTAAATACCCGTAGAAAGGATTGGGCAAGGAGCTTGGATGATGCTCTGTGGGCTTACAGAACAGCATTCAAGACCCCTATAGGGACCTCTCCATACCAGCTCGTGTATGGTAAGGCATGCCACTTGCCCGTGGAACTGGAACATAAGGCCTACTGGGCAACCAGATTCCTAAACTTAGATGCCAAATTAGTAGGAGAAAAACGATTGCTCCAGCTAAATGAGCTAGAGGAATTCAGATTCACAGCTTTCGAAAATGCCAAGCTTTATAAAGAAAAATAAAAAAAAATGGCATGACAGAAAGCTGTCATCTAGAATCTTTGAATCAGGACAGAAGGTCCTGTTGTTTAACTCTAGACTCAGGCTATTCCCCGGGAAACTGAAATCCCGGTGGAGGGGACCATACGTGATTACAAGTGTGTCACCATATGGTTATGTGGAGCTTCAAGATATTGATTCTGATAAGAAGTTCATTGTCAATGGACAGAGAATCAAGCATTATCTTGAAGGAAACACTGAGCAAGAATGCTCAAGGCTGAAGCTAGATTAAAAGCTCAGCAAGGTCCAGCTAAAGACAATAAAGAAGCGCTTGCTGGGAGGCAACCCAGCCATGGGGCAACAATCCTCTAAGCATTTTGCCCTATTTCTATCTTTATTTTTTATATAGAGTTCATTGACAACAAGGTAAATAATCATTTACAGAAGACCTCGGCACACAAAACAGAGTAAAAGAGCTCAATGGCAAGAAAACGCCAGTAAAGGGGCATTTTGGGCGTTCAGCGCCCAAAATGGGCATCCACTGGGCGCTGAACGCCATTAATGGTAGCATTTGGGCGTTCAACGCCAGAAATGGCCACCCACTGGGCGTTGAACGCCAGGAATGGCAGCAACTGGGTGCTGAACGCCCAGGAGATCAGCATTTGGGCGCTGAACGCCCAAAACAGGCAGTGTTTGGGCGTTCAAATGCCAGGAGGACAGGGAGGAGCCAAATCCAGTAATCCCACACGTATTTCCATTCTAATTTATAATTTTATGATTCAATACATGATTTTATTTACATAAACATGTCAAGAACCCTGATTTCTAAAAATCCTACCCTCAGAATATCAAATGTATCTTAATTCATAAGCACACACCCTCTTTGCAAAATCAATCCAACTCTTTTCAAATCTTTTCCAAAAACAAATCTATCTTTTTCACCCTAAAATCTTTTCAATATCTTTTTCATATTATCTTTTTCAAAAACCCATATTTATCTTTTTCAAAAATCTATCCTATCTTTTCAAAATCAAACTATATCTTCTATCTTATCTTTTTCAACTCAATCTTTTTATCTTATCTCTTCCAATTTTTCGAAAATCCACCCCCCACCCCTTTAAATTGGGTTCGGCCTCCCCCCTCCTCCATCAACAAGTGCACCTCGATCTCCTTCTATCCCTCTCCTTTCTTTTCTTTTGCTTGAGGACAAGCAAACCTCTAAGTTTGGTGTGTTTATCCGAGATCACTAAGATCATGGCTCCCAAAGGAAAACAATCCACTCCAAGAGGCAAGAAAGAGAGCGTTCCAAAACCACTTTGGAATCAAGGGAAGTTCTTATCTAAAGAACATTCAGACCATTATCTTAAAGTAATGGGTCTGAGATCAGTGATCCCGGAAGTGAGATTTGATCTGAAAGAAGATGAATATCCGGAGATCCAGGAGCAAATTCGAATCAGGAACTGGGAAGTCCTAGCTAATCCTGAAATGAAAGTAGGAAGGAACATGGTCCAGGAGTTCTATGCTAATATGTGGCAGACTGACAAGCAAAGACTATCTGGAACAGCCTGCTACGAATTTCGGACCATGGTCAGGGGAAAGATTGTTCATACCACCCCTGACAAGATCAGAGAGATATTAAAGCTACCGCAGCTAAAGGATGATCCAAACTCCTTCAACAGGAGGATGATGAGAGCAGACATTGGCCTGGATAAGATTCTAGAGGACATCTGTATCCCTAAAGCCAGATGGACCACCAACACAAAGGGCATCCCAAATCAACTCAAGAGGGAGGATCTCAAACCAGTTGCCAGAGGATGGCTGGACTTCATTGGGCGTTCTCTGTTGCCCACCAGCAACCGTTCTGAAGTCACAGTTAAAAGAGCAGTGATGATTCATTGCATCATGATGGGAAAAGAAGTGGAGGTTCATCAGCTGATTTCAACAGAGCTCTATAAGATTGCTAACAAAAATTCAAGAGAGGCCAGGTTGGCTTATCCAAGCGTGATTTCTCTGCTCTGCAAGGACGCTGGAGTCAAGATGGGAATAACTGAATATATCCTAATTGAAAAGTCAATCACCAAAGCATCAATGGAGAGACAACAAGCACAGGAGGAACATATCAAGAAGAGAGCACAGGAATTCCTCCCAGAGATTCCTCAAGCGGAATATTGGGAATATCTTGAGACGTCTGTCACCAAGATACAGGAAGCTATGGAGCAAATAATAAAACAACAGAAGGAACACAGTCAAATGCTGACCCATATGCTTAAAGAACAAGAGGAGTAGGGACGTGACTTAAGGGAACTGAAGCGCCAAAAGTCTTCTGTGATACCAAGCCTCCCAAGGATCAGAGGAACTCCCATACCCCCAGAATAAAGGTTGTTAATTTCCAATTTCTGCCTTAACTCTGTGACAGTGTCCTTATAAAAAGTTTACCTTAGAAGTCATATAATAGTAATTAGTATCTATTTGATTTTATCTCCAATTAAGCTATAGTTTATTTTTCTCATCATCATTAAACATGAATAAAATAGTAGATCTTTTGAATAAGAAGCAATAAAATTTCGAGTTTAAATAAAACAAATTCTAATTGGTTAAATGTGGTGGCAATGCTTTCTGTCTTCTGAATGAATGCTTGAACAGTGCATATGTCTTTTGAATTTGTTGTTTAAGAGTGTTAAATATGTTGGCTCTTGAAAGAATAATGAACATGAGACATGTTATTGATAATCTGAAAAATCATAAAAATGATTCTTGAAGCAAGAAAAAGCAGCAAAGAACAAAGCTTGCAGAAAAAAAAAAAAAAAGCAAGCAGAAAAAGCCAATAACCCTTAAAACCAAAAGGCAAGGGCAATTAAAAAGGATCCCAAGGCTTTGAGCATCAGTGGATAGGAGGGCCTAAAGGACTGAAATCCTGGTCTAAGCGGCTAAACCAAGCTGTCCCTAACCATGTGCTTGTGGCGTGCAGGTGTCAAGTGAAAACTTGAGACTGAGCGGTTAAAGTCAAGGTCCAAAGCAAAAAAAAGAGTGTGCTTAAGAACTCTGGACACCTCTAATTGGGGACTTCAGCAAAGCTGAGTCACAATCTGAAAAGGTTCACCCAGTTATGTGTCTGTGGCATTTATGTATCCGGTAGTAATACTGGAAAACAAAGTGCTTAGGGCCACGGCCAAGACTCATAAAGAAGCTGTGTTCAAGAATCATCACACTGAACTAAGAGAATCAATAACACTATCTGAATTCTGAGTTCCTATAGATGCCAATCACTCTGAGCTTCAATGGATAAAGTGAGATGCCAAAACTGTTCAGAAGCAAAAAGCTACTAGTCCCGCTCATCTAATCAGAATCTGAGCTTCAATCAAAAACTCTGAGATATTATTGCTTCTCAACCTATTAGTCTTCTATTTTATTTGTCTAGTTGCTTGAGGACAAGCAACAGTTTAAGTTTGGTGTTGTGATGAGCGGATATTTTATACGCTTTTTGGGGATAATTTCATATAGTTTAGAGTATGTTTTAGTTAGTTTTTAGTCTATTTCTAGTAGTTTTTAGGAAAAATTCATATTTCTGGACTTTACTATGAGTTGTGTGTTTTTCTGTAATTTCAGGTATTTTTCTGGCTGAAATTGAAGGAGCTGAGCAAAATTCTGATTCAGGCTGAAAAAGGACTGCTAATGCTGTTGGATTCTGACCTCCCTGCACTCAAATTGGATTTTCTGGAGCTACAGAACTCGAAATGGCATGCTTCCAATTGCATTGGAAAGTAGACATCCAGGGCTTTCCAGCAATATATAATAGTCCATACTTTGCACAAGGATAGAGGACGTAAACTGGCGTTCAACGCCAGTTCTCTGCCCAATTCTGGCGTCCAGCGCCAGAATAGGATCAAAAACTGGAGTTGAACGCCCAAACTGGCATAAAAACTGGCGTTCAACTCCACAAATGGCCTCTGCACGTGACTCACTCAAATCTCAGCCCCAGCACACACCAAGTGGGCCCCAGAAGTGGACCTCTGCATCATCCATCATAGTCCACTCATATTTTGTAACCCTAGGCTACTAGTTTAGTATTTAAACAACTTTTAGAGACTTATTTTGTACCTCATGAGATTTCAGATCTAAACTTTGTATTCTCTGACGGCATGAGTCTCTAAACCCCATTGTTGGGGGTGAGGAGCTCTGCTGTGTCTCAATGAATTAATGCAAGTATTTCTGTTTTCCATTCAAACACGCTTGTTCCTATCTAAGATGTTCATTCGCGCTTAACTGTGATGAAGGTGATGATCCGTGACATTCATCACCTTCCTCAAACCATGAACGCGTGCCTGACAACCACCTCCGTTCTATATACGATTGAATGAGTATCTCTTAGATTCCTTAATCAGAATCTCCGTGGTATAAGCTAGAACTGATGGCAGCATTCATGAGAATCCGGAAAGTCTAAACCTTGTCTGTGGTATTCCGAGTAGGATTCAAGGATTGAATGACTGTGACGAGCTTCAAACTCCTGAAGGCTGGGCGTTAGTGACAGACGCAAAAGGATAGTAAATCCTATTCCAACCGGATCGAGAACCAACCGGTGATTAGCCGTGCTGTGACAGAGCGCGTGAGCGTAGTTTTCACTGGAAGGATGGAAGGTAGCCATTGACAACGGTGATCCACCAACACATAGCTTGCCATAGGGGGACGTGCGTGCGTGAATCAGAAGACAGAGGAAAGCAGAGATTCAGAGGACAAAGCATCTCCAAAACTCCAACATATTCTCCATTACTGTATAACAAGTAACCTTTAATCCATGCTCTATTGTTTATTCGCAATTCAACTGATAAACATAATTGACTTCCTGACTAAGATTTACAAGATAACCATAGATTGCTTCAAACCAACAATCTCCGTGGGATTCGACCCTTACTCACGTGAGGTATTACTTGGACGACCCAGTGCACTTGTTGGTTAGTGGTACGCGTTGTGAAAAGTGTGATTCACAATTCGTGCACCAAGTTTTTGTATGAATGTTCTTTAAATTATGAATGAATTACTAATTATTTTTAATTTTTATTTCAAAAAAAAAAATTTCGAAAAAAATACTAAACATTTTTCAAAAACTATTTTCAAAAATCACTAACTCTTTTTCAAAATAATTTTCGAAAATTATCCCTCCCCCATCCTATTCTATTTATTCATTCATATCCTAACATCTCATCTCACATCTCTTCCATCCGTACAGTTGTGTTTCTTCCTTTACATCACATTCTTTGTCTCCCCTTCTTTTCTTCCACTCACAAAGGGATCCCTATACTGTGGTATAAAGGATCTCTATTATTATTATTATTATTATTTTTCTGTGCCTTCTTCTTTGTCATATGAGCAGGAGCAAGGATAAGAACATTCTTGTGGAAGCAGATCCAGAACCTGAAAGGACTCTGAAGAGAAAATTAAGAGAAGCTAAAATACAACAATCCAGAGATAACCTTTCAGAAATTTTCGAACAGGAAGAGAAGATGGCAGCCGAAAATAATAATAATGTAAGGAAGATGCTTGGTGACTTTACTGCACCTAATTCCAATCTACATGGAAGAAGCATCTCCATTCCTGCCATTGGAGCAAACAACTTTGAACTGAAACCTCAATTAGTTTCTCTGATGCAGCAGAACTGCAAGTTTCATGGACTTCCATCTGAAGATCCTTTTCAGTTCTTAACTGAATTCTTGCAGATATGTGATACTGTTAAGACTAATGGAGTAGATCCTGAAGTCTACAGGCTCATGCTTTTCCCTTTTGCTGTAAGAGACAGAGCTAGATTATGGTTGGATTCTCAACCCAAAGACAGCCTGAACTCTTAGGATAAGCTGGTCACGGCTTTCTTAGCCAAGTACTTTCCTCCTCAAAAGCTGAGCAAGCTTAGAGCTGATGTTCAAACCTTCAGACAGAAAGAAGGTGAATCTCTCTATGAAGCTTGGGAAAGATACAAACAGTTGACCAAAAAGTGTCCTTCTGACATGCTTTCAGAATGGACCATCCTGGATATATTCTATGATGGTTTATCTGAGCTATCAAAAATGTCACTGGACACTTCTGCAGGTGGATCCATTCACCTAAAGAAAACGCCTGCAGAAGCTCAAGAACTCATTGACATGGTTGCTAATAACCAGTTCATGTACACTTCTGAAAGGAATCCTGTGAGTAATGGGACGCCTATGAAGAAGGGAGTTCTTGAAGTTGATACTCTGAATGCCATATTGGCTCAGAACAAAATATTGACTCAGCAAGTCAATATGATTTCTCAGAGTCTGCATGGAATGCAAGCTGCATCCAACAGTACTCAAGAGGCATCTTCTGAAGAAGAAGCCTATGATCCTGAGAACCCTGCAATAGCAGAGGTAAATTACTTAGGTGAACCTTATGGAAACACCTATAACTCAACATGGAGAAATCATCCAAATTTCTCATGGAAGGATCAAAAGCCCCAACAAGGCTTTAATAATGGTGGAAGAAACAGGTTTAGCAATAGCAAGCCTTTTTCATCATCAACTCAGCAACAGACAGAGAACTCTGAACAAAATGCTTCTAATTTAGCAAATCTAGTCTCTGATCTATCTAAGGCCACTGTAAGTTTCATGAATGAAACAAGGTCTTCCATTAGAAATCTGGAAGCACAAGTGGGCCAGCTGAGTAAAAGGATCACTGAAATCCCTCCTAGTACTCTCCCAAGCAATACAGAAGAGAACCCAAAAGGAGAGTGCAAGGCCATTGACATAAGCGCCATGGCCGAACCTCTGAGGAGAGGAGAGGACGTGAATCCCAAGGAGGAGGACCTCCTGGGACGTCCAGTGATCAATAAGGAGCTTCCCTCTGAGGAGCCAAAGGACTCTGAGGCTTATCTAGAGACCATAGAGATTCCATTGAACCTCCTTATGCCCTTCATGAGCTCTGATGAGTATTCCTCTTCTGAAGAGAATGAGGATGTTACTGAAGAGCAAACTGCCAAGTTTCTTGGTGCAATCATGAAGCTGAATGCCAAATTGTTTGGCATTGATACTTGGGAAGTTGATCCTCCCTTGTTCATCAATGAACTAAGTGATCTGGATCAACTGACATTGCCTCAGAAGAGACAGGATCCTGGAAAGTTCATAATACCCTGCACCATAGGCACCATGATCTTTAAAGCTCTGTGTGACCTTGGTTCAGGGATAAACCTCATGCCCCTCTCTGTAATAGAAAATCTGGGAATCTATGGGGTGCAAGCTGCTAAAATCTCACTAGAGATAGCAGACAGCTCAAGAAGACAGGCTTATGGACAAGTAGAAGATGTATTAGTAAAGGTTGAGGGCCTTTACATACTTACTGATTTCATAGTCCTGGATACTGGAAAGGAAGAGGATGAATCCATCATCCTAGGAAGACCTTTCCTGGCCACAGCAAGAGCTGTGATTGATGTTGACAAAGGTGAAATAGTCCTTCAATGGAATGAGAACTCCCTTGTATTCAAAACTCAAGGATCTCCCTCTGCAACTATGGAAAGGAAGCTTGAAAAGCTTCTCTCAAAGCAGAGTCAACCAGAGCCCCCACAGTCAAACTCTAAGTTTGGTGTTGGAGAGTCTCAACAAAGCTCTGCACATCTGTGAGGCTCCATGAGAGCCCACTGTCAAGCTATTGACATTAAAGAAGCGCTTGTTGGGAGGCAACCCAATGTTTATCTAATTCTTATTTTTATGTTTTCTTAGGTTCATGATCATGTGGAGTCACAAAATAAATATAAAAATTGAAAACGGAATCAAAAACAGCAGAAGAAAAATCACACCCTGGAGGAGCATCTGTCTGGCGTTCAGCGCCAGAACAGAGCATGGTTCTGGCGCTGAACGCCCAAAATGGGCAGCTTCTGGGCGCTGAACGCCAGAACAGGCATGGTTCTGGCGTTCAACGCCAGAAATGGCACACAGATGGGCATTGAACGCCCAAAATGGCCACCAACCTGGCGCTGAACGCCCAGAGTTGGATACAAAGGCATTTTTACATGCCTAATGGGTGCAGGGATGTAAATCCTTGAACACCTCAGGATCTGTGGACCCCACAGGATCCACTTAGGATCTGTGGACCCCACAGGATCCCCACCTACCTCCACTCACTTCTTCTCGCCACTCTCTTTCACACAACCCCATAAACACTCTTACCCAAAAACCCTTCACCAATCACCTCAAACTCTCTTCCCCATCACCTCTTCACCACTCACATCCACCCACTCCTCCCAATAAACCTACCTCATAAACTCCACCTACCTTCAAAATTCAAAACCAATTTCCCACCCAAACCCACCCATATGGCCGAACCTTAACCCCCCCTCCATTCCCTATATAAAGACCTCCATTCTTCACCAACTTCACACAACACACCCCTCTACACTCTCCTTAGCCGAAACCACATCTCCCTCTCCCTTTCCATATTTCTTCTTCTTCTTCTTCTATTCTTTTGTTTATTGCTCGAGGGCGAGCAATATTCTAAGTTTGGTGTGGTAAAAGCATAGCTTTTTTTGTTTTTCCATTACCATTGATGGCACCCAAGACCGGAGAATCCTCTAGAAGAGGGAAAGGGAAGACAAAAGCTTCCACATCCGAGTCATGGGAGATGGAAAGATTCATCTCCAAAGCCCATGAAGACCACTTCTATGATGTTGTGGCCAAGAAGAAGGTGATCCCTGAGGTCCCTTTTAAACTCAAAAGAAATGAGTATCCGGAGATCCGACATGAAATTCAAAGAAGAGGTTGGGAAGTTCTAACAAATCCCATCCAACAAGTCGGCATCCTAATGGTTCAAGAGTTCTATGCCAATTCATGGATCACCAAGAACCATGATCAAAGTAAGAACCCGGATCCAAAGAACTATGTTACAATGGTTCGGGGGAAATACTTAGATTTTAGTCCGGAGAATGTGAGGTTGGCGTTCAACTTGCCATACATGGAAGAGAACGCACGCCCCTACACAAGGAGAGTCAACTTTGATCAAAGGTTGGACCAAGTCCTTATGGACATATGTGTAGAAGGAGCTCAATGGAAGATTGACTCCAAAGGCAAGCCGGTTCAACTAAGAAGATTGGACCTCAAGCCTATAGCTAGAGGATGGTTGGAGTTTATTCAATGCTCAATCATTCCCACTAGCAACCGGTCTGAAGTTACTATAGACCGGGCCATCATGATCCATAGCATCATGATTGGAGAAGAGGTGGAAGTTCATGAGATTATACCTCAAGAACTCTACAAGGTGGCTGACAAGTCCTCCACCACGGCAAGGTTAGCCTTTCCTCACCTCATCTGCCACCTATGCAATTCAGCTGGGATTGACATAGAGGGAGATATCCTCATTAAAGAGGAAAAGCCCATCACTAAGAAAAAGATGGAGCAAGCAAGAGAGCCCAGTCATGGAGCCCAAGAGGCGTATGAAGCTCATCACCATGAGATTCCGGAAATGCCTCAATTGCACTTTCCTCCACAAAACTATTGGGAGCAAATCAACACCTCCCTAGGAGAATTGAGTTCCAATATGGGACAACTAAGGGTGGAACATCAAGAGCACTCCATCATGCTTCATGAAATAAGAGAAGATCAAAAAGCAATGAGGGAGGAGCAACAAAGACAAGGAAGAGACATAGAAGAGCTCAAGGACATCATTGGTTCCTCAAGAAGGAAACGCCACCATCACTAAGGTGGATTCATTCCTTGTTCTTGCTTTCTTTGTTTGTCGTTTTCTATATTATGTGCTTATCTATGTTTGTGCCTTCATTACATGATCATTAGTAGTTAGTAACTTTGTCTTAAAGATATGAATGTCCTATGAATCCATCACCTCTCTTAAATAAAAAATTTGTTTTAATTCAAAAGAACAAGAAGTACATGAGTTTCGAATTTATCCTTGAACTTAGCTTAATTATATTGATGTGGTGACAATGCTTCTTGTTTTCTGAATGTATGCTTGAACAGTGCATATGTCTTTTGAAGTTGTTGTTTAAGAATGTTAAATATGTTGGCTCTTGAAAGAATGATGACTAGGAGACATGTTATTTGATAATCTGAAAAATCATAAAAATGATTCTTGAAGCAAGAAAAAGCAGCAAAGAACAAAGCTTGCAGAAAAAAAAAAGAAAAAAAAAAGAAAAAAAAAGAGGCGAAAAAAAAAAAAAAGAAAAAGCAAGCAGAAAAAGCCAATAACCCTTAAAACCGAAAGGCAAGGGAAATAAAAAGGATCACAAGGCTTTGAGCATCAGTGGATAGGAGGGCCTAAAGGAATAAAATCCTGGTCTAAGCGGCTAAACCAAGCTGTCCCTAACCATGTGCTTGTGGCGTGTAGGTGTCAAGTGAAAACTTGAGACTGAGCGGTTAAAGTCAAGGTCCAAAGCAAAAAAAAAAAAAAAGAGTGTGCTTAAGAACCCTGGACACCTCTAATTGGGGACTTTAGCAAAGCTGAGTCACAATCTGAAAAGGTTCACCCAATTATGTGTCTGTGGCATTTATGTATCCGGTGGTAATACTGGAAAACAAAGTGCTTAGGGCCACGGCCAAGACTCATAAAGAAGCTGTGTTCAAGAATCATCATACTGAACTAGGAGAGTCAATAACACTATTCGAAATCTGAAGTTCCTATAGATGCCAATCATTCTGAACCTCAATGGATAAAGTGAGATGCCAAAACTATTCAAGAGGCAAAAAGCTATAAGTCCCGCTCATATGATTGGAGCTATGTTTCATTGATAGTTTGGAATTTATAGTATATTCTCTTCTTTTTATCCTATTTGATTTTCAGTTGCTTGGGGACAAGCAACAATTTAAGTTTGGTGTTGTGATGAGCGGATAATTTATACGCTTTTTGGCATTGTTTTTAGTATGTTTTTAGTAGGATCTAGTCACTTTTAGGGATGTTTTCATTAGTTTTTATGTTAAATTCACATTTCTGGACTTTTAAATTCACATTTGTGATGTCCAGGCTCAAACAATCCCTGGTAATGGCTCCAAAGCTTGGTGCTCTGATCTTAATTCATAATTGTCACAACTTCGATACAACTAACCAGCAAGTGCACTGGGTCGTCCAAGTAATACCTTACGTGAGTAAGGGTCGAATCCCACGGAGATTGTTGGTATGAAGCAAGCTATGGTCACCTTGTAAATCTCAGTCAGGCGGATATAAAGTGATAATGGTGTTTTCGAATATTAATTAATAAAATAGGGATAGAGATACTTATGTAAATCATTGGTAGGAATTTCAGATAAGCGAATGGAGATGCTTTTCGTTCCTCTGAACCTCTGCTTTCCTGCTATCTTCATCCAATCAGTCTTACTCCTTTCCATGGCTGGCTGTATGCAAGGGCATCACCATTGTTAGTGGCTACATCCCCTCCTCTCAGTGAATAATATGCTCACGCACCCTGTCACGGCACGGCTATTCATCTGTCGGTTCTCGATCATGCTGGAATAGGATTCACCCTCCTTTTGCGTCTGTCACTAACGCCCAACAATCGCGAGTTTGAAGCTCCATAGATTAAGGTGTGGAGCTCTGCTGTTCCTCAAAGATTAATGCAAAGTACTACTGTTTTCTATTCAATTCTTCTTATTTCGCTTCTAAGATATCCATTCGCACCCAAGAACGTGATGAAGGTGATGATTATGTGTGACGCTCATCATCCTTCTCCCTTATGAACGCGTGCCTGACAAACACTTCTGTTCTACATGAATTAAGCTAGAATGAATATCTCTTAGATCTCCTAACCAGAATCTTCGTGGCGTAAGCTAGAATGATGGCGGCATTCAAGAGAATCCGGAAGGTCTAAACCTTGTCTGTGGTATTCTGAGTAGGATTCAATGATTGAATGACTGTGACGAGCTTCAAACTCGCGATTGTTGGGCGTTAGTGACAGACGCAAAAGGAGGGTGAATCCTATTCCAGCATGATCGAGAACCGACAGATGAATAGCCGTGCCGTGACAGGGTGCGTGAGCATATTATTCACTGAGAGGAGGGGATGTAGCCACTGACAACGGTGATGCCCTTGTATAAAGCCAGCCATGGAAAGGAGTAAGACTGATTGGATGAAGATAGCAGGAAAGCAGAGGTTCAGAGGAACGAAAAGCATCTCCATTCGCTTATCTGAAATTCCTACCAATGATTTACATAAGTATCTCTATCCCTATTCTATTATTTATTATTCGAAAACAACATTATCACTTTATATCCGCCTGACTGAGATTTACAAGGTGACCATAGCTTGATTCATACCAACAATCTCCGTGGGATTCGACCCTTACTCACGTAAGGTATTACTTGGACGACCCAGTACACTTGCTGGTTAGTTGTATCGAAGTTGTGACAATTATGTATTGAGATCAGAGCACCAAGTTTTTGGAGCCTTTACCAGGGATTCTTCGAACCTGGAGATCACAATTTCGTGCACCAAGCGTCACATAATCATCACATTCATCATGTTCTTGGGTGCGAATGGATATCTTAGAAGCGGAATAAGTTGAATTGAATAGAAAACAGTAGTACTTTGCATTAAATCATGAGGAACAGCAGAGCTCCACACCTTAATCTATGGAGTGTAGAAACTCTACCGTTGAAAATACATAAGTGAAAGGTTCAGGCATGGCCGAGAGGCCAGCCCCCAAAACGTGATCACATGATCAAAAATACAATCCAGGATGATTCCAAAGATGATTAATACAATAGTAAAAGTCCTATTTATACAAAACTAGTTACTAGGGTTTACAGAAGTAAGTAATTGAGGCATAAATCCACTTCCAGGGCCCACTTGGTGTGTGCTTGGGCTGAGCTTTAGCTTTCCACGTGCAGAGGCTTCTTTTGGAGTTGAACGCCAAGTTGTAACGTGTTTTTGGCGTTCAACTCTGGTTCGTGACGTGTTTCTAGCGTTTAACTCCAGACTGCAGCGTAGAACTGGCGTTCAATGCCCTTTTGCGTCATCTAAACTCAGTCAAAGTATAGACTATTATATATTTCTGGAAAGCCCGGGATGTCTACTTTCCAACGCAATTGGAAGCGCGCCATTTTGAGTTCTGTAGCTTCAGAAAATCCATTTTTAGTGCAGGGAGGTCAGAATCCAACAGCATCAGCAGTCCTTCTTCAACCTCTGAATCTGATTTTTGCTCAAGTCCCTCAATTTCAGCCAGAAAATACCTGAAATCATAGAAAAACACACAAACTCATAGTAAAGTCCAAAAATGTGAATTTAACATAAAAACTAATGAAAACATCCCTAAAAGTAACTAGATCCTACTAAAAACATACTAAAAAAATGCCAAAAAGCGTATAAATTATCTGCTCATCACAACATCAAACTTAAATTATTGCTTGTCCCCAAGCAACTAAAAATCAAATGAGATAAAAAGAAGAAAATATACTATAAATTCCAAACTATCAATGAAACATAGCTCCAATCAGATGAGCGGGACTTGTAGCTTTTTGCTTCTTGAATAGTTTTGGCATCTCACTTTATCCATTGAAGTTCAGAATGATTGGCATCTATAGGAACTCAGAGTTCAGATAGTGTTATTGATTCTCCTAGTTCAGTATGTTGATTCTTGAACACAGCTACTTTATGAGTCTTGGCCGTGGCCCTAAGCACTTTGTTTTCCAGTATTACCACCGGATACATAATGCCACAGACACATAATTGGGTGAACCTTTTCAGATTGTGACTCAGCTTTGCTAAAGTCCCCAATTAGAGGTGTCCAGGGTTCTTAAGCACACTCTTCTTTTTCTTTGGACCTTGACTTTAACCGCTCAGTCTCAAGTTTTCACTTGACACCTTCACGCCACAAGCGCATGGTTAGGGACAGCTTGGTTTATCCGCTCAGGCCAGGATTTTATTCCTTTAGGCCCTCCTATCCACTGATGCTCAAAGCCTTGGGATCCTTTTTATTACCCTTGCCTTTTGGTTTTAAGGGCTATTGGCTTTTTTCTCTTGCCTTTTGGTTTTAAGAGCTTTTGGCTTTTTCTGCTTGCTTTTTCTTTTTCTTTCTATATTTTTTTTCGCTATTTTTTTTTGCACGCTTCCTGTATTCACTGCTTTTTCTTGCTTCAAGAATCATTTTTATGATTTTTCAGATTATCAAATAACATGTCTCCTTGTCATCATTCTTTCAAGAGCCAACATATTTAACATTCTTAAACAACAACTTCAAAAGACATATGCACTGTTCAGGCATTCATTCAGAAAACAAGAAGCATTGTCACCACATCAATATAATTAAACTAAGTTCAAGGATAAATTCGAAACTCATGTACTTCTTGTTCTTTTGAATTAAAACAGTTTTCATTTAAGAGAGGTGATGGATTCATAGGACATTCATAACTTTAAGACAAAGTTACTAAATACTAATGATCATGTAATAAGACACTAACATAGATAAGCACTTAACATAGAGAAAACGAAAAACAGAGAATGTAAGAACAAGGAATGAGTCCACCTTAGTGATGGTGGCATTTTCTCCTTGAGGAACCAATGATGTCCTTGAGCTCTTCTATGTCTCTTCTTTGTCTTTGTTGCTCCTCCCTCATTGCTTTTTGATCTTCTCTAATTTCATAAAGGATGATGGAGTGCTCTTGATGTTCCACCCTTAATTGTCCCATGTTGGAACTTAATTCTCCTAGGGAGGTGTTGATTTGCTCCCAAAAATTCTGTGGAGGAAAGTGCATCCCTTGAGGTATATCAGGGATTTCTTGATGGTGAGCTTCCTTATGTGTTTCTTGAGCTCCATGAATAGGCTCTCTTGTTTGCTCCATCCTTTTCTAAGTGATGGGCTTGTGAGATGAATCTTTCCATTTCCCATGGCTCAGAGGTGGAAGCAATTGCCTTCCCTTTTCTCTTTCTTGAGGTTTCTCTGGCCTTAGGTGCCATTAATGGTAATGGAAAAACAAAAAGCTTATGCTTTTACCACACCAAACTTAGAATATTGCTCGCCCTCGAGCAAGAGAAGAAAGAATAGATGAAGAAGAAGAAGATATGGAGGAGATGGAGGGATGTGTGTATTCGGCCATATGGGTGGGATTGGGTGGGAAAGAGATTTTGAATTTTGAAGGTAGGTGGGGTTTATGGATGTGAGTGGTGAATGGAAAGAGAGAGGGTGATATAGGATTATGAGGAGGTAAGTTTAGTGGAGGTATGTGGGGATCCTGTGGGGTCCACAGATCCTGAGGTGTCAAGGATTTGCATCCCTACACCTTTGCATGCAATTCTGGCGTTTAAACGCCGAACTGATGCTTGTTCTGGGCGTTCAACGCCCAGATGTAGCATGTTTCTGGTGTTGAACGCCAGCTCCATGCTTGTTTCTGGCGTTCAGCGCCAGCTCCATGCTCTGTTCTGGCGTTGAACGCCAGCCAGATGCTCCTTACTGGCATTTAAACGCCAGTAAGTCCTTCCTCCAGGGTGTGATTTTTCTTCTGCTATTTTTGATTCTGTTTTTGATTTTTCTATTTATTTTGTGTCTCTACATGATCATGAACCTAATAAAACATGAAAGAACAACAAAAATAAAAATAAAATTTGATAAATAAAAATTGGGTTGCCTCCCAACAAGCACTTCTTTAATGTCAGTAGCTTGACAGTGGGCTCTCATGGAGCCTCACAGATGTTCAGAGCATTGTTGAGATTCCCCAACACCAAACTTAGAGTTTGGATATGGGAGTTCAACACCAAACTTAGAGTTGACTGTGTGGGCTTTAGTTGACTCTGTACTGAGAGAAGCTTACTGTGCCTCTTTTCCATGTTTACAGAAGGATGTCCTTGAGTTTTAAACACAAGGGAGTCCTCATTCAATTGAAGGACTAGTTCACCTCTGTCAACATCAATCACAGCTCTTACTGTGGCTAGGAATGGTCTTCCAAGGATGATGGATTCATCCTCATCCTTCCCAGTATCTAGGATTATGAAATCAGCAGGGATGTAAAGGCCTTCAACCTTTACTAATATGTCCTCTACTTGTCCATAAGCCTATTTTCTGGAATTGTCTGCCATCTCTAATGAGATTCTGGCAGCTTGCACCTCAAAGATTCCCAGTTTTTCCATTACAGAGAGTGGCATGAGGTTTATTCCTGACCCAAGGTTACATAGAGCCTTCTCAAAGGTTATGGTGCCTATGGTACAAGGTATTAGGAACTTTCCAGGATCCTGTTTCTTCTGAGGCAATCTCAGTTGATCCAATACTTTTAGTTCATTGGTGAACAGGGGAGGTTCATCTCCCCAAGTATCATTGCCAAATAAATTGGCATTCAGCTTCATGATTGCACCAAGGAACTTGGCAACTTGCTCTTCAGTGACATCCTCATTCTCTTCAGAAGAAGAATACTCATCAGAGCTCATGAAGGGTGTAAGGAGGTTCAATGGAATCTCTATGGTATCTAGATGAGCCTTAGATTCCTTTGGTTCCTCAAAGGGAAACTCCTTGTTGATCACTGGACGTCCCAGGAGGTCTTCCTCCTTGGGATTCACGTCCTTCCTTTCCTCCTTGGATTCGGCCATGATGGTTATATCAATGGCCTTGCACTCTCTCTTTGGATTCTCTTCTGTATTGCTTGGGAGAGTATTAGGAGGAGTTTCAGTGATCTTCTTACTCAGCTGGCCCACTTGTGCCTCCAAATTTCTTATGGAAGACCTTGTTTCATTCATGAAACCTAAAGTGGCCTTGGACAAATCAGAGACTAAGTTTGCTAAATTAGAAGTATTTTATTCAAAATTCTCTGTCTGTTGCTGAGTAGATGATGGAAAAGGTTTATTATTGTTAAACCTGTTTCTTCCACCATTATTAAAGCCTTGTTGAGGCTTTTGTTGATCCTTCCATGAGAAATTTGGATGATTTCTCCATGATGAGTTATAGGTGTTTCCATAAGGTTCACCTAAGTAATTTACCTCTGCTATTGCAGGGTTCTCAGGATCATAGGCCTTTTCTTCAGAAGGCGCCTCTTGAGTACTGTTGGATGCAACTTGCATTCCATTCAGACTCTGAGAAATCATATTGACTTGCTGAGTCAATATTTTATTTTGGGCCAATATGGCATTCAGAGTATCAATTTCAAGAACTCCCTTCTTCTGAGGCGTCCCATTACTCACAGGATTCCTCTCAGAAGTGTACATAAACTGGTTATTAGCAACCATGTCAATGAGTTCTTGAGCTTCTACAGGCATTTTCTTTAGGTGAATGGATCCACCTGCAGAAGTATCCAATGACATCTTAGCTAATTCAGACAGACCATCATAGAACATATCCAGGATGGTCCATTCTGAAAGCATGTCAGAAGGACACTTTTTGGTCAGTTGCTTGTATCTCTCCCAAGCTTCATAGAGGGATTCACCTTCTTTCTGTCTGAAGGTTTGAACATCCACTCTAAGCTTGCTCAGCTTTTGAGGAGGAAAGAACTTGGCTAAGAAAGCCGTGACCAGCTTTTCCCAAGAGTTCAGGCTATCTTTGGGTTGAGAGTCCAACCACACTCTAGCTCTGTCTCTTACAGCAAAAGGGAAAAGCATGAGCCTGTAGACTTCAGGATCTACTCCATTAGTCTTAACAGTATCACAGATCTGCAAAAATTCAGTTAAGAACTGAAAAGGATCTTCAGATGGAAGTCCATGAAACTTGCAGTTCTGCTGCATCAGAGAAACTAATTGAGGTTTAAGCTCAAAATTGTTTGCTCCAATGGTAGGAATTGAGATACTTTTTCCATGTAAATTGGAATTAGGTGCAGTAAAGTCACCAAGCATCCTTCTTACATTATTATTATTTTCGGCTGCCATCTCCTTTTCCTGATTGAAAATTTCTGTAAGGTTATCTCTGGATTGTTGTATTTTAGCTTCTCTTAGTTTCCTCTTCAGAGTCCTTTCAGGTTCAGGGTCTGCTTCAACAAGAATATTCTTGTCCTTGCTCCTGCTCATATGAAAAAGAGGGAACAGAAAAATAATAATAATAGGGATCCTTTTTACCCAGGTATAGAGGTTCCCCTGTGTGAGTAGAAGAAGAAAAGAATGTAATGTAAAGAAGAGAAGAGGAAAAACTCGAACACAGAGAGGGAGGTAGTGTTCGAATTTTTGGATGGGAGAGAAGTGTTAGTAGATGAATAAATAAATAGAAGGAGATGAGAGAGAAGGATTTTCGAAAATTATTTTTGAAAAATGGTTAGTGATTTTCGAAAATTAAAAGAAGAAATAAATTAAAATTAAAATTTGAAATAATTAGTTAATTAAAAAGAATTTTTGAAAAAGAGGGAGGTATTTTCGAAAATTAGAGAGGGTTAGTTAGTTAGGTAGTTTTGAAAGAGATAAGAAACAAACAAAAAGTTAGTTAATTAGTTGAAACAAATTTTGAAAATCAATTTTTGAAAAGATAAGAAGATAAGAAGTTAGAAATATATTTTAAAATCAAATATTTTTGAAAAAGATATGTTTTAAAAAGATATGATTAAAAAGATATGATTTTGAAAAAGGATAAGATAAAAAGATATTTTTGAAAAGATATGATTGAGATTAGTTTTGAAAAAGATTTGATTTTTAAAATCACAATTAATGACTTGATTCACAAGAAATTACAAGATATGATTCTAGAACTTAAAGTTTGAATCTTTCTTAACAAGTAAGTAACAAATTTGAAATTTTTGAATCAAAACATTAATTGTTGATGATATTTTCGAAAATATGATATAAAATTAAGAAAAATATTTTTGAAAAATATTTTTAGAATTTTTGAAAATAAATAAGAAAAATGAAAAAGATATGATTTTTGAAAAAGATTTTGAAAAAGATAAGATTTTTAAATTGAAAATTTGATTTGACTCATAAGAAACAACTAGATTTTAAAAATTTTTGAAAAAGTCAATCCAAATTTTCAAAATTTATGAGTGAAAAAGGGAAAGATATATTTTTTTTTTATTTTTGAATTTTTAATGATGAAAGAGAAAAACATGAAAATGATGCAATGCATGAAAATTTTGGATCAAAACAATGAATGCATGCAAGAATGCTATGAATGTCAAGATGAACACCAAGAATACTTTGAATGTCAAGATGAACACCAAGAACATATTTTTGAAAAATTTTCAAGAAAAGAAAACATGCAAGACACCAAACTTAGAAATTTTTCATGTATAGACAATATGAATGCAAGAATGCATATGAAAAACAAGAAAAGACACAAAACAAGAAAATATGAAGATCAAACAAGAAGACTGGCCAAGAACAACTTGAAGATCATGAAGAACACTATGAATGCATGAATTTTCGAAAAATGCATAAAAATTTTTAGAAAAAAATGCAATTGACACCAAACTTAAAAATTGACTCAAGACTCAAACAAGAAACACAAAATATTTTTGATTTTTATGATTTTATGATTTTTTTTGGATTTTTCGAAAATTATTTGAAAAAGAAAAATAAGGATTCCAAAATTTTTAAGAAGAATTCCAGGAATTTTTTAATATTAGCCCAAAGCTCCAATCAAAGGGTTGGACATGGCTTAATAGCCAGTCAGCTTTAGGATATAAATCAGGTGGATCAGGAACAGCAGCAGGTGGATTAGCAACAACTGGCTTGCTCTTGATAATGTTGGGTTGGAAGCCCCTATCCAAATAAATTTAGACATGGCTTTACAGCCAGCCAGGCTTCAACATGCTTCATGAAACACTAGAACTCATTCTTAAAAATTCTGAAGAACAAAATAAAAATTTTTGAAAAGAATTTTTTTATTTTAATTTTTTTTTTCGAAAATAAAGGAGAAATTTTTTGAAAGATTTTTGAAAAATTTTTGAAATTTTTTTTTGAAAACAAAACAAGAAGAAAATTACCTAATCTGAGCAACATGATGAACCGTCAGTTGTCCAAACTCGAACAATCCCCGGCAACGGCGCCAAAAACTTGGTGCACGAAATTGTGATCTCAGGCAACGGCGCCAAAAACTCAGTACGCACGTCTTAATAAATTGTTTTTCGTTCACAACTTCGATACAACTAACCAGCAAGTGCACTGGGTCGTCCAAGTAATAAAACCTTACGTGAGTAAGGGTCGATCCCACGGAGATTGTTGGTATGAAGCAAGCTATGGTCACCTTGTTAATCTCAGTCAGGCGGATATCAAATGGTTATGGAGTTTTCGAAAATAATAATAAATAAACAGAAAATAAAGATAGAAATACTTATGTAATTCATTGGTGAGAATTTCAGATAAGCGTATAGAGATGCTTTCGTTCCTCTGAACCTCTGCTTTTCTGCTGTCTTCAGCCAATCATTCCTACTCCTTTCCATGGCAAGCTTTCTGTAAGGGCATCACCGTTGTCAATGGCTACATCCCATCCTCTTGTGAAAAAGGTCCAAATGCTCTGTCACGGCACGGCTAATTATCTGAGGTTCTCGATCATACTGGAATAGGATTCACCCTCCTTTTGCGTCTGTCACTACGCCCAGCACTCGCGAGTTTGAAGTTCGTCACAACCATCCCTTCCCAGATCCTACTCGGAATACCATAGACAAGGTTTAGACTTTCCGGATCTCAGGAATGGCCATCCATGGGTTCTAACTTATACCACGAAGATACTAATAACTCGGACTCGGTCCCCTGTATTAGATATCTAAGAGATACTCATTCTAGCTTGGTTACATGTAGAACGAAAGTGTTTGTCAGGCACGCGTTCATAAGTGAGAATGATGATGAGCGTCACATAATCATCACATTCATCATGTTCTTGGGTGCGAATGGATATCTTAAAAGCGGAATAAGTTGAATTGAATAGAAAACAGTAGTACTTTGCACTAAATCATGAGGAACAGCAGAGCTCCACACCTTAATCTATGGAGTGTAGAAACTCTACTGTTGAAAATACATAAGTGAAAAGTTCAGGCATGGCCGAGAGGCCAGCCCCCAAAACGTGATCACAGGATCAAAAATACAATCCAGTATGATTCCAAAGATGATTAATACAACAGTAAAAAGTCCTATTTATACTAAACTAGTTACTAGGGTTTACAGAAGTAAGTAATTGATGCATAAATCCACTTCCGGGGCCCACTTGGTGTGTGCTTGGGCTGAGCTTTAGCTTTCCACGTGCAGAGGCTTCTTTTGGAGTTGAACGCCAAGTTGTAACGTGTTTTTGGTGTTCAACTCTGGTTCGTGACGTGTTTCTGGCGTTTAACTCCAGACTGCAGCGTAGAACTGGCGTTCAACGCCCTTTTGCGTCGTCTAAACTCAGCCAAAGTATGAACTATTATATATTGCTGGAAAGCCCTGGATGTCTACTTTCCAACTCAATTGGAAGCGCACTATTTTGAGTTCTGTAGCTCCATAAAATCTACTTTTAGTGCAGGGAGGTCAGAATCCAATAGCATCAGCAGTCCTTCTTCAACCTCTGAATCTGATTTTTGCTCAAGTAGCTCAATTTCAGCTAGAAAATACCTGAAATCACAGAAAAACACACAAACTCATAGTAAATTCCAGAAATGTGAATTTAACATAAAAACTAATGAAAACATCCCTAAAAGTAACTAGATCCTACTAAAAACATACTAAAAACAATGCCAAAGAGCGTATAAATTATCCGCTCATCAGAAACCATGCATTAGCTGAAGTCAAGAAGGAAAAGCTTAGTGATTATTAAACTAGACTTTTAAAAGGCTTATGACAGGGTGAAGTGGATCTTTGTAGATATTGTGTTACACAAGATGGGGTTTGGCTTCAGGTGGAGGAACTGGATCAAGAAGTGTGTTTGCTCTACTTCTATGTCAGTTCTTATAAATGGGTCCCCCTTTAAGTCCTTCAACATGGAAAGGGGTCTTAGACAAGGCGACCCGCTGTCTCCCTTTCTGTTTGTATTAGTTGTTGATGTTCTCCATAGAATGATTGGAGAGGCGGTGAGGAATGGACGTATCTCTCTGCTTTTGGTAGGGCAAGATAACATTGAGTTGTCACACTTGCAGTTTGCGGATGATACTATCCTGTTCTATCCTACTGAGGAAAAGACCATCAGAAACTACAAACATTTGTTGCGATATTTTGAGTTGATGTCTGGGTTGAGTATTAACTTTGAGAAGTCCAGCTTTATTCCGGTTAATTGTGAGTGGCGTTGGACGCAGAGGATGTGTCTACTACTAGGCTGTAAGGAGGCGTCGTTACCAGTCAGATACCTGGGCATTTTTCTGGGAGCAAATCCGAGGTTGGTTAAGACATGGAAGCCCGTGATTGACAAGGTGAAAGAAAAGCTGAGTCTGTGGAAAGCAAAGACTCTCAATAAGGCGGGTAAGCTGGTGCTCATTAAGTCTGTTCTTAATAGTCTGCCTATCTACTATCTCAGCTTATACAAGTTGCCTAAGGCAGTGGCGGAGACGGTGATTTTCCTAAAATGACGGTTCTTGTGGAGTAAAGAGGATGGGAGGTACGGGATGCCGCTAGTGAAGTGGGATTTGGTTATGGCCCCAAAAAAGGCAGGTTGTCTGGGGGTTGGTAATGCAGTGATTCGGAATACAGCTCTTCTGTTTAAGTGGTGGTGGAGGTTTTCAAAAGAGGCTTGTCCCTTATGGAAGAAAGTTATTTGCTCCTGTAATAACATGAATCATTCTGAGATGCTGAGTGGCCAGCCTATACCTACGAGAGGGGATCCATGAAAAGATATATGCCAATTATAGATCAGGGAGCCACATGTGAGAGAGAAGATGATTAGAGGCTTGTCTATGGAGGTCGGGAATGGCAGAACAACCGGATTCTAGGAGGATAGTTAGTTACCTAATGGTGCGTTAAAAGATGTGTTTCCAAGACTTTTTTCAGTCTCAAACCTTAAAGGATCTGTTATAGGGGATTGTGGGTTTTGGGATGGATTAGAATGGATTTGGAGTTTCCAATGGAGGAGAGAGTTATTCCAATGGGAGTTAGAGCTAGTAAACTAACTTCATGAGAGTTTACAATCAGTTAAGCTGATAGATGAGAGAGAGGATATAGTAGTTTGAAAATTTGATAGACCAGGTATTTTTTCAACTAACTCTTTTGTGCAAGTGTTGCAAGCAGAAGTTCTCTCGGAGAAAATCACAAGCTATAGTTTCACTAGTGCTATTTGGAGAGGTGTCGTCCCGCCAAGGATTGAGTTATTTTCTTAGTTTGTGTTAGTTGGGTGAATACTAAGGATAGACTGTGTAGATTAGGTGTTATTGACCAAAATGATAATATGTGTGTGTTATGTTATAAGTCTATAGAGTCTGCTTTTTATTTTTTTATTGTTGTGAGCTCTCTTGACAGGTGTGGGGTGCTTGACTGTTCGCTTTTGGGAGGAGTTGGACGATGCCAGGTTCACTAAAGCAACACTTTGAAAGTTAGACGTATGCTTCAGTGAGAAAGGTTGAGAAAAAGCAGTGGTTCATTAGATTCTTTACTGTTATTTGGAGAATTTGGCAGGAAAGGAATGACAAAATCTTCAAAAATAAAACCTCAAGTATGGTAGAAATTATGAACAGGTCCTTTAGTTTTTTCGATGATTGGTCTAGAGGTGAACCCTGTAGTTGTTGATGGCAATGCCGAAGATGACTAGGAGTTGTTAGATATTGTGTGATGTCAACTAGTGTTGTACTGTGTTATATATTTTCTACACTCCACCTAGTTGTGTTGAGCTCTTTCTACTTCAAAAACAAAAAAGTAGATTTGTGAAACTCCGATATACTTTTTTATTTTTTCTATTAAAATCAAATTTTCAAGTGTACTTTTATATTTACCATCTTTCGTATATATTTTACAAAAATATGCAGTGTGTGAAATATTTACTATTATGTGCCATCTTATTAGAGGTAACATATATGTAATATTTATGGTTGCTAATATACAGAAAAAACTATTAAAAGTTCATATTATTTTTTTTAGAATAAAACTCTCTAGAATAATTATTATTTTTTAAAAAGTCATAAAAAACACTTCATATTTTTAACAACAGTGATACTATATAACTAATATTTTTTAACTAATATTTTAAAAATAATTTTCGTTGTATTAATTTTTAGATTATAAATCATAAATATTTAATCTAAAATTTTAAATTATAAATTTAATCATTAAAATTAATTAATATTAACTAATTAAAAAATTATTTTCACTTTTTCTTTGACAAATCAAACACTGTAGTAAAACTCGTACAAAATTAACATACATAATTGCATAAGTACCAATATTGGTGTGTAATGACGTGAATTAGAAAGATGATGATCCTAAATTTTAATATTCTTTCACTGAAAAGTATGATGCTCGTGGTTATGATAAAATGAATAATAGATATCAGTATTGACATTTATGTATTTGTCACACTATTACAGTATATATATTATAAGAAAAATTTGAGGTGTGGTATGTACTTTTTTAAATTGAGAAATATTAAGAGATCATTAGAATTTATTGTTTTTGGCTATTACTTAGAATTTGTAGTTTTTATCTCGACTCACTAAGTTAGTTCAGAATCATAATTTATTAAATCAGATAAAACGTAAACATAATTCATAAAATAAAAAAATATGATAAATTTGAGAATAAAAATTAATTTTATAAATAATAAAATAAATCTCAAATAAACCAAATTACCTATAGTAATATAACTAATATAGTACTCCTCGATTGAAAAATTAGTTTGTTAGCCAAATTAGATTCACTTGATGCTATTTTTATTAAAAAAAAAATATAAGAACAAAAATTCAAGAATTAAACTCAATGCAATAGCAAAAATTTACCCAGGATTAATAAAACATAACAGTTAATAAAAATCATCACCAAAGCAGTATTTATATAAACAATAAAATAATGTAAAGATACACAGCAGCAACCACAAATTGTTAACACTAGAAATGTTACAAGAAAATGTGGGATACAGAAACTAGTGTCAATAATGTTATATAAAATTAAAGTAACTTTTAGAAAGAGACATTAAGATTTCGCTTAGCTAAAAAGCAGAATTTGTGTATATTACAAAGAATGCTAACCATGCATATTTCTTCAAGGGAATGAATCAACTAATACTTTTAAAGTGAAAACTAATTTTGCTCTTACTGGACTGCTTGGTTGAAGAGGAGGCATGCAATGTGTGCTCCTTCATTTTCGTCTACGCACGAGCCGAATGCAGCAGCTACGGTAGCAACCGAGGCATCTCAAGTTTCAACTTCCAAAATGTGTTGGTCAAATATACTAACTTTCTTTTTTTTTTTAATTCTTTTTTCTCTTTTTAGTCGAAACAAGATTTAACAACAAAAATTCAACCACAACTAAAACTCTATCACTTATTTTAATCAATTTAAAACAAGATACAATTTAGCAAAATTTAACTAAAAATTCAATAAATAAATCCAATTCAATCCAGCAGAAAAGATTCAATCATACAAATTAATAACTCAGAACAAAAATTCAATACAGAACAAGTATAAAGGGGATAAAAGGGAGGTCTTATCTTACCCGAACTGATAGTAAAAGGGAGGAGAATAGCAGCAGCGAGCCAGAGACCAGAGACACAGATATAGTCAGCTAGTCATATGATCGCAGATAGTTAGAGGTACAGAAACTTGTAATCGCAGACCAGAGAGCCAGAGAACTTGTAGGCAGAGAGTCTCACACAGTCGTACTCGCAAAGTTCACGTTGTCTAGCCACCACCAATTCAATTCAACAGCACCTCACAGTGACGCTCCAAATTAGGAATTTCAATTATGCGAAATACTAATTTAGAGGGATAGAGTCAGAGAGAGTCAGAGATTTAGAATCGAGAGTGTAAGACCCCGGATTTTCAAAAATTAAATGATAAGTTATTTTACGATTTATTATATTTACTCAAGATAATATTTTCAGAGATTTTTACATATAAACTGGACAATTTTTAATTTACAATTTGAAGTTTTAGTAATTGAAAAATAATGAGATTTTATATACTATATTTTGAATATTTAGATTTTGAACTTTATTTTATGAATAAAATAAAATTAATTTCATTATCTCTAATTCTTGAATTAGAGTATTTATTTGAGAATAAATTATAATTTGATGAATAAATAGTATTTTCATTAAAGATAATTGGTTGGATTAAAATTGGTTTTCAATTACTACATTATTTCTATTTTATTAGAAATTACCAACTTACCCACACCCTTTTTCTCCAAATCAAAACACTAACCCTAAATCCCTAATACAACTCACACTCATACTCACTTCACCCATTTGTTCCCGCCGCTACCCTTTCCTTACACACGCACACTCAACGGTAAAAAAAAAAGGAAGGAAAGGAAGAAAGAAAGAAAGGGAAAGAAATAAGGGGAATCGAGGGAGAAGAGGAGGAAGGAGGGGGAGACGGCGCCGGCGAGGAGGGACGCTGCCACCGCTATCGTAATTGCCATCGTCACCAAACTGATCGTCGTCATCGCTGACAAGGAGGAGAGAGAAGGAGCTCGCAGATGAGAGAGAGTTCGCGGGTAAGAGAGGAAGAAGTCGTGCTAGTCGCCGCCGCCATTGAGTTTGTCACCGTCCACCATTGCCGCCGGGAGTCACAACGGGAGGGAGAGAGGAGGAGCTTGTTCCTACCGCCGTTGAGATGCTCCCGTTGCCGTCAGATCAACCACCATTGCTGACGGAGCTCACCGGAGTTGCTCGAAGGTGGACGCTGTGTTTGTGGCCGCCGGGAACGGCACTTTGGCCACCGAGAACGGCATTATGGCCGCCAGAGTCACCACCGGAGCTGCTGCTGTCTGTTTCAGTTGTTCTTCCTTAGTTACGGTAAGCGTTTTCGTTTCGGAACCCTTGAAATCGGTATTCTATCATGGTTTGTTAAAGATTCTGAGGTTTTAGTAACATGGGGTCGAGTTTTGGTTGTTGCATGTCGCGGTTGGAGTTGCAGTTGTAGTTGTGATTGTTGTTGCAGAATCTGTATGGAGCTGTGGTTATGGCTTCCACTGTTGCGAGCCGGGAGAAAAATCAGTTTTGATGCGTTTTAGAGTTTTCGAGTTTCGACAATCGAGGTAGGGGATTTTTCTTAAAACTCATTTTATTTCTAAGAATTGTGACAAGTTCATATTAATGCGAGAAATGTATTTTTATGATTTCGTAAGTCTTATGGATTAAGCTAATGTATTCTGGATGATTTGAGTTGTTTGCTTGATGGATTTATTAATTATTTGAGAAGGTTAGATAATTTGATTAATTGATTGATTTTGTTGAGTTAGTGATTATTGAATTGATCTCTTGATTTACAGAAAATTGATTAGTTGTTGTATTTTTGTTATGTTGATTTTTTGATTTGGTGTTGGATTGAAATTGGTTTGATAAAGTGTATTTTTGTAAGTTGATTGAAAAGTGTGAAATGCTGAACATCCTAAATGAAATTAGTTTTCTTGATTTATTGGAAGTGAAGTAATATTTGAAAATAATTTGAGATTTGAAAATGAGTTGATATTGAAAATGGGTTAATTTTTAAAATGATTTGATATGTCGAAATGGTTTGACATTGAAAAATGATTTGATTTTTGGAAATCGAAATGTGTTTTACTAGAAAATGATTTAGTTTTGAATTCATTGAAAAGGGTTAAGAAATGGTTTAGTTGGGATTCTAAAAGAGTAGCAAAAGTATGAGTTTTAGAAGAGATGCTGCCAAAATTTTATGAGAAATTGAAAATTTTGTTTTGGTTAAAATGATTAAAGAACTATTTTATTTGATTTTGATTTTAATAAAGGAAGGAGTATGTTTTGAGGTGTTTTAATGATTTTTTAAGTATTATTGAAAAATAAGCAACTATGTTTCAATTAGGATTTATAATTGGGAGTTTAAAATGATTTTAAAACTTTGGGAAGAGTTTTTAAAACTTAAAGTGAAGTTGAAGTTTGTTTTGGAAAATCGGTTTTGGGAACTCGTTTTATAACGAAAGTGAGTTTTATTCAATTAAACCTAATTTAAGATTTATGTTCTCGAGAATTTCAAATGGACCTGAAGAGACGAATTATTGAAGTCTGTTAAATGATTTTTGAATCTTTTGAAAGGAGTTTAAATTTGAAAATATTTTGAAGTTAGTTCGAGGATTTTTGTTAAGTGAGAAATGAGTTTTATGGAAGAAGAACTAGTTTTAAGCGAGATTGTTTTGAAGGTTTAGGAAAATGTCACAAAGAAGTGGTATTGGTTTTAAAGGAAAATGATTTGAGGAAAATATGTTGAATGGTGTGTTGTAAGGAAAGTGAAAATGTTTTGAACTTAAGAATGAGATTGAAATCAGCTCAAGGATTATCCTTGTAATTGAAAAATCTGGTGGGTACTATATCCCAAGAGTATGCTGGACACTATATCCCTGATGGATGGTGATTATGATTATGATTATGATGGGGTTTTAATTGAGAAATGATAATATTGAGTCGCGATTTTGCTTATAATCTTGATTATGCTTGATTTTGATTATGTTAAAGATGAGTTTAATGATGATAATGGTTACGATTGAAAAGTGTGTCGGGTACTATATCCCAAGAATGTACCGGGCACTATATCCCAAGAGTGTAACGGGCACTATATCCCAAGTTCTGTATTCTCTCGGGGTGTGAAGTGTGTCGGGCACTATATCCCAAGAGTGTGTTGGATACTATTCCTAAAGTGTGTCGGACACTATATCCTAAGAGTGTGATGGACACTATATCCCAGGTTCCGTATTCTCTCGGGGTGAAGTGTACCGAGTGTGTTGGGCACTATATCCCTGAAGTGTGTTGGGTACTTTATCCCTGAAGTGTGCTGAGCACTATATCCCAAGAGTGTGTCAGACACTATATTCCAGATGACACAAGAGAGACGATATCCGGGTTAGCTACCGAAGGTGTTGGATTCTAGAAATATAACCAACACATGAGCTCATGGCCAGTAGGACAGACATGCATTATACTCATTTGTTTGCTAGTATTTGCTTGTGCTTAAGTGTTTTGGTTTGTGTATGTGATGAATTCTGTCTAACTGTTAATTGTGGTACTTGCTGTAACTACTCTCTAATTCTGTTTGCCTTGTATTGTTTGTGCTTGTGATTGATTATATTTTGAGACCGAGTGTTGATTTGCTTATATGTTAGGCCGGAGGCCGAGATTTGATTGTATGTTGGGCCAGAGGCCGTGATTTGCTTATTGGTTGGGCCGGAGATCGTGAATTGATTATCTGTTAGGCTAGAGGCCATGCTTTGTTTTTTTTAGGCTGGAGGTTGTGGTTGGTAAGTTGGGTATGTATTGATCATGTTATAGGATATTATTTGAGTTTTGAAATCGAATAGTGAATTTGAATTCTGGATAATTATTTGTTGTGATCTTTGAGAAAGATTTATAAGACAAACGATGATTATTGCTTTTAAAATTCATTCTTCTTTCTATATATATATATATATATATATATATATATATATATATATATATATATATATATATATATATATATATATATATATATATATATATATCGTCTTATGACAATTCTTAAATCCTGTATTGAAAACCTGCGAGGACGATGTTCTCACCCCCTACAGACTTCTCTTTTCAGGACGGACAAGGAAGTTTATGAAGTTTTCATTGAGTTGTTAGTTGTGCTATTTTTGTTTGGATATATTAGTGATAGTTTTTCCCTCACCTTTGTTATTACTATATTTTTGTAAGAGGAATCAGAATTGTAATGATATGTATGTGTATAACATTTGTAAGTTACTTGTGTAAGAAGTAAAATGGACTTTCAGTTTGTTCAAAGAAAATAGTAATACGGTTTACAGTTAAAGGATCCTATTTTATTATTAAATATATAGAAGTCGTCGTAATATCCTCAGTATCAAAGTGGCGCAGCCGAAAGCGTGACCTCCTAATAGTAAGGATGTTACAATATGGTATCAGAGTAGTCTTTCTTGTAGAGCCTAAAGAATTGCATACTTCGAGAGTTCGTCATGTAGTAGGTCTTGTTCGGATGACAAGAGTTAAAGCTTTATGCACATGACGGTCTATTGACTAATGTCGTTTGTCTATCATTTCATGTCTCACGGTATTAAGTTTGTCCAGCTTAACACTAATGACTTATGTATATGAGAGCACTTACGAGTTATCGTAGACGAAATAGAAGTAATAGAAAACGCATATTGCGGGATTTGGAAAATGTTAGAAGTTGCTTCTCGAGGTTACTCGGTTACATGTCTTGACTCTGCTAGTGTCATGCACTCTTTGATGTAACTTTGAACTTGTTTGATGCATGATGAAAGGATTTTCTGCTAGTATAAAATTTTTACAAATAAATTCCCGTTGTAAGTATAGTTTCTAAACCAACAGAGAATCCTTTCGTACAAAAGTTTCGGTTGCCACTTAAGCAAACCCAATAAAATTTATAACCCAAGTATTTAAACCTCGGTCGTCTCTCAAGGAATTGTAGGGAGGTGTGTTTATTATTGGTTATGGAAAAGTATCTTTTTGGGTTTTTTTAAGATAAGAAGCAACAATAGTAAATGGCAATGGAGACAAACTAACTATAAAAACTCTTGGCAAGGTATGAGAACTGGAAATCCCATCCTAGTTATCCTTATCAATTGTAATGAGAATTGTTTATTGCTCCCACTTAGTTAACCCTTACTAAATAAAGGAAAGTCAAGTGGACTAATCAATTTGATTCCTCAAGTCCTAGTCAACTCCTAAGGAAAGACTAGCTTTAGAGGGATCCAAACTAATTAGCAAATTCCAATTCTCACTCAACAAGGAGTTTGATAACTCAAGTGTCACCAATTACTCCACCAAAGCCAAAAGGGGAAAAATCCAAATTATTTATGTCATAAATAGAAGAAAGCAATCATAAATCTGAAAGACCTCAAATTGCATTAAATAAAGAAATCAAATCTAACACGGAGAGTTCATAAATCAAATTGGGAAAATAAACAAACTAAAGCCATAGAATAAATAAAAGTAGAAGAGAAATTAAATTAAAGGAACATTGAACCTGGAATTGGAGAAAACGAAGAAATCCTAATCCTAAAACTTAAGAGAGAGGAGAGAGCCTCTCTCTCTAAAAAACTACATCTAAAACCTAAAAATTGTGAATTATGAATGTTGTCTAAATGAATTAATCGATTCTCCCACTTTATAGCCTTTAATCTGTGTTTTTTGGGCCAAAAATTGGGTCAAAAACAGCCCAGAAATCATCGGGGGCGAATTCTGATCCGTACAGGTTGCTGATTTTTCTGCAGAATGACACGTGCACGTGATGTACGCGTGCGCGTCGTTTTATGTACGGCCATTATATCAAATTATATATCATTTCGAAGCCCCAGATGTTAGCTTTCCAATGCAACTGAAACCGCCTCATTTGGACCTTTGTAGCTCAAGTTATGACTGTTTGAGTGCGAAGAGGTCAGGCTAGACAGCTTAGTAGTTCCTTCAATTTCTTGTATTCCTTCCACTTTTGCATGCTTCCTTTCCATCCTCTAAGCCATTCCTGCCTTATAAATCCTGAAATTACTTAACACACATATCACGGTATCGAATGGTATAAAGGGGAATTAAAATACACAAATTAAAGATTCTAGGAAGCAAGTTTTCAATCATAGAATAACACTAGGAAGGAATTGTAAAATCATGCAAATCATATGAATAAGTGGGTAAGGACTTGATAAAAACCACTCAAATGAGCACAAGATAAACCATAAAATAGTGGTTTATCAACCTCCCCACACTTAGACATTAGCATGTCCTCATACTTAGCTCAAGGAGATAAAATAAATGAGTAAGGAAAAGTAAGACTCATGCAATGCAATGCAATGCAACCTATGTATGAATGCAATTATATTTTAAGATGATTTTTCCTACTCGGTTAAAAGAATAAATAGGTTATTCAAGACAAACATAAATCAAATTCCACTAATTCAAATAATTATACAATAAAAGACAAGTAAACTTGTAAGAAGACAACTCATGAAAGCAGGGAACATAGAATCAAGCATTGAACCCTTACTGGTGGTGTATGTACACTCTAATCACTCAAGTGTATAGGGTAATCCTCTCTAGTCTTCTCTAGTCATGCTTTCTAAACTTTGTTCTTCACCTAACCAATCAACAAGTATTTAATGTACCAATGCAAACATCATGAGGTCTTTTCAAGATTGTAGTGGGGCTAAGGTAAGGGTGAGGGTATATATGGCTAAGTGAGTTATAAATTGAATCCTTGATTATCCTAAATTCTTACCTATACATACACTCTTTATACTTTTAAATTCATTCCTAGCTACCCATAATTTTCCCACTTTTGCATTACATACTCATGCATCAACTTTTCTCTTAACTTGTATCATACATGCATTGATCTTTTATTAACTTAACATTGGGGTAATTTTGTCCCCTTATTCATTTATTTATTTACTTAATTGAATATTTTTGGTTTTTTTTTGGAAGCATAAAAATAAACATAACATTATCAATGCACATAGATTTTTAATTTTTTCTGGTCTTACATGAGTAGGTACCCAAATTTCCTATATTTTATCAACTGTAAAAACATAACACATTCCCTTGTTAACCCATGTTCCCACAGTTTTTTCACACTTAATTGACACAATCTCTATCTTAAGCTAACCAAAGATTCAATTTGGGGTATTTAATTATTTTTCCGCTTAAGGCTAGTGATGTGGTAAAATATAAAACAAGGGGGATAAAAAGGCTCAAAGTGGCTAACAAAGGTAATTGAAAGGGTAGGCTATTTGGGATAAGTGAGCTAATAGAACAATGATCTCAATCATATGCATGCATATAACACATTAAATATTGGACATATAGGATAGAACAAATATAAATTACAATCATAGAGAAGAAAACACACAAGAATAAAATATTATGGTTAAATAGTGTAACCATTTAATTAAGCTCAAAATCTCACAGGTTGTGTGTTCTAGCTTTAAAATCATGTTCCAATTTACAGTCTTCAAACAAGTTTAACAAAAAAGGTTTTGATTTAAATTAGTGAAATACTAAAAAAAAAGGTCTTGAGAAGAAACTCATTACTTTAACCAAGCAAAACATACATGCAAGCAATTATTAACATGCAATTTATCCTAACTAACAAAATAAAAACTAAAAATGTTGGTGTTAAGAGAGAACAGTTACCTCCGGGAGTCAGGTACTGACCGACCTCCCCACACTTAAAGCTTGGCACCGTCCTCGGTGCCATCAATCAGGAACAAAGAGGGGCTGGTAGCAGTGTCTCCACAATCGGGGCCATCATGGCTCCCGGTGCTGGTAGGTAAGGTGGAGTCCGGAGTGTCCTTTGGTCTTCCTCAGGTAGGTGGTTGCCAACAATCAGCTCCTTGAGGTATGTAAATTGGCGCTTGTTACGGCGCTCCATTCGCTTCGCCTGCCGGTCCAGCCAGTCCAACCTCTGAAGTATCTGAGGGAGCAGCTGATTTGTTGAAGGTGCTTGTGCTTTTTGTTCTTTTCCTTGCCGATGACTTGTTAGAGACTCTCTCTGTACCCTTCCTAGTGGCCATCCTGAAAAGGGAGAAGAGAAAGGGACATGAATTCAAAGGGATAGAGTAAGGAAGAGGGCAGTACGAGTGATAATCATGCCAAGGTAAAGAAGAATGTTGTTAACACATGGTCGCGACTCCATGCAATTAGGACATCAATGGAAATATAGCATGATAAATTGAGGCAATTAAATGTAAGATGTTTATTGGCATGCTGGCAAAGGCATGGGTAGCATAGATCAAGCATTAAAAGCCAAAATGTATTATCACTCGTAACAAACTAACAATAATATTTGTATTGACAATTATATTTAATTAATAAAATTTTGGAATGGTTTTGTGAAAAACAGGCATTCGAGTAGAAGGATAGAATAATTAAGAATTCACAATGCCATACGGGCTTTTCACAAACACTTGGTATGCATGTAAAATATGTTAGGGAAGGTAGGAACTCCAAACATGCATGAAATCCAAAAATTAATATTAATTGTCAAATCACTCTTGATGATATACACAAGCTCAAGTATAATAATAAGAGACCCAAATAAAGTTCCAACACCAACATAAGAATGCATGAAAAAGAAAGAAAAAGAAACCATAAATAATGAAGCTAAAAGAAAAAATTGTGAAGAAAGAAGAATAAATAAATACAGTAAATTAAAAGGATAGAGGAGTAGAGAAGAAAAGAAAGAAAGAAGAAGAAAAGAAGTAGGAATGAAAAAGAATTAGGATAGGGGAGGGGAGATTTGAAATCTGGCGGTGTGCTGATTGGGTTGTGCGTCGCATGCGACGCATACGCGTATAGCACGCGTACGCGTGGGTCGCATAAATTTCAAGTGACGCGTGAGCGTTAGGCACGCGCACGCGTGGATCGCCACATATTGAAAATAACACGCACGCGTCAGGTACGCGTACGCGTGGGTAATTTTATGCCTGTAGCACAAGTCCAGCGTGGGGGCAGCACAACTCTCTGTTTGATTTGCTATTTACGCCGATTTTCACCCCCACGCGTATGCGTCGCTGATGCTTACGCATGGGTTGAACTTTTTGCAGGGGACGCGTACGCGTGAAGTACGCGTATGCGTGGCGTGGATTGTGCGCCACGCACCCCTCCTGCGTGTCTCTCGTGCAACTCTCTGTTTGGTTACGCATACACAAACGACGCGTGCGCATCGTAGACGCTTGCGCGTCGATCCCTTTTTTTTATGCGAAATGCAGAATGCAGATGCTTATGCAAAATTTATGAATGACTACTAATAAAAATGAAAATAAAATAAAATAAAACTAAGAATAAAAAGCAATAATTATATCATGGTGGGTTGTCTCCCACCTAGCACTTTTAGTTGAAGTCCTTAAGTTGGACCTTTGGTGAGCTCCTTGTCATGGTGGCTTGTGCTTGAACTCGTCTTGAAACTTCCATCAATGCTTGGACTTCCAATAAGCTCTATCAATACCAGGTAAATTCTTCAAGCTTTGATGGAGTGCTTCACAAGCTTTAAGCTCCCAAAATCGATCCTCATATATTCCCGGATCCCAAATCTTGATTCTACACCCGTCTTCAAGTTGATCATCATGATTCCATCCGGGTGGTAAGCAATCTAAATTCTCACTAAGGCATCCAAACAGCTTCCTAGACCCATACAATTTAGTATTCTTCCAACCATGATAATTCAGCCGTGAGCTTTCTACCATAATGAATCTAGGATTGTGTTGCCAACCACTAACCATCTCCCTCTTACTCTTAAAGCCACAAAGAGCTCTAAGCTGACCATCTGTCTCAAGTAAACCATATTCAAGTGGGAAAGTAAAGGTCAAGGATAAGAATTTTACCCACTTGAATGTTGTATTGGATGGTAATGGCTTTGGGAGAGGTGTTTCTAATGATCTTGCAAGCTCCACTCCCTTGTGCTCTTCTTTGAATTCTTCCACCTCCTTGTAAGCTTCTTCAATTTCAACCTCTTCCTCTTGGTAGCTTTCTTCCAATTCAATCTCCTCTTCATTGCTTTCTAAGGGCATGGGAGGTTGTGCTTCTTCTTCTTTAATCTCCATGTCAAGTCCAATGGGAGAGGATTCAATTGTAGATAAGGATTCATCAATGATTGAGTCCATCTCTTGATCAACCTCTTCAAAGTCTTCAACCAGGCTATGCCTTGGAGGTTGTACACCTTCCTCAACATCAATTTCAAACGTCTTTGAAGGAGGCTCTATAACTTGACTTTCCCATGGAGGTTCAGCATCTCTTAAGTCTTCAACCACTTCTTCCTTTTCAATAATTACAGCTTCCTCCAGTTGTTCTAGTATAAAATCAAACTCCTCCTTGATGTCTTCCACTTCATGACAACTCTTTTCAACTATTCTTTCATCTTCAAGGGTCTCTTCTACCGCTACCCTTAGGGCCTCCTCTAGCTTTTTATGAAGTATGGATTCGCGAAGATGATTCCTTCTTTCTTGTTCCATATCAATAGCATAATTGGGATCATCTTGCTCTTGGATTGGTGGATGTGAGTGCTCTTCCATGGAGGATGGTGATAGGATGGAAAGATCATTATGTGGTTGAAAAGGAAGCGCACTAGAGTTTGAGGGTTGAATATTGGAGGTAGAGGGTTGGTTCATGCGGGATATAAGATTTTGGAGTGTAGAGGTGAGACCAATGATGTTAGAGATGAGTGTGTTGTTATCCAATGGAGGTTGGGGTGGATAGGAGGGTTCATTTGTTGGGAGAGAAGGCTCATAATACGGAGGTGGTTTTTCTTGATAAGGATATGGAGATGGTGAATATTGAAGTGGTGGTTCTGGGTGTGGTTCATATGGTGGTTGGTGTGGTGGATAGGGATTAGGGTCATATGGAGGTGAATGGGGGAAAGGGGCTTGTGAGTATGGTGGTTCAGAGTTATGTTGAGGAGAGGGTTCATAAGCATATGGTGGGGCTTGTTGGTAACTACAAGGGGGTCCACCATATTCATCATCTTTGTACGCTCCCTGGAATGGATCTTGACCATAGTAATTTGGTGGAGGTTGGTTGTCATGAAAAGGTCCACCATAACTATTGTCTTGGTATGCATCATAGAATGGTTGTTGGTTATAGTGCCTTGGAGGGGGTTGTTGCCAAGAGGGTTGATCAAATCCTTGTGGCTCCTCCCATCTTTGATTCTTCCAACCTTGATGCCTATTTTCATTATAGTTTCCATTCCTTACAACAACATTTGAACCAAACTTATAGCGACAGGGGTGAGAATTCATAATAGCTAATAAAAAAAATTAAAAACAAAAACTAAAACAAATAAAGAAGCAAAAGCAAATATTTACAATAACCAATAATAAGGCACACGTTTGTAATTCTCCGGCAACGGCGCCATTTTGACGAGAGGATTTTCTGCTAGTAAAGAATTTTCACAAATAAATTCCCGTTGTAAGTATAGTTTCTAAACCAACAGAGAATTCTTTCGTACAAAAATTTCGGTTGTCAATTAAGCAAACCCAATAAAATTTATAACCGAAGTAATTAAACCTCGGGTCGTCTCTCAAGGAATTGCAGGGAGGTGTGTTTATTATTGGTTATGGAAAAAGTATCTTTTTGGGTTTTTTTTAAGATAAGAAGCAACAATAGTAAATGGCAATGAAAACAAACTAACTATAAAAACTCTTGGCAAGGTATGAGAACTGGAAATCCCATCCTAGTTATCCTTATCAATTGTGATGAGAATTGTTTATTGCTCCCACTTAGTTAACCCTTACTAAATAAAGGAAAGTCAAGTGGACTAATCAATTTGATTCCTCAAGTCCTAGTCAACTCCTAAGGAAAGACTAGCTTTAGAGGGATCCAAACTAATTAGCAAATTCAAATTCTCACTCAACAAGGAGTTTGATAACTCAAGTGTCACCAATTACTCCACCAAAGCCAAAAAGGAAAAAATCCAAATTATTTATGTCATAAATAGAAGAAAGCAATAATAAATCTGAAAGACCTCAAATTGCATTAAATAAAGAAATCAAATCTAACATGGAGAGTTCATAAATCAAATTGGGAAAATAAACAAACTAAAGCCATAAAATAAATAAAAGTAGAAAAGAAATTAAATTAAAGGAATATTGAACCTGGAATTGGAGAAAACGAAGAAATCCTAATCCTAAAACTTAAGAGAGAGGAGAGAGCCTCTCTCTCTAAAAAACTACATCTAAAACCTACAAATTATTAATTATGAATGTTGTCTGAATGAATGAATCGATTCCCCCACTTTATAGCCTCCAATCTGTGTTTTTTGGGCCAAACACTGGGTCAAAAATAGCCCAGAAATCACCAGGGGCGAATTCTGATCCGTATAGGTCGCTAATTTTTCTGCAGAACGACGCGTGCACGTTATGTACGCGTGTGCATTATTTTTATGTACGGCCATGGTGTACGAAATTGTGATCACAGGCAACGGCGCCAGAAACTCTGTACGCACGTCTCAATAAATCGTTTTTCATTCACAACTTCGATACAACTAACCAACAAGTGCACTGGGTCATCCAAGTAATAAACCTTACGTGAGTAAGGGTCGATCCCACGGAGATTGTTGGTATGAAGCAAGCTATGGTCACCTTGTAAATCTCAGTCAGGCGGATATAAAATAGTTATAGAGTTTTTGAACATAAATAATAAATAGATAGAAAATAAGGATAGAAACACTTATGTATATCGTTGGTGAGAATTTCAGATAAGTGTATAGAGATGCTTTCGTTCCTCTGAACCTCTGCTTTCCTGCTGTCTTCATCCAATCAGTCTTACTCCTTTCCATGGCTGGCTTTATGTAAGGACATCACCGTTGTCAATGGCTACTTTTTATCCTCTCTGAAAAATGGTCCGATGCGCTGTCACTGCATGGCTAATCGTCTGGAGGCATCACCGTGGTCAATGGCTGCATCCCATCCTCTTGTGAAAATGGTCCAAATGCTCTGTCACAGCACGGCTAATCATCTGAGGTTCTCGATCATACTGAAATAGGATTCACCCTCCTTTTGCGTCTATCACTACGCCCAGCACTCGCGAGTTTGAAGTTCGTCACAGTCATTCAATCCCAGAATCCTACTCGGAATACCACAGACAAGTTTTAGACTTTCCGGATTCTCATGAATGCCACCATCAATCTAGCTTACACCACGAAGATTCTGATTAAGAAATCCAAGAGATACTCATTCAATCTAAGGTAGAACGGAAGTGGTTGTCAGGCACGCGTTCATAGGGAATGATGATGATTGTCACGTTCATCATATTCATGTTGAAGTACGAATGAATATCTTAGAAGCGGAATAAGTTGAATTGAATAGAAAAACAGTAGTACTTTGCATTAATCTTTGAGGAACAGCAGAGCTCCACACTTTAATCTATGGAGTGCAGAAACTCTACCGTATGAAAATACATAAGTGATAATGGTTCAGGCATGGCCGAATGGCCAGCCCCCATGAAAGTCTAAGATAGCATAAAACTGATCAAAGATGTCTAATACAATAGTAAAAAGTCCTATTTATACTAAACTAGTTACTAGGGTTTACAGAAGTAAGTAATTGATGCATAAATCCATTTCCGGGGCCCACTTGGTATGTGCTTGGGCTGAGCTTGAATGTTACACGTGTAGAGGTCAATCTTGGAGTTGAACGCCAGTTTGTAACGTATTTCTGGCGTTTAACTCTGGCTTGTGACGTGTTTCTGGCGTTTAACTCCAGACAGCAGCGTAGAACTGGCATTCAAAGCCCTTTTACGTCATCTAAACTCGGCCAAAGTATGGACTATTATATATTGCTGGAAAGCCCTGGATGTCTACCTTCCAACGCGATTGGAAGCGCGCCATTTGGAGTTCTGTAGCTCCAGAAAATCCACTTTGAGTGCAGGGAGGTCAGAATCCAAAAGCATCAGCAGTCCTTCTTCAACCTCTGAATCTGATTTTTGCTCAAGTCCCTCAATTTCAGCCAGAAAATACCTGAAATCACAGAAAAACACACAAACTCATAGTAAAGTCTAGAAATGTGAATTTAACATAAAAACTAATGAAAATATCCCTAAAAGTAACTAGATTCTACTAAAAACATACTAAAAACAATGCCAAAAAGCGTATAAATTATCCGCTCATCACAACACCAAACTTAAATTGTTGCTTGTCCCCAAGCAACTGAAAATCAAATAGGATAAAAAGAAGAGAATATACTATAAATTCTAAACTATCAATGAAACATAGCTCCAATTAAATGAGCGGGACTTGTAGCTTTTTGCCTCTTGAATAGTTTTGGCATCTCACTCTATCCATTGAGGTTCAGAATGATTGGCATCTATAGGAACTCAGAGTTCAGATAGTGTTATTGATTCTCCTAGTTCAGTATGATGACTCTTGAACACAGCTATTTTATGAGTCTTGGCCGTGGCCCTAAGCACTTTGTTTTCCAGTATTACCACCGGATACATAAATGCCACAGACACATAATTGGGTGAACCTTTTCAGATTGTGACTCAGCTTTGCTAAAGTCCCCAATTAGAGGTGTCCAGGGTTCTTAAGCACACTCTTCTTTTGCTTTGGACCTTGACTTTAACCGCTCAGTCTCAAGTTTTCACTTGACACCTTCACGCCACAAGCACATGGTTAGGGACAGCTTGGTTTAGTCGCTTAGGCCAGGATTTTATTCCTTTAGGCCCTCCTATCCACTGATGCTCAAAGCCTTGGGATCCTTTTTATTTACCCTTGCCTTTTGGTTTTAAGGGTTATTGGCTTTTTGCTCTTGCCTCTTGGTTTTAAGAGCTTTTGACTTTTTCTGCTTGCTTTTTCTTTTTTCATGTTTTTTTGCCTATATTTTTTTTTCTGCAAGCTTTGTTCTTTGCTGCTTTTTCTTGCTTCAAGAGTCATTTTTATGATTTTTCAGATTATCAAATAACATGTCTCCTTATCATCATTCTTTCAAGAGCCAACATATTTAACATTCTTAAACAACAACTTCAAAAGACATATGCACTGTTCAGGCATTCATTCAGAAAACAAAAAGTATTGTCACCACATCAATATAATTAAACTAAGTTCAAGGATAAATTCGAAACTCATGTACTTCTTGTTCTTTTAAATTAAAACAGTTTTCATTTAAGAGAGGTGATGGATTCATAGGACATTCATAACTTTAAGACATAGTTACTAACTACTAATGATCATGTAATAAGACACAAACATGGATAAGCACTTAACATTAAGAAAATGAAAAACAGAAAATAAGAACAAGGAATGAGTCCACCTTAGTGATGGTGGCGTTTCCTTCTTGAGGAACCAATGATGTCCTTGAGCTCTTCTATGTCTCTTCCTTGTTTTTGTTGCTCCTCCCTCATTGCTTTTTGATCTTCTCTTATTTCATGAAGGATGATGGAGTGCTCTTGATGTTCCACCCTTAATTGTCCCATGTTGGAACTTAATTCTCCTAGAGAGGTGTTGATTTGCTCCCAATAGTTTTGTGGAGGAAAATGCATTTGAGGCATCTCCGGGATCTCATGGTGATGAGCTTCATGCGTCTCTTGAGATCCATGAATGGGCTCTCTTGCTTGCTCCATCCTTTTCTTAGTGATGGGCTTCTCTTCCTCAATGGGAATGTCTCCTTCTATGAAAGCTCCAGCTGAGTAACATAGATGGCAAATAAGATGAGGAAAAGCTAGCCTTGCCCCAGCAGAGGGCTTTTCGGCTATTTTGTAGAATTCAAGGGAGATGACTTCATGAACTTCTACTTCCTCTCCAATCATGATGCTATAAATCATGATGGCCCGATCCACAGTAACTTCAGATCGGTTGCTAGTGGGAATGATGGAGCGTTGGATGAACTCCAACCATCCTCTAGCCACAGGCTTGAGGTCCAGTCTTCTTAATTAAACCGGCTTACCTTTGGAGTCAATCTTCCATTGAGCTCCTTCCACACATATGTCCATGATGACTTGATCCAACCTTTGATTAAAGTTGACCCTTCTAGTGTAGGGGCGTGCATCTCCTTGCATCATAGGCAAGTTAAACGCCAACCTCACATTTTCCGGACTAAAATCTAAGTATTTCCCCCGAACCATTGTAATATAATTCTTTGGGTTTGGGTTCTTACTTTGATCATGGTTCCTAGTGATCCATGCATTGGCATAGAACTCTTGAACCATTAGGATGCCGACTTGTTGGATGGGGTTTGTTAGAACTTCCCAACCTCTTCTTTGGATTTCATGTCGGATCTCCAGATACTCATTCTTCTTGAGCTTGAAAGGGACCTCGGAGATCACCTTCTTCTTGACCACAACATCATAGAAGTGGTCTTGATGAGCTTTGGAGTTGAATCTTTCCATCTCCCATGACTCGGAGGTGGAAGCTTTTGTCTTCCCTTTCCCTTTTCTAGAGGATTCTCCGGTCTTGGGTGCCATCAATGGTAATGGAAAAACAAAAAGCTTATGCTTTTACCACACCAAACTTAGAATATTGCTCGCCCTCGAGCAAGAGAAGAAAGAATAGATGAAGAAGAAGAAGAAAATATGGAGGAGAGGGGGGAGGGGTGTATTCGGCCAAGAAGGGGGAAGAGAGGGTTGTGTTGTGTGAAAATGAAGAAGAATGGAGGGCTTTATATAGGGAAGGGAGGGGGGGTAAGGTTCGGCCGTAAGGGTGGGTTTTGGGTGGGAAATTGATTTTAAATTTTGAAGGTAGGTGGGGTTTATGAGGTAGGTTTTTGGGGAAGAGTGGATGGATGTGAGTGGTGAAGTGGTTATAGGGAAGAGAGACTGAGGTGATTGGTGAAGAGTTTTGGGGAAGAGTGTTTATGGGATTGTGTGAAAGAGGGGTGAGAAGAAGTGAGTGGAGGTAGGTGGGGATCCTGTGGGGTCCACAGATCCTGAGGTGATCCTGTGGGGTCCACAGATCCTGAGGTGTTCAAGGATTTACAACCTTGCACCAAATTAGGCATGCAAAATGCCCTTGCACACAACTCTGGGCGTTCAGCGCCAGATTGGTGCTTGTTTTGGGCGTTGAACGCCCATTTGTTGCCCATTTCTGGCGTTGAATGCCAGAACCATGCTTGTTCTGGGCGTTCAGCGCCAGCTCTTCTCCAGGGTGCAATTCTGGCGTTCAAACGCCCAGATGCTGCTCATTTTGGGCGTTCAGCGCCAGAACCATGATCTGTTCTGGCGTTGAACGCCAGCCAGATACTTCTTACTGGCGTTTAAACGCCAGTAAGGTCTTCCTTCAGGGTGTGATTTTTCTTCTGCTGTTTTTGATTCCGTTTTCAATTTTTATATTTATTTTATGACTCCACATGATCATGAACCTAATAAAACATGAAAGAACAAGAAAAATAAAATTAGATAAATAAAAATTGGGTTGCCTCCCAACAAGCGCTTCTTTAATGTCAATAGCTTGACAGTGGACTCTCATGGAGCCTCACAGATGTTCAGAGCATTGTTGAGACTTCCCAACACCAAACTTAGAGTTTGGACATGGGAGTTCAACACCATACTTAGAGTTTGGTTGTGGCCTCCCAGCACCAAACTTAGAGTTTGACTGTGGGGGCTCTGGTTGACTCTGTTTTGAGAGAAGCTTACTGTGCCTCTTTTCCATGTTTACAGAAGGGTAACCTTGAGTTGTAAACACAAGGGAGTCCTCATTCAATTGAAGGACTAATTCACCTCTGTCAACATCAATCACAGCTCTTGCTGTAGCTAGGAAAGGTCTTCCAAGGATGATGGATTCATCCTCATCCTTCCCAGTATCAAGGATTATGAAATCAGCAAGGATGTAAAGGCCTTCAACCTTTACTAACACTTCCTCTACTTGTCCATAAGCCTATTTTCTTGAATTGTCTGCCATTTCTACTGAGATTTTAGTAGCTTGCACCCCAAAAGATTCCCAGTTTCTCTATTACAGAGAGGGGCATGAGGTTTATCCCTGAGCCAAGGTCACACAGAGCCTTTTCAAAGATCATGTTGCCTATGGTACAAGGTATTACGAACTTTTCAGTATCCTGTTTCTTCTGAGGCAATGTCAGTTGATCCAAATCACTTAGTTCATTGGTGAACAAGGGAGGTTCATCTTCCCAAGTCTCAATACCAAATAATTTGGCATTCAGCTTCATGATTGCACCAAGGTACTTGGTAACTTGCTCTTCAGTAACATCCTCATTCTCTTCAGAAGATGAATACTCGTCAGAGCTCATGAAGGGCATAAGGAGGTTCAATGGAATCTCTATGGTCTCTAGATGAGTCTCAGATTCCTTTGGTTCCTCAAAGGGAAACTCCTTATTGATCAATGGACGTCCCAGGAGGTCTTCCTTACTGGGATTTACGTCCTCCCCTTCCTCTCCAGGTTCGGCCGTGTTGACTATGTCAATGGCCTTGCACTCTCCTTTTGGATTTTCTTCTGTATTGCTTGGGAGAGTACTAGGAGGGATTTCAGTGATCCTTTTACTCAGCTGGCCCACTTGTGCCTCCAAATTTTTAATGGAGGACCTTGTTTCATTCATGAAGCTTACAGTGGCCTTAGATAGATCAGAGACTAAGTTTGCTAAATTAGAGGTATTTTGTTTAGAGTTCTCTGTCTGTTGCTGAGTGGATGATGGAAAAGGTTTACTATTGTTAAACCTATTTCTTCCACCATTATTAAAGCCTTGTTGAGGCTTTTGTTGATCCTTCCATGAGAGATTTGGGTGATTTCTCCATGAGGGGTTATAGGTGTTTCCATAAGGTTCACCCATGTAATTCACCTCTGCTATTGCAGGGTTTTTAGGATCATAAGCTTCTTCTTCAGAAGATGCCTCTTGAGTACTGTTGGATGCAGCTTGCATTCCATTCAGACTCTGAGAAATCATATTGACTTGCTGAGTCAATATTTTATTCTGAGCCAATATGGCATTCAGAGTATCAATTTCAAGAACTCCCTTCTTCTGAGGCGTCCCATTGCTCACAGGATTCCTCTCAGAAGTGTACATGAACTGGTTATTAGCAACCATGTCAATGAGTTCTTGAGCTTCTGCAGGCATTTTCTTTAGGTGAATGGATCCACCTTCAGAAGTATCCAATGACATCTTAGCTAATTCAGACAGACCATCATAGAATATATCCAGGATGGTCCATTCTGAAAGCATGTCAGAAGGACACTTTTTGGTCAGTCCTTTGTATCTCTCCCAAGCTTCATAGAGGGATTCACCTTCTTTCTGTCTGAAGGTCTGAACATCCACTCTAAGCTTATTCAGCTTTTGAGGAGGAAATAACTTGGCTAAGAAAGCCTTGACCAGCTTATCCCAAGAGTTCAGGCTATCCTTAGGTTGAGAGTCCAACCATATTCTAGCTCTGTCTCTCACAGTAAAAGGGAAAAGCATGAGCCTGTAGACTTCAAGATCTACTCCATTAGTCTTAACAGTATCACAGATCTACAAGAATTCAGTTAAGAACTGAAAAAGATCTTCAGATGGAAGTCCATGAAACTTGCAGTTCTGCTGCATCAGAGAAACTAATTGAGGTTTTAGCTCAAAATTGTTTGCTCCAATGGCAGGAATGGAGATGCTTCTTCCATGTAAATTGGAATTAGGTGCAGTAAAGTCACCAAGCATCCTTCTTGCATTATTATTATTTTCGGCTGCCATCTCCTCTTCTTGTTCGAAAATTTCTGAAAGGTGCTTGCTGGATTGTTGTAATTTAGCTTCTCTTAGTTTCCTCTTCAGAGTCCTTTCAGGTTCTGGATCTGCTTCAACAAGAATGTTCTTGTCCTTGCTCCTGCTCATATGGAAAAGAGGGACAGAAAAATAATAATAATAGGGGTCCTTTTTACCACAGTATAGAGGTCCCTGTGTGAGTAGAAGAAAAGAAGAAGAAAAAATTCGAGCACAGATGGAAGAGGGGGTTCGAATTTGGGTGAGATGAAGTGTTAGTAGATGAATAAATAAATAGAAGGAGATAAGAGAGAGAGAGAATTTTCGAAAATAATTTTTGAAAAAAGAGTTAGTGATTTTCGAAAATAGTTTTTGAAAAAGGTTAGTAATTTTCGAGAATTAAAATAAAAAATTAAAATAATTAGTTAATTAAAAAGAAATTTTGAAAAAGAGGGAAGATATTTTTGAAAATTAGAGAGAGAGAGAGTTAGTTAGGTAGTTTTGAAAAAGATAAGAAATAAACAAAAAGTTAGTTAGTTAGTTGAAACAAATTTGAAAATCAATTTTAAAAAGATAAGAAGATAAGAAGTTAGAAAAGATATTTTAAAATCAAATTTTGAAAAAGATAAGATAAAGAGATATTTTTGAAAAGATATGATTGAAATTAGTTTTGAAAAAGATTTGATTTTTAAAATCACAATTAATGACTTAATTCACAAGAAATCACAAGATATGATTCTAGAACTCAAAGTTTGAATCTTTCTTAACAAGCAAGTAACAAACTTGAAATTTTTGAATCAAAACATTAATTGATGATGTTATTTTCGAAAATTAGGAGATAAAGATAAGAAAACGATTTTTGAAAAATATTTTTAAAATTTTCAAAAATAAATAAGAAAAATGAAAAAGATTTGATTTTTGAAAAAGATTTTGAAAAAGATAAAATTTTTAAATTGAAAATTTGATTTGACTCATAAAAACAACTAGATTTTAAAAAAGTTTTGAAAAAATCAACTCAAATTTTCGAAATTTATGAGTGAAAAAGGGAAAGATATTTTTTTTTATTTCTGAATTTTTAATGATGAGAGGGAAAAACATGAAAAAGACTCAATTCAAGAAAATTTTGGATCAAAACAATGAATGCATGCAAGAATGCTATGAATGTCAAGATGAACACCAAGAACACTTTGAATGTCAAGATGAACATCAAGAACTTATTTTTGAAAAATTTTTAATGCAAAGAAAACATGCAAGACACCAAACTTAAAAATTTTTCATGTATAGACACTATGAATGCAAGAATGCATATGAAAAACAAGAAAAGACACAAAACATGAAAACATCAAGATCAAACAAGAAGACTTACCAAGAACAACTTGAAGATCATGAAGAACACTATGAATGCATGAATTTTTCGAAAAATGCAAGATGAATATGCAATTGACACCAAACTTTCAACTTGACTCAAGACTCAAACAAGAAACATGAAATATTTTTTATTTTTATGATATTTTTTATTTTTTTGGATTTTTGTTTATTTTTTTTCGAAAAAAACATAAAGGAAAAAGAAAATAAGGATTTCAAAAATTTTTAAATATGAATTCCAGGAATCTTGTATTCTTAGTCTAAAGCTCCAATCCGAGGGTTAGGCATGGCTTAATAGCCAGCCAAGCTTTAGTGTGTAACTCAGACATGCCACGACTGACATTCCAATTAACTTGCCTCTATGCTGATGGTTGGAAGCCCCTATCCAAAAGAATTAGACATGGCTTTACAGCCAGTCAGGCTTCAACATGCTTCATGAAACTCTAGAATTCATTCTTAAAATTTCTGAAGAAAAATATATTTTTGAAAAGATTTATTTTTTATTTCGAAAACAGATGAGAAATTTTTGAAAGGTTTTTGAAAACTTTTTGAAAATAAAACAAAAAGAAAATTACTTAATCTGAGCAACAAGATGAACTGTCAGTTGTTCAAACTCGAACAATCCCCGGCAACGGCGCCAAAAACTTGGTGCACGAAATTGTGATCTCAGGCAACGGCGCCAGAAACTCTGTACGCACGTCTTAATAAATCGTTTTTCATTCACAACTTCGATACAACTAACCAGCAAGTGCACTAGGTCGTCCAAGTAATAAACCTTACGTGAGTAAGGGTCGATCCCACGGAGATTGTTGGTATGAAGCAAGCTATGGTCACCTTGTAAATCTCAGTCAGGCGGATATAAAATAGTTATGGAGTTTTTGAACATAAATAATAAATAGATAGAAAATAAGGATAGAAACACTTATGTATATCGTTGGTGAGAATTTCAGATAAGTGTATAGAGATGCTTTCGTTCCTCTGAACCTCTACTTTCCTGCTGACTTCATCCAATCAGTCTTACTCCTTTCCATGGCTGGCTTTATGTAAGGACATCACCGTTGTCAATGGCTACTTTTTATCCTCTCTGAAAAATGGTCTGATGCGCTGTCACTGCATGGCTAATCGTTTGGAGGCATCACCGTGGTCAATGGCTGCATCCCATCCTCTTGTGAAAATGGTCCAAATGCTCTGTCACAGCACGGCTAATCATCTGAGGTTCTCGATCATACTGGAATAGGATTCACCCTCCTTTTGCGTCTGTCACTACGCCCAGCACTCGCGAGTTTGAAGTTTGTCACAGTCATTCAATCCCAGAATCCTACTCGGAATACCACAGACAAGGTTTAGACTTTTCGGATTCTCATGAATGCCACCATCAATCTAGCTTACACCACGAAGATTCTGATTAAGAGATCCAAGAGATACTCATCAATCTAAGGTAGAACGGAAGTGGTTGTCAGGCACGCGTTCATAGGGAATGATGATGATTGTCACGTTCATCACATTCATGTTGAAGTGCAAATGAATATCTTAGAAGCAGAATAAGTTGAATTGAATAGAAAAACAGTAGTACTTTGCATTAATCTTTGAGGAACAGCAGAGCTCCACACATTAATCTATGGAGTGCAGAAACTCTACCGTATGAAAATACATAAGTGATAATGGTTCAGGCATGGCCGAATGGCCAGCCCCCATGAAAGTCTAAGATAGCATAAAACTGATCAAAGATGTCTAATACAATAGTAAAAAGTCCTATTTATACTAAACTAGTTACTAGGGTTTACAGAAGTAAGTAATTGATGCATAAATCCATTTCCGGGGCCCACTTGGTATGTGCTTGGGCTGAGATTGAATGTTACACGTGTAGAGGTCAATCTTGGAGTTGAACGCCAGTTTGTAACGTATTTCTGGCATCCAACTCTGGCTTGTGAAGTGTTTCTGGCGTTTAACTCCAGACAGCAGCGTAGAACTGGCGTTCAACGCCCTTTTACGTCATCTAAACTCGGCCAAAGTATGGACTATTATATATAGGTGAAAAGCCCTGGATGTCTACTTTCCAACGCAATTGGAAGCGCACCATTTTGAGTTCTGTAGCTCCAGAAAATCCACTTTGAGTGCAGGGAGGTCAGAATCCAATAGCATCAGCAGTCCTTCTTCAACCTCTGAATCTGATTTTTGCTCAAGTCCCTCAATTTTAGCCAGAAAATACCTGAAATCACAGAAAAACACACAAACTCATAGTAAAGTCTAGAAATGTGAATTTAACATAAAAACTAATGAAAACATCCCTAAAAGTAACTAGATTCTACTAAAAACATACTAAAAATAATGCCAAAAAGCGTATAAATTATCCGCTCATCAGTCCACTATAGCAAATTATATATCATTTTGAAGCCCCAGATGTTAGCTTTCCAACACAACTAGAACCGCTTCATTTGAACCTCTGTAACTCAAGTTATGACTGTTTGAGTGTAAAGAGGTCAGGCTGGACAGCTTAGCAGTTCCTTCAATTTCTTGTATTCCTTCCACTTTTGCATGCTCCCTTTCCATCCTCTAAGCTATTCCTGCCTTATAAATCCTGAAATCACTTAATACACATATCACGACATCGAATGGTTGGTGCGCGAAATTGTGATCATCAACAATGGCGCCAAAGACTTGGAGCTCTCAAACGTGAATCACACTTTGTCACAATTCCGCACAACTAACCAGCAAGTGCACTGGGTCGTCCAAGTAATAAACCTTACGTGAGTAAGGGTCGATCCCACGGAGATTGTCGGCTTGAAGCAAGCTATGGTCATCTTGTAAATCTCAGTCAGGCGGATTCAAATGGTTATGGAGTTTAAGGTGATGAAAATAAACATAAAATAAAGATAGAGGTACTTATGTAATTCATTGGTGGATTTCAGATAAGCGTATGAAGATGCTTTGTTCCCCTTAAACCTCTGCTTTCCTATTGCCTTCTTCCAATCATTCATACTCCTTTCTATGGCAAGCTTTATGTTGGGCATCACCGTTGTCAATGGCTACATCCCGTCCTCTCAGTGAAAATGGTCCTGATGCTCTGTCACAACATCGGTTAATCAGTTGTCAGTTCTCGATCATGTCGGAATAGGATCCATTGATCCTTTTGCGTCTGTCACACGCCCCACAATCGCGAGTTTGAAGCTCGTCACAGTCATCCCTTCCCAGATCCTACTCAGAATACCACAGACAAGGTTTAGACTTTCCGGATCTCAGGAATGGCCGCCAATAATTCTAGCCTATACCACGAAGGTTCCAATCTTAGATTAGAAACCCAAGAGATACGCATTCAAGCCATTACTAGTAGAACAGAGGTGGTTGTCAGGCACATGTTCATAGGTGAGAATGATGATGAGTGTCACGGATCATCACATTCATCAAGTTGAAGAACGAATGAATATCTTGGAGAAGAAATAGACTTGAGTTGAATAGAAAAACAATAGTACTTTGTATTAATTCATGAAGAACAGCAGAACTCCACACCTTAATCTATGGTGTGTAGAAACTCCACCGTTGAAAATATATAAGAACAAGGTTCAGGCATGGCCGTGAGGCCAGCCTCCCAAAACGTGATCAATTGTATGAAGTGTGTCCAAATACAATAGCAAAAGGTCCTATTTATAGAAAACTAGTAGCCTAGGATTACAGAAATCAGTAATTAATGCAGGAGTCTTCTTCCAGGCCCACTTGGTGTGTGCTTGGGCTGAGCATTAAAGTTTCCATGTGTAGAGACTTTTGTTGGAGTTAAACGCCAGCTTTTGTGCCAGTTTGGGCGTTTAACTCCAGCTCAAGGGTAATGGATGGACCTCAAGTTCAAGACAACCTCATCAAGAGGAGGGCGCATGAGCTCCTCCCAGAAATTCCTCAATTTGACTATTGGGCCCGCTTAGAAGCATCTGTCAACAAGCTGCAAGAATCTATGGATCAACTCAAAGAAGGGTAGTAGAATCAGATCAGCATGTTCTACAAACTGCTCAGAAAACAAGAGAAGCAAGGGCGTGAGCTACAGCAACTAAAGCACCAGAAGCTGTCCCTTGAAGAGTTGGATGTCCCACAAATTGAAGGAGCACCTACCCCTCAAAATCAAGGTTGTTGAGTCCTAACTCTGTGATAACTTTTATTATTAGAAACCTGTTTTAAGAGTTACATAAGTATTAGTATTAGAGTCATTTATTTTTATGTCTTTAATTTCCTTTTTTTATTATTATTTGTCTGCTTTTATGTTTATTTTATGTCTTATTTTTATCCCATGATCAGTAAAGTTTAGAGTCTATGTCTTAAAGCTATGAATGATTCCATGAATCCCTCACCTTTCTTAATTGAATAATATTTTTATTTGCAAGAGAAAAAGAAGTACATGGGTTTCAAAATTTATCTTGAAATTAGTTTAATTATTTTGATATGGTGGCAATAATTTTTGTTTTCTGAATGAATGCTTGAATAGTGCATGTTTTTTATTTTGTTGTTTATGAATGTTAAAACTATTGGCTCTTGAAAGAATAATGAAAAAGGAGACATGTTATTGATAATATGAAAAATCATAAAATTGATTCTTGAAGCAAGAAAAAGCAGTGAAAAAAACAAAATTTGGCAAAAAATAAAAGAAAAAGAAAGAAAAAGCAAGCAGAAAAAAACCAGTAACCCTTTAAACTAAAAGGCAAGCGTAAAAAGAATCCAAGGCTTTGAGCATTAATGGATAGGAGGGCTCAAGGGAATAAAATCCTGGCCTATGCGGCTAAACCAAGCTGTCCCTAACCATGTGCTTGTGGCGTGAAGGTGTCAAGTGAAAAGCTTGAGACTAAGCGGTTAAAGTCATGATCCAAAGCAAATAGAGTGTGCTTAAGAGCTCTGGGCACCTCTAACTGGGGACTCTAGCAAAGCTGAGTCACAATCTGAAAAGGTTCACCCAGTTATGTGTCTGTAGCATTTATGTATCTAGTGGTAATACTGGAAAACAAAATGCTTAGGGTCACGGCCAAGACTCATAAAGTAGCTGTGTTCAAGAATCAACACACTGAACTAGGAGAATCAATAACATTATCTGAATTCTAAGTTCCTATTGAAGCCAATCATTCTGAACTTCAAAGGATAAAGTGAGATGCGAAAACTGTTCAGAAACAAAAAGCTACTAGCCCCGCTCATCTAATTAAGACTAATCTTCATTGATAATTTTGGAATTTATTGTATATTCTCTTCTTTTTATCCTATTTTGTTTTTAGTTGCTTGGGGACAAGGAACAATTTAAGTTTGGTGTTGTGATGAGCGGATAATTTATACCCTTTTTGGCATTGTTTTTATATAGTTTTTAGTATGTTTTAGTTACTTTTTATTATATTTTTATTAGTTTTTATTCAAAAATTATATTTCTAGACTTTACTATGAGTTTGTGTATTTTTCTGTAATTTCAGGTATTTTCTGGCTGAAATTGAGGGATCTGACCAAAAATCTGATTCAGAGGCTGAAAAAGGACTGCAGATGCTGTTGGATTCTGACCCTCCTGCACTCAAAAAAAATTTTCTAGAGCTACAGAAGTCCAATTGGTGCGCTCTCAATTTTGTTAGAAAGTAGACACCCTGGGCTTTCCAGAAATTTATAATAGTCCATACTTTGCTCGAGATTTGATGGCCCAAACTGGCGTCCAAAATCAGCCTAAAACTTTCTGGCGTAAAACGCCAAAACTGGCACCTTTTTCAGCGTTAAACTCCCATTCTGGCACTCAGGGTGGCATTTAATGCCAACTTTAGGCATATGATCGTGAAAGCTTGAAAGCTCAGCCCAGGCACGCACCAAGTGGGTCCCGGAAGTGGATTTCTGCACTATCTGCACTTAGTTACTCATTTTCTGTAAACCTAAGTTACTAGTCTAGTATAAAAACTACTTTTAGAGATTCATTTTGTACCTTATGACATTTTACACTTCATATTGTATCTTCTACGGTATGAGTCTCTAAACTCCATAGGTGGGGGTGAGGAGCTCTGCTGTGTTTCAATGGATTAATGCAATTACTACTGTTTTCTATTCAATCACGCTTGATTCTATTCTAAGATACTTGCTCGTACTTCAATATAGAGAATATGATGATCCGTGACACTCATCATTATCCTCAACCCATGAACGCGTACCTGACAATCACTCCCGTTCTATCTGAGCTCAACGTAGTCATTGGGCGATAGCTTGAGTGCGTATCTCTTAGGTTTCTAATCCACGGACCGAGTCCGAAGGTTGGAACCTTCGTGGTATAGGCTAGAACCAATTGGCAGCATTCCTGGGATCCGGAAAGTCTAAACCTTGTCTGTGGTATTCTGAGTAGGATCCGGGAAGGGATGACTGTGACGAGCTTCAAACCTGCGAATGTTGGGCACAGTGATAGTGTGCAAAAGGACAAGGGTCTTATTCCGACGCTAGTGGGAACCGACACATGATTACCCGTGCGGTAGCTGCACATGGTATTTTTCATCCGAGACGAGAAATCCGACAGTTGATTAGCCATACAGAGATCTACCTGGTATTTTTCATCCGAGAGGATCATAAAGCTTGCCATTGAAGGAAGCCATGCGTGCTTGGAGAAGAAGGCAGTAGGAAAGCAGAGATTCAGAGGACAGAGCATCTCCGGAACCTCAGCCTGTTTCTCATTACTAAATCACAAGTACTGTTTATTTCATGTTATTTATTTTTCATAAATAAAATCACTCTTATCATTAATCTCCTGACTAAGATTTACGAAATAACCATAGCTTGCTTCAAGCCGACAATCTCCGTGGGATCGACCCTTACTCACGTAAGGTATTACTTGGACGACCCAGTGCACTTGCTGGTTAGTTGTGCAGAGTTGTGAAAAGTGTAAACACAATTTCATGCACCAAATACCCTCTAATATAACCTAACTCTAACTTCTCTTTTTACTTCACAATACCATTCTCACCCAAATCCTCCCTCACCGCCACTCTCATCCCCAACCACCACCACCACTAACGTTATCACCATCAAAACCATCCCTTTCTCCTTTTATGCTGCCCTATACACCAGCGAACTCAACGACATTTCTCGCCGTTCATCTTCACGCCGCGACGGTGCCATTTGCTGCTTCGAATTCAAAGAAGATGATTATGTTCAAACCTTGCCTCTTTGCTCACAAACCTTCCATGTTGATTGCATCGATGCTTGGCTTCGTTCCCACACAAGCTGCCCTCTCTGCCGCGATGGGGTTCTCTCTGCCGCTTTGCTGTTTGCTCCCATGTTCGCCGCAAGATCCGACCAAGTCTTGACGCCGATGAATATGGCTCAAAATCAGCATGGGAAGTAAGGGATTGGACCTCAGTTGCAAGGAGAAGAATTCGATTCGGTCGAAGGAGAGTAGAGCGTGGTAGATTTCGATAGATTTTCATAGGAACGGAAAATCCTAGAATGAATGAAAAGAGAATTGGGAGGTTGAGGATGAGGTACTTGAAGTCGGGTTTGGTTGTTCGTACGGTATTAGGGTTGGGAGTAGATTTCTGCATCTGAGATTGCAAAGTTTCTTCTTCTGCGGGCTCTGGGCTTAATGGAAAATTGGATATCTCCACCATTGTTACACCAATAGAGACTGTGAATTCTAACTCTGGTCTCTGGATTTTGTTTATTCAAACTCTGGCATGTGCTTAAGTTGGCTGAACTAGGTGTTCATGATGGGGTGAAGTTTTGAGCTTATAGATGAAGGTTGGGAACCAGTCCAGGAGTAGTAGAGGTGGTGATGGCGGTGGTGGTGACGGTGGTAATGGTGGTGAAGAAGAGTTTGAGTAGTGGTGGGATTTGAGATTAGAAAAGTGGTGGTGAAGATAAGGGTAATTTAGGAATTTTAGGTGATTTGTTAGTGTTTGGATAATTTTGTTGTGCGGAATCCATATTTCATGGGTACAAATAGTAATTTTCTTCTTTTATGGGTAGATATGTCAGCATTTTCAACCTTCATGGGTACAAATGGTAGTTAACTCTGTATAAAATAAAAGCTTAATAACAAAGGCGAGGGAATTCTATGAAAGCAGCTCAACGCATAAACTTAACTCAAATAAGACTAATAATTGCCCGCAGTTTCAAACTGAGTCTTCGAACCTGTGTCACTGAAAAGGGGAGACTTTGGGGTGAGAACAAACCACACGTTTTCAATAGGGAATGAAAATGCTGTAAAAGTAGTGAAATAAAATACAAATAATTAACTTTACTAAAAAAACTATATTTCTATCAAACCTTTTTGAAAATACTTTTGGTTTTACTTTAGCTAACAAATTACCTCTTTTGAAATCTATAAACTCAAATCAAATTTTAAATATAAAACTGGTCACATTACCCATCTCTCAGTCACATAATTAATCCTCAACAATCACAACATCGATTCTTAAACACCTCAATACATTCGCAAACTAATAGCACAAGTAATAGGTCCAAACCAACATACAAACAAGTCAAATAGCACAATCACAGAGAAGTAATATAAGCAAACACCACCAAATACAAATGTGCAAACAACATGATGCATGTCTATCCCTAGTACAGGCCATGAGCTCATGTGTCGGTTGCCTACCTGCTCCCGACATTACCCGGACACAAGTCCCAGATATGGCTTTCCAGATGCATACAGTGTGCTTATAAGTCATACAACTAGGCCACAAACAGTGTGACTTTAAGTCGTACGGCTAGGCCGCATACAGTGTGACTTTCCAAATCAATAAGCGTACATCTGAAAAACAGTTCTTAGTGTGTGGGCGTCCCCACTTTACATTTGGCACTAAGGCTCAAACAATGTCACATATGCTCTCCTGTGGCAGACAATCTCTTTAATTAATACATTCTTTTGATCTTTGTTCTCTGCTCTCCCGTGGCAGAGATTTTTTTTTCTTAATAAACCGAACTCATCATTTTTTATTTAAAACCAACATCACTCTTTATAACCTTTTCCAAACTTCCGAAACTACTTTATTTACAAGAAGTTCTTCTTTCATACAAAAATCAATTCTTACTTAACCATAATTTTTCCAAACTAACTTCAAAACCATTTCAAATTTAAACCTCTTTCAAAAGACTAACAGAATCATTTTTGATAAATCAATAAAAATCATTCCCACTATCTCAAATCCTTTCAAATGTGGATTTATTTTCAATATCAAAGTAACCCCAGATCAAGAAAAGAAAATCATTTTACATAGTATTCAATCAAACTGACTTTCTAACTCAATAATCAGAATTTTCAGCCATAACCAACCAATTCAGCATAATCTCATAAATCAGAACTTTAAACAATTCCATCAAAATCAGAAAACCAACATCAGTCACAGCCTCAATTCAACCACTCGCAATTCAATTTCATCAATTAACCACTCACAACAACAAAACTAGTCACGAGACATTTATAAATTATTTGTACTTATTCACTAAATTTTAATGGCATTTATAAATTAAAACGATTAATTTTAAAATAAAATCCCCTACTTCTGTACAAAATTAAAACAATGGAAGCTCCAGAGAAGCTTTCTGACCGAGCTGCTGAAGAAGAAAATGTCAGAAATCGTCTGTGCCTCCTAGAACTCCAATTGGCCGAACTCAAGGGAAAGAGGAGCTACATCACCGTCAACTTCTACCGGACAAAAGTAACGCCAACGTGTAGAGGAGGGAGATACAAACACTTTTACAGGATTAGATTTTTTATTAGAGTTACGGATCACAAAAAATCGAGTCCGGAAAATTAACGAAAGTCACGGTTGTCTCTCTCTCTCTCTCGGTCACTGTTTCTTTCTTTTCTTTGAACTTCAATTCGGTCATGAAGTGAGGCAAGAAGGAAGCCTTCCTAAGGTGTCATTGTTAATAAGAAAAATGAAACATGTGTCGTGATATCATATATAGGAACCACTCACATCAAGTTATCAAAAACAACTTTTTTTAAAGACACCTTATATCTATCAATTATCTATAGACACATAACAATTAGATTTGATTTAATATAATCAATTTTTACCAAAATCAACAACTCAAACTGGTTTATATAAACCAGACCGGATGATCTAGACAAGAACTGACTTAGCACAGATCTGATTGGTGCCGTTGACACCCTCGAAGTACACGTTATAGGCTTATAGCAAGTTTTCACAATCTGAATCAGGCAACCGGCCCGAATCAAAGTGCAAGGGGATCGAACGGCCGAAAGCAAGACTCTGAGCACCCCAATTTCAATGGCTTCCTCACCAAGGCCACCGGACTTGTAGATGGCATCAATAATGTATTCATGTTGAAGACCACGCCGGACTGTGAAGCAGCTGAATTATCAATCTCACCGTGGAGGAGGCAGAGAGAACAGCTTAAAGGTGCATTCAAGAGCAGAGTCCACAACCTTGGGATAGGCGGAGTCAAGCGCAACAATGAGGGCTGAAGAACATGTTCGACATCTGTGGAGGGGAGGCCTGAAAGAGGAGATTGGGATTGGTTGGTGCCTGAGGTGGTCAATTCGGATTCGGACTCAGACATTGATTCGAGCTTGTCAAGGGTTTATTTGCAGGCTGCGACAAGGTGAAAATGCTTGCGCCACACCGCGTTCTTTATGATCTTGTCGAATGATGGACTGAGCACTCGACCGCACCGTGAAGGACCTCCGAGGGATTGCGATACCGACTTTTTTTTCAGTGATGAAATATATACAATAGGAAATATTCGATCATAGAATTTGTTCGCTCGCACGCATTTACTGATCTGTGTGAATAAGGAACGGAGCTGAATTTTGCTTAAGTCCGTTCAAGGGTCCATTCTCTCATTCGGCTGGAGATTTAAGAATTACAATCCTGCATGAAGCACAATATAAGCATAACTCATCATTTCCTGGTGATGAGATAGGGAGTGACGACAACGACCAGTCCTGGGATCTGCTGCTTTTGTCGCCGGCGACGACGAATGCGATTGAGTTCAAGACGGTGGTGACTTACGACCCAGAGAGCGTTGAAGAGCTTAAGTGCGAGACCGGAGACAGTGAAAGAGGCCAGAGACGAGAGCGGGAGAGAGCTTGAGTGCTAGAGCTAATGAGCCAAATTCCAAAGATGAGCGAGCTCGAGCTTAATGAGATTGTGAGAGAGGGACAAAAGAGGAAGGGGATAGGGTTTTCAAATTAAAAAAAATTAAGAATTATCCGGACCGGTTTATATAAACCACCCCAGATAGTTGATTTTGGTAAAAATTGATTATATTAAATCAAATCTAATTACTATATTATGTGTCTATAAATAATTGGTAGATATAAGGTGTCTTTAAAAAAAGTTATTTTTGATAACTTAATTTGAGTGGTTCCCATTATATATGTATACATACATGAATAGTAAACCAAATTCCATTTTTCTTTTCTTTCGTACCTTTGAAGGCTAGAACCTTTCATTATAATAATAATAATAATAATAATAATAATGATAATAATAACAACAATAAAGAATTTAATGTTTTGTTTATCAAAATAATTTTTAATAAATAATTTAAACTAATAAAAAAAGTCATAATTAAATTAAATTTTAATAATTATAAAATTTTATTTAATTATTTTTAGTAAAAAATAATTTTCTTGAAAACAAAATCTCAATAAATATAATGACTCATAAATAACTAATTATTTCAATTATAAAAAATTTGGAGTCTTACCTCAAGTACTAAAATTTCTAAAATTTAAGCTCATGTGCTACCTTTGAGGATTATATATTAGGTTATTTTTTAAAAAATCAAAATTCATAGTTTAAATTTATAGGTTTTTTAAAGCACAATTTTCTTGAATTTAAATGAAACACATAATTCAAATTTAGCAGTTTTTTAGATATAAAATTTTTTGATATTTTATTTGAATACAAATAAAATTATTTTTTATTAATATTTATGATTAAAATATTTTTTATCATAATTCTACATAAATAGATGATTCTTTTTTTTTCATTCGTTCACATTCTCTATCTGTGAATATTTATTTCTTTCTTAATTATATTGCCTGCGTTGTGAAATTAACAAATAATATGGTAAACCTTTTTTTAATGCAAATTGAAAATAAAGAATTTTTATTTAAATAAAAATAACAAATTAATATCTTATAAAATAAGTTAACAAATTAATCCTCATTTTTTATAAAAAAAAATTATTGAGATATTAAATTATTTTAGAATTTAAAATAAAAATATTTTTTTATTTATTAGAAATAATTTGTTATTTTTATGATACAAAAAAATTATGATCATTTTAATGAAGTATCATTTTTGATTTAGCTATTTTAGTACACACAAAACTCATAAAAATTTAACTATTTTAATTATGTTGAAGGTTCATAAACATATAAAATTTAACTATCTTAGCCATGGTCATCTTAGTATTTAAAGAACGAAAATCATAATATTTAAATTACACTTATTGTTATTTCACATGTAAAACTACTCCTATGTTAATCTTGTTTTTTTTTTCATAAAAGTATTAATATAAACTATAATTCACTGCATAATTCATGAGTACACCTATGCAATTTTTTTTATAATTTATTCAAAGCCTATCATTTCAAAAAAGAGATAGTACGTGTTTTGAATATTCGTGATACGAAAAATTTAAATACTATTTAAAAGTTATTAATTTATATTTTTAGAATATTTAATTTAATTTGATACATTTTTATTTTATTTATTTAATTATTAAATTAGACTTTATGCTTGTAGGTTGAACTCCGCTAGGAAGATAATGAGAAATTTTTATAATGTGTTTAATGAATTGGTTATTTAGGCCAATATAAGGTAATAATGAAAACCAACCCACATTTTATCCTAATTTTGAAAACCTCATTCAGACTTATTATGAGAACAACCATCCAATCCATAATTCAAATAAGCTTTTCCCCAATTCCTTTTCCTCGTACCGATAGCAACCTCCCACCCAACCCTGGCACGACCACCTTTGAGCATCCTATCGCAGCGGCGCTGAGTACACCTGAACCCCATCAGCTCCGACCGCAACTGCACCCCTCACCCTCTCGTGCGCGCCTCTTTAGTTGCCGGCAGCAACCAATTCGGTCAGCGCCTGCTTTCCATCGCGGGTCTCTCGTGGGATATAAAAGTGTTGGTGGGTCCCCAATCTCAAGTGAGGCCCACACAACTTAAATAAAAAAAAAGAAAAAATAAAGAAAGAAAGAAGTGGCTAACAGCTACGAGATAGAGAGAGAGGAAGCACGAAGTTTCATTCTTTAAATGAAAAGAAAAACAGCGTCAAGGGAGAAGAGAAAATTTGGGGGAAAAGGGCAAGCCAACTTTGATTTGATTGAACTGGTAAACTTGTTCCATTTCTTATGAAATTTTAGTATGTTATTCCTGGTGTAGAGATGAACATTAGGATATAACTTGCTTGTTGTATTATCTTTTCTTTTGGCTGATTTGAGATACCCACTTTGTGGAGGGTTTATGTTGATTCCATCAGTTTTGATGATGTATTTTGTTGATTGCTGAGATGCCCTAGTGCTACTAGGAAGACTGTTTGTGTACCCATTATTCTGATAGTGGAAGATTTTACTAGACTAGGTCCCGAGGTTTTTTGTCCTTTTTTTGGGGAGTTTTTCCACATTAAAATTCTGGTATCTGATTATTTAATTTCTACCATTATATTTATTGTTTGGAGTATCTTTGGTATTGCCTATTTAATCAAACAAATTGTGAAAAAATTATTTTTGGTGCTTCCGCTGTTAGACAGGTTCTTGTTTTGAACTTTTGCTGGATTTTTCCAACAAAAAGCAACAATAATACAAGTTTGAGTTTAACAAAGGCACATGCATGTGGTGGCGGCATGTTGTCTGTTACTTAGATTATTTTTTTTATCAATAGTAGATATAGACTTATTTGTTATAATTTTTTTTAGTGGGAGTACATAGTACATAAAGCGTAATAACTCAACAAACACATTGAAGTGGGCTGTATCAATTCCTTTTTATTTGATAGAATGAAAGAAGTAACAAGAAATAAATATATAAAAGTTCTCTATATAATAATATATGTCTTGAATCATATAGATGGATATATATTTACCATTCCAATGCAATTAGCTAGAGAAAGAGAATTGAGTAATATGAATGTAGAACGATAAGTACACAGGGCTGATGGAGAGCAAAGGAAGTTATATGGATTGCTGAAGAGGAAATAGCTAAAGTTGTGTGCAATGTGTATCATAAAAAAGAAAGAGGCCTTTAAAAAATTGAGGGAATCCCGCTACAACACCCATTGTAAGAGGATCTGATTGGACACAATCATTTGAGATTATGTGTGATGCCTCTAATCATGTTGTGGGATGAGTAGTAGTTATTACACTTTATATACTATGTACTCTTTATGTACTTTCACTAAAAAAAATTATAACAAATAAGTCTATGTCTACTATTGATAAAAAAATAATCTAAGTAACATCGCCATGTGATCCTAGTTTACTTATAAATTGAAATAGGTGGTCATATTATTAGTTTTCTCTTTCCGTAAACCTTGAAACGGTCCTAATCTAAAATGTCAAATGTTGTTGTGCTCATTATGTGAAGGTGTTGTGGGATGAGTAGTAGTCGTAGTTGCTGCCAATGAAGCTTGCATTGTTGAATAGAATGAAAAATTCCCTTAAAAATATCTGTTAAGTTATTACACTTTATATACTATGTACTCCTTATGTACTCCCACTAAAAAAAATTATAACAAATAAGCCTATGTCTATTATTGATAAAAAAATAATTTAGGTAACATCGTTATCGCTATCTGCTCCTAGTTTACTTATAAATTGAAATAGGTGGTCATATTATTAGCTTCTTTGTCCAGAAATCTCAAAAGAAATTTTGTCAGCTTTTCATCTAAGTTGAAACTTGGAACATAGAATCACACACACAGTTTCACATGTACCCGACCATTCCATTTTATTGGTACATTGCTATTTGATGGTTGCGAAAATTGACCAGTTATGGAAAAAGTTTCACATGTACCCGACCATTTTATTGGCACATTGCTATTTGATGGTTGCGAAAATTGACCAGTTAAGAAATTAATAAATGAAATGCGTTGCAAGTTCAGTTCTCAACCAACTAAGACCCACCTTCTCAATTTAAAAAGGGTTGTCACAAAAATTAGAATTAAAAATACTGGGAGTATGAGTCCCAGGTCGTCTCCCAACGAGTTGTAGGAAGGAGTGCTAATTTAATAATCAGAAATTTTCTAGAAGGTTTGGGTTGAATAATGAATAATTAAAATAATTGTAAATTAAAGTAATAAAACTAAGAATGATTATTAATATAAAAAGCCTTGACTGGGGAATTGATTAATTGGAAGTTCTATCCTTATTGGAATCTTCTTAAGTGTAATATAAAGAGGTTGTTGTTTTCACTTTGTTAACCCTTATTAAATAAAGGCAAGTCAAGTGATTGAACTGACTCTTATCCGCAATTCCTAGTCCTTTCCCTTGGGAAGGTCTAGCATTAGTAGATACAGAATTAGCCAACAATGTCCAATTTAACTAAGCACTTGAGCATTCCAACTCAAGTGTCTCCTCTTAATCAACCCCCATGTCAAGTAGAAAATCTACTCCATTGACATGGAATTAATATTCATAGAAATATAAGAAGACATAATTGAATAAAATAAAATAAAATAGATATTTAAAATTAATTAAAAGTAAAGGCAATTCTATGTATTAATAAATCCAAAATATAACATACTTACTTAAATAGGGTCAATGATCAACTGAAAAGAGTAAAGGAATAAGGAAACAAACTAAAGTAGTAACTTCGACGGAGGTGATGATTCTTCAACATCCAAAATCCAAAGCATAAACTATCAATGTAAAGCGAATCTAGATTCAGATCTAAAACTAAAAGTAATCCTAATATCAATGTATTTCAATGTGTGTGGATGCCTATGGGTGTGTGTCGAAGCGTGTTGAGTCTCTTCATGTTCCCTCACTTTAATCTATATTTCTGGGCCAAAAACTGGGTTAAAACACGGCCCGAAATTGCCCCAGTGTATTCTGTTATTTTTGCAGATCGCTGATGAGCGGATAATTTATACATTTTTTGACATTGTTTTTAAGTAGTTTTTAGTATAATTTAGTTACTTTTTAGTATATTTTTATTAGTTTTTAAATAAAAAATCATATTTTTGGACTTTACTATGAGTTTGTGTGTTTTTCTGTGATTTCAGGTATTTTCTGGCTGAAATTGAGGGACTTGAGCAAAAATCTGATTCAGAGGTTGAAGAAGGACTGCAGATACTGTTGGATTCTGATCTCCCTGCACTCGAAATAGATTTTCTGGAGCTACAGAAATCCAATTGGTGCGCTCTCAATTGCATTGAAAAGTATACATCCAGGGCTTTCCACCAATATATAATAGTCCATACTTTACCCGAGTTTTGATGACGCAAACTGGCGTTCAAATGCCAACTTCTTGCCCTATTCTGGAGTTAAACGCCAGAAACAGGTTGCAAATCAGAGTTAAACGACAGAAACAGGCTACAACCTGGCGTTTAACTCCAAAAAGAGTCTCTACACATGAAAGCTCAATACTCAGCCCAAGCACACATCAAGTGGGCCCGGAAGTGGATTTCTACATCATTTACTTATCTTATGTAACCCTAGCAACTAGTTTAGTATAAAAACTACTTTTAGTGATTTATTTTATATCTCTGGTTAGTCTTTGAATAATTTTACGTTCAGAGATCACGTTTAGGGGGCTGACCATTCGGTCATGCTTGGACCTTCATCACTTATGTATTTTCAACGGTAGAGTTTCTACACACCATAGATTAAGGTGTGGAGCTCTGCTGTTCCTCATGAATTAATGCAAAGTACTATTGTTTTCTTATTCAATTCAAGATTATTCCTACTATAAGATATTTGCTTGCACTTCAACATGATGAATATGATGATCCGTGACACTCATCACTATTCTCAACCTATGAACGCGTGCCTGACAACCACTTCCGTTCTACCTTGGATTGAGTGTTTATCTCTTAGCCTCCATTCCGAAAGATCGGAGTCTTCGTGGTATAAGCTAGAATTATTAGTGGCCATTCTTGAGATCCAGAAAGTCTAAACCTTGTCTGTGGTATTCCGAGTAGGATCTGGAAAGGGATGACTGTGACGAGCTTCAAACTCGCGAGTGTTGGGCGTAGTGACGGACACAAAAAATCAATGGATTCTATTCCAACATGATCGAGAACTGACAGATGATTAGCCGTGCGGTGATAGCGCATTGGGACCATTTTCACTGAGAGGACGGGAAGTAGCCATTGACAACGGTGATGCCCAACATACAACTTGCCATGGAAAGGAGTATGAATGATTGAATGAAGGCAGTAGGAAAGTAGAGATTCAGAAGGAGTAAAGCATCTCCATACGCTTATCTAAAATTCTCACCAATGAATTACATAAGTATCTCTATCTTATTTTATGTTTTAATTATATTTTAATTATCAAATCCCATAACCATTTGAATCTGCCTGACTGAGATTTACAAGATGACCATAGCTTGCTTCAAGTCGACAATCTCCGTGGGATCGACCCTTACTCACGTAAGGTTTATTACTTGGACGACCCAATGCACTGCTGGTTAGTTGTATCGGAATTGTGAAAAAGAATTTGAGATTATGAACGTGCGTACTGAGTTTTTGGCGCCATTGCTGGGAATGAACAATCACGATTTCGTGCACCAAGTTTTTGGCACCGTTGCCGGGGATTGTTCGAGTTTGGACAACTGACGGTTCATCTTGTTGCTCAGATTAGGTAATTTTATTTTAATTTTAAGTTTTTTTTTTATTCTTTTTATTTTCGAAAAATTTTCAAAAAAAAAAATTATTCTATGTTCTTCAGAATTTTAAGAAGGAATTGTAGAGTTTCATGAGATATGTTGAATCCTGGCTGGCTGTTAAGCCATGTCTAATCTTTTGGACCGAGGTTTCAACTATCCTTAGAAGAGCTTCTTTGTCTTTCTCAGCAATTTAGCTGTTGTATGTAATGTTTTGCTGAAGCTTGGATGGCCATTGGCCATGTCTAGTGTTTTAGACCGGAGCTTTCACTGAAAGTTTGGCTGGCTAGTAAGCCATGTCTAATTCCTGGACCGGAGTTTTAGGCTAACATTGCATGATTTTTGGAATTCTCATTAAAAATTTTGAAATCCTTATTTTCTTTTTCAAAATAATTTTCAAAAAATACCAAAAAAATTTAATAAAATCATAAAAACAAAAAATATTTTATGTTTCTTGTTTGAGTCTAGTGTCAATTTTTAAGTTTGGTGTAAATTGCATCCTTTTAATTTCCTGAAAATTTTCGAAAACTCATGCATGATGTTCTTCATAATCTTCAAGTTGTTCTTGATGATTGTCTTTGTTTGATCTTTAGTTTTTCATGTTGTGTCTTTTTTTGTTTTTCATATGCATTTTCAATTTGTTAGTGTCTAAACATTGAAAATTTCTAAGTTTGGTGTCTTGCATGTTTTTCTTTTCTTAAAAATTTTCAAAAATAAAGTTCTTGGTGTTCATCTTGACATTCAAAGTGTTCTTAGTGTTCATCTTGACATTCAAAGTGTTCTTGCATGCATTGTGTGTTTTGATTCATAATTTTCATGTTTGGAGTCTTTTTGTTGTTTTTCTCTTTCTTCATTAAAATTTCAAAAATAAAAAAAATATCTTTCCCTTATTTCACTCATAATTTTCGAAAATTTAGTTTGACTTAGTCAAAAATTTTTAAAATCTAGTTGTTTCTTATGAGTCAAATCAAATTTTCAATTTAAAAATCCTATCTTTTCAAAACTTTTTCAAAAATCAAATCTTTTTCATTTGTCTTTTATGATTTTTGAAAATTTTAAAAATGATTTTTTTAAAAATCTTTTTCTTAATTTCATTTCATAATTTCAAAATCTTTACTAACAATTAATGTGATTGATTCAAAAATTTTAAAGTTTGTTACTTGCCTATTAAGAAAGGTTCAATCTTTAAATTTTAAAATCATATCTTTTAGTTTCTTGTTAGTCAAGTAATCAACTCTAATTTTCAAAATCAAATCTTTCTAAATTTCTTTTTCAAATCTTTTTCAAAATAAATTCCAATCACATCTTTTTCAAAACTTAATTTCAAAATCTTTTCTAACTTCTTATCTCTTCAAATTTGATTTTCAAAATCTTTTTCAATTAACCACTTAACTTTTTGTTTGATTTTAAAATTCTTATCTTTTTCAAAACTATCTAACTACTTTTCTCTCTCTAATTTTCGAAAATCACTAACCATTTTTTTAAAAATATTTTTAATTTAGTAATTTATTTAATTTTCCAAATTATTTTGTTTCTCTTTTTGATTTTCGAATTCTAACTACATTTTAAAATAAAAATAAAAATTTTTCCTTTTACTTTATTTAATTTTCGAATTCCTCTCTCTCTCGTCTCCTTCTATTTATTTATTTATTTACTAACACTCCTCTCCCACTCAAAAATTCGAACCCTCTTCCCCTTCTCTGTGTTCGAATTATATTCTTCTCCTCTTCTACTCACAAAAGGGGATCTATATACTGTGACATAGAGGATTCCTATTATTTTCTATTCTCTTCTTTTTTATATGAGCAGGAGCAAGGATAAGAACATTCTTGTTGAAGATGATCCAGAACCTAAAAGGACTCTAAAGAGGAAGCTAAGAGAAGCTAAGGCACAACACTCTGGAGAGGACCTAACAGAAATTTTTGAAAAAAAAAGAAGACAGGGCAGCCGAAAATAACAACAATTCCAACAATGCAAGAAAGATGCTTGGTGACTTCATTGCACCCTCTGCTAACTTCTATGAAAGAAGCATCTCAATTCCTGCCATTGGAGCAAACAACTTTGAGCTTAAGCCTCAATTAGTTTCTCTAATGCAGCAGAATTGCAAGTTTCATGGACTTCCAATGGAAGATCTTCATCAGTTTTTGGCTGAATTCTTGCAAATCTGTGACACTGTCAAGACCAATGGAGTTGATCCCGAGGTCTACAGGCTTATGCTTTTCCCTTTTGCTGTAAGAGACAGAGCTAGAACATGGTTGGATTCACAACCTAAGGAAAGCCTGAACTCTTGGGATAGGCTGGTCAGTGCTTTCCTGGCCAAATTCTTTCCACCTCAAAAGATGAGGAAGCTTAGAGTGGAAATCCAAACCTTCAGACAAAAGGAAGGAGAGTCCCTCTATGAAGCTTGGGAAAGATATAAGCAATTGATCAAAAGGTGTCCTACTGACATGCTTCGAGAATGGAGCATCATAAGTATATTCTATGATGGTCTGTCTGAGTTGTCAAAAATGTCATTGGACCATTCTGCAGGAGGATCTCTTCATGTGAAAACCCCTACAGAAGCTCAGGAACTCATTGAAATGGTTGCAAATAACCAGCTCATGTACACCTTTGAGAGAAATCCTGTGAACAATGGGACGCCTTAGAAAAAGGGAGTTCTTGAAATTGATACTCTGAATGCCATATTGGCTCAGAATAAAATATTGACTCAGCAAGTCAATATGATCTCTCAGAGTCTGAATGGAATGCAAGCCACATCCAACAGTACTAAAGAAGCATCTTCTGAAGAAGAAGCTTATGATCCTGAGAACCCTGCAATAGCAGAGGTGAATTACATGGGAGAACCCTATGGAAACACCTATAATCCTTCATGAAAAAATCATTCAAATTTCTCATGGAAGGACCAACAAAAGCCTCAACAAGGCTTCAATAATAATGGTGGAAGAAATAGGTTTATCAATAGTAAGCCTTTTCCATCATCTTCTCAGCAACAGACAGAGAATTTTGAACAGAGTCATTCTGGCCTGGAAACCATAGTCTCTGATCTATCCAAGACCACACTAAGTTTCATGAATGAAACAAGGTCCTCCATTAGAAATTTGGAGGCACAGGTGGGTCAGTTGAGTAAGAAGATTACTGAAACTCCTCCAAGTACTCTCCCAAGCAATACAGAAGAAAATCCCAAGAGAGAGTGCAAGGCCATAACCATAACCAATTTGGCCAAACCTGGAGAGAGTGAGGAGGATGTGAGTCCCAGTGAGAAAAGCCTCATGGGACGTTCTTTGGATAGAAAGGAGTTTCCCTTTGAGGAACCAAAGGAATCTAAGGCTCATATAGAGACCATAGATATTACATTGAACTTCCTTCTGCCATTCATGAGCTCTGATGAATATTCTTCCTCTGAAGAGGATGAAGATACCATTGAAGAGCATGTTGCTAAATATCTAGGAGCAATTATGAAGCTGAATGCCAAGTTATTTGGTATTGAGACTTGGGAGGATGAACCCCCTTGTTCACTAATGAACTGAATGCATTAATGAGGTAGACATTACCTCAGAAGAAATCGGATCCCGGAAAATTCTTCATACCTTGTACCATAGGCACCATGACCTTTGAGAAGGCTCTGTGTGACCTGGGGTTAGGGATAAACCTCATGCCACTCTCTGTAATGGAGAAACTGGGAATCTTTGAGGTACAAGCTGCAAGAATCTCAATAGAGATGGTAGACAAATCAATGAAACAGGCTTATGAACTAGTAGAGGACGTGCTAGTGAAGGTTAAAGGCCTTTACATCCCTGCTAATTTCACTACGAAAAGTACTAAGGATACAAAATTATCGGGTTGCCTCCCGACAAGCGCTTCTTTAACCTCACTAGCTTGACACTTGATTATTGAAGTTTCTTCCTCTTCTTCCAGTTGGTTAAAAGAAATGTCTCCAAGGGGGGAGAGGTGAAGATTAGTGCCCCCTAATATGAAGTCCTCCTAACAAGCTTTCTTTTATTGTGATTAGCTTGATTCACCTTGCTTGTTGGGGTAGAGGTTGGATTGCTTTTTGTTGACCTTTTCTTCTTCATGGATATTTTCTTCTGTTTCTTGGTCACAATCCCCTTTTCAGTGCTTCCATTGGTTATCTTCACTTCTTTGATTTCAACATGTGGGTGTTATGTGATGGTTAGAGTGTACCCTTCATCAAGAACTTCTTGAATTGGTGGTTCAATAAACTCACCCTACATGCCACTCTCTGCTTCATTGGAGTGTAGATTTCCATAATTATTTTCATCCCTTGCAACCTTCTTTGTTTGTGCATCTTCCTTCTTTGTTGGTGCATCAACCTCTTTTGTTTTTGCATCTTCTTCTTCTTCTTCTATGTGTGAGGGTTGAAAGTTCTCTAATTCATTGGAGTATGAACTCCTTTGATTGATTTCCTCACTTTCTTCTATAGGATCTTGTATTATATCTCTTGGGAAAGAATTTGCTTGCTCCTCTTCTTGTGACTTGATAATCGACTGCACATGTTTCTCTACATTTTTGACACTCGTCTTTATATCATGTAAGAATTTTTTCATGAGAAGCTCAAGATCTGATGGTATTTGAGATGAATAAGGAGGAGGTGATGGTTCTTGATAAGAATAAGAAGGAGGTGATGATTCTTGATAAGAGTAAAAAGAGGATGGTTCTTGGTAAGAATAGGTAGATGGTGGATCTTGATATGGGTAGAAAAATGATGGTTCTTGGTATGTATATGGAGATGGGGGTTCTTGATATGAATAGGGAGGTAGTGGCTCTTGATAGTTGGAACATGGAGCATTGAAGTTTCTTTGGTTTTGACCTTGCCAACCAAAATTTGGATAGTTCCCCTATTCATAATGATATGAATCACTACTTGGGTGTGAGTAGTAATCCATATGATCTCTCTCCATTATTTTTTCTTAGCACAAAACATCAAATAGGATTAAACGCACCATGTGACAAACAGAAAAGCATAAAGAAAGAACAGAATTCTAAAAATTAAAATAAAACTAACTAAGAAACACCAAACTTAATTTCAGAAATTAAAAAAAATATTAGTGCTATTTATTTATTTATTTAAAATATTTTTTTGTTTTTAAAGATAAAAATAAAATAAAACTAATAAAATATAAAAAATAAAAAAATAATGAAAAAACAAAACAAAACGAAAATAAAAATAAAATAAAAAATAAAAGAATGATCGGACGAGATTTAAATAAGAAAAATTAAAAGAAAGTGAAAAAAAAAAAGAAAATAGGGGACAGGGGGCAAGGGACGTGAACGAAACAATAAGGGGAGGGGGTACAAGTGAAAGAACGAAAGAAAGAAGAAAAAAAAATTAAAAAGAAAACAAAATGAAAAGAGAAAAAAAAAAACACGAAAGTAAAAGAAATAAAAAGAAAAACGGGTTAGGGGAGGGGTGAACGGAAATAACGAAAGAAAAAAAAGACGAACAATTAAAAATTGAAAAAAAATCTAATTAAAGTAAAAATTATCCAATCTAAGCAATCAAACAACGAATAGTTGTTAATCACTATCAATCTCCAGCAACGGCGCTAAAAATTTGGTGCGAATTTTCTAACCACAGACTAACCGGCAAGTGCACCGGGTCGTACCAAGTAATACCTTACGTGAGTAAGGATCGATCCTACGAGAATTGATGGATTAAGCAACAATAGTGTTTGATAGGTAATCTCTGAAAACACTTAATACACATATCACGGCATCGAATGGTATAAAGGGAGAATTAATATTAATGAAATTAAGGTCAAAGGAGCATGTTTTCAATCATAGCACAAAATCGGGAAGGAAAATATAAAACATGCAAATAGTATGAATAAGTGGGTAAAGATTGATAAAATCCACTCAATTGAGCACAAGATAAACCATAAAATAGTGGTTTATCAATAGGCTTAGTTAGACAAACAGAAAATAGTGTTTGGAAGTTTAAAAGCATTAACAGTAAGTTTAGAATATTAAAGATAGGAAGATAAATAAGTTGGGAATAAAATATTGAGAAGCCAGTTAAGGTTTCAGAATTATCTATTTCTCTGGATTTACTTTTCTTACTAACTATTTTAATTATGTAGGATTTAATTTATGGCAAACTATATGTGACTAGACCCTAATTCCTTAGAACTTTCTAGTCTCCTCTAAAATTCATTAACTGCCAATTCCTTGGTCAATTAATTCCAATTAGAAGCTACATGATCAAATTCCAGTTTATATGCCACAAAAACTCTAATTACCCAAAAATAAAAGGATTATATGTCACATATCCCGTTAAATCCAGATAATTAAAATTTAGGAGAATATGTTTTCAAGCTGTTGTTCAAGTAAAGAGCTTTTCCAAATTATACAAGAACTCAAATAGAAAGAGGGTCACACTTCTGTTCCACCCAAATTCATAAGATAAAGAGCGAAAATAATTCTTAAATTATAAATCCATACATGAATTAAAATAGATAAAGCAATAAAATCAATCCATACAAATAGACAGAGCTCCTAACCTTAACAATGGAGGATTAGTTGCTCATGGTTCAGAGTAGAAAACTAGGATTACGGAATGTAAATTTGTATAGAATTGGAAGTCTGGAATGGAATAATGTTGAGGTGGTATCCCCCTATTTATATCTAATCTTAATTAATTTAAAATCTATCTTTAAAACTAAAATAATATCTTTTCCTATTTTTAAAATTTGAATTTAAATTAGAATTAATTATAGCAATCAGCAAATCTTCAAATGATGGATACGGACCACTTGGCTTCACTAGGATCCACGCCTAACTTGGGCTTGGCAGCATGAATTGGAGTTTATTTGAGTGAAGCTGCACCTAACTTGGGCTTTAGTGCGCCTAACTTGAAGTGGGCAGGACCAATCTCGCATATTGTTGTTGTGTCTTGCGCCTAACTTGAGAAATCTCAAGTTAGGTGCAGCCTTGGCAGCGAGTTCAAAGAAGAAGTATGAACTATTATATATCATTGGAAAGCTCTGGAAGTTAGCTTTCCAACGCAACTAAAATCACATCCATTGGACCTCTGTAACTCGAGTTATTCAGGTTTGAGTGCAGAGAGATCAGGGTTGACAACATCATTCACCTTCATCTCTTCTTCTGTAGAAACTCCATCAAATCCAACTGAATGCTACCTAAAATAAACAGAATTGCACAAGACTCAAAGTAGCATCCATATTGGCTAAAAGATAATTAATTCTTTATTAAACTCAACAATTTAGATGCAAATTCATTAGGAAAAGATAGGAAAGATGCTCACGCATCAGGCCTAAAGGAATAAAATCCTGGCCTAAGCGGCTAAACCAAGCTGTCCCTAACCATGTGCTTGTGGCGTGAAGGTGTCAAGTGAAAACTTGAGACTGAGCGGTTAAATTCGAGGTCCAAAGCAAAAAAAAAGAGTGTACTTAAGAACCCTGGACACCTCTAATTGGGGACTCTAGCAAAGCTGAGTCACAATGTGAAAAGATTCACCCAGTTATGTGTCTGTGGCATTTATGTATCCGGTGGTAATACTAGAAAACAAAGTGCTTAGGGCCACGGCCAAGACTCATAAAGTAGCTGTGTTCAAGAATCAACATACTGAATTAAGAGAATCAATAACACTATCTAAATTATGAGTTCCTATAGATGCCAGTCATTCTGAACTTCAAAGGATAAAGTGAGATGCCAAAACTGTTCAGAGGCAAAAAGCTACTAGTCCAGCTCATCTAATTGAAGCAAACTTTCATTGATATTTTGGAATTTATAGTATATTCTCTTCTTTTTATCCTATTTGATTTTTAGTTGCTTGGGGACAAGCAACAATTTAAGTTTGGTGTTGTGATGAGTGGATAATTTATACGCTTTTGGCATTGTTTTTAAGTAGATTTTAGTATAATTTAGTTACTTTTTAGTATATTTTTATTAGTTTTTAAATAAAAAATCACATTTATGAACTTTACTATGATTTTGTGTGTTTTTCTGTGATTTTAGGTATTTTCTGGCTGAAATTGAGGGACTTGAGCAAAAATCTGATTCAGAGGCTGAAGAAGGACTGCAGATGCTGTTGGATTCTGACCTCCCTTCACTCGAAATAGATTTTCTGGAGCTACAGAAACCCAATTGGTGCGCTCTCAATTGCATTGGAAATTAGACATCCAGGGCTTTCCAGAAATATATAATAGTCCATACTTTGCTCGATTTTTGACGATGCAAACTGGTGTTCAAACGCCAACTTCCTGCCCTATTCTGGAGTTAAACGCCAGAAACAGGTTGCAAATCAAAGTTAAACGCTAGAAACAGGCTACAACCTGGCATTTAACTCCAAAAAGAGTCTCTACATATGAAAGCTCAATGCTCAGCCCAAGCACACACCAAGTGGGCCCAGAAGTAGATTTCTACATCATTTACTTATCTTATGTAACCCTAGCTACTAGTTTAGTATAAAAACTACTTTTAGTGATTTATTTTATATCTCTGGTTAGTCTTTGAATAATTTTACGTTCAGAGATCATGTTTAGGGGGCTGGCCATTCGGCCATGCCTGGACCTTCATCACTTATGTATTTTCAACGGTAGAGTTTCTACACACCATAGATTAAGGTATGGAGCTCTGTTGTTCCTCATGAATTAATGCAAAGTACTATTGTTTTCTTATTCAATTCAAGCTTATTCCTACTCTAAGATATTCGCTTGCACTTCAACATGATGAATATGATGATCCGTGAAACTCATCACTATTCTCAACCTATGAACGTGTGCCTGACAACCACTTCCGTTCTACCTTGGATTGAGCGTTTATCTCTTAGCCTCCATTCCGAAAGATCGGAGTCTTCGTGGTATAAGCTAGAATTATTGGTGGCCATTCTTGAGATCCGGAAAGTCTAAACCTTGTCTGTGGTATTCCGAGTAGGATCTGGGAAGGGATGACTGTGACGAGCTTCAAACTCGCGAGTGTTGGACGTAGTGAAAGATGTAAAAGAATCAATGGATTCTATTCCAACATGATCGAGAACCGACATATGATTAGCCGTGCGGTGACAGCGCATTTGAACCATTTTCACTAAGAGGACAGGAAGTAGCCATTGACAACGGTGATGCCCAACATACAGCTTGCCATGGAAAGGAGTATGAATGATTGAATGAAGGCAGTAGGAAAGTAGAGATTCAGAAGGAGCAAAGCATCTCCATACGCTTATCTGAAATTCTCACCAATGAATTACATAAGTATCTCTATCTTATTTTATGTTTTAATTATATTTTAATTATCAAATCCCATAACCATTTGAATATTCCTGACTGAGATTTACAAGATTACCATAACTTGCTTCAAGCCGACAATCTCCGTAGGATTGACCCTTACTCACGTAAGGTTTATTACTTGGACGACCCAGTGCACTTGCTAGTTAGTTGTATCGGAATTGTGAAAAAGAATTTGAGATTATGAACGTGCGTACTGAGTTTTTGGCACCGTTGCTGGGAATGGACAATCACAATTTCGTGCACCAATCGCACAGGTCACGCGTACGCGTCGTCCACGCGTTCGCGTCATTGAGTGATATTCCTTGTCACGCGTTCGCATCGTCCACGCGTTCGCGTCATTCGTGCATACTCCAATCCACGCGTACGCGTCAGGCACGCGTTCGCGTCATTGCGATTTTCTTCATTCCGCGCGTTCGCATGGGGCACGCGCTCGCGTCAGTGTTCGCTAGTCATCTCCTTAGTTTCTTGTGTTCCTTTCATTTTTGCAAGCTTCCTCCCCATTCTCTAAGCCATTCGCACCCTATGAGGCCTGAAACACTTAACACACGGGTCACGGTATCGAATGGGATAAAGGAGAATTAAAATGTACTAATTAAAGGTTTCTGGGAAGCAAGTTTTCAACCACAAATAATACTAGGAAGAAATTACAAAATCATGCTAATCATATGAATAAGTGGGTAAAGACTTGATAAAACCACTCAATTAAACACAATATAAATCATAAAATAATGGTTTATCAATCCCCCCACACTTAAACATTAGCATGTCCTCATGCTTAGCTTAAGGAAATAAAATAAAGTAAATGAGTAGGGGCATGTGAGACTCATGCAATGCAATACAACCTATATATATGAATGCAACTATATGATTCTTGTCTACTTGGTTAAAAGTAAATAAGTTCTTCAAGACAAACATAAATTAAATTTCTACTAATTCAAATTATATAGTGAAAACAAGTAAAATTGTAAGAAGACAGCTCATGAAAGCAGGGAACATAGAATTAAGCATTGAACCCTCACTGATAGTGTATGTGCACTCTAGTCACTCTAGTGTATAGGGTAATTACTCTTTCCTTCTCTAACCATGCTTTCTAAACCTTGTTCTTCACCTAACCAATCAACAATATTTAATGTACTAATGCAAAACATCATGAGGTCTTTTTAAGGTTGTAATGGGGTTAAGGTAAGGGTAAGGGTATACATATGGCTAAGTGAGCTATAAATTGAATCTTTGACTAACCTGAGCTCTTATCTAACATACATACACTCTATATAACTCTAGAATCATGCCTAGCTACCCAGAATTCTCACTTTTGCATTACATACTCATGTATTAACTTTTCTTTTTAACTTGTATCACATATGCATTGATCTTTTTATTAACTTAACTTAGCATTGGGGTAATTTTGTCCCCTTATTTAATTACTTAATTATTACTAGTATTTTTGGATTTTTTTTCAGCATAAACATAACATTATCAATGCACATAGATTTTCAATTTCTCTAGTTTCACATGAGTAGGTACCCACATTCCCATTATTTTATCATGACACATTCTCTTATTAACCAATGTTCCCACAAATTCCCACACTCAATTGATACACACTTTCTATCTTAAGCTAACCAAAGATTTAATTTGGGGTATTACTTGTTTTTCCCGCTTAAGGCTAGTAATGTGGTAAAATATAGAACAATTTGGGATTAAAAGGCTCAAAGTGACTAACAAAGGTAAATGGAAGGGTAGGCTATTTGGGGTAAGTGAGTTAAAACAATTAATGGCCTCAATCATATGCATGCATATAACACATTAAACATTAGACATATATGATGGAACAAAATAAAGATTACAATCATAGAGAAGCAAACACACAAGAATAATATTTATGGTTAAATAATGTAACCATGTTATTAGGCTCAAGTCTCACAGGTTGTATGTTCTTAACTTTTTAAACTATGTTCCAATTATAACTTCAAACAAATTTAACACAAAAGTTTTGATTTAAATTAGTGAAATTTTCCAAAAATAGGGTCTTAAAAGAAACTTATTATTTTTCAATCGAGTAGAACATGCATGCAAATAACATATTTCTATGCAATTTATCCTATTCTAAATAAAAGAAAAACTAACTAAAATATCCTATTTTATTGGTGTTTAAGGAAAAAGAAATTACCTCCGGAAGTCAGGTACTGACCGACCTCCCCACACTTAAGGCTTTGCACCGTCCTCGGTGCCATCTATCAGGAACAAAGGAGGGTTGGTTGCAGTATCTCCACCATCGAGACCGTCGTGGCTCCCTGTGCTGGTAAATGAAGTGGAGTCCGGGGTGTCTGGGTCTTCTTTAGGTGGGTGGTTACCAACAAGTAGCTCCTTGATATGTAAATCTGCGCTTGTTACGGCGCTCTCTTTGCTTTCCTTAGTTGAACCTCTCAAGTATCTGATGGAGCAGTTGGTTTGTTGAAGGTGCTTGTGATGTGGAAGAAGAAGGGATATCTTCTGCTGGTTCTGTGCTCTGGTTGATAGTGGCTGCTGGAGGTCTGATATACTTTCTGTTAGGGACGTATTGATCATCTTGTGGAATCATGGCCGTTAGAGACTCTGGCTGCTGAGACTAGATCTGAAATCAAGGCGGGAAAAGGTAGGTTGCCCGCAATTTGTACGTGTCTCATAGCATGCCGAATGTGTCTTGGTAAATTGAGGTGCTGGTCTGTAAGGATACACCAGAGTAAAACAGCCATGTCTGCAGTGAAGGAGGACTCATGAGTGCTTAGAAAGACGTAATGGGACATGATCTGGGCCCATAGTCGAGCCTCAAAGGTGAGTGCTAAAGCCAATATGCCCTTAGGTTGGGAACGATGGTATCCATAGATCCATATGCTGCCAGGTTATGTGATAACTCTGAGAACGGCGTCCCAGTCAAATTGGTATGTCTGGCACTTGAGTGAGGCTTCTTGGAATGAGTCCGATCCTTCTGGAGCAGGAAAAAGATCTAAAGCTCGTTGAATGGCTTCTTCTGTTATAGGGACTTGCTTCTGACGGACATAGACAGACTGCATGGTTGGCATGTGAAAATTGGAGTAGAATTCAACTACCCATGATAGATTAACCTGCCGTGGCTGTCTCCGTAGGAATTCCCATTGTCTTCGCTCAATGCGGGGCTCAACAAATTCAGCAATGTTGGTTGGGAGGATAAGAAGATACTCATTGTTATAATTCCTTTCAGCCAGGATGGGGAACATCTGCTCACAGTAGCGGTTAGTGAACCGTGCAGTGTCCTTTGCTGGAAAGGCTTTCTCTTTTTCATCGACTTTGATGATCCTCTTAATTCATTTTGTTGAGGGTTTCACCGCTGTTGAAGATGGCTCTGCCATTAATGTTCTTTTTGTTCCTCTTCTTGCTGGTGGTTTGGGAGTTGCTTTCTCTCTACCTTTCTTGGTGGCCATCCTGAAAAAGGAAAGAGAAAGTAATATGTAAAGCTAAGGGTTCGAGCAAGGGAGCGAACATTAAGGGTGATAATCAATGCACGGTAAAGAAGGATGTTGTTAACACATGGTCTAGACTACATGTGAAAAGTTCATCAAAGGTGATAAAGCAAGTGCATATGATGGCAATCAAAAGCAAGATGTTTATTGGCATGCTGGCAAAGGCATGAGTAGCATAGATCAAGCATTCAATGTCCAAGTTAGATTACCAAGTCTTTCAAACTAATAATCTATTTGTATTGACAATTATATTTAATTAATAAAATATAAAAGAGGTTTTGTGAAAAATAGGCATTAGAATAGTAGAATAGAAAGATTTAAAATAATGCGTAATGCCATACGGGCTTTTTCACAAACACATAGCATGCATGGTAAATATGTTATTGAAAGTATGAATTTGAACATGCAAGCAACCCTTTAAGAAGTAATATTAATTGTCAAATAATTTCTTAATAGACTCACAAGTAAAATATAGAAGAAAATAATCACCCAATTAAAATTCTAACACCAATTAAAGGAATAAAAAGAAAGAAAAGAAAAATATAGATAATGAAAGTAAAAAGAAAAAAGAAGGAAGAAAACATAATTAAAAATAATAATGGAAAAGTAAAAAGGGAAGAAGAAAAGAAAAGAAAACATAATTAAAAATAATAATGGATGTGAGAAAGAAGGAAGAAAGTAAAAAATGAGAAAGAGTAAAGAGGGAAGAAGGGAGAAGAAAGAAATAAGAAGGGAAAAGAAAAATTAGGATTTGGGGAAGAAAAGATATGATATTTGGCTGATCTGGATAATCTGTGCGCCGCGTATGATGCGGACGCGTGAGTCACGCGATCGCGTGGTGGGCGATGTTTTTCAAGTGACGCGGACGCGTGGGCACGCGGCCACGTGACTTGATTTGTGCGAGTGGCGCGAGAGCAGCCTCGCATTCGCGCGACTCTCTGTCTCAAACTCATTTTGCCAAAGTTTAGGGTGACGCGTTCGCGTGGGTGACGCGATCGCGTGAATGGCCATATTTTGAAAAACGACGCGGACGCGTGGGTCACGTGGTCGCATGATGGGGCTGGTGCTTCCAGCATCATTCCAGCCCAGCTCCATCATAACTTGCTGGCATACACCTCTTTTACGAATTTTTAGGGGCACGCGTTCGCGTGGGTGACGCGGACGCGTGGGCATGTTTGTGCCTAAGGCACGCCTCCAGCCATGCTTTCGCGTGACTTTCTGTTCAATTCTTTTTTCTTCTTAATGCACTTATGACGCGGAGGCGTCAGCAACGCTTACGCGTCGCGTGCGTTTTTCTCTCTTTTTTTTATGCAGAATGCAAATGCAACTGTAAACTATATGCAGCTATATGCTGAGATTATGAGAAGAGTCATCATCATAAATGAAAATATAAGAAAGTAGAATAAAACTAAGACTGAAACTGAATGATCATACCATGGTGGGTTGTCTCCCACCTAGCACTCTGCTTTTATGTCCTTAAGTTGGACGCTTGTTAGGCTCATTCAGCTTCTGTTGGTGGGTCTTCCAAGAGAAAAACCTCTAGTTCTTTGTTATTCTTCATCTTCTCACCATGATAAAGTTTCAGGCGATGTCCATTGACCTTTAAGAATTTGGAGCTAGAAGGATGACACAGGTGGAAAACTCCGTATGGCTCTGCCTTTTCTACTCTGTATGGACCTTCCCATCTTGATCTCAGTTTTCCTGGCATAAGCCTCAGTCTGGAGTTATAAAGAAGAACTAACTCTCCTGGTCTGAATTCTCTCCTTTTTATGTGCTTGTCATGGATAGCCTTCATCTTTTCTTTGTATCTCCTGGAGTTGTCATATGCTTCTAGGCGAAGGTTCTCCAGTTCTGCTAGTTGCAGCTTTCTTTCAGCACCATCTTTTTCAAGATTCATGTTGCACTCCCTCACAGCCCAGAAAGCCTTGTGTTCCACCTCTACTGAAAGGTGGCAAGCCTTTCCGTATACTAAACGGAAGGGGCTCATCCCAATGGGTGTCTTGTATGCTATTCTATATGCCCAGAGTGCATCTTGTAGCCTGGCACTCCAGTCCTTCCTATGAGGTTTTTACTATCTTTTCCAGAATATGCTTTATCTCTCTGTTAGAGACTTCTGCTTGCCCATTGGTCTGGGGATGGTAAGCTGTTGCTACCTTGTGAATTATCCCATGCCTCTTCAGTAATCCTGTTAGTCTCCTGTTACAAAAGTGAGTGCCTTGATCGCTCACGATTGCTCGTGGTTATACAAAACAGCAAATAATATGGTTTCTAACAAAGGAAACAACAGTGTTAGCATCATCAGTACGGGTAGGAATTGCTTCCACTCATTTAGAAACATAATCTACAGCTAACAGTATATAAAAGTAACCATTAGAATTTGGAAATAGACCTATGAAGTCAATGCCCCAAACATAAAAAATTTCACAGAAAAGCATAATCTGTTGAGGCATCTCATCCCTTTTGGATATATTACCAAACCTTTGGCAAGGGGAATAAGATTTACAAAATTCAGCAGTGTCTTTAAAAAGAGTAGGCCACCAGAATCCACAGTCTGGAATTTTTCTAACTGTTCTTTGAGGGCCAAAATGTCCTCCGCTCTCAGATGAGTGGCAGGCCTCTAAAATGGAATGGAATTCTGATTGAGGCACACACCGTCTAATTATCTGGCCAGCACCACACCTCCACAAATATGGATCATCCCATATAAAATATTTAGACTCGCTTTTCAGCTTGTCTCTTTGATGCTTAGTGAAATTTGGAGGAAAAGTGTGGCTAACTAGATAATTAGCTACAGGTGCATACCAAGGAATTACTTCAGATACTGCATGTAAGCTGTCAAATAGGAAAGTATCATTTATAGGAGTGGAGTCATCCTTAATGTGCTCAAGGCGACTCAAGTGGTCTGCCACTAAATTCTGGTTACCACTCCTATCCTTAATTTCTAAATCAAATTCTTGCAGCAGCAGTATCCAACGTATTAGCCTTGGTTTGGACTCCTTTTTAGCTAATAAATATTTTAGAGTTGCATGATCTGAGTACACTACTACCTTAGTACCAAGTAAATAGGCTCGGAATTTATCCAGAGAAAAAACAATAGCTAGAAGCTCTTTTTCAATAGTGGTGTAATTAGATTGAGCAGCATCTAAAGTCTTAGATGCATAGGCAATTACAAAAGGATCCTTACCTTCGCGCTGAGCCAGCGCCGCTCCTACCGCATAGTTAGAAGCATCACATGTAATTTCAAATGGCTGGCTCCAGTCTGGTCCTCTCACAATTAGAGCTTGAGTTAGGGCAATCTTCAGCTTATCAAATGCCTGCATACAATCCTTACTGAACTCAAACTCAATATCTTTCTGCAGTAATCTGGATAAAGGCAATGCTACCCTACTGAAGTCCTTAATGAATCTCCTGTAAAAACCTGCGTGGCCAAGGAACGAACAGACTTCCCTCGTGGAGGAAGGGTAAGGTAAACTAGAAATGACATCCACCTTTGCTGGATCTACTGAAATACCAGTATTAGATACAACATGTCCTAGTACAATTCCTTGTTTTACCATAAAGTGACATTTCTCAAAATTTAACACAAGGTTTGTACTAACACACCTGTCTAATACTCTAGATAAACTATCCAAGTAAAGGCTAAATGAATCAACATATATGCTAAAATTATCCATAAAAACTTCCATACAGTTCTCAATAAGATTTGAAAAGATACTCATTATACATCTTTGGAAAGTAGCAGGTGCATTACACAAGCCAAAAGGCATTCTTTTATAAGCATACATTCCAAAGGGACATGTAAAAGTGGTCTTCTCCTGATCTTCAGGAGGTATATGAATTTGAAAATATCCTGTATAGCCATCTAAAAAACAATAATGGGATTTACCTGACAGGCGATCAAGCATTTGATCGATGAATGGCAAGGGATAATGATCCTTGCGAGTGGCTTGGTTGAGACGCCTATAGTCAATGCAAACTCTCCATGAATTCTACACTCTAGTTGTCAGGAGCTCTCTGTGCTCATTCTTTATTGTTGTGACTCCAGACTTCTTGGGTACTACTTGTACTGGACTGACCCATTCACTGTCTGAGATGGGGTAAATGATATCTGCTTGAAGAAGCCTGGTCACTTCCTTCTTGACAACTTCTAAGATGGTGGGATTCAATCTTCTTTGAGGTTGACGGATAGGCTTTGCTTCCTCTTCCAGATATATTCTGGGCTCACAAACTTGGGGACTGATGCCTACTATATCCGCCAAGCTCCATCCAATTGCTATCTTATGTTTTCTCAGCACATTGAGCAGTTGCTCTTCTTGTTGAAAGGTAAGTTCCCTTGCAATGATAACTGGGAATTTTTGATTATCCTCAAGGTAGGCATACTTGAAGTGTGGAGGAAGGGGCTTTAATTATAATTTATGCTCATAGCTAGGCTCTGGATCATTCGGGGCTAGTGATAATGGCAAAGTGTCCTTATTGTGTTCAGAAGGTGTCCCCACACTTGGCCTTGCTCCATGTGCTTCTCTTCCATTTCTTCTTGGTGAACTTCAGCTACAATTTCATCAATAATGTCGCACTGAAAGATAGAATGATCTTCTGGAGGGTGCTTCATAGCTTCATTTAGATTGAAACTCACTGTTTTGCCATCTATCTCAAAGGAGTAAGTTCCTGAGAATGCGTCCAGCTTGAACTTTGAAGTCTTCAGGAATGGTCTTCCAAGCAGGATTGATGATGGTCTTCCTGAGTTATTAGGGGGCATTTCCAGGATATAGAAGTCAATAGGAAATGTGAGCCCTTTAATGCTCACTAATACATCTTCATCAATTCCAACTACTGTAATAATGCTTTTATCTGCTAACACAAAATGAGCTTCCGACCTTTTTAAGGGAGGGAGCCTCAAAGTATCATATATAGACAATGGCATTATACTAACACACACTCCTAAATCACACATGCAATCAGAAAATATTACACCCCTTATGGTACAGTTAACCATACATGGACCGGGGTCACTACATTTTTCAGGTATACCTCCCATTAAAGCAGATATAGAACTACCTAAAGGAATAGTTTCTAATTCATTATTTTTATCTTTATGTATGCACAAATCTTTTAGAAAGTTTTCATATTTAGGTACCTGCTGAATAACATCAAAAAGGGAAACAGTTACCTCAACCTTTTTGAATATTTCTACCATTTTGGGATCAAGTTCAATTTGCTTCCTAGATTTCTTTTCAAGGTGTGGAAATGGGATAGGGATGGCATTACTTGCAGCTTCTACACCCTTTGGTGTTTCATTCTGTGGTTGAGCTACTTCTTCTTTAACTATGTTTTGCACGTCCTCTTCCTCTTCAGTATCTTCCACTTCCACTACATCTTCAGCTGGGACATGTTCTGGTGGGCTTGGCTCCTCATGGTTCCTCTCTTGCAATGTGGTCCCGGGCCTCAAAGTGATGGCATTGATGTCACCCTTGGGATTAGGTAGGGGTTGAGAAGGAATTCCACTGGAGTTTGAAGGTTGATTGGTGGAGTTAGGTGATGAATCTAAGTATCTAACCGGGAGACGAGAGCTTGTAAAGTGGCAGTCAGACCATTTAAAGTAGAGTTCAATTGTGTATGCATGTCTTGTTGTCCTTGTGCAAGAGAACGGAGCATCTTGTCATTTGAAGAGGAATTGGAGTAAGTGATCTGAGGAACCTGTTGTTGGTTGTGCTGGGGTCCTTGGGACTGTCTTAGGTAAGATGCTCTGTAAGGTTGGTTCTGATTCTGCTGTCTGTTGTTGTTATTGTTATTCCACCTCTGGTTTCCATTATTGTCTCTGCCTCCTCTGTTATAGTTGTCCCTCCAGCCATGGTTAGAATTATCTCTCCAGCCTTGGTTGGAGTTGTCCTGCCATCCATGGTTATAGTTGCCACCTTGGTTGTAGTAGCCACCTTGTTAATTGTATCCTTGATTCGGGCGGTCATAGAAGTTATGAGTGGCTGCCACAGTGTTGTCTTCCTATTGGAGCTGCGGACATTCATTAGGATAATGACTATAATCAGCACAGATCCCGCATACTCTTTGTGGAACCAACTGTTGGCTTTGTTGTGGTGAGGGAAGTTAAGCTTGTTGTGCTTGTTATTGATTTAACTGCATCTGTTTCAGTAGGTTGGTCATTTCATATATACTCTGTGTAAGAGCAGTATTTTCAACGCTAGAGGAAATCTCTGCAATAGCTTTTGAGGGTAAACACAAAATCCAGTGAGGGTTCAATAGCTCATTAACATATATCTCTGCTAAAATTATTAATTGTCTTGCAAGTTTATAAAATATTTTTTTTTCTCTCCCATCTCAACTGTAAAGGCACTTTATCACTATCTAAGGTTTGGCTATATATAAATATGACTCCTTGAGAATGTGAATTAATTCAACTACATGCAAGCTTTATATTCAAGTGAATAAATATTAGAATTGCATGATGCATCATTCATTTAGGTAGTTGCATTTAGATTAGATTGCATTGCATGACATTCCACCACTTTAACCTTACCTTACTCTTTATCTTGGACTTAGCATGAGGACATGCTATTGTTTATGTGTGGGGAGGTTGATAAACCCATATTTTATGATATATTTTGTGCTTAATTTGAGTGATTTATTTAATCCTTCACCCACTTATTCATACTAATTGCATGGTTTTACTTTCCCTTCCTTATTATGTGATGTATGTGAAAAACATGTTTTCTATGCTTAAAAATAATTATTTTGATTACCCTTTATTCCCATTCGATGCCGTGATTCGTGTGTTGAGTAGTTTCAGATCTTCTAAGGCAGAAATGACTTAAAGGATGGAAAGGAAACATACAAAAATGGAAGGAAAACACAAAACAGAGTTTTTGGAGAGATTGGCATCCACGCGATCGCATGGACGACGCGGCCGCATGCCAAGCGCAAAGAAGCAGCGACGCGGCCGCATGACTGACGCGGTCGCATGACTGACGCGACCACGTGACAAGGAAAACTCCGAATGACGCGACCGCGTGACCCACACGGACGCGTGACAGAGGCCACGCACCAGAAATTACAGAAAACGCTCTCAGCGAATTCTGAAGCCCTTTTTGGCCCAAAACCAAGTCCGGAAGGCATAGGCCAGAGGTTATGAAGTGGAGGAATGCATCCATTCAAAGAGAGTCTCCACTTTAGTTAGTTTTCATGATTTAGATTTAGTTTAGAGAGAGGTTCTCTCCCCTCTCTCTTCTCTCTTTAGGATTAGGATTTAGAATTAGGATTTTATTCGCTTTCTGGATTATCTCTTTATCAGGTTCAATATTCCTTTTTATTTACTTCTGCAATTTAATTTGTGAATTCTTCCATGTTACAGATTACTCTTTTGAATTAATGTTATTTGAGGTATTTCAGTTTAATATTGCTTTCTTTTATTGATGTTGCTATTATTCCCAAATCTGAAGACATTTTTATTCCAGTAGATTTATTTTTCTCCTTTTGGTCTTGGTTAAGAAATCAGTAACTCAGGAGTTATCAAACTCAAACATGAATGATAATTGTTATCTTTGTTAATTAAATTGAACTTCAATAATCCCAATCTTTTCTTAGGAAATAAATAGGATCCGAAGATCAAACCAATTAATCCCTTGACCTTCCTTTATCTTAGTAAAGGTTAACAAAGTGGAATTAAGATCCAAGATATCATGGACAAGGACCATTCTACAATGCATAGCAAGCAAATAGATGTGGTGGACAACCTTGTAATTACCAACAAGCCCCACCCTGTGCTTATAGACCATCCTCTCAACACAACTTCGAACCACCACACTCACAAGCTCCTTTTCACCATTCACAACCGTATGATCCTCATTTACCCCAGTTCCAATCTAATCACTCCCAAACACCACCACTTCCCCCTGTACCATATCCAAATCTATCACCCTGAGAATCAGAGGTTCACCTCAAGGAAACAGTAAATCGACTTCAAACAACCCTTCATCAACTGGAGCAAGCTGTAAGTCAATTATCTTCTAGACGTTCGAATATTCAAGGACATCCCACAGTCCCATGTGGATAATCTAACGAAGAGCGTAGTATGAAAGAGATACTAGAAACTCCAGTGGACAAGACAGAGCATGGTTTCGTACTGGAACAAGTAGAGGAAGCTGTCATTATTGAAGAAGAATAGTTGGTTGAAGACTTAGGAGATGCTGAACCTCCATGGGAATCCAAAGTTGTGGAGCATTCTGTCAAGGATGTTACAATTGATGCTAAGGAGGATTGTGCGCAATCCCCAGAGCAAATCTTTCATGAAGAACTAGACAGAATAACCCAAGAAGCAAATTTCCTTGATGATGATAGTCACAAGTCAAGTTCTCCTAGTAATGAACTTGCATCTGCAAGTGAATTCTCTGAGATCGAAGAATCTTTCCCAAGTGAATACGAAGATGATACAGAGGTAGATTTCTCTCAACCTCCAGTCTATGACTTAAGTGATGAGGAAGACATAGATGGCTTTGATCAGGACATGGATACACTTGAAGAATCTTGCAAGGAAGTGGAGACTTTCACAGAAGAGCACAAGGGAGTAGAACTCACAGAACCACTGGAACCACCTATCCCAAGGCCATTACCACCCAATACAAGTTTTAAGTGGGTACAATCCTTAACCTTTAACTGTATTTTTCCACTTGAATATGGTTTGCTTGAAACAGATGGCCAGCTTAGAGCTCTCTGCGGCTTTAAGAGTAAGTGGGAAATGGCTCATACCTAGAGCTGGTGCACAAGGTTCAATAAGGTTCCACGCTTCAACTCGAAGTGCACGGATTGGTATCATGATCAATCAGATGGATCTCGAAAAACGTTTGGTTATCCTAGTGAGAATCTAATTTCTAAACCGCCCAGATGGAAAAGTATAGATCGAGACGACGACGGATTTAAAAGCAAAGTTTGGGATCCTGGAACCTATGCTGACATTCGTCACCCCGGGAGCCTGACAATCTGTTTGAAGCTACTCAGAAGCTTCACATGCCTAGTTTGGGACCCTCGAGGCTATTGGCATTCTAAGCATTGGTGGAGATTTATGGATGAATTTAAGCATAAGCCGCCATAACAGGAAGCTAATCCAACGTCCAACTTAAGGACTTTAACTAAAAGTGCTAGGTGGGAGACAACCCACCATGGTATGATCGTTCCTTTTTCAATATTTTTTATTTAGTTTTATTTGTTTTCAAGTTTTATTTTATTTTATTATATTGAACCTGGAAGTTTTGCATCGCATTCATATTAATCATTGCATTCTGCATACTGCATAAAAAAAAGGGTGCGCGACGTGACCGCATCATTCATGCGATCGCATCAAGTTGCGAAAAAGACTTCCCACGCGAACGCGTCATTCACGCGGCCGCGTGCCCTGGAGATCGGCGTAAAGATCCAACATCCAGAAAGTTAGGCTGGAATCGTGCGGCTATTGTGCGTTTTGCACAAATGACCCACACGATCGCATCACTTGCACAACATACATCCCACGCGACAGCGTGAGCGATGCGATCGCATCACATGGATTGCACAAACACCCCAAAGGAGACAGAGAGTTACGCTGAAACAATGCTGGAACTATGCGTTTCGCACAAATTCCAGCGACGCGATTGATGAGCGGATAATTTATACGCTTTTTGGCATTGTTTTTAGTATGTTTTTAGTAGGATCTAGTTACTTTTAGGGATGTTTTTATTAGTTTTTATGATAAATTCACATTTCTGGACTTTACTATGAGTTTGTATGTTTTTCTGTGATTTCAGGTATTTTCTGGCTGAAATTGAGGGACTTGAGCAAAAATCAGATTCAGAGGTTGAAGAAGGACTGCTGATGCTGTTGGATTCTGACCTCCCTGCACTCAAAGTGGATTTTCTGGAGCTCCAGAACTCCAAATGGCGCGCTCTCAATGGCGTTGGAAAATAGACATCCAGGGCTTTCCAGCAATATATAATATTTCATACTTTGTCCGAGTTTAGATGATGCAAAAGGGCGTTGAACGCCAGTTTTATGCTGCAGTCTGGAGTTAAACGCCAGAAACACGTCACAAACCAGAGTTGAACGCCAAAAACACGTTACAAACTGGCGTTCAACTCCAAGAATGACCTCTCCATGTGTAAACTTCAAGCTCAGCCCAAGAACACACCAAGTGGGCCCTGGAAGTGGATTTCTACATCATTTACTCAATTCTGTAAACCCTAGTAACTAGTTTAGTATAAATAGGACTTTTCACTATCGTATTAGACATCTTGGGACGTCTAGTTCTTAGATCATGGGGGCTGGCCATTCGGCCATGCCTGGACTTTATCACTTATGTATTTTCAACGGTAGAGTTTCTACACACCATAGATTAAGGTGTGGAGCTCTGCAGTTCCTCATGAATTAATACAAAGTACTACTGTTTTTCTATTCAATTCAACTTATTCCGCTTCTAAGATATCCATTTGTACTTCAACATGAATGTGATGATCGTGACAGTCATCATCATTCCCTATGAACACGTGCCTGACAACCACTTCCGTTCTACCTTAGATTGAATGAGTATCTCTTGGATTCCTTAATCAGAATCTTCGTGGTATAAGTTAGAACCCATGGATGGCCATTCCTGAGATCCGGAAAGTCTAAACCTTGTCTGTGGTATTCCGAGTAGGATCTGGGAAGGGATGGTTGTGACGAGCTTCAAACTCGTGAGTGCTGGGCGTAGTGACAGACGCAAAAGGATCAATGGATCCTATTCCAGTATGATCGAGAACCGACAGATGATTAGCCATGCAGTGACAGCACATTGGACCATTTTTACTGAGAGGATAGGATGTAGCCATTGACAACGGTGATACCTAACATACAGCTTGCCATGGAAAGGAGTAAAATTGATTGGATGAAGACAGCAGGAAAGCAGAGGTTCAGAGGAACGAAAGCATCTCTATACGCTTATCTGAAATTTTTACCAATGAATTACATAAGTATTTCTATCTTTATTTCTGTTTATTTATTATTATTATTCAAAAACTCCATAACCATTTGATATCCGCCTGACTGAGATTTTCAAGATGACCATAGCTTGCTTCATACCAACAATCTCCGTGAGATCGACCCTTACTCACGTAAGGTTTTATTACTTGGACGACCCAGTGCACTTGCTAGTTAGTTGTATCGAAGTTGTGACAAATTATGAATTAAGATTAGAGCACCAAGTCTTTGGAGCCATTATCAGGGATCACAATTTCGTGCACCAAGTTTTTGGTGCCGTTGCCGGGGATTGTTCGAGTTTTGGGCAAGTTTGGGTCCGGTAAGATCAGTGCCAAGTTGGTCCGGCAACAACACCAAGTTTTTGGCGCCGTTGCCGGGGATTGTTCGAGTTTGGACAACCGACGGTTCATCTTGTTGCTCAGATTAGGTAATTTTCTTTTTGTTTTATTTTCAAAAAAAATATTTTGTTTTCAAAAATCTTTCAAAAATTTCTCATCTGTTTTCGAAAATTATTTCAGAATTTTTAAGAATGAATTCTAGAGTTTCATGAAGCATGTTGAAGCCTGTCTGGCTGTAAAGCCATGTCTAAATTCATTTAGACTGAGGCTTCCAAGTCATCATTACAAGAGCAAGCTAGTTGTTGCTAATCAAATTTGTTATTGTATGACTGATTTGTATCTTCTAAAGCTTGGCTGGCTATTAAGCCATGTCTAACCCTTGGATTGGAGCTTTAGGCTAACATTGAAAGATTCCTGGAATTCTTATTAAAAATTTTTGAATTTCTTATTTTCTTTTTCCTATATGTTTTTCAAAAAAATATACAAAACTCCAAAAAAAAAATTAATAAAATCATAAAATCAAAAATATTTTGTGTTTCTTGTTTGAGTCTTGTGTCAAATTTTAAGTTTGGTGTCAATTGCATACTCATCTTGCATTTTTTTTCGAAAATTACATTCATGCATTGCATTCATCATGATAAATGATGAGCGGATAATTTATACGCTTTTTGGCATTGTTTTTAGTATGTTTTTAGTAGAATCTAGTTACTTTTAGGGATATTTTCATTAGTTTTTATGTTAAATTCACATTTCTGGACTTTACTATGAGTTTGTGTATTTTTCTGTGATTTCAGGTATTTTCTGACTGAAATTGAGGGACTTGAGCAAAAATCAGATTCAGAGGTTGAAGAAGGACTGCTGATGCTGTTGGATTCTGACCTCCCTGCACTCAAAGTAGATTTTCTAGAGCTACAGAACTTAAAATGGCGCCCTTCCAATTGCGTTGGAAAGTAGACATCCAGGGCTTTCCAGCAATATATAATAGTCTATACTTTGGCCGCGTTTAGACGACGTAAAAAGACTTTGAACGCCAGTTCTATGCTGCTGTCTGGAGTTAAACGCTAGAAACACGTCACAAGCCAGAGTTGAACGCCAGAAATACGTTACAAACTGGCGTTCAACTCCAAAAATGACCTCTGCACGTGTAATATTCAAGCTCAGCCCAAGCACACACCAAGTGGGCCCCGGAAGTAGATTTATGCATCAATTACTTACTTCTGTAAACCCTAGTAACTAGTTTAGTATAAATAGGACTTTTTACTATTGTATTAGACATCTTGGAACATCTTGGGACGTCTGGTTCTTAGATTATGGGGGCTGGCCATTCCGCCATGCCTGGACCTTTCACTTATGTATTTTTAACGGTAGAGTTTCTACACTCCATAGATTAAGGTGTGGAGCTCTGCTGTTCCTCAAAGATTAATGCAAAGTACTACTGTTTTTCTATTCAATTCAACTTATTCCGCTTCTAAGATATTCATTCGCACTTCAACCTGAATGTGATGAACGTGACAATCATCATCATTCCCTATGAACGTGTGCCTGACAACCACTTACGTTCTACCTTAGATTGAATGAATATCTCTTGGATCTCTTAATCAGAATCTTCGTGGTATAAGCTAGATTGATGGCGGCATTCATGAGAGTCCGGAAAGTCTAAACCTTGTCTGTGGTATTCCGAGTAGGACTCAAGGATTGAATGACTGTGACGAGCTTCAAACTCGCGAGTACTGGGCGTAGTGACAGACGCAAAAGGATAGTAAATCCTATTCCAGTATGATCGAGACCCTCCAGATGATTAGCCATGCAGTGACAGTGCATCGGACCATTTTCACAGAGAGGATAGGATGCAGCCATTGGCAAGGGTGATGCCTCCAGACGATTAGCCATGCAGTGACAGCGCATCGGACCATTTTCCAGAGAGAATTAAAAGTAGCCATTGACAACGGTGATGTCCTTACATAAAGCCAGCCATGGAAATGAGTAAGACTGATTGGATGAAGACAGCGGGAAAGCAGAGGTTCAGAGGAACGAAAGCATCTCTATACACTTATCTGAAATTCTCACCAATGATATACATAAGTGTTTCTATCCTTATTTTCTATCTATTTATTATTTATGTTCAAAAACTCCATAACAATTTTATATCCGTCTGACTGAGATTTACAAGGTGACCATAGCTTGCTTCATACCAACAATCTCCGTAGGATCGACCCTTACTCACATAAGGTTTATTACTTGGACGACCCAGTGCACTTGCTGGTTAGTTGTATCGAAGTTGTGAATGAAAAACGATTTATTAAGACGTGCGTACAGAGTTTCTGGCGCCGTTGCCTGAGATCACAATTTCGTGCACCAAGTTTTTGGCGCCGTTGCCGGGGATTGTTCGAGTTTGAACAACTGACGGTTCATCTTGTTGCTCAGATTAGGTAATTTTCTTTTTGTTTTATTTTCAAAAAGTTTTCAAAAATCTTTCAAAAATTTCTCCTTTGTTTTCGAAAAAAAAATTAAAATAAAAATGTTTTCAAAAATATATTTTTCTTCAGAATTTTTAAGAATGAATTCTAGCATTTCATGAAGCATGTTGAAGCCTGGCTGGCTGTAAAGCCATGTCTAATTCTTCTGGAATGGGTATGTCAGGCGTGTCATGTCTGAGTTACATACTAAAACTTGGCTGGCTATTAAGCCATGCCTGACCCTTTGATTGGAGCTTTAGACTAAAGAGCATAAGATTCCTGGAATTCATATTAAAAATTTTGGAATCCTTATTTTTCTTTTTCAAAATGATTTTTGAAAAAATTAAAAGAAAATAAAAAAAATCATAAAATTCATAAAAATAAAAAATATTTCGTGTTTCTTATTTGAGTCTTGAGTCAAGTTGAAAGTTTGGTGTCAATTGCATATTCATCTTGCATTTTTCGAAAAATTCATGCATTCATAGTGTTCTTCATGATCTTCAAGTTGTTCTTGGTATGTCTTCTTGTTTGATCTTGATGTTTTCATGTTTTGCATCTTTTCTTGTTTTACATGTGCATTTTTGCATCCATAGAGTCTAAACATGAAAGATTTCTAAGTTTGGTGTCTTGCATGTTTTCTTTGCATTAAAAATTTTTCAAAAATATGTTCTTGATGTTCATCATGATCTTCAAAGTGTTCTTGGTGTTCATCTTGACATTCGTAGTGTTCTTGCATTCATCACATAGGTTGATCTAAAAATTTTCATGCATCGCATCATTTTCATGTTTTTCCCTCTCATCATAAAAAATTCAAAAATCAAAAAAAAAAATATTTCCCTTTTTTACTCATAAATTTCAAAAATTTGAGTTGACTTTTTCAAAACTTTTTAAAATCTAGTTGTTTTTATGAGTCAAATCAAATTTTCAATTTAAAAATCTTATCTTTTTCAAAATCTTTTTCAAAAATCAAATCTTTTTCATTTTTCTTATTTATTTTCGAAAATTTTAAAAATATTTTTCAAAAATCTTTTTCTTATTTTTATCTCATAATTTTCAAAAATAACAGCATCAATTAATGTTTTGATTCAAAAATTTCAAGTTTGTTACTTGCTTGTTAAGAAAGATTCAAACTTTGAGTTCTAGAATCATATCTTGTGATTTCTTGTGAATCAAGTCATTAATTGTGATTTTAAAAATCAAATCTTTTTCAAAACTAATTTCAATCATATCTTTTCAAAAATATCTTTCTATCTTTTCTTTTTCAAAAATTTGATTTTAAAATATCTTTTCTAACTTCTTATCTTCTTATCTTTTCAAAATTGATTTTCAAATTTGTTTCAACTAACTAACTAACTTTTTGTTTGTTTCTTATCTTTTTCAAAACTACCCAACTAATTCTCTCTCTCTAATTTTTGAAAATATCTTCCCTCTTTTTCAAAATTTCTTTTTAATTAACTAATTATTTTAATTTTTTATTTTAATTCTCGAAAATTACTAACCTTTTTCAAAAACTATTTTCGAAAATCACTAACTCTTTTTCAAAAATTGTTTTCGAAAATTCTCTCTCTCTTTTATCTCCTTCTATTTATTTATTCATCTACTAACACTTCATCTCACCCAAATTCGAACCCCCTCTTCCATCTGTGTTCGAATTTTTTCTTCTTCTTTTCTTCTACTCATACAGGGACCTCTATACTGTGGTAAAAAGGACCCCTATTATTATTATTTTTCTGTCCCTCTTTTTCATATGAGCAGGAGCAAGGACAAGAACATTCTTGTTGAAGCAGATCCAGAACCTGAAAGGACACTGAAGAAAAAATTAAGAGAAGCTAAAATACAACAATCCAGAGACAACTTTTCAGAAATTTTCGAACAAGAAGAGGAGATGGCAGTCGAAAATAATAATAATGCAAGGAGGATGCTTGGTGACTTTACTGCACCCAATTCCAATTTACATGGAAGAAGCATCTCCATTCCTGCCATTGGAGCAAACAATTTTGAGCTAAAACCTCAATTAGTTTCTCTGATGCAGCAGAACTGCAAGTTTCATGGACTTACATCTGAAGATCCTTTTCAGTTCTTAACTGAATTCTTGCAGATCTGTGATACCGTTAAGACTAATGGAGTAGATCCTGAAGTCTACAGGCTCATGCTTTTGTCTTTTGCTGTGAGAGACAGAGCTAGAATATGGTTGGACTCTCAACCTAAGGATAGCCTGAACTATTGGGATAAGTTGGTCAAGGCTTTCTTACCCAAGTTCTTTCCTCCTCAAAAGCTGAGTAAGCTTAGAGTGGATGTTCAGACCTTCAAACAAAAAGAAAGTGAATCCCTCTATGAAGCTTGGGAGAGATACAAAGAACTGACCAAAAAGTGTCCTTCTGACATGCTCTCAGAATGGACCATCCTGGACATATTCTATGATGGTCTGTCTGAATTAGCTAAAATGTCATTGGATACCTCTGCAGGTGGATCCATTCACCTAAAGAAAACGCCTGCAGAAGTTCAAGAACTCATTAACATGGTTGCTAATAACCAGTTCATGTACACTTCTGAGAGGAATCCTGTGAGCAATGGGACGCCTCAGAAGAAGGGAGTTCTTGAAATTGATACTCTGAATGCCATACTGGCTCAGAATAAAATATTGACTCAGCAAGTCAATATGATTTCTCAGAGTCTGAATGGAATGCAAGCTGCATCCAACAGTACTCAAGAGGCATCTTCTGAAGAAGAAGCCTATGATCCTGAAAACCCTGCAATAGCAGAAGTGAATTATATGGGTGAACCTTATGGAAACACCTATAACCCCTCATGGAGAAATCACCCAAATCTCTCATGGAAGGATCAACAAAGGCCTCAACAAGGCTTTAATAATGGTGGAAGAAATAGGTTTAACAATAGTAAACCTTTTCCATCATCCACTCAGCAACAGACAGAGAACTCTGAACAAAATACCTCTAATTTAGCAAACTTAGTCTCTGATCTATCTAAGGCCACTGTAATTTTCATGAATGAAACAAGGTCCTCCATTAGAAATTTGGAGGCACAAGTGGGCCAGCTGAGTAAAAGGATCACTGAAATCCCTCCTAGTACTCTCCCAAGCAATACAGAAGAAAATCCAAAAGGAGAGTGCAAGGCCATTGAATTAATCACCATGGCCGAACCTGTAAGGGAAGGAGAGGATGTGAATCCCAGTGAGGAAGACCTCCTGGGACGTCCAGTGATCAATAAGGAGCTTCCCTCTGAGGAACCAAAGGAATCTGAGGCTCACTTAGAGACCATAGAGATTCCATTAAACCTCCTTATGCCATTCATGAGCTCTGATGAGTATTCCTCTTCTGAAGAGAATGAGGATGTTACTGAAGAGCAAGTTACCAAGTACCTTGGTGCAATCATGAAGCTGAATGCCAAATTATTTGGTATTGAGACTTGGGAAGATGAACATCCCTTGTTCACCAATGAACTAAGTGATCTGGATCAACTGACATTGCCTCAGAAGAAACAGGATCCTGGAAAGTTCATAATACCTTGTACCATAGGCAACATGATCTTTGAAAAGGCTCTGTGTGACCTTGGTTCAGGGATAAACCTCATGCCCCTCTCTGTAATAGAGAAACTGGGAATCTTTGGGGTGCAAGCTGCTAAAATCTCATTAGAGATGGAAGACAATTCAAGAAAATAGGCTTATGGACAAGTAGAAGACGTGTTAGTAAAGGTTGAAGGCCTTTACATCCCTGCTGATTTTATAATCCTTGATACTGGGAAGGATGAGGATGAATCCATCATCCTTGGAAGACCTTTCCTAGCCACAGCAAGAGCTGTGATTGATGTTGACAGAGGTGAATTAGTCCTTTAAATGAATGAGGACTCCCTTGTGTTTACAACTCAAGGTTACCCTTCTGTAAACATGGAAAAGAGGCACAATAAGCTTCTCTCAAAACAGAGTCAACCAAAGTCCCCCACAGTCAAACTCTAAGTTTGGTGTTGGGAGGCCACAACCAAACTCTAAGTTTGGTGTTGAACTCCCATATCCAAACTCTAAGTTTGGTGTTGGGAAGTCTCAACAATGCTCTGAACATCTATGAGGCTCCATGAGAGCCCACTGTCAAGCTATTGACATTAAAGAAGCGCTTGTTGGGAGGCAACCCAATTTTTATTTACCTAATTTTATTTTTCTTGTTCTTTCATGTTTTATTAGGTTCATGATCATGTGGAGTCACAAAATAAATATAAAAATTGAAAACAGAATCAAAAACAGCAGAAGAAAAATCACACCCTGGAGGAAGACCTTACTGGCGTTTAAACGCCAGTAAGAAGCATCTGGCTGGCGTTCAACGCCAGAACAGAGCATGGTTCTGGCACTGAACGCCCAAAATGGGCAGCATCTGGGCGTTTGAATGCCAGAATTGCACCCTGGAGAAGAGCTGGTGCTGAACGCCCAGAACAAGCATGGTTCTGGCGTTCAACGCCAGAAATGGGCAACAAATGGGCGTTCAACGCCCAGAACAAGCACCAATCTGGCGCTGAACGCCCAGAGTTGTGTGCAAGGGCATTTTGCATGCCTAATTTGGTGCAAGGTTGTAAATCCTTGAACACCTCAGGATCTGTGGACCCCACAGGATCACCTCAGGATCTGTGGACCCCACAGGATCCCCACCTACCTCCACTCACTTCTTCTCACTCCTCTTTCACACAATCCCATAAACACTCTTCCCCAAAACTCTTCACCAATCACCTCAATCTCTCTTCCCTATCACCACTTTACCACTCACATCCATCCACTCTTCCCCATAAACCTACCTCATAAACTCTACCTACCTTCAAAATTCAAAATCAATTTCCCACCCAAACCCACCCATATGGCCGAACCTTTACCCCCCTCCCTTCCCTATATAAAGCCCTCCATTCTTCTTCATTTTCACACAACACAACCCTCTCTTCTCTTCTTGGCCGAATACACCACTCCCTCCTCTCCTCTATTTCTTCTTCTTATTCATCTATTCTTTCTTCTCTTGCTCGAGGGCGAGCAAAAATTCTAAGTTTGGTGTGGTAAAAGCATAAGCTTTTTGTTTTTCCATTACCATTGATGGCACCCAAGACCGGAGAATCCTCTAGAAAAGGGAAAGGGAAGACAAAAGCTTCCACCTCCGAGTCATAGGAGATGGAAAGGTTCATCTCCAAAGCTCATCAAGACCAACTCTATGATGTTGTGGTCAAGAAGAAGGTGATCCCCGAGGTCCCTTTCAAGCTCAAGAAGAATGAGTATCCGGAGATCCGACATGAAATCCAAAGAAGAGGTTGGGAAGTTCTAACAAAACCCATCCAACAAGTCGGCATCCTAATGGTTCAAGAGTTCTATGCCAATGCATGGATCACTAGGAACCATGATCAAAGTAAGAACCCAAACCCAAAGAATTATATTACAATGGTTCGGGGGAAATACTTAGATTTTAGTCCGGAAAATGTGAGGTTGGCGTTTAACTTGCCTATGATGCAAGGAGATGCATGCCCCTACACTAGAAGGGTCAACTTTAATCAAAGGTTAGACCAAGTCCTCATGGACATATGTGTGGAAGGATCTCAATGGAAGATTGACTCCAAAGGCAAGCCGGTTCAATTAAGAAGACTGGACCTCAAGCCTGTGGCTAGAGGATGGTTGGAGTTCATCCAACGCTCCATCATCCCTACTAGCAACCGATCTGAAGTTACTGTGGATCGGGCCATCATGATTCATAGCATCATGATTGGAGAGGAAGTAGAAGTTCATGAAGTCATCTCCCTTGAATTCTACAAAATAGCCGAAAAGCCCTCTCCTGGGGCAAGGCTAGCTTTTCCTCGTCTTATTTGCCATCTATGTTACTCAGCTGGAGCTTTCATAGAAGGAGACATTCCCATTGAGGAAGAGAAGCCCATCACTAAGAAAAGGATGGAGCAGGCAAGAGAGCCCATTCATGGATCTCAAGAGACGCATGAAGCTCATCACCATGAGATCCCGGAGATGCCTCAAATGCATTTTCCTCTACAAAACTATTGGGAGCAAATCAACACCTCCCTAGGAGAATTAAGTTCCAACATGGGACAATTAAGGGTGGAACATCAAGAGCACTCCATCATCCTTCATGAAATAAGAGAAGATCAAAAAGTAATGAGGGAGGAGCAATAAAGACAAGGAAGAGACATAGAAGAACTCAAGGACATCATTGGTTCCTCAAGAAGGAAACGCCACCATCACTAAGGTGACTCATTCCTTGTTCTTATTTTCTATTTTTCGTTTTCTCTATGTTAAGTGCTTATCCATGTTTGTGTCTTCATTACATGATCATTAGTATTTAGTAACTTTGTCTTAAAGTTATGAATGTCCTATGAATCCATCACCTCTCTTAAATGAAAACTGTTTTAATTCAAAAGAACAAGAAGTACATGAGTTTCGAATTTATCCTTGAACTTAGTTTAATTATATTGATGTGGTGACAATACTTTTTGTTTTCTGAATGAATGCTTGAACAGTACATATGTCTTTTGAAGTTGTTGTTTAAGAATGTTAAATATGTTGACTCTTGAAAGAATGATGACAAGGAGACATGTTATTTGATAATCTGAAAAATCATAAAAATGATTCTTGAAGTAAGAAAAAGCAGCAAAGAACAAAGCTTGCAGAAAAAAAAATAGAAAAAAAAATAGCAAAAAAAATAGAAAGAAAAAAAAAGAGAAAAAGCAAGCAGAAAAAGCCAAAAGCTCTTAAAACCAAAAGGCAAGAGCAAAAAGCCAATAACCCTTAAAACCAAAAGGCAAGGGTAATAAAAAGGATCCCAAGGCTTTGAGCATCAGTGGATAGGAGGGCCTAAAGGAATAAAATCCTGGCCTAAGCGGCTAAACCAAGTTGTCCCTAACCATGTGCTTGTGGCGTGAAGGTGTCAAGTGAAAACTTGAGACTGAGCGGTTAAAGTCAAGGTCCAAAGCAAAAAAAGAGTGTGCTTAAGAACCCTGGACACCTCTAATTGGGGACTTTAGCAAAGCTGAGTCACAATCTAAAAAGGTTCACCCAATTATGTGTCTGTGGTATTATGTATCCGGTGGTAATACTGGAAAACAAAGTGCTTAGGGCCACGGCCAAGACTCATAAAGTAGCTGTGTTCAAGAATCAACATACTGAACTAGGAGAATCAATAACACTATCTGAACTCTGAGTTCTTATAGATGCCAATCATTCTGAACCTCAATGGATAAAGTGAGATGCCAAAACTATTCAAGAGGCAAAAAGCTACAAGTCCCGCTCATCTGATTGGAGCTATGTTTCATTGATAGTTTGGAATTTATAGTATATTCTCTTCTTTTTATCCTATTTGATTTTTGGTTGCTTGGGGACAAGCAACAATTTAAGTTTGGTGTTGTGATGAGCGGATAATTTATACGCTTTTTGCCATTATTTTTAGTATGTTTTTAGTAGAATCTAGTTACTTTTAGGGATGTTTTCATTAGTTTTATGTTAAATTCACATTTCTGGACTTTACTATGAGTTTGTGTGTTTTTCTGTGATTTCAGGTATTTTCTGGCTGAAATTGAGGGACTTGAGCAAAAATCAGATTCAGAGATTGAAGAAGGACTGCTGATGCTGTTGGATTCTGACCTCCCTGCCCTCAAAGTGGATTTTCTGGAGCTACAGAACTCAACATGGTGCGCTTTGAATTGCATTGGAAAGTAGACATCCAGGGCTTTCCAGCAATATATAATAGTCCATACTTTGGCCGCGTTTAGACGACGCAAAAGGGCGTTGAACACCAGTTCTGTGCTGTAGTCTGGAGTTAAACGCCAGAAACACATCACAAGCCAGAGTTGAACGCCAGAAATACGTTATAAACTGGTGTTCAACTCCAAGAATGACCTCTGCACGTGTAACATTCAAGCTCAGCCCAAGCACACACCAAGTGGGCCTCGGAAGTGAATTTATGCATCAATTACTTACTTCTGTAAACCCTAGTAACTAGTTTAGTATAAATAGGACTTTTTACTATTGTATTAGACATCTTGGAACATCTTGGGACGTCTGGTTCTTAGATCATGGGGGCTGGCCATTCGGCCATGCCTGGACCTTTCACTTATGTATTTTTAACGGTAGAGTTTCTACACTCCATAGATTAAGGTGTGGAGCTCTGCTGTTCCTCAAAGATTAATGCAAAGTACTACTGTTTTTCTATTCAATTCAACTTATTCCGCTTCTAAGATATTCATTTGCACTTCAACCTGAATGTGATGAACGTGACAATCATCATCATTCCCTATGAACGCGTGCCTGACAACCACTTACGTTCTACCTTAGATTGAATGAATATCTCTTGGATCTCTTAATCAGAATCTTCGTGGAATAAGCTAGATTGATGGTGGCATTCATGAGAGTCCAGAAAGTCTAAACCTTGTCTGTGGTATTCCGAGTAGGACTCAAGGATTGAATGACTGTGACGAGCTTCAAACTCGCGAGTGCTGGGCGTAGTGACAGACGCAAAAGGAGGGTGAATCCTATTCCAATATGATCGAGAACCTCAGATGATTAGCCGTGCTGTGACAGAGCATTTGGACCATTTTCACAAGAGGATGGGATGCAGCCATTGACCACGGTGATGCCTCCAAACGATTAGCCATGCAGTGACAGCACGTCGGACCATTTTCCAGAGAGGATAAGAATTAGCCATTGACAACGGTGATGTCCTTACATAAAGCCAGCCATGGAAAGGAGTAAGACTGATTGGATGAAGACAGCAGGAAAGTAGAGGTTCAGAGGAACGAAAGCATCTCTATACACTTATCTGAAATTCTCACCAATGATATACATAAGTGTTTCTATCCTTATTTTCTATCTATTTATTATTTATGTTCGAAAACTCCATAACTATTTTATATCCGCCTGACTGAGATTTACAAGGTGACCATAGCTTGCTTCATACCAACAATCTCCGTGGGATCGACCCTTACTCACGTAAGGATTATTACTTGGACGACCCAGTGCACTTGCTGGTTAGTTGTATCGAAGTTGTGAATGAAAAATGATTTATTAAGACGTGCGTACAGAGTTTCTGGTGCCGTTGCCTGAGATCACAATTTCGTGCACCAATAAACCTTCTTGATTGATCTTCATATTATATTGTTTTGTGTTGTATGGTGTTTTTCATATGCATTCTTGAATTCTTAGTGTCTAAATATTAAAAATTTCTAAGTTTGGTGTCTTGCATGTTTTTCTTTCATTAGAAATTTTTAAAAAAATAATTCTTGATGTTCATCTTGATCTTCAAAGTGTTCTTGGTGTTTATCTTAACATTCAAAGTGTTCTTGCATGCATCACATGTTTTGATCTAAAAATTCTCATGCATTGAGTCTTTTTCATGTTTTTCTCTTTCTTCATTAAAAATTCAAAAATAAAAAAAATATCTTTCTCTTTTTCACTCATAAATTTTCGAAAATTTGAGTTGACTTTTTCAAAACTTTTTAAAATTTAGTTGTTTCTTATGAGTCAAATCAAATTTTCAATTTAAAAATCCTATCTTTTTCAAAATCTTTTTCAAAAATCAAATCTTTTTCATTTCTCTTATTTATTTTCAAAAAATATAAAAATATTTTTCAAAAATCTTTTTTTATTTTATCTCATAATTTTCGAAAATATTATCAACAATTAATGTTTTGATTCAAAAATTTCAAGTTTGTTACTTACTTGTTAAGAAAGATTCAAACTTTAAGTTCTAGAATCATATCTTGTGATTTCTTGTGAATCAAGTCATTAATTGTGATTTTAAAAATCAAATCTTTTTCAAAACTAATTTCAATCATATCTTTTCAAAAATATCTTTTTATCTTATCATTTTCAAAATCATATCTTTTTAATCATACCTTTTCATATCATATCTTTTTCAAATATCTTTTCTAACTTCTTATCTTCTTATCTTTTAAAAATTGATTTTCAAAATTTGTTTCAACTAACTAATTAACTTTTTGTTTGTTTCTTATCTCTTTCAAAACCACCTAACTACTCTTTCCTCTCTAATTTTCGAAAATACCCCCTCTTTTTCAAAAATTCTTTTTAATTAATTAATTGTCTCAATTTTCAATTTTAATTTTAATTTTATCTTAATTTTTGAAAATTATTAACTCCTTTTCAAAAATTATTTTCAAAAATCACTCTCTCTCATCTTCTTCTATTTATTTAATTACTTACTAACACTTCTCTTCATCTCATATCTCTGCTCTCCTCACCCTTGTGTTTGGATTCTCCTCCCTTCTCTTTCCTTACATTACATTCTTTTCTTTTTCTACTCACACAAAGGAATCTCTATACTGTGACATAGAGGATTCCATATTTTCTGTGTTATTCCCTTCTTTGTCATATGAGCAGGAGCAAGGACAAGAACATTCTTGTTGAAGCAGATCCTGAACCTGAAAGGACTCTGAAAAGGAAACTAAGAGAAGTTAAAATACAACAATCCAGAGACAACCTTACAGGAATTTTCGAACAGGAAGAGGAGATGGCAACCGAAAATAATAATAATGCAAGGAAGATGCTTGGTGACTTTACTGCACCAAATTCCAATTTTCATGGAAGAAGCATCTCCATCCTTACCATTGGAGCAAACAATTTTGAGCTTAAACCTCAATTAGTTTCTCTGATGCAACAGAACTGCAAGTTTCATGGACTTCCATCTGAAGATCCTTTTCAGTTCTTAACTGAATTCTTGCAGATATGTGATACTGTTAAGACTAATGGAGTAGATCCTGAAGTCTACAGGCTCATGCTTTTCCCGTTTGTTGTGAGAGACAGAGCTAGAATATGGTTGGATTCTCAACCTAAAGATAACCTGAACTCTTGGGATAAGCTGGTCACGGCTTTCTTAGCCAAGTTCTTTCCTCCTCAAAAGCTTAGTAAGCTTAGAGTGGATGGTCAAACCTTCATACAGAAGGAAGGTGAATCCCTCTATGAAGCTTGGGAGAGATACAAGCAACTGACCAAAAAGTGTCCTTTTGACATGCTTTCAGAATGGACCATCCTGGATATATTCTATGATGGTCTGTCTGAATTAGCTAAGATGTCATTAGATACTTCTGCAGGTGGATCCATTCACCTAAAGAAAACGCATGCAGAAGCTCAAGAACTCATTGACATGGTTGCTAATAACTAGTTCATGTACACTTCTGAGAGGAATCCTGTGAGTAATGGGACGCCTCAGAAGAAGGGAGTCCTTGAAATTGATACTCTGAATGCTATATTAGCTCATAATAAAATATTGACTCAGCAAGTCAATATGATTTCTCAGAGTCTGAATGGAATGCAAGCTGCATCCAACAGTACTCAAGAGGCATCTTCTGAAGAAGAGGCTTATGATCCTGAGAACCCTGCAATAGCAGAGGTAAATTACATGGGTGAACCTTATGGAAACACCTATAACCCCTCAAGGAGAAACCACCCAAATTTTTCATGGAAGGATCAACAAAAGCCTCAACAAGGCTTTAATAATGGTGGAAGAAACAGGTTTAACAATAGTAAACCTTTTCCATCATCCACTCAGCAACAGACAGAGAATTTTGAGCAGAATTCATCTAGCTTAGCAAATTTAGTCTCTGATCTATCTAAGGCTACCATGAGTTTCATGAATGAAACAAGGTCCTCCATTAGAAATTTGGAGGCACAAGTGGGCCAGCTGAGTAAGAAGATCACTGAAACTCCTCCTAGTACTCTCCCAAGCAATACAGAAGAGAATCCAAAGAGAGAGTGCAAGGCCGTTGATATAACAATCATGGCCGAATCCAAGGAGGAAGGGGAGGATGTGAATCCCAAGGAGGAAGACCTCCTGGGACGTCCAGTGATCAACAAGGAGTTTCCCTTTGAGGGACCAAAGGAATCTGAGGCTCATCTAGAGACCATAGAGATTCCATTGAACCTCCTTATGCCCTTCATGAGCTCTGATGAGTATTCTTCTTCTGAAGAGAATGAGGATGTTACTGAAGAGCAAGTTGCCAAGTACCTTGGTGCAATCATGAAGCTAAATGCCAAATTATTTGGTAATGAAACTTGGGAAGATGAACCTCCCTTGCTCACCAATGAACTGAGTGATTTGGATCAACTGAGATTGCCTCAGAAGAAATAGGATCCTGGAAAGTTCTTAATACCTTGTACCATAGGCACCATGACCTTTGAGAAGGCTCTATGTGACCTTGGGTCAGGGATAAACCTCATGCCACTCTCTGTAATGGAAAAACTAGGAATCTTTGAGGTGCAAGCTGCCAGAATCTCATTAGAAATGGCAGACAACTCCAGAAAACAAGCTTATGGACAAGTAGAGGACGTGCTAGTAAAGGTTGAAGGCCTTTACATCCCTGCTGATTTCATAATCCTGGATACTGGGAAGGAGGAGGATGAATCCATCATCCTTGGAAGACCTTTCCTAGCCACAGCAAGAGCTGTGATTGATGTAGACAGAGGTGAATTAGTCCTTCAATTGAATGAGGACTCCCTTGTGTTTAAAACTTAAGGTCACCTTTCTGTAAACATGGAAAAGAGGCACAGTAAGCTTCTCTCAAAACAGAGTCAACCAGAGCCCCCACAGTCAAACTCTAAGTTTGGTGTTGAACTCCCGTATCCAAACTCTAAGTTTGGTGTTGAGAGTCTATAAAATTGACCTGATCACCTGTGTGGCTCCATGAGAGCCCACTGTCAAGCTATTGACATTAAAGAAGCGCTTGTTGGGAGGCAACCCAATTTTTATTTATCTATTTTTATTTTTATTTTTATTGTTCCTTCATGTTTTATTAGGTTCATGATCATGTGGAGTCACAAAATAAATCCAAAAATTAAATATAGAATAAAAAACAGCAGAAGAAAAATCACACCCTGGAGGAAGGACTCACTGGCGTTTAAACGCCAGTAAAGAGCATCTGGCTGGCGTTCAATGCCAGAACAGAGCATGGAGCTGGCGCTGAACGTCAGAAACAAGCATGAAGCTGGCGTTCAATGCCAAAAATGCATGCAAAGGCATTTTACATGCCTAATTGGTGCAGGGATGTAAATCCTTGACACCTCAGGATCTGTGGACCCCACAGGATCCCCACATACCTCCACTCACCTTCCCTCCTCATAATCCTATATCACCCTCTCTCTCCATTCACAGTCGTCTCTTCTATTTTCCATTCATCACTCACATCCATACACCCCACTGATGAGCGGATAATTTATACGCTTTTTGACATTGTTTTTAGTATATTTTTAGTAGGATCTAGTTACTTTTAGGGATGTTTTCATTAGTTTTTATGTTAAATTCACATTTCTGGACTTTACTATGAGTTTGTGTATTTTTCTGTGATTTCAGGTATTTTCTGGCTGAAATTGAGGGACTTGAGCAGAAATCAGATTCAGAGGTTGAAGAAGGACTGCTGATGCTGTTGGATTCTGATCTCCCTGCACTCAAAGTGGATTTTCTGGAGCTACAGAACTCGAAATGGCACGCTTCCAATTGCGTTGGAAAGTAGACATCCAGGGCTTTCCAGAAATATATAATAATCTATACTTTGGCCAAGAATAGATGACGTCAACTGGCGTTCAATGCCAGCTTTCTGCCCAAATCTGGCGTCCATCGCCAGAAAAGGAGCCAAAACCAGAGTTGATCGCCCAAACTGGCACAAAAGCTGGCGTTCAACTCCAAGAAGGACCTCTACACATGCAACACTCAAGCTCAGCCCAAACACACACCAAGTGGGCCCCGGAAGTGGATTTATGCATCAATTACTTACTTTTGTAAACCCTAGTAGCTAGTTTATTATAAATAGGACCTTTCACTATTGTATTAGACGTCTTTTTGACCATCTTTGGACGCCTGGTTCTTAGATCATGGGGGCTGGCCATCTTGGCCATACCTGGACCTTTCACTTATGTATTTTCAACGGTAGAGTTTCTACACTCCATAGATTAAGGTGTGGAGCTCTACTGTTCCTCAAAGATTAATGCAAAGTACTACTGTTTTCTATTCAATTCATCTTATTTCGCTTCTAAGATATTCATTCGCTCTTCAACCTGAATATGATGAACGTGATAATCATCATCATTCCCCATGAATGTGTGCCTGACAACCACTTCCGTTCTACATTAGATTGAATGAGTATCTCTTAGATCTCCTAACCAGAATCTTCGTGGCGTAAGCTAGAATGATGGCGGCATTCAAGAGAATCCGGAAGGTCTAAACCTTGTCTGTGGTATTCCAAGTAGGATTCAATGAATGAATGACTGTGACGAGCTCCAAACTCGCGATTGCAGGGCGTTAGTGACAGACGCAAAAGGATAGTAAATCCTATTCCAGCATGATCGAGAACTGACAGATGAATAGCCGTGCCGTGACAGGGTGCGTTGATCATTTTCACTGAGAGGATAAGATGAAGCCATTGACGAGGGTGATGCCTCCAAACGATTAGCCGTGCCGTGACAGGGCATTGGATCATTTTCCCGAGAGATGACCGAAAGTAGCCGTTGACAATGGTGATGTATCACATAAAGCCAGCCATGGAAAGGAGTAAGACTGATTGGATGAAGATAGCAGGAAAGCAGAGGTTCAGAAGAACGAAAAGCATCTCCATTTGCTTATCTGAAATTCCTACCAATGATTTACATAAGTACCTCTATTCCTATTCTATTATTTATTATTCGAAAACACCATTATCTTTTTATATCTGCCTAACTGAGATTTGCAAGGTGACCATAGCTTGCTTCATACCGACAATCTCCGTGGGATTCGACCCTTACTCACGTAAGGTATTACTTGGACGACCCAGTGCACTTGCTGGTTAGTTGTATCGAAGTTGTGAACCATGGTATTGGCACCATGTTCTTGGCGCCATTTCCAGGGAAAGAAAGAGCCATGAATTTTACATAATCAAAGTGTAATCACGATTGCGCATACCAAGTTGCTCACGTTGCCAGGGATTGTTTGAGCCTGGACATCACAATTTCGTGCACCACCCACCTACCTTCAAAATTCAAAATCTCTTTCCCACCCAAGCCCACCCATATAGCCTACTACACACATCCCTCTATCTCCTCCATATCTTCTTCTTCTTCTTCTATTCTTTCTTCTTTTTCTCGAGGGCGAGCAACATTCTAAGTTTGGTGTGGTAAAAGCATAGCTTTTTTTGTTTTTCCATAACTATTTATGGCACTTAAGGCCAGAGAAACGTCTATAGGAGATGGAGAGATTCATCTCAAGGGTCTATAGCTCAGTGGTAGAACATTTGACTACAAATCAAGAGATCCCTGAGATACCTCAGGGGATACATTTTCCTCCACACAATTATTGGGAGAAACTAAGGGTGGAACATCAAGAGCACTCCATCATCCTCCATGAAATTAGAGAAGATCAAAGAGCTATGAAGGAGGAGCAACAAAGACAAGGAAGAGACATAGAAGAGCTCAAGGACATCATTGGTTCCTCAAGAAGGAAACGCCACCATCACTAAGGTGGACTCATTCCTTGTTCTTAAATTTTCTGTTTTTCATTTTCTTATGTTAAATGTTTATCTATGTTTGTGTCTTTATTACATGATCACTAGTGTCTAAGTGTCTATGCCTTAAAGTAGTGAATATGAATCCATCACCTCTCTTAAATGAAAAATGTTTTAAAAACAAAAGAACAAGAAGTACATGGTTTCGAATTCATCCTTGAAACTAGTTTAATTATTTTGATGTGGTGACAATACTTTTTATTTTCTGAATGAATGCTTGAACAGTACATATGTCTTTTGAAGTTGATGTTTATGAATGTTAAATATGTTGGCTCTTGAAAGAATGATGAAAAGGAGACATGTTATTTGATAATCTGAAAAATCATAAACATGATTCTTGAAGCAAGAAAAAGCAGTGAATACAAAAGCTTGCAGAAAAAAAATGGCAAAAAAAAAATAGAAAAAGAAAAAGCAAGCAGAAAAAGCCAAAAGCTCTTAAAACCAAAAGGCAATAGCAAAAATCCAATAGCCCTTAAAACCAAAAGGCAAGGGTAATAAAAAGGATCCCAAGGCTTTGAGCATCAGTGGATAGGAGGGCCTAAAGGAATAAAATCCTGGCCTAAGCGGCTAAACCAAGCTGTCCCTAATCATATGCTTGTGGCGTGAAAGTGTCAAGTGAAAACTTGAGACTGAGCGGTTAAAGTCAAGGTCCAAAGCAAAAGAAGAGTGTGCTTAAGAACCCTGGACACCTCTACTTGGGGACTTTAGCAAAGCTGAGTCACAATCTGAAAAGGTTCACCCAATTATGTGTCTGTGGCATTTATGTATCCGGTGGTAATACTGGAAAACAAAGTACTTAGGGCCACGGCCAAGACTCATAAAGTAGCTGTGTTCAAGAATCAACATACTGAACTAGGAGAATCAGTAACACTATCTGAACTCTGAGTTCCTATAGATGCCAATCATTCTGAACTTCAATGGATAAAGTGAGATGCCAAAACTATTCAAGAGGCAAAAAGCTACAAGTCCTGCTCATCTGATTGGAGCTATGTTTCATTGATAGTTTGGAATTTATAGTATATTATCTTCTTTTTATCCTATTTGATTTTCAGTTGCTTGGGGATAAGCAACAATTTAAGTTTGGTGTTGTGATGAGCGGATAATTTATACGCTTTTTGGCATTGTTTTTAGTATGTTTTTAGTAGGATCTAGTTACTTTTAGGAATGTTTTTATTAGTTTTTATGATAAATTCACATTTCTGGACTTTACTATGAGTTTGTGTGTTTTTCTGGCTGAAATTGAGGGACTTGAGCAAAAATCAGATTCAGAGGTTGAAGAAGGACTGCTGATGCTGTTGGATTCTGACCTCCCTGCACTCAAAGTAGATTTTCTGGAGCTACAGAACTTCGAATGGTGCGCTTTCAATGGCGTTGGAAATTAGACATCCAGGGCTTTCTAGCAATATATAATAGTCCATACTTTGCCCGAGTTTAGATGACACAAAAAGGCATTGAACGCCAGTTCTACGTTGCAGTCTGGAGTTAAACGCCAGAAACACGTCACAAACCAGAGTTGAACGCCAGAAACACGTTACAAACTGGCGTTCAACTCCAAGAAAGACCTCTCCATGTGTAACTTCAAGCTCAGCCCAAGCACACACCAAGTGGGCCCCGGAAGTGGATTTCGACATCATTTACTCAATTCTGTAAACCCTAGTAACTAGTTTAGTATAAATAGGACTTTTCACTATTGTATTAGACATCTTGGGATGTCTAGTTCTTAGATCACGGGGGCTGGCCATTCGGCCATGCCTGGACTTTATCACTTATGTAATTTCAATGGTAGAGTTTCTACACACCATAGATTAAGGTGTGGAGCTCTGCTGTTCCTCATGAATTAATACAAAGTACTACTGTTTTTCTATTCTATTCAACTTATTCCGCTTCTAAGATATCCATTCGCACTTCAACATGAATGTGATGATCGTGACAGTCATCATCATTCCCTATGAACACGTGCCTGACAACCACTTCTGTTCTACCTTAGATTGAATGAGTATCTCTTGGATTCCTTAATCAGAATCTTCGTGGTATAAGTTAGAACCCATGAATGGCCATTCCTGAGATCCGGAAAGTCTAAATCTTGTCTGTGGTATTCCGAGTAGGATCTGAGAAGGGATGGCTGTGACGAGCTTCAAACTCGCGAGTGCTGGGCGTAGTGACAGACGCAAAAGGATCAATGGATCCTATTCCAGTATGATCGAGAACCAACAGATGATTAGCCATGCAGTGACAGCGCATTGGACCATTTTCACTGAGAGGATAGGATGTAGCCATTGACAACGGTGATGCCTAACATACAGCTTGCCATGGAAAGGAGTAAGATTGATTGGATGAAGACAGCAGGAAAGCAGAGGTTTAGAGGAACGAAAGCATCTCTATTCGCTTATCTGAAATTCTCACCAATGATTTACATAATTATTTCTATCTTTATTTTCTGTTTATTTATTATTATTATTCGAAAACTCCATAACCATTTGATATCCGCCTGACTGAGATTTACAAGATGACCATAGCTTGATTCATACCAACAATCTCCGTGGGATCGACCCTTACTCACGTAAGGTTTTATTACTTGGACGACCCAGTGCACTTGCTGGTTAGTTGTATCGAAGTTGTGACAAATTATGAATTAAGATTAGAGCACCAAGTCTTTGGAGCCATTATCAGGGATCACAATTTCGTGCACCAGCGATCGCATGCCCCAGGCGATCGCGTCATTCACTCTTTTTGCCTTCCACACGATTGCGCCATTCATGCGATCGCGTCAACCACCATTTCAGCCCAACCATCCGACCGCGTGCCCCACCCGATCGCGTGGATTCAAATTTATAACCCCCCAGTCACGCGAACCCTACCAGTCACCCCCCTCCCAAACCCCTCTCTTCCCTCTCTTCTTCTCCAATCACACCACCACCACCACCACCACCACCACCACCACCACCGAACCACCATCACGCTGCCGCCACCACCCCCTTCCTCCTTCCCCCTTCTTTCTTCTTCTTCCTCCTTCTTTCCCCTCCAACGCCACTGCCCCCCTCCACGACCACCACCCACCGCCGCCGCCCCATCACCACTACCCAGCGCCACCCACACGCCCCCTCCCTTCTCCTATTACCCCCTACCCCCATTACCCCTACCTTTCCCTCCCTTCCTCCGAACAGCAGCCACCGTCGCCGCGCCAGACGCCACTGCCGTCATCCCTAGCCACCTCTCTGCCCCACTCTCTTTCTTACACCTACCAGGTTCCGACGAACGCCACCCTTCTATCCTTCGTAGTTAATTTATATTTTTCTGTTTATGTTCGTCATTAGGCTAGTTAGATATGCATGTTGTAGTGGATTTTAGGTTGTTAGGTAGCCTAGGATGTGGTTAGTGGATTTAGGTCTGTTTAATTGTGCTGTTCGTGTTTCTTGTTTCATTATTTTCACAATTCTGCTGTTGCTGTGATGTTAGCAAGGTTCAGAAAACCGGACCGGTCATCAAACCGCTCTAGTTACTGGTTCATTGGTTCACTGGTCTAACCGGTCCAACCAATGGTTCAACCGGAAAAACCGTTTTAGAATAGAAATAAAATAAATTACAAATACACATCCTAAAATATAATTATAGTCTAATATAAATCTTAAAATATCTTCGAAATTTAAAACACTACATAAAATATCATCAACCAAATACATATGATCTTATCAAAATCCAAACTCAAAAGTTAAATAGTAATAAAAGTATATCTAAATATTAAATCCCAACATCATGGTTTATCAATCATCAAAATCCGCAAGAACTTGTTGCAAATCTGCTTCGGTGGATGATCTTCACCTTCATTCCCACTACTACCACCGTAGTGACTCATCAACATGTGTCAATGCATTTACTAGCCACTGAACAAGGATCTTAACATGTATACCCTTTATGCAAACAAAAGCATGTTTTTCTACTCCCATCTGTTCCTTTTCGTCAGGATTCTCACACTAATCAATATCTCCTTCAACCAAAGCAAGAGACCTAGATACCTTGAGCAATGAAACTAGAATTGCAATTCTCTGTTCAAGATTCAATTCCATATTTCCACAAACATGCTCGGGACATTGCAGTCCACTTTCATCCCCACTTGGCCCAACTGAGATGAATGAAAGCATAGGAAATATACTATCCACATCCACTTCTAGTAAAACTGGAAGTGCATAAGTATTTAGATTGGATCGAAGTTTTGAGAATCCAGAAGCTAGTCCATAAAGAATTGGGTGAAGGCAAAGACCTCTATAGGTAGCATACCCACCTTCAATGCCATCAGTCTCCCAACATTCATCACGCAAATATTCAAGGAAACACTTGAGAAATGATGTGGCAGCACAGCAGACATCATCATCTACATATGCCTGTACGGTAACAAAACAGAGTAACAAATTAACAATTTGCTACAGCATTCAGCCAGTCAACAATATTGCAAAACATAGTAGGTGTAAAATTGCAAAAGTGCAAAACAGCATTCAGCCAGTTAACAATTTGCTACAGCATTCAGCCAATCAACAATTACAAAACAGCAAAAGTGCAAAACACTAAAACACCAATAGCCCTCTTCATAGTCTTCATGTTTCTGTATCAGAGGGTGAATTTTGAATACAATAAAAAAACTTACTAACCAACAAACAGAAATTGCAATTGGAATACAATAAAATAGAAGACCAGAATTAATTTAATTTTTAGATTATTTATTTCTTATACTAACCAACAAACAGAGGAAGATGAGCAGAAGAAGTTCACAGAGGAAGTTCACAGAAATTGAACAGAAATCAAAGTTCACAGAGGAAGTTCACAGAAAAAAGAACAGAAATCTAAGTTCACAGAGGATCAAGTTCATGTTTCTTCATGTTTCTTATAAAACGCAGTAGGTAGCAAATAAAGCAAAGGAAGCTATAGCACTCCAGATAGCTAACTAGGAAAAAGGATAAATACATATTTAACCAATTTTTTTAGACACATAGATGGCTAATTAAAATTAATTTTTTATAACATTTTGAACATTATAAAAATGAAACAGTGTTTCTTATACTAAAGAAGATGAGCAGAGGCGAAGAACAAAGAAGATGAGCAGAGGACGAGTCACTCACCTAGGGTCGATGGAGGGCTACTGGTGTTGAGGACCACGCGACGATGAAGACGATGAGAGGGCTACTAGTGTTGAGAAGATGAAGACGATGGAGATGGAGGGCTACTGGGCAGGGAACCAGGCGACGATGGAGGGCTATTGGGGCTGAGGACCAGGCGACGGCAGTGGCGCTAACAACCTGAGACCGCGGCGACGATGGAGGGCGGCTGGGCGGCTAGGGTTCAGACTTCAGAGGGCGGCTAGGGTTCACTGATTCACTCACTAAGAGAGTGAGATGAATGGGGTCGGGGGAAGAAGGGGGGGTTGGGGTGCTCCACTGGCGGGTCGGGTCGGGTGACATTTTTTATTTTTTTAAAAACCAATAAAAATAGCGTGGTTTAGCAGAACCGGCCGGTTACCGGTCCGGCCCAACCGGCCGGTTTTTGACCGGTTCACTGGTTTTCGAGCAGTTTTTCTTATTACGGTTTTTAAAGGAGGACCGGACCGTTTGCATCGCCAGTTCACGGTTAAAGCGGTCGAACCGGCCGGTCCGGTCCGGTTTTCAGAACCTTGGATGTTAGTTTTGTTCATATGCTGTAATTTCTTGTTTCATGCTGCTCTTTATTCTGATTTTTCATGTTCTTATTCCTTATATGTAATTGCAGCTATATTTTTGATTCATCTGAACTATTCTGTTGTTGTTTATTTTCCGGGACAATCCAATTTTAGCCGAAATACTTCCCAAATCTCTGTAAAATGTTTCCATTCATGTCTTGATTTTGGCATTTTCAACTGTGCTTTTCTTAGATTTAACCAAAACAATTCATGAATGCCAGGGCAAGCTTTCTTATTCTTTTTGATTTCCTGGTTCATAATTTGCATTTTTGATGTTTGATTCCAATTTTTGCTATTTCTATATCTATTTGAATCATCATCAACCTGTTTTCCTTATTTGGATATGAGTTACTTATAGCTTCTAACTGTGAATACTTGTCACTTTCGAGGCTGCGACTCATCCACAGCAGGAGGCAGAGCAGGCAGGCACCCAGCAGGCAGCACACCAGCAGGAGATCACGCATCAGATTTTGGCTGTAGACCTCGAGATCCCTATCCAGTTAGCACCTCCTCTGCAGCAGGCAGATCCTCAGACCGCCACCACAGAAACTCCAGCTACCCGCCCTTCCAGTGATGACACCCCTTCACACCCTACTTGAGTGAGCATCGGGGATGATGCTACATTTTAAGTGTGGGGAGGTCGCCATCTCTGGCGTTCTTTTTGGTGAACCACTACATACTCTTTTTATTTATTTTGCTACTTTTCTGTATTTTTATTTTTATTTTTATTTTTATTTTCTCAGTACTTATATATATTGCTATTTTTATGTATTTATTCTATGTTGCACTTTAGTTCATATTTTAGCCATTTAGTTTAGTTGCAATTCTAACTTATTAGTTATAGAAATTGTGGATTAATTAGTATAGTTTACCCTTTTTAGCATAAGATAACTTAGTTTAAATTGAAAAAATATAAAAAGGAAGTAAACTAGGAACTTGAACATAATAGAAACAATCCACACCCCTTGTATATATAGCATTACATGTTAGTTAGTTAACAACATTTCATCAGGGAGAAACACAAACTTTAAAGCCATTCAATATAAGTTTTACATTGAGAACAATGGGAATTTTTAACTAAACCTGCATGACATACATAAGTGATAAATGATTTTTGAGCTAGAGAACACACAGCTTGTGAGTTTTGAGCTTAATTGTATGGTTATATTCAAACCATAATTTTTATTCCTGTGTGTTCCACCCTTCTTTTGTATTCTGGTGTTCTTTACTTTGTTTTAATCTATATGTCCAATTATAGAATAGAAATACATACCAAGAGAGTGATTGAGGCCATTGTTTGATCTTTAGCTCACTTATCCCAAAATAGCCTACCCTTTTACATCACCCTTGTTAGCCCCCTTGAGCCTTTAAATCCTTTTTTTTTATAAACCACATTACTAGCCTTAAGCAGAAAAATAAAATAAAAATCCCAAGTTGAATCCTTGGTTAGCTTAAGATAGGAAGTATGTATAGTTTAAATGTGGAAAAACCTATTGGGAACATGGATGATAAAAACAAAAGGGTAGAAAAGTTGAAAAGAATAAAATAATTCAAAATAAAAGTTTTGGGAAGCATGCTCATGTGAAATCAAAATAATTGAATTACCATGTGCATTAAAAAAAATTTAAATTTTCAGTATTTAAATAAAGGGGACACAAAAGAATTCCCCAAATGTGAAATAAAGCAATGCACATGGGATAAAAATAAAAATAAACATTGAAACATGAGCATGTAACATCAAAAGTGAGAAAATATGGGAAAATAGGTAAAGAAGCTTTGCTTTAGAAAGTATGTATGTTAGGTGAGATCTTAGACTAATTAAGGATTCACTTATTAGCTCACTTAGCCTTATACATATACACTTACCTTTACCTTGGCCCCATTACAACCTTAACTAAAGACCTCATGATTTTTGGTATGTCTATATTCTATAATTGTTGATTGGTTAGATGAAGAACAAAGTTATAGAAAGTAAGAATAAAAAGAAGAATAGAGTGATTAATCCAATAAACACTGAGTGATTAGAGAGTAAACACAAAATCCAGTGAGGGTTCAATAGCTCATTAACATATATCTCTGATAAAATTATTAATTGTCTTGCAAGTTTATAAAATGTTTTTTTCTCTCCCATCTCAACTGTAAAGGCACTTTATCACTATCTAAGGTTTGGCTATATATAAATATGACTCCTTGAGAATGTGAATTAATTCAACTACATGCAAGCTTTATATTCAAGTGAATAAATATTAGAATTGCATGATGCATCATTCATTTAGGTAGTTGCATTTAGATTAGATTGCATTGCATGACATTCCACCACTTTAACCTTACCTTACTCTTTATCTTGGACTTAGCATGAGGACATGCTATTGTTTAAGTGTGGGGAGGTTGATAAACCCATATTTTATGATATATTTTGTGCTTAATCTGAGTGATTTATTTAATCCTTCACCCACTTATTCATATTAATTGCATGGTTTTACTTTCCCTTCCTTATTATGTGATGTATGTGAAAAACATGTTTCCTATGCTTAAAAATAATTATTTTGATTACCCTTTATTCCCATTCGATGCCATGATTCGTGTGTTGAGTAGTTTCAGATCTTCTAAGGCAGGAATGACTTAAAGGATGGAAAGGAAACATACAAAAATGGAAGAAAAACACAAAACGGAGTTTTTGGAGAGATTGGCATCCACGCGATCGCATGGACAACGCGGCCGCATGCCAAGCGCGAAGAAGCAGCGACGCGGCCGCATGACTGACGCGACCGCGTGACAAGGAAAACTCCGAATGACGCGACCGCGTGACCCACACGGACGCGTGACAGAGGCCACGCACCAGAAATTGCAGAAAACGCTCCCAGCGAATTCTGAAGCCCTTTTTGGCCCAAATCCAAGTCCGGAAGGCATAGACCAGAGGTTATGAAGTGGAGGAATGCATCCATTCAAAGAGAGTCTCCACTTTAGTTAGTTTTCATGATTTAGATTTAGTTTAGAGAGAGGTTCTCTCCCCTCTCTCTTCTCTCTTTAGGATTAGGATTTAGAATTAGGATTTTATTCGCTTTCCGGATTATCTCTTTATCAGGTTCAATATTCCTTTTTTATTTACTTCTGCAATTTAATTTGTGAATTCTTCCATGTTACAGATTACTCTTTTGAATTAATGTTATTTGAGGTATTTCAGTTTAACATTGCTTTCTTTTATTGATGTTGCTATTATTCCCAAATCTGAAGACATTTTTATTCCAGTAGATTTATTTTTCTCCTTTTGGTCTTGGTTAAAAAATCAGTAACTCAGGAGTTATCAAACTCAAACATGAATGATAATTGTTATCTTTGTTAATTAAATTGAACTTCAATAATCCCAATCTTTTCTTAGGAAATAAATAGGATCCGAAGATCAAACCAATTAATCCCTTGACCTTCCTTTATCTTAGTAAAGGTTAACAAAGTGGAATTAAGATTCAATTCTCATCATTATTGATAAGGATAGCTAGGATAGGACCTCTAATTTCTCATACCTTGCCAAAAGTTTATTTACAGTCATCTATTTATTTTACTTGCCATTTAAATTACTTGTTCTTCATTTACTTTAATTGCTAATTAAACCATTCGCTCCTCATTCTCAAAACCCCAATTTACAACCTCCATAACCAATAATAAGAACATACTTCCCTGCAGTTCCTTGAGAAGACGACCCGAGGTTTGAATACTTCGGTTATCAATTTATTTAAGGGTTTGTTACTTGTGACAATCAAAATGTTTGTAAGACAGGTTGATTTCTTGGTTTAGTAACTATACTTACAACGAGAGTTTATTATGACCTCTAAACCATCAATCTTCTAGTTCTTTCAGTCATTCAATGAGAAAGACATATAGCTCATGGTAATAAAATAAAAAATAAAATATGCAAATAAATAAAAATATGTACACTAATTAATAATCTAGCGCATTATTGCAACTCCCCGGCAATGGCGCCAAAAATTGATGGTTACGAAAATTGACCAGTTAAGAAATTAATAAACGAAATGTGTTGCAAGTACAGTTCTCAACCAGCTAATACCCGCCTTCTCAATTTAAAAAGGGTTGTCACAAAAATTAGAATTAAAAATACTGGGAGTATGAGTCCCAGGTCATCTCCCAACGAGTTGCAGGAAAGAGTGCTAATTTATTAATCAGAAATTTTCCAAAAGGTTTGGGTTGGATAATGAATAATTAAAATAATTATAAATTAAAGCAATAAAACTAAGAATGATTATTAATATAAAAATCCTTGACTGGGGAATTGATTAATTGGAAGTTCTATCCTTGTTGGAATCTTCTTAAGTGTAATATAAAGAGGTTGTTGTTTTCACTTAGTTAACCCTTATTAAATAAAGGCAAATCAAGTGATTGAACTGACTCTTATCCACAATTCCTAGTTCTTTCCCTTGGAAAGGTCTAGCGTTAGTAGATACAGAATTAGCCAACAATGTCCAATTTAACTAAGCACTTGAGCATTCCAACTCAAGTGTCTCCTCTTAATCAACCCCCATGTCAAGTAGAAAATCTACTCCATTGACATGGAATTAATATTCATAGAAATATAAGAAGACATAATTGAATAAAATAAAATAAAATAGAGATTTAAAATTAATTAAAAGTAAAGGCAATTCTATGTATTAATAAATCCAAAATGTAACATACTTATTTGAATAGGGTCAATGATCAACTGAAAACAGTAAAGGAATAAGGAAACAAACTAAAGTTGTAATTTCGACCGAGATGATGATTCTTCAACATCCAAAGTCCAAAGTATAAACTATCAATGTAAAGCTAAAAGTAATCCTAATATCAATGTATCTCAATGTGTGTGGATGCTTATGGGTGTGTGTCAAAGCGTGTTGTGTAAGACCCAGTTAATTAACGGCTAATTAACCCATATATGAGAATTTATTCTAGAAAGCCAAAAATGATATTTTTATGGCTTAATATGATAGAGGAAATTGAGACGAGAATTTCGGTACCAATTTTATGGAAATTGGACCAAGATTGGACCGAACGGGCCAAACCGGTCCAACCGGACCCAAAGTGGACCCTTGGCCCAACATAACTAAACCAAAACCCTAGTTTTCAGCACTCTCTCTCCTCACAACACACTAAACACGCTGAAAATGGAGGCTATGGAGGGAAGAACACTCTCTCAAGTTCTTTCTCTCACTTGATCTTCAAACCACCATAACTTTTGATCTAGAGCTCCGATTGCCGCTCCGTTTGCGGCCACGCGTTCACTGTGGAGAGCTCTACAAAACCCATACAATTAATCTTGAGGTAAGCCACATTTTACTGTTCGAAATTCCAGCCCTTGATTTCGAGTTTCATGAGTAAAAATGTTGAGATTTTGGGTTCTTTGATATTATAGGACCCAACTCTCTTGAAGGAGAAGGTTAATCTTGTCTCCTTGGACCTTGGGTGTGGTAAAATTCTCAAACCTAGTGTAATTTGTTGTTCTATGAGGTTTGGGCATTGAGATGTTGTGTATGGGCATGATGATTGTGGCTTAGGTTGTGTATATGTGAATATTGGAGCTTGATTGGTGATTTTGGAAAGCTTGGAAGAGGGTTTTGTGTGATAAAATCTGTTCTTGGAGGTGTTGATACCTTGAGAGCTTGTGGACAAGTGGTTTGGAAGTGCTCCGGTTGAGCTTGGGAAATTGGCTAAGGTATGGTTTCGGTTTCCCGTATCTAATATGTAATGTGGTAGGAAATACTTAGGCTAGAGGCCCTAAGATAGGCATTGAATTGATGATGTTGTGGAATGGTTGAGATATATGATGTGATCATATGTGTGATTATGAATATTGATGCCTTGATTGTGTGATATGTGAGAAAATGCATGTTGTGATATATGCTTGATGAATGATTGAGGTTGAATTGATGGGTGGTGCCATATTGTTGGTGAGTATGATGATTATGTATAATGATGGTTGATTGGAAATTGATATTGTTAGAAATTAGGATGAGAAGGATGTATGACATAATATTGTGTTTATCCTTTGGCCTTTTGATTGAGAAGTGTTAAAATGGTTGGAGGTAGTTTTGAGAATTTTGGTAAAATGCCAATGCGTGAGTTGAGGATGGCTTGTTGTTGAATTTGGTACACTTTGATTGATTTCAAAGAAAAGGGATGAAATTGGCATGTTTTAATTGATTTTGAAAAGAGTTGAAAGTGGCTTGTTTTGAAAATGGTACTTTGTGGTTTTGAATGAAAATATGGTTTTTGGGCATACCTTGACGGGACATAACTTGGACTACGGATCTTTGATTTGTGCCAAATCTGTTTAGAAATGAAATTGGATCCGGGATGTCCAAGCCGTTCGAAGAACGGGTGAAAAATGATTTAAAATGAGAGAGTTATGACCGTCGGAAGATTGGGGGTTGAATCTGTGAATTCTGCAGCTTTTAACTTAGAAAATTTTTAGCAGAATGATCCCTCGCGCGTAGGCGCACTTGGCGCGTATGCGCCGTTCTTCGAGAAAGCATCATCCACGCGTGCACGTGGAGTGCGCGTACGCGTGGCCCTGTGTTCATCCCAAAGTTGATTTTTGAGTTTTAAAAGCCAAATTTCATACTTCTAAGCCTCCGATCTCATCCCTTATGTCTTAAATCATTATGATATGCCTAGCATGAGAAAAAGGGCTAGTGAATGTGGTAACTTGCGAGTGAAGCAAGAGAAAAATGAATGATCATTGAGGATCATAGATGATTATGTGAGATGCGGAGGATGGCGGTGGAAGTGCTTGTTATGCCATGGGCCGAAGGGCCATAATTGTTAATGAATTGGCTGGTTATGGATTTAACTGTGAGCCGGATGGCTGGATTATGTCGTGTGACGGCGGAGCCATATTTATGGCTAAGTATAAATGCATATATGCTATTGAATGAATTGTGAATGTTTGCACTTCTACCATCGGAGATGAGGGTTTCCCTGGGTAGTAGCAGTGGCTAGCCACCACGTGCTCCAGGTTGAGACTCGAAGCTCTTTTGACCCTATGTCGTAAGTGTGGCCGGGCACTGTGAAAGGCCCGGATGAGCTCGCCCCCATAAATATTCACCAGTGATGGTGATGGATAAATATTCACCAGTGAGGGTGATGGATATGGATCATGGTTATGATCAAGTTTATGATGAGTATAACTCGAGTTGGGGATGCACGACAGAGGGACAGTCCAATGGTTAGCTACCAGGACTTGTCGGGTTGGCTCTATAACCGACAGATGATATCATCAGCCACTAGGGACAGGCATGCATCATAAGCATACTACATGAATTGTTTGAGATTGCCTATTGACTGCATATTACTTGCTAATTGCCTAAATGCCTTATCTGTTCCTATTTGTAAATCTCTTGTCTGATATAACTGTGTTTGTTATATTATACTCCTGCTGGTGGTTGGGAGGTCTGAAGGAATTGGAAAGGGAAGTATTAGTTAGAATGAAGGATCTTTAGTCAGTTGCCACTTACGGTTTAGCTTGTTTATAAGCTTTGATATTACCTGGAAAAAGTTCTAGGATTGCCTTCGGCTTTCCTCTATTATTATGTATTATATATGTGGAAGCTGTTACCGTGCTGGGGACCTCTGGTTCTCACCCATGCGGATTTTGTGGTTTTCAGATGCAGGACGCGAGGCTTCTCGTTGAGGCATGCTGGAGACTTCTGGATTAGCGAAGATCCTTTGTTCTCGGGACTCTGTTTTGGGTTATATATCTTGTTTAGATACTTTTATCTCCATTAAATAATACAAACTGTGATGACTCCTTCTAGAGGGGATTTTTGGAGAATAGGTTTTCTGTATTTGTGTCCCTTTGGGTTTCCTTTGGGGTTTCCTTATTTTATCATATGTATATATTGCTATGCTCGGACCGGTTCTCTTCGCAGCCGGATTTTGAGTCTTGATATTCTTGTTTTTGACACTCTTTATATATATGACCTCGCGTTAGCTTATCCCGGTTCGTTACGTTATCGATCGGAGTGTTGCACGTTCGAGTTACGGTTTTTGTTTGCCCCTTTTTTCTACAAAGGCTCCTAGTTATAATCAATTATTCATACTACTATACGTACTAAATTTTTGTTTTAGAGGTCGTAATACCTTGCCATCTCTGAATTATGACTTAAGCATAAGACTTTGTATGGTAGGGTGTTACATTATGGTATCAGAGCAGTTCGTTCCTGTAGAGCCTGAGGAATGGACTGACTATGCTTCTGTGCATTCTCTGTGTGTGTGTTATGTGCTACTAGTATATCTGCTTGATATAATTGGCATAAACGTTCATGAGCATGCATTTGGGACTTTGAAACACTAGACTTCCGATATTGAGACTGATCAACTTAATATCGATTGTTTGGTGTGTATAGGAACTAGATGGCGCCTCGTGGACGCGGTAGAGGCCGTGGGAGAGGACATACGAATGCTCGTGCACCGGAGGCTAACCCTAATGACCCGGTGAACTTTATGAATGTGTTGGAGAACATGGCTGCTGCTATGCAAGCCACTGCTGAGGCTCTTGGCCAACAGATGAACAACCATGGTAATGATGGAGGTGGAGTTCAGGGCCCGATGACACTGGCAAACTTTTTGAAGGTTAATCCACCGAAGTTCAAGGGAACTACTAGTCCGACTGAAGCCGATACATGGTTTCAGGCCATGGAACGAGCACTGCAAGCACAGGTGGTGCCTGAAAGGCAGCGTGTAGAGTTCGCTACCTATTTGCTCACTGGGGAAGCGTCGCATTGGTGGCAAGGAATCTGACGCCTTCTGCAGCAGGGTGATGATTATATCACCTGGGATGTCTTCCAAGAGGAGTTCTATAAGAAGTACTTTCCGACTTCTGCTAGGACGGCCAAGGAGCTTGAATTGTTGCAGCTGAAGCAGGGTACTATGTCCGTATCTGAGTATACTGACAAGTTTGAGGAGCTGTTCAGATTCTCTCGTATGTGTCAAGGGACTCCGGTGGAATATGAGGAGTGGAAGTGTGTTAAGTACGAAGGAGGACTCCGGAGTGATATTTTCGGTTCGGTGGGGCCAATGGAGATTAGGACTTTCTCCGAATTGGTGAACAAGTGTAGGGTTGCTGAAGAGTGTGTGAAGAGGGCAGCCGCTGAGAAAGGAAGTCACAAAGGATCATTTCCACAGAACCGAGGGAAGAGCTTTGCACCTAGAGGTCCGTCTTTCAAGAGGGGAGGTTCTTTTAGGAGGCCCAACAACAACTACTCCCAAGGGAAAAGGTTTGGGAAGCAGCCTCAGAATAATCAAGCTTGTACTAGGTGTGGGAGTCACCATCCGGGAGTACCATGCAAGGCCGGATGGGGTTTGTGCTACAATTGTGGAAAGGCGGGGCATAAAGCCGCAAGTTGTCCGGAGAAGCAAAAGCAAGGTGCTGGGAAAGCACAACAGACTGGTCGGGTGTTCACCACCTCAGCTGTGGGTGCAGAGGGATCCGAGACACTCATTCGAGGTAACTGTGAAATGGCTGGTCAAACTTTAAATGCTTTATTTGATTCGGGAGCATCGCATTCATTCATTGCATTTGAGAAAGCCCATGAGTTAGGGTTGAAGATCGTAACCTTAGGTTATGACTTAAAAGTGTATAATGCTACCCATGAAGCCATGGTAACTAGACTAGGATGCCCGAAAGTTTCGTTTAGGTTCAAGCAGCGTGATTTTGTCCATAATCTAATCTGCTTACCGATGATCGGTCTTGATCTTATCTTGGGATTGGACTGGTTATCCGAAAACCATGTCCTGCTTGATTGTTCTACCAAGTCGGTGTACTTTATGCCGGAGGATACAGAAGGGCCGGTTGTGGTGAATAATTATTACTTGAATTCAATGATGGTGAACTGTTCTGGAACCGAATGTCAGAGTATCCTGTTGTTAACCGCGGGTGTTTCGGGTGATGATCAAAGGTTGGATCAGATTCCGGTAGTGTGTGAGTTTCTGGAAGTGTTTCCCGATGATATTGAGGAATTTCCACCTAACCGAGAGGTCGAGTTTGCTATTGAATTGGTGCCTGGGGCGGGACCAATCTCAAGTGCTCCTTATAGGATGTCACCGTTAGAGATGGCCGAGCTAAAGTCTCAGTTAGAAGAATTGTTGGGTAAGAACTTTATCCGACCAAGTGTTTCCCCGTGGGGTGCTCCAGTGTTACTGGTAAAGAAGAAAGATGGAAGTATGCGACTCTGTGTGGATTACAGGCAGCTGAACAAGGTCACCATAAAGAATAAGTACCCATTGCCGAGGATTGATGATCTCATGGATCAGTTACAAGGAGCTGGGGTTTTCTCTAAGATCGATTTGCGATCCGGTTATCACCAGATAAGGGTGAGGGGTGAGGATATCCCTAAGACCGCTTTCAGGACTCGTTATGGTCATTACGAGTACACTGTAATGTCCTTTGGGTTGACGAACGCTCCTGCAATATTCATGGATTACATGAATAGAGTGTTCCGTCCGTTTCTGGATAAATTCGTGGTTGTCTTCATTGACGATATACTAATTTACTCCAAGACTGAAGAAGAGCATGCGGAACACTTGCGGACCGTGTTGCAGATTTTAAAGGAGAAGAAACTCTATGCGAAACTGTCTAAGTGTGAGTTCTGGAAGAGTGAGGTGAAGTTTTTGGGTCACGTGGTGAGTAAGAAAGGAATAGCCGTAGATCCAACCAAGGTAGAAGCTGTGATGGATTGGAAGCAACCAACCACAGTAACTGAGATAAGGAGTTTTCTGGGTTTAGCTGGCTATTACCGAAAGTTCATCAAAGGCTTTTCGCAATTAGCTTTGCCGTTGACAAAGTTAACTCGCAAAGACACTCCGTTTGTTTGGACTCCTGAGTGCGAGGAGAGCTTTCAGACATTGAAGAAAAAGTTGACCACTGCACCTGTGTTAGTGTTACCTGAGCCGAACGAGCCTTTTGAGGTGTACTGTGATGCATCGTTAAAGGGCCTAGGGTGCGTGATGATGCAGCATCATAATGTGGTGGCGTATGCCTCACGACAGTTGAGACCTCACGAAGTTAGTTATCCTACGCACGATTTGGAACTCGCTGCGGTTGTGTTTGCTTTGAAGGTGTGGAGGCATTATCTCTATGGGGTTAAGTTCCAAGTCTTCTCCGATCACAAGAGCTTGAAATACCTCTTTGATCAGAAAGAGCTTAATATGAGGCAAAGGAGGTGGATGGAATTGTTGAAAGACTATGACTTTGAGTTAAATTACCATCCTGGAAAGGCGAATATAGTGGCGGATGCGTTAAGTCGAAAGTCGTTATATGCGTCTTGGATGATGCTTCAAGAGGAGAAGTTGCTCAAGGGATTCGAGAGTCTAAAAATTGGTGCTCGAGAAGTATCTGGAACCTTGTGTTTGAGCCGATTAGAAATCTCGAGTGACTTTAAGTCCGAACTCCTAAAGGCTCATGAAAATGATGAAGCGTTATGGAAGGTGTTACCGGCTATCGAGCAAGGAAAACAGTGGAGAGTGTCGGAAGAAAAAGATGGGTTATGGAGATTCAAGGGTAGGATCATTGTGCCGGATGTTGGCACTTTGAGGCAAGATATCTTAAAGGAGGCACACAAAAGCGGATTCTCCATTCACCCGGGGAGTACTAAGATGTACCATGATTTAAAGGCGATGTTTTGGTGGCCGGGTATGAAGAATGATGTGGCGGAATATGTTTCAAAGTGCTTAACTTGTCAAAAGGTAAAGATTGAACATCAAAGACCTTCCGGGATGTTGCAACCCTTAGAGGTTCCGCAATGGAAGTGGGAAAGTATTGCAATGGACTTTGTGTCGGGATTGCCAAGGACTAGGACTGGTTTTGATGCTATCTGGGTGATCGTGGACCGACTGACGAAGTCAGCTCACTTTTTACCCGTTCGGATGACTTACACCCTTGAGGAGCTAGCTCGGTTATACATAAAGGAGATTGTGAGACTCCATGGTGTACCTGCTACTATAATCTCTGATAGAGATCCTCGTTTCACTTCGAGGTTCTGGGGTGCATTTCAGAAAGCTTTTGGAACTCGATTAAGCTTGAGTACAGCGTACCATCCTCAAACAGACGGTCAATCCGAGAGGACGATCCAAACACTAGAGGATATGTTGAGAGCTTGTGTTTTGGACCAACTGGCGAGTTGGGATCGGTATATGCCGTTAGTAGAGTTTGCATACAATAATAGTTACCATGCGAGCATCGGAATGGCTCCGTATGAGGCTTTGTATGGGAGAAAATGTCAATCTCCACTATGTTGGTATGAAGCTGGAGAGAAAGGCTTGTTGGGGCCGGAAATGATAGCTGAGACCACTGAACAAGTCAAGAAAATCCGAGATAGGATGCTTACAGCGCAGAGTCGTCAAAAGAGTTACGCCGATCAAAGGCGGAAGCCCTTAGAATTTGAGGCAGGAGATCATGTTTTCCTGAAAGTTACTCCGACCACAGGAGTAGGTAGAGCGATTAAAGCAAAGAAGTTGAATCCTTGATACATTGGTCCATTTCAGATCCTGGAGAGAATTGGGCCGGTGGCGTATCGGGTGGCTCTACCACCCCATCTTTCAAACCTGCACGACGTATTTCACGTGTCGCAGCTTCGAAAGTACACTCCTGATGCTAGCCATGTGTTAGAACCTGAATCGGTTCAGTTAAGAGAAGATTTGACGCTTCCAGTGGCTCCAGTCAGAATTGATGATACTAGTATCAAACGGTTGCGTGGAAAAGAGGTTTCATTAGTCAAAGTGGCTTGGAGTCGAGGCGGTGTTGAGGAACACACTTGGGAACTTGAGTCGGAGATGCGAACGGATTATCCGCACTTATTCTCAGGTAATTGAATTTGAATTTGAATTTTGTGGGCAAAATTTCCAATTAGGTGGGTAGAATGTAAGACCCAGTTAATTAACGGCTAATTAACCCATATATGAGAATTTATTCTAGAAAGCCAAAAATGATATTTTTATGGCTTAATATGATAGAGGAAATTGAGACGAGAATTTCGGTACCAATTTTATGGAAATCGGACCAAGATTGGACCGAACGGGCCAAACCGGTCCAACCGGACCCAAAGTGGGCCCTTGGCCCAACATAACTAAACCAAAATCCTAGTTTTCAGCACTCTCTCTCCTCACAACACACTAAACACGCTGAAAATGGAGGCTATGGAGGGAAGAACACTCTCTCAAGTTCTTTCTCTCACTTGATCTTCAAACCACCATAACTTTTGATCTAGAGCTCCGATTGCCGCTCCGTTTGCGGCCACGCGTTCACCGCAGAGAGCTCTAAAAAACCCATACAATTAATCTTGAGGTAAGCCACGTTTTACTGTTCGAAATTCCAGCCCTTGATTTCGAGTTTCATGAGTAAAAATGTTGAGATTTTGGGTTCTTTGATGTTATAGGACCCAACTCTCTTGAAGGAGAAGGTTAATCTTGTCTCCTTGGACCTTGGGTGTGGTAAGATTCTCAAACCTAGTGTAATTTGTTGTTCTATGAGGTTTGGGCATTGAGATGTTGTGTATGGGCATGATGATTGTGGCTTAGGTTGTGTATATGTGAATATTGGAGCTTGATTGGTGATTTTGGAAAGCTTGGAAGAGGGTTTTGTGTGATAAAATCTGTTCTTGGAGGTGTTGATACCTTGAGAGCTTGTGGACAAGTGGTTTGGAAGTGCTCCGGTTGAGCTTGGGAAATTGGCTAAGGTATGGTTTCGGTTTCCCGTATCTAATATGTAATGTGGTAGGAAATACTTAGGCTAGAGGCCCTAAGATAGGCATTGAATTGATGATGTTGTGGAATGGTTGAGATATATGATGTGATCATATGTGTGATTATGAATATTGATGCCTTGATTGTGTGATATGTGAGAAAATGCATGTTGTGATATATGCTTGATGAATGATTGAGGTTGAATTGATGGGTGGTGCCATATTGTTGGTGAGTATGATGATTATGTATAATGATGGTTGATTGGAAATTGATATTGTTAGAAATTGGGATGAGAAGGATGTATGACATAATATTGTGTTTATCCTTTGGCCTTTTGATTGAGAAGTGTTAAAATGGTTGGAGGTAGTTTTGAGAATTTTGGTAAAATGTCAATGCATGAGTTGAGGATGGCTTGTTGTTGAATTTGGTACACTTTGATTGATTTCAAAGAAAAGGGATGAAATTGGCATGTTTTAATTGATTTTGAAAAGAGTTAAAAGTGGCTTGTTTTGAAAATGGTACTTTGTGGTTTTGAATGAAAATATGGTTTTTGGGCATACCTTGACGGGACATAACTTGGACTACGGATCTTTGATTTGTGCCAAATCTGTTTAGAAATGAAATTGGATCCGGGATGTCCATGCCATTCGAAGAACGGGTGAAAAATGATTTAAAATGAGAGAGTTATGACCGTCGGAAGATTGGGGGTTGAATCTGTGAATTCTGCAGCTTTTAACTTAGAAAATTTTTAGCAGAATGATCCCTCGCGCGTAGGCGCACTTGGCGCGTATGCGCCGTTCTTCGAGAAAGCATCATCCACGCGTGCACGTGGAGTGCGCGTACGCGTGGCCCTGTGTTCATCCCAAAGTTGATTTTTGAGTTTTAAAAGCCAAATTTCATACTTCTAAGCCTCCGATCTCATCCCTTATGTCTTAAATCATTATGATATGCCTAGCATGAGAAAAAGGGCTAGTGAATGTGGTAACTTGCGAGTGAAGCAAGAGAAAAATGAATGATCATTGAGGATCATAGATGATTATGTGAGATGCGGAGGATGGCGGTGGAAGTGCTTGTTATGCCATGGGCCGAAGGGCCATAATTGTTAATGAATTGGCTGGTTATGGATTTAACTGTGAGCCGGATGGCTGGATTATGTCGTGTGACGGCGGAGCCATATTTATGGCTAAGTATAAATGCATATATGCTATTGAATGAATTGTGAATGTTTGCACTTCTACCATCGGAGATGAGGGTTTCCCTGGGTAGTAGCAGTGGCTAGCCACCACGTGCTCCAGGTTGAGACTCGAAGCTCTTTTGACCCTATGTCGTAAGTGTGGCCGGGCACTGTGAAAGGCCCGGATGAGCTCGCCCCCATAAATATTCACCAGTGATGGTGATGGATAAATATTCACCAGTGAGGGTGATGGATATGGATCATGGTTATGATCAAGTTTATGATGAGTATAACTCGAGTTGGGGATGCACGACAGAGGGACAGTCCAATGGTTAGCTACCAGGACTTGTCGGGTTGGCTCTATAACCGACAGATGATATCATCAGCCACTAGGACAGGCATGCATCATAAGCATACTACATGAATTGTTTGAGATTGCCTATTGACTGCATATTACTTGCTAATTGCCTAAATGCCTTATCTGTTCCTATTTGTAAATCTCTTGTCTGATATAACTGTGTTTGTTATATTATACTCCTGCTGGTGGTTGGGAGGTCTGAAGGAATTGGAAAGGGAAGTATTAGTTAGAATGAAGGATCTTTAGTCAGTTGCCACTTACGGTTTAGCTTGTTTATAAGCTTTGATATTACCTGGAAAAAGTTCTAGGATTGCCTTCGGCTTTCCTCTATTATTATGTATTATATATGTGGAAGCTGTTACCGTGCTGGGGACCTCTGGTTCTCACCCATGCGGATTTTGTGGTTTTCAGATGCAGGACGCGAGGCTTCTCGTTGAGGCATGCTGGAGACTTCTGGATTAGCGAAGATCCTTTGTTCTCGGGACTCTGTTTTGGGTTATATATCTTGTTTAGATACTTTTATCTCCATTAAATAATACAAACTGTGATGACTCCTTCTAGAGGGGATTTTTGGAGAATAGGTTTTCTGTATTTGTGTCCCTTTGGGTTTCCTTTGGGGTTTCCTTATTTTATCATATGTATATATTGCTATGCTCGGACCGGTTCTCTTCGCAGCCGGATTTTGAGTCTTGATATTCTTGTTTTTGACACTCTTTATATATATGACCTCGCGTTAGCTTATCCCGGTTCGTTACGTTATCGATCGGAGTGTTGCACGTTCGAGTTACGGTTTTTGTTTGCCCCTTTTTTCTACAAAGGCTCCTAGTTATAATCAATTATTCATACTACTATACGTACTAAATTTTTGTTTTAGAGGTCGTAATACCTTGCCATCTCTGAATTATGACTTAAGCATAAGACTTTGTATGGTAGGGTGTTACATTATGGTATCAGAGCAGTTCGTTCCTGTAGAGCCTGAGGAATGGACTGACTATGCTTCTGTGCATTCTCTGTGTGTGTGTTATGTGCTACTAGTATATCTGCTTGATATAATTGGCATAAACGTTCATGAGCATGCATTTGGGACTTTGAAACACTAGACTTCCGATATTGAGACTGATCAACTTAATATCGATTGTTTGGTGTGTATAGGAACTAGATGGCGCCTCGTGGACGCGGTAGAGGCCGTGGGAGAGGACATACGAATGCTCGTGCACCGGAGGCTAACCCTAATGACCCGGTGAACTTTATGAATGTGTTGGAGAACATGGCTGCTGCTATGCAAGCCACTGCTGAGGCTCTTGGCCAACAGATGAACAACCATGGTAATGATGGAGGTGGAGTTCAGGGCCGATGACACTGGCAAACTTTTTGAAGGTTAATCCACCGAAGTTCAAGGGAACTACTAGTCCGACTGAAGCCGATACATGGTTTCAGGCCATGGAACGAGCACTGCAAGCACAGGTGGTGCCTGAAAGGCAGCGTGTAGAGTTCGCTACCTATTTGCTCACTGGGGAAGCGTCGCATTGGTGGCAAGGAATCTGACGCCTTCTGCAGCAGGGTGATGATTATATCACCTGGGATGTCTTCCAAGAGGAGTTCTATAAGAAGTACTTTCCGACTTCTGCTAGGACGGCCAAGGAGCTTGAATTGTTGCAGCTGAAGCAGGGTACTATGTCCGTATCTGAGTATACTGACAAGTTTGAGGAGCTGTTCAGATTCTCTCGTATGTGTCAAGGGACTCCGGTGGAATATGAGGAGTGGAAGTGTGTTAAGTACGAAGGAGGACTCCGGAGTGATATTTTCGGTTCGGTGGGGCCAATGGAGATTAGGACTTTCTCCGAATTGGTGAACAAGTGTAGGGTTGCTGAAGAGTGTGTGAGAGGGCAGCCGCTGAGAAAGGAAGTCACAAAGGATCATTTCCACAGAACCGAGGGAAGAGCTTTGCACCTAGAGGTCCGTCTTTCAAGAGGGAGGTTCTTTTAGGAGGCCCAACAACAACTACTCCCAAGGGAAAAGGTTTGGGAAGCAGCCTCAGAATAATCAAGCTTGTACTAGGTGTGGGAGTCACCATCCGGGAGTACCATGCAAGGCCGGATGGGGTTTGTGCTACAATTGTGGAAAGGCGGGGCATAAAGCCGCAAGTTGTCCGGAGAAGCAAAAGCAAGGTGCTGGGAAAGCACAACAGACTGGTCGGGTGTTCACCACCTCAGCTGTGGGTGCAGAGGGATCCGAGACACTCATTCGAGGTAACTGTGAAATGGCTGGTCAAACTTTAAATGCTTTATTTGATTCGGGAGCATCGCATTCATTCATTGCATTTGAGAAAGCCCATGAGTTAGGGTTGAAGATCGTAACCTTAGGTTATGACTTAAAAGTGTATAATGCTACCCATGAAGCCATGGTAACTAGACTAGGATGCCCGAAAGTTTCGTTTAGGTTCAAGCAGCGTGATTTTGTCCATAATCTAATCTGCTTACCGATGATCGGTCTTGATCTTATCTTGGGATTGGACTGGTTATCCGAAAACCATGTCCTGCTTGATTGTTCTACCAAGTCGGTGTACTTTATGCCGGAGGATACAGAAGGGCCGGTTGTGGTGAATAATTATTACTTGAATTCAATGATGGTGAACTGTTCTGGAACCGAATGTCAGAGTATCCTGTTGTTAACCGCGGGTGTTTCGGGTGATGATCAAAGGTTGGATCAGATTCCGGTAGTGTGTGAGTTTCTGGAAGTGTTTCCCGATGATATTGAGGAATTTCCACCTAACCGAGAGGTCGAGTTTGCTATTGAATTGGTGCCTGGGGCGGGACCAATCTCAAGTGCTCCTTATAGGATGTCACCGTTAGAGATGGCCGAGCTAAAGTCTCAGTTAGAAGAATTGTTGGGTAAGAACTTTATCCGACCAAGTGTTTCCCCGTGGGGTGCTCCAGTGTTACTGGTAAAGAAGAAAGATGGAAGTATGCGACTCTGTGTGGATTACAGGCAGCTGAACAAGGTCACCATAAAGAATAAGTACCCATTGCCGAGGATTGATGATCTCATGGATCAGTTACAAGGAGCTGGGGTTTTCTCTAAGATCGATTTGCGATCCGGTTATCACCAGATAAGGGTGAGGGTGAGGATATCCCTAAGACCGCTTTCAGGACTCGTTATGGTCATTACGAGTACACTGTAATGTCCTTTGGGTTGACGAACGCTCCTGCAATATTCATGGATTACATGAATAGATGTTCCGTCCGTTTCTGGATAAATTCGTGTTGTCTTCATTGACGATATACTAATTTACTCCAAGACTGAAGAAGAGCATGCGGAACACTTGCGGACCGTGTTGCAGATTTAAAGGAGAAGAAACTCTATGCGAAACTGTCTAAGTGTGAGTTCTGGAAGAGTGAGGTGAAGTTTTTGGGTCACGTGGTGAGTAAGAAAGGAATAGCCGTAGATCCAACCAAGTAAGCTGGATGATTGGAACAACCAACCACAGTAACTGAATAAGATTTCTGTTAGCTGCTATACCGAAAGTTCATCAAAGCTTTTCGCAATTAGGCCTTGTAG